>NC_092055.1:61019908-61692358 GCF_003086295.3 Arachis hypogaea | reverse complement strand
CTGAAACAAAGTAAAGATAACAATTATAGAGAAGTAAACACACAAGAATAAAATATTTATGGTTAAATAATGTAACCATGTAAATAAGCTCGAAATCTCACAGGTTGTGTGTTCTTTGGCTCAAAAACCATGTTCCAATTACAACTTCAAACAAATTTTAACAAAAAATTTTTGATTTAAATTAGTGAAATACTATAAAAATTTCTTGAAAAAGAAAATATTACTTCAACCAAGTAGTAACTAGATGCATAAAATCAAACAAACATAAAATTAAATATGCAAATGCAGCAATTAACGAAGAAAATAAAATATTGGTGTTTGAGAAGAAAATACTAACCCATGGAGATCGGTATCGACCTCCCCACACTTAAAGATTGCACCGTCCTCGGTGCATGCTAAGATGTACAAGTGGACGGGTCTCTTCCAACTGATGCTTTTCTCCAAGGATTGTGCTGATGGACTTGTTTGTCTCCCCATATAAACGTCTTTCGGTTCCCTTCCGGGTGGCCATCCTGAAAGAAAAAGGGAAGAAAAGTAACCCAGAAATAGAGATAAGAAAATAAATGAAGTATGAGTGGGTTAACGCCAAATGAAAAGGGTCTCATTTACATGGAAGCTTCAACATGTACGTGAGAAAACAATAGAAGCCATGGCATACCAATGGTGCAGAATGTGCAACAATACGGGAGAGAGTGGCTAAGGAGAGGTAATGTAAATTCATGTCAATGCAAAACTGATACAGGTAAAAAAAAAAAAGATTGGCATTGATTTAAATAAGATTACCTAACCAGAATAAAATAAGTTACTAAGCACCCAAAATAATTCAAGAGAAGATGCAACAGTTAAATAAGAAAATTTTAACACTAAAGGAAAAAATAATGAATTTAGAAAAGAAAGCAAAAATATGCATAAAATTAAAATATAATGAATGAAATATGTAAATAAATTAAGTAAAATAAAATAAAAGATAAGAAGAATGAGAAGGGAAAGAAATAAAGTAAGAAAGAAAGAAGAAAGAAAAGATAGAAGAAATTAGGATTGGGGAAGAAAAGATAAGATAATTGGCTGATCTAGATAAGTTGTGCGGCGCAAGCGACGCGGATGCGTGGGGCACGCGGTCGCGTGGATTGCGCTTAAACTAATTGACGCGGTCGCGTCGGTCACGCGGTCGCGTGACCCGTTTATGCTACTGGCGCGAGGGCAGCCTCGCGCTCGCACAACTCTCTGTTCAAAATCATATTAATGCCAAATTTTAAGTGACGCGATCGCATGAGTGGGCTTTAAAGGAATATGATGCGGTCGCGTGGGTCACGCAGCCGCGTGGGAAGGATTATGTGTTCAGCACCAATCCAGCACCACTCTCGCACAACTTTCGGGTGTGCACCACTTTGACGTCGAAATCTCGGTCACGCGGCCGCGTAGGGCACGCGGTCGCATGGGAGGCCATTATTCCCATATGACGCGGTCGCATCAGCGATGCAGTCGCGTGGGACGATTTGTGCCATTGGCATGCCTCCAGCCACGCTCTCGTGTGACTTTCTGTTCGTTTTCTTTTCTTCCCATTGCACTGGTGACGCGGACGCGTCAGCGACGCTGCCGCGTCGCGTGCGTGCCTTTTTTTTTATGCATGAAAAATGCAGAATGCAATGTTAATATGAATGTGATGCAAAACTCCAGGTTCAATATAATAAAATTAAATAAAACTCGAAAACAAATAAAACTAACTAAAAATGAAAAAGGAACGATCATACCATGGTGGGTTGTCTCCCACCTAGCACTTTTAGTTAAGTCCTTAAGTTGGACATTTGATGAGCTTCCTGTTATGGTGGCTTGTGTTTGAACTCATCCAGGAATCTCCACCAATGTTTGTAATTCCAATAGCCTCTGGGATCCCAAACTAGGCACGTAAAGCCTTTGAGCAGCTTCAAACAGTTTCTTAGGCTCCCGGGGTGTTGGATGTCAGAACAGATTCCAGGATCCCAAATCTTGCTTTTACACCCGTCTTCAAGTTGATTATCATGATTCCATCCAGGTGGTTCAGCTTTAGAATTCTCACTGAAGTGTCCAAACAACTTCCTAGACCCATTCAATTGAGCTTTACACCAACCTTTGCGTTTAAACTTAAAGCTTCCAACCATAATGAACCTTGCAGGACAATTCTTACCACTGACCATCTTCCTCTTACTCTTAATGCCACAAAGAGCTCTAAGTTGACCATCCGTCTCCAGTAGCCCATATTCAAGTGGAATCAGAAAGCTAAGGGATATGAATTTTACCCACTTGAATGTTGTGAAGGATGATGGCAACTTAGGGGGAGGTGTTTTTAATGAAATTGCAAGCTCCACTCCCTTGTGCTTTTCTCTGATAATTACCACCTCTTTGCAAGCTTCTTCAATTTCAACCTCTTCCTCTTGGTAGCTTTCTTCTAATTCAATCTTCTCTTCATTACTTTCCAAGGGCATGGGAGGTTGTGCTTCTTCTTCTTGAATCTCCATCTCTTGATCAACCTCTTCCAAGTCTTCAACTGTGATGTGCCTTGGAGGTTGTACACCCTCCTCAGCATCAATTTCAAATGTCTTGAAAGGGGGTTTTATGACTGGACTTTCCCATGGAGGTTCTGCATCTCCTAAGTCTGCAACCACTTCTTCTTCTTTCATAATTACAGCTTCCTCCACTTGTTCCAGTACAAAGTCATGCTCCGTACTGTTCACTGGAGTTTCTAATATCTCCTTCATGCTACGTTCTTCATTAGATTGCCCACATGAAGCAATGGGAGCACTTTGAGTGTCCGAGCGTCGGGAACCTAATTGACTTATCGCTTGATTTAGTTGATATAGAGTTGGATGAAATCAATCCGCTGCTTCCTTGAGATGATCCCTTGATTCTTCCTTCAATAATACTTCAACCACTCCTTCGACTTCAAGGGTTTTTACTACTTTCACCCTTAGGGCCTCCTCTAGCTCCTTATGAAGTATGGATTCACGAAGATGATCCCTTTTCTCTTGTTCCATGTCAATAGCATCATTGGGATCATGTTGCTCCTGGATTGATGGATGTGGGTGCTCTTCCATGGATGGTGGTGATGGGATGGAGAGATCATTCTGTGGTTGAAAAGGAAGTGCACTAGAACTTGAGGGTTGATTGTTGAAGGTATTTGGTGGTCTGATTTGGGCGATAAGAGCTTGTATAGTAGAGTTTAGATCAGTAAGTGCTTTCTCCATGGAGGTTTGGGGTGGATGTGAGGATTCATTGGTTGGGAGAGAGGATTCATAATAGGAAGGTGGTTTTTCTTGATAATGATATGGAGATGGTGAATATTGAGGTGGTGGTTCATGAGAGTAGTTGTGTTGGAAAGGTGGTGGTTCTGTGTATGGTTCATTTGGCTCATAAAGTGGTTGGTATGGTAGATGTGGGTTAGGGTCTTATGGAGATGAATGGTGAAAAGGGGCTTGTGAGTATGGTGGTCCAAAGTCATATTGAGGAAAGGGTTCATAGGCATATGGTGGTGGTTGTTGATAGTCCATTGGAGGTGTTTGTTGCCATGAGGGTTGATCAAATTCTTGTGGCTCCTCCCATCTTTGATTGTTCCAGCCTTGATGCCTGTTCTCATTGTAATTTCTTCTTCCTGCAACATAATTGTAACCAGACTCATAGTGATGGGGGTGAGAGTTCATAGTAAAAATTAAAAACAAAAATAAAAACAAATTTAAATTAAAAGGTTATTTAAATTTTTAAATTTGAAAATTAAATTTTGAAATTTTGAAAATTAAATTTTGAAATCTGAAAATTGAAATTTTGAATTTTAAATTTTTTTGAAATTTTGAATTTTGAAATTTTTTTGAAAATTGAAATTTAAATATTGAATTTTGAAATTTGATTTTTTTTTAAATAAGATAAGATAAGATAAAAAAATTTTAAAATAAAAACCAATAACCTCTTAATTTATGAAAAAGCAAAAATAAAAACAAAAATAAAAACAAATAAACAAGTAAAAAGAAAATATTTACAATAACCAATAACAAGGCACACGTTTGTAATTCCCCGGCAACGGCACCATTTTGATGAGAGGAACTTTTGCGTGGTCTAGAAATTTGCTGGTAAATCCTCCTTGCAAGTATAATTTCTAAACCTTCAAAAGTCCTTTCATACAAACATTTTGGTTGTCATAAGTAACAAACCCCTTTTAAAATTGATAACCGAGTATTTAAACCTCGGGTCGTCTTCTCAAGGAATTGCAGGGAGGTGTTCTTATTATTGGTTATGAAAAAGTGTGTTTTGGGGTTTTGGATTTAGGTAAAAAGTTAGTTGAATGACAAGAAGGATAAAATAATAATAATAAAAATAAACTCTTGACAAGGTATGAAGAACTGGAAGTCCTATCCTAGTTATTCTTATCAATTGTGATGAGAATTGGATTTTTTTTCTCCCACTTTGTTAACTTCTAACTATGAACGTAAGTTAAGTGGATGAATTAATTTTGATTCCTCGAGTCCTAGTCTTTCCTTGGGAAAGGATAGAGTTATTGGAACTCGAATTAATTGTTGAAAAATTCTAATTTTCAATCAATAATGAGTTTGATAAATCAAGAGTCACCAATTAATCAACCAAAGCCAAAAGGGAAAATATCTAAATTAAATTAAAAGCATTTATAAATGAAGCAAAGCAAAATTAAATCTGAAAATACCTCGAATTGCATTCACAAAAGAACTTAAATCTGACATAGATAATCATAAATTAAATTAGGAAAATAAATAAAAAGAACATTGAACCTGAGATTGAGATTCACTCCTAAAACTAAGAGAAGTCCTAAAAATCCTAATCCTAAGAGAGAGGAGAGAACCTCTCTCTCTAAAAACTACATCTACTCCTAAAATTGTGAATGTGAAAGCTTGATGATGAATGGATATATTTCCCCACTTTATAGCCTCTAATCTGTGTTTTCTGGGCCGCAAACTGGGTCAGAAACAGCCCAGAATTCGCTGGTTGCGAATTCAAACACGCTGATTTTCGTCACTGCGACGCGGCCGCATGGAGCACGCGGTCGCGTCGTCTAGCGTCAAGAAAACTATAGCATATTATATATCAAATCGAAGCCCCAGAGGTTAGCTTTCCAATGCAACTAGAACCGCGTCGTTTGGACCTCTGTAGCTAAAGTTATAGCCGTTTGAGTGCGAAGAGGTCAGGCTGGACAGCTTAGCAATTTCTCCAACTTCTTGTATTCCTTCCACTTTTGCATGCTTCCTTTCCATCCTCTGAGCCATTCCTGCCCTGTAATCTCTGAAATCACTTAACACACATATCAAGGCATCTAATGGTAATAAGAGAGGATTAAATATATCAAAATTAAGACCAAAGAAGCATGTTTTCAATCAAAGCACATAATGAGGAAGGCAAATGTAAAACCATGCAAATAGTATGAATAAGTGGGTAAAGAGCTGATAAAAACCACTCAAATGAGCACAAGATAAACCATGAAATAGTGATTTATCAAAGCGCGATCTGCAGAATTAACAAAAAATGCTGGGGGCAATTTCGGGCCGCGTTTTGACCCAGTTTTCGGCCCAGAAACACAGAATAAAGCCAGGGAACATGCCGAGACTCAAGACACATTCACATATTCTCTTTAGAATAGTTTTAGGTTTTTAGATCTGAATCTAGAGAGAGAATTACTCTTCCTCTAGTTTTTCTTTACATTCATAGTTTATTAGTTTTATGCTCTTGCTTTTGGATATTGAAGAGTCATCACCACCGTTGAAGATACCATTCTAGTTTGTTTCCCTACTTGCTCTTTTATTTATTCCATATTCTTAATTCTTGTTTAGAGTGGTAATTGGATTATTTTCATGGATTGTTAATGCAAAGGATTACTTTTACTTTTAATTAATTTAAATTTCTATTTTATTTAAATTATTATGTCTCTTTTCTATTCCAAACTCCAAATAACGAAGATGGTATCCATCTTAATAGAGTAGATTCCCTACTTGACATGGGGGTTGATTAAGAGGAGACACTTGAGTTGGAATGCTCAAGTGGTCAGTTAAATTGGAAGTTGTTGGCTAATTCTGTATTTACTAACGCTAGACCTTCCCAAGGGAGAGGACTAGGATTTGCGAATAAGAGTCAGCTCAATCACTTGACTTTCTTTTATTTAGTAAGGGTTAACTAAGTGAAAATAACAACCTCTTTATACTACACTTGAGAAAATTCCAACAAGGATAGAACTTCCAATCTATCATTCCCCAAGTCAAGGCCTTTTAATTAGAATATATATATATAAATATATATATATATATATATATATATATTTCTCTTTTAATTTACAATTATTTATTTTCTGACATTCAATTCTCAAAATTCTCAAAAAGCTCCTGATTAATAACTCAGCAACCTCTCTAGCAACTCGTTGGGAGATGACCTGGGACTCATACTCCCAGTATTTTTATTCTAAACTTTTTGTGACAACCTTTCTAAATTGATGAGGCGGATTTTTGCTGGTTAAGAGCTATACTCACAACGCTGTTCTATTTTAATATAATCTCTTAATTGGTCTAACTTCTGCCACGCATCACAATCCATACAATAGACAGAGCTCCTAACTTTAACAGTGGAGGTTTAGCTGCTCATGGTTCAGAGAGAAAACTAGGATTCAGTAAAAACGGTAAAGTGCGGAATGAGCCCTGAGAGAAGAGATTGGCTCGAAGGGCTGAATCTTTTCCCTTTTATATCTAATCCTATAATGTAAAAATTTATTTTTTAAAACTAAATAATATCTTTTCCAAATTCTAAATAAAATAAAAGTTTAAATCAAAATTTAATAATTTATTCGTGCAAGCCTTTGGACGAATGGGGAACCACCTAGTTTGTAAGGGTTGGCGCCAATCTTGAGTAAACTCAAGTTTGGCTTGAAGTTGTATGCATGCATTCTTTGGAAGTCTTGGTTGTGGCGCCAAACCTGAGCTTCCTCAGGTTTGGTGTGAAGTGGTCCGAATGCATTCCTTGGAGGTCTTGATTATGGCGGCAAACTTGAGCTTCCTCAAGTTTGGTGTGAAGTCGTCTGCAAGTACTCCTGGGAAATTCCTTGCTGGTGCCAAACTTGAGCTTTCTCAAGTTTGGCTTGGATGAGCCCGTGTGCAACCCCTTGAGTGTAATGAGTGTGGCGCAAAACTTGAGCTTCTTCAAGTTTGGCACTATTGAGGCCGAAGGCAATAGAACTTGTAGTGCTTCCTGGCGCCAAACTTGGAGAGTCCAAGTTTGGCTTCAAGTCCTTATTCTGCTGTAGCTTCGTTTCTTCACGAAAACTCTGTCAAATTTGTCCAAAATGCTACCTGAAATAAATAGAATTGCATAAGACTCAAAGTAGTGTTCATAGTGGCTAAAACATATTTAAATCTTGATTAAACTTAACAATTCAAATGTAAATTTAGTAGGAAAAGATAGAGAACATGCTCACACATCACAACACCAAACTTGAATTGTTGCTTGTCCTCAAGCAACCAAAATTAATACATAATTAAGATGTGAATTTGCATGAGAAGTGAGAGTTTAATTAGGCTCATGTCTCTTCTTGAAGTGGGATTTATCTATTGTAATACTGAACAGTTTTGGCATTTCACTCTCTTTTGAATAAGAGGAATGACACTGTTATTCGGAATTAGAATCCAGATAATATTATGAATTCTCTGATCTTTATACTTCAGTTTAATCCTTGAACACAGCAGATATCCTTTAATTCTCTTTTAATTGGTGCTTTGTACCTTGAGCCTAGCCGTGACTTTAAATGTTCTGTCTCAAGGGTTAATTGACACAAGAATACCACTAGCACTTAACTGGAGAACTCTCTTGAAGTTCTGATCTTTTTTTCAGCTATTCCCAGACAGTGGTGCTCATTGCTCAAAGCCTTTGTCATACTCTGCTAAATGCACTTGGTCTTGACTCTAAGTGTTCTGTCTCAAGGATCACTTGACACAAAAATACCACAAGCATATGACTAGGGAAACAACTCTTTGAGCTTTTAATCATGTCTGACCTCCCTATTCATTGATGCTCAGAGCCTTGGACCTTGTTTTTTATTTTTCCTTTGCTGTTTTTTTTTTCTTCAAGGATTAGGCTTTCACTAATTTTAGAGAATTCATAATAGTTCTCTAAATTCCTGTTCCTTATACATCAACATCCCTTGATTCAAATTCAAATATGCACAGTTCATGTCATGCATTCAGAATCACAAAGAATACCACCACATTTCGGTAATTAAGACTACTCTTTGTTATAACTCTTTTTCTCATGCAATACATCTTTTTCTTCTTCCTTTTTCTTTTGAATTCAAACTCAGTGAGCAATACATGAGACCTTTTTATAAATAAAGACAAATAACAGAATCAAAGCAAAAAATTAAACTAAAACATAGGAATTGAAATAACAAATGATCATGCAATAACTAAAACAAAACAGCAGAAAATAGGAACCTAATCCTAAAAATAGCAGAATAATATGGAAAGTGAAAAGGAACTAAGCCACCTTAGTCTCCTTGGCGGGGATCTCTCTCCTTAAGCTGTGCTCCGTATGGTCCTCTCAAGCGGCTATAATCCTGTCTCAACTGATGAATTTCCTACCTCTGAAAGTCCTGAACAGCTCTCATCTCATCAAGGGTGGTACAAAGATGCTCCCAACGGCTGTTCTGTTTTGCCCTCATCTCCTTTATAGACGTAGTGTACTGCTGCCAGCGGCTATTCTGCGTGATCCTCATCTGCTCAATGGAGGAGGTGAGCTGCTACCAATATTCTTGCGGTGGGAAGTAGTATCCTTGAGGTAGTGGTGGCTACTCCTGTTGAGCTTCTTCTTCAGCCTGTTCAATTCTGGGGAGTCTCTGATATTCCCTGATCAGTTCGATAGTCTTCTTTGTGATAGGTTTCTTGACTGGAATAGGGAAATCATTCTCTATCTTGACCATGGTGGCCTCACAGAGGCGGTAGATGAGATGTGGAAAACCCAACCTGGCATTCGGAATGGTGCTAGTGGCGACATGATAGATCTGCTAGGCAATGACTTCCTCCACCTCCATTACCTCTCCTCTCATAATACAGTGAATCCCAGTCCACAGTGCATTTGGACCGGTTACTTGTGGGCATGATAGACCGGCGAATAAAGTGGAGCCATCCCCTAGCCAAAGGAGTCAAGTCACTGCTCTAGAGATGGCACGGTGATGAACGGATTTTTGACTGTATAGAATTCACAATAAATTCTCATTGTAAGTATAGTTTCCAAACCAACAAATAATCCTTTCATACAAAAATTTGGTTGTCACAAGTCACAAACCCCTAAAAATAATAACCGAAGTATTCAAACCTCGGGTCGTTCTCCCTAGGAATTGCAATAAAGTGTTCTTGTTATTGGCTATGAAGTATGTTTTGGGGTTTTTGAATTAAGAGACAAGAAATGTAAATGGAAAAAGAAATAAACTAACAACTAGAAAAGCTCTTGGCAAGGTGTGAGAACTAGAAGTCCTATCCTAGCTATCCTTATCAATTGTGATGAGAATTGTCCATTGCTCCCACTTAGTTAACCTCTAACCATGGAGGAAAGTCAAGTGGATGGATCAACTTGATTCCACAAGTCCTAGCCTAATCATAATGAAAGACTGGCTTTAGTGGCATTCAAGTTAATTAGCAACTTCTAATTATCAATCAACAAAAGAATTAGATAACTCAAGAGCCACTAATTACTCCACCTAGGCCAAGAGGAACAAAATCTATACTAAAATCCAACCAAGCATTTTATCAAACACTTAGAAGGCATAAAAGGAAAGTAAAATCAAATTGCAAGAAAAGTAAATCTACACTAAAGCAAATCAACAATAAAGAATTAAATGCTAAACAAAAGTGCATCAACATAAAAGTAGAGAATTACAAGAATTAAATGCTAAACTAGAGAGAAGAGAAGTAGAGGAACAAGAATTGATAAAGGAAAAGTAAATCAAAGCATGAAATTAACCTAGATCTAAGAAATCCTAATCTACCTCTAACCTAATACTAGAGAGAAGAGAGAGCTTCTCTTACTAGAAACTAACTTTCCCTCCAAAACTTAAACTAAACTAAACTAAGACTAAAACTCTTATGTGTGTTAACTCCCCCTTGAATTCTGCCTTAAATAGGCTTAGAATTGAGTTGGATCTGGGTCTGGGAAGCCCAGAATTCGCCGTTAGCATTTTGCCTTTAAGTGAGTCACGTGCGAGTATTGACGCGTATGCGCCATGCACGCGAACGCGTCGCTTGACAATTTCCTATCAATGCGTACGCGTTAGGTACGCGTACATGTCGCCATGCGACGTCACATTCCACGTGTGCACATTTGCTGCGCGTGTGCGTCGATCTCAGCATCCCAAATCCTTGTTACTTCATCAGTTCTCTTGATAAACCACTATTTTATGATTTATCTTGTGCTCAATTGAGTGATTTTTATCAAATCTTTGCTCACTTATTCACATTATTTGCATGGTTTTACAATTCCTTCCTTATTCTGTGATATATGTGAAAACATGTTTCCTAGGCCTTAAAACTGTTGATTTTAATTATCCTTTATTACCATTCGATGCCGTGATCTGTGGATCAAGTATTTTTCAGGCTTTATAGGACAGGAATGGCTTAGACGTCAGAAAGTAAACATGCAAAAATGGAAGGAACGCGAGAAAATGATGTTTTGAGAAACTAGCAATGACACCCATGCATGGACGACGGAGACGCGTGCCTCGCGTAGAACACAAGCAACGCGTACGCGTGACTGACACGTATGCGTGGGAAGAAAAATCGCCAAATGACGCGCACGCGTGACAGGCACCACATGCTGAAAGTTGCAGAAAATTCTCTCAGCGATTTCTGGGCCCTTTTTCGGCCCAAATCCAACCCCAGAAACACAGAATAGAGGATGGAGAATGAGGGAATCAAATCATTCATCAATCATACATTCATAATTCAGAATTTTAGGTTTTAGATGTAGTTTTCTAGAGAGGGAGGCTCTCTCCTCTCTCTTAGGTTTTAGGATTAGGATTTCTCTTAGGTTAGGTTTTCTTCTTCTTTATTCTAGGTTCAATGTTCCTTTAACTTCAGTTTTTCTTCTACTTTTATTTATTCTATGACTTTAGTTTGTCTATTTTCCCAATTTGATTTATGAACTCCATGTTAGATTTGATTTCTTTATTTAATGCAATTTGAGGTATTTTAGATTTATGATTGTTTTCTTCTATTTATGATATAAAAAATTTGGATTTTTCCCCTTTTGACTTTGGTTGAGTAATTAGTGACACTTGAGTTATCAAACTCCTTGTTGATTGAAAATTGGAATTTGTTTATTGATTTGGATCCCTCTAAAGCTAGTCTTTCCGTAGCAATTGACTAGGACTTGAGGATTCAAATTGATTAGTCCAATTGAGTTTCCTTTATTTAGTAAGGGTTAACTAAGTGGGAGCAATATACAATTCTCATCATAATTGATAAGGATAACCAGGATAGGATTTCCAGTTCTCATACCTTGCCAAGAGTTTTTCATGATAATTAATTTACTTTCTTGCCAATTTATTTCTTTGTTCCCTATTTTGAAAACCCAAAAAGATACTTTTTTCATAACCAATAATAAATCATACTTCCCTGCAATTCCTTGAGAGACGACCCGAGGTTTAAATACTTCGGTTATAAATTTTATTGGGTTTTGTTACTTGTGACAACCAAACTTTTGTACGAAAGGATTCTCTGTTGGTTTAGAAACTATACCTATAACGTGATTATTTTTATAAAGTTCTTTACTATCAGAAAATCCAATCGTCAAAATGGCGCCATTGCCAGGGTGTTGCAATTGTGTTCCTTATTATTGGTTATTGTAAATATTTGCTTTTTGCTTGTTTATTTGTTTTTATTTTTGTTTTTAATTTTTATTAGCTACTACGAATTCTCACCCCTGTCGCTTTGAGTTTGGTTCCAATGTTGTTGTAAGGAATGGAAGCTATAACAGGAACATGCATCAAGGTCGAAATAATCAAAGATGGAAGGAGCCACGAGGATTTGATCAACCCTTTCAGCAACAACGCCTTCCAAAAGTACCATGGACAATGACCATTCTACGATGCATTCCAAGACAATAGTTATGGTAGACCTTTTTGTGACAACCAACCTCCACCAAATTACTATGGTCAAGAGCCATTTCGAGGTGTGTGCCAAGATGATAGATATGGTGGACCCCCTTGTAGTTACCAACAAGCTCCATCATATGCCTATGAACCACCTCCTCAACATAGCTTTAAACTACCATACTCACAAGCCACCCACAACCATCCACTTCCATATGACCCTAACCCTTATCCACCCCAATTCCAATCCCATTACTCCCAAGAACCACCACTTCCATATGCACTATGCCCATACCCAATAGAACAAGAATCAAACGATTGTCTCAAGGAAACAGTAGATCAATTTCATGTAATCCTTCATCAATTGGAGCAAGTGATAAATCGATTAGCCCCCAGTACGAAGGAGACACTAGAAGCTCCGGTGGACAGTAAGGAGCATGACTTTGTACTGGAACAAGTGGAGGAAGCTGGAATTATCGAAGAAGAAGAATTGGTTGAAGACTTAGGAGACGCTGAACCTCTATGGGAATCAAGAGTTATAGAGGATTCCACCAAGAAATTTGCAATTGATGCTGAGGAGGATAGTGCACAACCCCCAAAGCATGTACCTTATGAAGAATTGGATGGAACAGATAAAGAAGCAAGTTTCCTTGGTAATGATGATCATGAATCAAGCTCTCCTAATGATGAACTTGCATCTGCAATTGAATTCTTTGACATTGAAGAACCTTCCCCAAGTGAATATGAAGAGGATGTGGAGGTAGACTTTTCTCAAACTCCAACTTATGACCTGAGTGATGAGGAAGAAATCGAAGACTTTGATCAAGACGTGGTTGCAATTGAAGAGGTTTGTAAGGAAGTGAAAGAATTCACAGAAGAATATAAGGGAGTGGAGCCTGATAGATCACTGGAAACACCTCTCCCAAGGCCATTACCACCCAATACAAACTTCAAGTAGGTAAAATCCTTAGCCTTTATCTTCACCTTCCCACTTGAATATGGTTTACTTGAAACCGATGGCTAGGTTAGAGCTCTTTGTGGCTTTAAGAGTAAGAGGGAGATGGTTAGCAATAGGAGTCGGCATCCAAGGTTCAATACGGTTCCACGCTCCAAATTGAAGTGCAAGGATTGGTATAGAGCTCAATTCAATGGATTTCAAAAGATGTTTAGGTGTCTCAGTGAAAATACAGGTTGTGTACTGCCCGGTTGGAACAATATAGATCAAGACGAAGACGGATACAAATGCAAGGTTTGGGATCCCGGAATTTACTCTGATAATCAACACCCCTGGAGCCTAATCACCTGCTTTAACTTACTCAAAGGATTTGCGTGCCTAGTTTGGGACCCCAGAGGCTATTGGAATTGCAAGCATTGGTGGAGATATCTGGATGAGTTCAAACACAAGCCACCATAACAAGGAGCTCATCAATTGTCCAACTTAAGGACTTTAACTAAAAGTGCTAGGTGGGAGACAACCAACCGTGGTATGATCGTTCTTTTTTAGTATTTGTTCAATTTTTCTTTTGCTTTATTCTTATTTTATTATTCTTTTTTTCTTAGTGTTCATACATAGCATCAGCATCTGCATTTTGCATTCTGAAAAAAAATGGTTCATACCACGCGGGCCCGTAGGCCACGCGTGGGCGTCGATTCCAAATCGGCGTCACTATCCAACGCCCAGAAAGTTGGGCTGGAATCGTGTGACTGGTGTGCGTTAGGCACAATTTAGCCTACGCGTGCGAATCCATGACACGTTCGCGTCAATTACATTCTGGCACATCACGCGTGGGAGTGGGCGACGTGCACGCGTCGCTTGAAAATTTTTGCCTCCTCAAATAAAATAGAGAATTGCGCCAAAACGACGCTACATTCGTGCGTTTAGCACGATTCTGGTCGACGCGTACACGTGCTTCAGCATACGCGTCATCTCTTCACGCGTTCGCGTCAATGATGCTTCCGTGTCGTTTCAATTTTACCTCATCGACGCGCACCCGTGACCCACGCGTACGCGTGGATTTAAATTCACTAAAGCCAGATGACACCGAAACCCTAGCTCCAGTGTCATTTTTTCCCCCACCCTTCCTTAACTTTCCATCTCCACTCTCCTTCCCTCCCTTTCCCCCAAACCCGCCGCAACCCACCGCCACCACCACAGCACCGCCGTCGCCGCTCTTAGCCGCACCGCCCTCACTCTCCCCTCTTCCCCCTTCTCTTCCTCTTCACCTCCTACCCCCCTCCTTCACCCACTGCCCCGTAGCCAACCCCAAACCCGCCGCCATGCCACCACAGAATCACCGGCCACCACCACCCCAATGCCACCACTAGCGCCGCCACACCGCCACCACCAACGCCACCATACACCCCCTCCTCTTGATTTCAAATTCTTTTACTGCGCACCCCAGGTTTCACTACGCTCCAATTTCTTTTCTGTTCAAGTTAGTTAGTTTGCATATTTCAATTCTGTTCAATTTAGGCTAGTTAGATATGCATGTTCGTAGTAGATTCTAGGTGGTTAGATAGCTAGGATGTGGTTAGTGGATTTAGGTCTGATTAGTGCTCTGTTCCTCCTATTTGAATTTTCTGATTTTCAATTTGCTTGGCTGCCGATATTGATGCTATTCCAATCCTATTTAATGCTGCTCTGCTTAATGCCATCATTTCATATGCGTTGCAATTATTACTACTAGTTGCATTTGTTGCTCTGAGTTCTTATCACATGTTGATTGCTTTATTCTTTTCTGAACCGCTTTGACTCCATGAGAACTTATTTGTTGCTTGTTCTAATTTGGGAACGCCTGATTTACTACCAAGATGCTGCTAAATTTTCAAAAAAAGTTTTTGATGCTAAGTTATTCAACCGTGAATTATGAGTTGAATCTGGCACTGTTTTTACCTTGTACCCATTTCTTTTAGCCCAGTTCAATTCATATTTCATTAGACCAGCATCTCCGTCCTACTTTTGGTTCCCTCTCATGTGCATTCATCATTACCAGGATCAAGGAACTAATTGACAAAATTCTGAGTCAATTAGCCCCTTGTTGACCAACCTTTGCTGCATCAATGCCATGTTTCAACCATTAATTTGTTCATCGCTCAAGGAAAGCTTGCTGCATGTGTTTAATTGTTTATTGAATTATTACTTATGGCTACTTTCTTGGCTCAATTATTTAATTCTTAGGAAGTTACATATGGTTTTCGTGTTTTTCATTGTTGATAAATTCTTAGAAAACCCAAATTGTGTTTTTGCTTAATGTTACCTGCATCATGAGACTTACCATGTTCTTCATGATAATTTCCAACTGCTGCACTACAAATGAATTTGACTTGTTGATTCTGCTATTTGTTTTTCCCGGGAACGTTCCTTTTACTGCCGGAATGCTGCCCGATTTTTCTGCAAATTGTTTCACTCAACTCCCATTCATGAATTGGCTTTGGTACTTTTGAATTCTGCACTAATTGGTTTCAACCAAGCCAATTCATGGACGGATGGGCTAGCATTCCTACTCCCTCTGGTTCCCTTCTTAGTTAAATCACATTATTGATGATTTTGTTCATTTTTTGCGCTTCTTTTATCACACGGTTTATCATCAATAATCTGCATTGTATGCTTGAATGTGAGCCTGCTTGTTCCTAAACCTTTTGCACTTCTAGGAACTACATTATCCTACCACTAATTCTAACCTACTTCTTTGGTCTTTAACTTAACTGACTATTAAACTAACTGACTTTTAACCCCTTTCAAGGCAAGTTAATTGTTGTTTCCTGACAAACAAGCATTCTGCATCTTATAGTTTTTGGATTGTAATTTTTAATTAAATTTTATGAATTTTCTCTTGCATTCAGTCCAATATTCTATATCTTTCTGACTTATTTTATGCTTATATTGCTATTTTATTCCTATTCTGCACATCTATGCTTATATTGCTTGAATCCTATTTGCCTTCTTATTTTCCTGCTTTAAGTTGATAAATTATATATCCTAGGAACTCTATTTTTCAGGATGTCTGACCCTAAAGGGTAAGGAAAAGCTAAAGCAAGCACGGGTAAAAGGAAAAGAGGAGAGCCCTCTATGGCTCTGTTAGATATACTGCATGATGATTCCTGGTGTGAGAAGAACTTTACTCCACAGGAAAAAGCAAATCAATTAGTGCCTGCAACTGATCCACTCAAGTTGCAAATCGATACTATGAACTAAAATATCCGGTCTTTGCAAATACAAGACACCTATATCTAGAAAAAACCCTCAAAATTCCGGCTGAATTACAACAGTACACCACCGAGCAGATCAAACAAAGAGGCTGGTTCTTTCTGGAAAGGAATTTGACTGAGATTAATGCATCCTGGGACAGGGAATTCTACTGCAACTATTATAAGATGACCCTGGATGTAGTACAACTCAGAGGGAAATAGATTTTAGTTACTGAGGAGGCCATTGAGGATATCCTCAATTTCCAGTCTAAATCAGATCAGCCAGATGGCTACTAGCATGCTGAAGAAGATATGAGGTTTATGCATTTTGATTGGGAAGCAGTGAAGCACACCATAGCTATCGATCCTGCTGTCCCATGGGTTATGGATAAGTCGACAGTAAACCCTAAAGGCATCAAGATCATTTATCTGAATGATGAGGCTCGGCTATGGCAATAAATTCTGAGCAACTATATGATGCCGAGCACTAACTAGACTGAGGTGCCAGCTGCCACGATAACCCTCGTCTGGTATGTTATGGAAGGCAAGGACCTGTACCTTCCACGGTTCATCAGGCACTCCATGGCTAAAGTTCATGTTAGAGGCACTCTGCCATTCCCTTATCTGATTACCTAGTTGGGCCGCCGAGCTGAGGCACCCTCGGAGCTTATGGATGAGAAGCCACCAGCCGCCGACTACAAAAAGATCATCCCACATGGTAGGAAGTTCGCGGCTCTGGGCTACAGACCACCTTCCCTTACTGCCTCCGCTGACGCAGCCACATCTTCTGCTACCCCTTCAGCTCCTGCTGCACCACCCACACCCAATGCACCCACACCCGCTTCCCAGCCCATCTACCACCTAGTGCACTGACTCTTTGAGCGCTAGGATCAGATAGAGCACCGCAACAAGCGGCGTTATGAGCATCTGAAGCTGATGATCCGGTCAGGACACACTGACAACCCTTCCGAGCCTGACACACCATCGGAGCCATCTGAGAAGGAGGAGGATGAGCAGGAGCAGGACGCACAGGCAGGATCCTAGCAGGAAGAGCCCCGGCAGGCAACACCTCAGCAGGCAGAGCCCCAGCACGAGATGCCTCAGCAAACACAGCCAGCAGATCCCCAGGCCCCCATACAGGTAGACCTTTAGGCACCTTTACAGCTAGAGCCCATAGAGACAGCATCAGTACACCCTTCAGGAGGTGACAACACTTCACACCCAGCTTGACTGAGCATCGAGGACGATGCTATTATATAAGTGTGGGGAGGTCGCCATCCCTGGCAGACGTTATTTTGGTGAACTATTTTCAAACCCTTTTATCCTATCTTTGCTTTATTTGGTACTTTTGTTTTATTTTATTTTATTTTATTTTATTTTGCCTTTTCGTACTTGCACATTTTCTTTTACTGTACTTTTGCTTATTTATACTTTATCACATTTTGCACTTTGGGCTATATATATCTTAGATATTTAGCTTGATTTACACTCTTAGCTTAGTAGTTATGATATAGAAACATATGGATTATTAAGTTTAGTTTACCCCTTTTCATTCTATATGTCCACTATTTGGTGTATTTACATGCTTGCATATGATTGAGGCCATTACTTGTTTTTGCTCACTTATCCTAAATAAGCCTACCCTTGTATGTCACCCTTGTTAGCCACTTTGAGCCTTTTAATCCCCTTCTGTTCAATAACCACATCACTAGCCTTAAGCAGATAAACAAATTAAATACCCCAAATTGGATCTTTGGTTATCTTAAGATAGAGATTGTGTATCCGCTAAGTGTGGGGAAACTATGGGAACAATGGTTGATAGGAAGGTATTAAATTGATAAATTATTTAAAATTTGGGTGCATGCTCATGTGAGACCAAAATAATTAAAATACCATGTGCATTGATATGTTGTGTTTATCTTTCTAAAATAAATAAATAAATAAATAAATAAATAAATAAATAAATAAATAAGGGGACGAAATTACCCCAATATTAAATTTAGAAAAAGATCAATGCACATGTGATGAAATTAAAGATAACTTGGTACATGAGTATGTGATACAAAAGTGGAAGAATTGGGAAGCCAGACATATGATACGTAAAAAAAATTTTATTTCACGTAATTGCTGGCAAGTATACCGGGTCATATCAAGTAATAAAACTCACTAAGAGTGAGGTCGATCCCACGGAGATTGGTAGATTAAGAAACTTTAGTTAAATGGTAGATTTAGTCAAGCAAACATGATTTTGATTTCATGAGATTTGTGATTTTTGAACATAATTGCAAAAATTTAAATGGCAAGGAATTTAAAGAACTAGAAGAGAGAAAGAAGATGAAAGTAAATAACTGAAACTTAAAATGCAAGAAACTTAAATGATATTAAAGATAAATTGCAAGAAAGTAAAGATTGCAGAATTTTAAAGAGCATAAGAGTAAATAGCAAGAAATATAGAAACAGAATGTAAATGACAAGAATAATGAATTGCAAGAATATAGAAGGGAATTGGGTAATGGGTATTCAAACAACTAAAGAGCAAAAGAAATGAGAATTAATGATGGAAAGGATCATTAAGGATCGGAGATGCAAATTCTCATGAATTGATGTTGATCAATTTCTTCTCAATCATGGGTATAGATCCATGGCAAATTGTGGGTAATTGAGTCCCAATCTCTTGGTAACTCAATTTCTCTCAACACAACCAATTGCCACTCTCGTGATCTAATTGTTCATGAGAAGAGATGAAGTTCAATTTCTAATCCAAGCCACACAACTTCCAGAATCTCAACTATGGGAGGTTATATCTCACATACCAACCAAAGTGTATTGATTAAGGAAATCATGAAAGGATGAACTCTAAACTGAATTATGTGACTCATTTGTCAAACTCACCACATAATTCATATAGATTAATCCCTCTCTCGATGGTGATTGAATCTGTGAAGAACAAGAGTTTTCTCTTAGATGAACTACTTGAATTGAGAAGGAAAAGAAAAGTAATCAATCCATTCAAATGAGCAGAGCTCCTCCCCCTAATGAAAATGGGGTTTAGTGAGTCATAGCTCCAATTTCAACAAAAATTGTAAAGATAAAAATTAAACTAAGTGTAGAGAAGAATCAAGAAGAAGAAGAAGAAGAAGAAGAAGAAGAAGAAGAAGAAGAAGAAGAAGAAGAAGAAGTTCTTAAAACTGAAATTCAAAGTTGCTAGAAGAAAACAAAATAGAATATGGTTGAGAAGTAGTGAAGAATAGAAAATGCTCTAAGTGTAAAAGTAAAAGTGTCTAAGAGTAAAAATTGCTAAAAAAATAAAAATCAAAAGTCCCCTCAAAGTACCAAACTCTTCTCTATTTATACTACTCCTAAAACTCCTTCAGAGATCTTTAATTTGGGCTAGCAATGTGGGCTTTCTCTTTGTTGAATTTCTGGTTCAATTGAAGAAGTGTTGCTAAACATGGAAGGAGGAGTTCATTCATAATGCTTCTGGCCCAATGACTTGGTGTTTTTGCCAATAAATATAGCCTTAATGCACGTTGGCAACGTGCATGGCATTTTCCTGGAAGTGGGCATTGGTGTTTGGGCGTTGTTGGCCCAAGTTATTGCTAACAACTTGCTTTTCTTTTTCTTGACTCTTCTTTCATGCTTAATGTTGCCCAGAATTTGAGTGTCAATCCTCTGCTTTAATATGGACTATCCTACATCATTGGAAATGTCAGAGTGTCTTCTTTCTAATGCACTTGGAATCATCTCAATTGGATTTTTCTAGCTCAAGTTATGCTTCCTCAAAGAAGGTAAGGTCAAGCTGCCAAGTTGTTGCTAAACACGCCCCTTTCTTCTCAAGTTGGCAACGTGCCAAGCCTCCCAAGGCTAAAACATGGGGCTGGCGTTGTCCTCAAACACGCCCCCTTGTTGGCACGTTGGCAACGTGCTCGTGCTCCCCTCCAGGGCTCATTCATGCTTCCTTAAATTGCAACCTCATTTTCTTGTTTTTGGAGCCTAAAGATGACTCTGATTCGAGCTTCCATTTCATGCTCCACTATAGACTATTGTATATGGTTGGAAAGCTCTGAATGTCAGCTTTCTAATGCAACTGGAAGCACTCAATTTGGATCTCTACAACTCAAGTTATACTCCATTGAAGGAGGTAAGGTCAGGCTGCCAAGCTCGCTGGAGTTGTTGCTGAACACGCCCCTGTATCTCCAAGTTGGCAACGTTGGCTTCCTTTCCTGGATAGCCTCCATGCTTGGGTGTTGTCACCAAACACTCCAACTCTTCCTGGAGTTGGCAACGTGCTCGAGCCTTCCTCAAGGCTCCATGCTTGTTGCTTGGCGTTGTCATTGAACACGCCTATGTTTCCTGGCGTTGGCAACGCCAGCTTCTCCTCTTCCTAGGCCAACCTTGCTTGTGTGCGTTGCCAAGGAACACGTCCCTTGTTCCTGGCGTTGGCAACGCCAGCTTCCCCTCCTCCTGGGCCAAGCCTTGCTTGTGTGCGTTGCTAAGGAACACTCCAGTGAAGCAGCACGTTGGCAACGTGCTCGAGCTTCTTCTCTGGGCAAAATCTTCTAGCTCAGCATTGCCTTGAATAACGCTTCTTCATTCCCATGTTGGCAACGCCCTCGAGCTCCTCCCTGGCCCAATTCCTTGCTTGCCTGCGTTGCCATCAAACACTCACCCCTTTCTCCAAGTTGGCAACGCCCAAATGTGCTCTCCAGGCCTGCCTTGCGTTGCCATCAAACACTCACCTCTTTCTCCAAGTTGGCAATGCCCAAATGTGCTCTCCAAGGCTGCCTTACATTGTTGGGCGTTGTTGATGAACACTCTAGTTGAAGTGCAAGTTGGCAACGTGCAACTCCTCTTTGTTCACTCTCCAGGGCTGCCTGGCGATGCCTAGGAATACGCCTATGGTTCCTGGCGTTGGCAACGCCAGCAACTCCTCTTCTTCTTACCCAACTTGCTTCTTGAGTTATTTCCAAGCACTCCAATGTAACTCCAAGTTAGCAACGTGCATAGTTCTCACAGGAGACCACTTTTTTGCAAGGTTGTTTGTGCTCTTCTTCAAGTAAGGCTTCATTGGCGTTGCCAACTTGAATCCCAAGTTAGCAACGTGCACATTGCTATTCTTGAAGGAGTTGTTAGCCACTTGCTTGCTTCATTCTTGCTTCAATGCTTTATTGTTTCATCACTTATCATTGACAAGGGAAATTGCTTCAAAGTCTTACCAATTCATGCAATCGATTTCATGAGATTCATTCATACTCATTCATTTACGCATTCCTTGAATCATTTGCATGAATTTGGCTACAATTAACATGGTCCTTGGTATTCTTATGCATGAAAACAAAACTCATCAGAATACTTGTTTAATTCAAAGAAAAATGAGTGAAACTAAGCTAAAACTAACTAAATAGACTAGCTAATGTAGCAAATATGTGAATGCATCAGCATAATGTTAGATTTGTATAGAGTATGTATATGTTAGATGAGATCTTAGACTAATCAAAAATTCAATTTATAGCTCACCTAGCCTTATATATATGCCCTCACCTTTACCTTAGCCCCATTACAACCTTGAAAAGACATCATGGTGTTTGCATGTGTACATTAAATATTTGTTGATTGGTTAGATGAAGAACAAAGTTTTAGAAAGCATAACTAGAGAAAAGTAGAGTGATTATCCCAAAATATTGTGTGATTAGAATTTATACACAAATCCAGTGAGGGTTCAATAGCTCAATTCCATATATCCATGTTTGATCGTTGCTGTCTTGCAAGTTTGTGTACTCTTTTGATTAACTCAACTCAATTGTGAACATATTTTAATAAGGCTTGGCCCTTGGTTGTGCATATATGATTCCTTGAAATTTTGACTCAATATAACCACATGTAAGCTCTATGTGTATATAGGTGGATAGTAATTAGAATTGCATGAGTCATTTAGGTAGTTTGCATTTAGAAAGACTGCATTGCATAGATTCCACCATTCATCCTTCACTCTTTTCCAGTTTTTCTTGAGATAAGAAGGAGGACATGCTAATGTTTAAGTATGGGGAGGTTGATAAACCACTATTTTATGATTTATCTTGTACTCAACTGAGTGGTTTTTATCAAATCTTTGCTCACTTATTCACATTATTTGCATGGTTTTACAATTCCATCCTTATTCTGTGATATATGTGAAAACATGTTTCCTAGGCCTTAAAACTGTTGATTTTAATTATTCTTTATTACCATTCGATGCCGTGATCTATGTTTTAAGTATTTTTCAGGCTTTATAGGGCAGGAATGGCTTAGAAGACAGAAAGAAAACATGCAAAAGTGGAAGGAACGCGAGAAAATGAAGTTTTGAGAAACTGGCAGCGACGCGCACACATAGACGCCGCGGACGCATGCCTCACGTAGAACACAAGCGACGCGTACACGTGATTGACACGTATGCGTGAGAAGAAAAATTGCCAAATAACGCGCACGCGTGACCCACACGCACGCGTGACAGATGCCACATGCAGAAAGTTGTAGAAAATGCCCTCAGCGATTTCTGGGCCCCTTTTCGGCCCAAATCCAAGCCCAGAAACACAGAATAGAGGCTGGGGAATGAGGGAATCAAATCATTCATCAATCATACATTCATAATTCAGAATTTTAAGTTTTAGATGTAGTTTTCTAGAGAGGGAGGCTCTCTCCTCTCTCTTAGGTTTTAGGATTAGGATTTCTCTTAGGTTAGGTTTACTTCTTCTTTATTCCAGGTTCAATGTTCCTTTAATTTAAGTTTCTCTTCTACTTCTATTTATTTTATGACTTTAGTTTGTTTATTTCCCAATTTGATTTATGAACCCCATGTTAGATTTAACTTCTTTATTTAATGCAATTTGAGATATTTCAGATTTATGATTGTTTTCTTCTATTTATGATATAAATAATTTGGATTTTTCCCCTTTTGGCTTTGGTTGAGTAATTGGTGACACTTGAGTTATCAAACTCCTTTGTTGATTAATATTTGAAGTTTGCTGGTTGATTTGGATCCCTCTAAAGCTAGTCTTTCCTTAGGAGTTGACTAGGACTTGAGGAATCAAATTGATTAGTCCACTTGACTTTCCTTTATTTAGTAAGGGTTAACTAAGTGGGAGCAACGGACAATTTTCATCACAATTGATAAGGATAACTAGGATAGGATTTCTAGTTCTCATACCTTGCCAAGAGTTTTTCTAGTTATTAATTTACTTTCCTGCTATTTAATTTCCCTGTTCAACCTTTCAAAAAACCCCAAAAAGATACAATCTCATAACCAATAATAATTACACCTCCCTACAATTCCTTGAGAGACGACCCGAGGTTTAAATACTTCGGTTATAAATTTTATTGGGTTTACCTTAGTGACAAACAAGTTTTTGTACGAAAGGATTCTTTGTTGGTTTAGAAACTATACCTACAACGTGATTATTTTTATAAAGTTCTTTACTAGCGGAAAGTTTTCTCGTCAAAATGGCGCCGTTAGTATTTAAGCTTAGTGAAACAAGGCCTCAATCACATAAGTGCATGCATACATTAAACAATGGAAATATAGAATCAATCAAGACAAAGATCACAATTTTAGAGAGAACAACACACATAAAAAAAATAAAATATTGGTTGATAAGATGTAACCAATCAAGTAGGCTCAAAATCTCACTTGTTTTGTGTGTTCGAGCTTTAAAACCATGTTCCAAATTAAAATTTCTTCAAACAAGTTTTTCAAAAAGTTTAATTCCAATTAGTGAAATGCTATAAAAAGTTTCTTGAAAAAGAAAATATTACTTCAACCAAGTGGTAAAATATGCACAAAATCAAGCAAACATGCAAATGCAACAACTAATTTAACAAAAAAAAGTTAAACATTGGTGTTGATTCAGGAAGTACTAACCCGCGGAAGTCGGTATCGACCTCCCCACACTTAAAGATTGCGCCATCCTCAGTGCATGCAGAGGTGTACAAGTGGACGGGTGGCTCCAACGGATGCTTTTTCTCCAAAGATTGTGTGGCAGACTTGTTTATTGCTCCAGTTAGAAACTTTTCCTTTTCCCTCGCGGGGGCCAGCCAGAAAAGAGAGTAAAGAAAGGTAACATGCAATTCAAAGGGATAGAGCAAGGAAGAGGATGGTACAAGTGATAATCAATGCCAAGGTAAAGAAGGATTTCGTTAACACATGGTCGCGATTTCATGTAATTAGGACATCAACGGAAATATAGCAAGAAATATGAAGGCAATTAGATGCAAGATGTTTATTAGCATGCCGGCAAAGGCATGAGTAGCATAGATCAGGCATTAATTGCTAAAATGTATTATCACTCGCAACAAACCAACAATCACGTTTGTATTGACAATTATAATTAATTCATAAAATATAGGAAGGGTTTTGTGAAAAGCAGGCATTAGAGTAGAAGAGTAGAATAATTAAAAATGCACAATGCTATACGGGCTTATTCACAAACACTTGGTATGCATGTTTAATATGATAGGGAAAGTATTAAATTTGAACATGCAAATGACCCAAAAATAATAATTAGTGATAATTGTTAAATAACTCCCTAATAATCCACAAGCAAATATGGAAGAAAACAATCACCCAATTAGATTTCTAAGACCAAGTAAAATAATGCAAAAATAGATAAATAATAAAAAGAAGAAGAAAAAGAAAATAGAAAGAAAGAACCTTGAGAAGAAGGTGATAAAGAGGGGTAATGAAGAACGTGAGGTGAAGAAAATATGATGGAAGGGAAAAGAAGAAGAAAAGAGTAACGAAAGAGAAAGAATGGAAAAAGATGGGAGAATAAAGAAGAAATAAAAGAAAAAAGAAAGAAGAAGAAAGAAATTAGGATTTAGAAAGATAAGATATGAAAAACAGGGCTGCGCAGGGTTCAGGTGCGGATTCGCGAATGACGCGTACGCGTACACCACGCGTACGCATGGGTCGGCACTGAGGGGGGCGACGCGTAGGCTCGGTCACGCGTACGCGTCACCATGTTTGTTCTATTCGCGCGAGGGCATCGTGGCGCTCGCACAACCCTCTGTTCGTTTTGGGATATGTGCCAAAATGTCATATGACGTGTGCGCGTTAGGCACGCGCACGCGTGGAAGTGCAAAAGTGGAAAATGACGCCCACGCATTAACAACGTGTATACGTGGGTGGGTTTGTGCTTCTAGCACAATTCCAGCACCAAGCCAGCATAACTTTCCAATACACCTTTTACGTCGAATTCGCAAGGTCACGCGTGCGCGTCATTAACGCATACGCGTGAAGTGCCAAATTCTCAGATGAGGCATACGCGTGAAGGACGCGTACGCGTGGTGATGCTTGTGCGATTGGCACACTTTCTACACTGTTCCCACGCAACTTTCTGTTCATTTTTTTATGCAGATGAAAATGTAGACAATATGCAATACTAATGAGAAGAGTCACTAAAATAAAACTAAGGAGAGAAAAGAAAGAACGATCATACCATGATGGGTTGTCTCCCACCTAGCACTTTTAGTTAAAGTCCTTAAGTTGGACATTTGGTGAGCTCCTTGTCATGGTGGCTTGTGCTGGAACTCGTCTTGAAACTTCCACCAATGCTTGGACTTCCAATAAGCTCTATCAATACCAGGTAAATTCCTTAAGCTTTGATGGAGTTCTGCACAAGCTTTGAGCTCCCAAAGTCGATCCTCATGTATGCCTGGATCCCAAATCTTGTTTCTGTACCCGTCTTCAAGTGGAACATGATGATTCCATCCGGGTGGTAAGCAATTCGAATTCTCACTAAGGCATCCAAACAGCTTCCTAGATCCATTTACTCGAGCTCTACACCAACCCTTGCATTTAGATTTTAAGCTCCCAACCACAACGAACCTAGGATTGTGTTGCCAACCACTAACCATCTCCCTCTTACTCTTAAAGCCACAAAGAGCTCTAAGCTGACCATCTGTCTCAAGTAAACCATATTCAAGTGGGAAAGTAAAGGTCAAGGATAAGAATTTTACCCACTTGAATGTTGTGTTGGATGGTAATGGTTTCGGGGGAGAGGTCTCCAACAGCTTTCGCAAGGTAATTTCAAGCTCCATTCCTTCGTGCTTTTCCTTGGCAACTTCCACCTCTTTGCAAGCTTCTTCAGTTTCAACCTCTTCCTCTTGGTAGCTTTCTTCCAATTTAAACTCTTCTTCATGACTTACCAAGGGCATGAGGGGTTGTGCTTCTTCTTCTTTAATCTCCATCTCTTGATCAACCTCTTCAAGGTCTTCAACCAGGATATTCCTTGGAGGTTGTACACTCTCCTCGACATCAACATCAAGCATCTTGGAAGGAGGCTCTATGACTGGACTTTCCCATGGAGGTTCTGCATCTCCTAAGTCTTTAACCACTTCCTTTTCTTTGATAATTTTGGCCTTCTCCACTTGCTCTAATACAAAATCAGACTCCTCCTTGATGTCTTCCTTCACTAATTCTTCAATCACTCCTTCGCCTTCAAGGGTCTCTGCTACCGCTACCCTTAGGGCTTCCTCTAGCTTCTTATGAAGTATGGATTCACAAAGATGATTCCTTCTTTCTTGTTCCATATCAATAGCATAATTGTGATCATCTTGCTCTTAGATTGATGGATGTGGGTGTTCTTCCATGGAGGATGGTGATGGGATGGAAAGATCATTATGTGGTTGAAAAGGAAGTGCACTAGAGCTTGAGGGTTGAATATTGGAGGTAGAGGGTTGGTTCATGCGGGATATAAAATTTTGGAGTGTAGAGGTGAGATCAATGATGTTAGAGATGAGTGTGTTGTTATCCAATGGAGGTTGGGGTGGATAGGAGGGTTCATTTGTTGGGAGAGAGGGCTCATAATACGGAGGTGGTTCTGGGTGTGGTTCATATGGTAGTTGGTGTGGTGGATAAGGATTAGGATCATATGGAGGTGAATGGTTGTAGGTGGCTTGTGAGTATGGTGGTTCAAAGCTATGTTGAGGAGGTGGTTCATCTGCATATAGCGGGGCTTGTTGGTAACTACAAGGGGGTCCACCATATTCATCATCTTGATATGCACCCTGGAATGGCTCTTGACCATAGTAATTTGGTGGAGGTGGTTTGTCATGAAAAGGGTCCACCATAATAATTGTCTTGGTATGCGTCATAGAATGGTTGTTGGTTATAGCGCATTGGAGGGGGTTGTTGCCAAGAGGGTTGATCAAATCCTTGTGGCTCCTCCCATATAAATAAGGGGAAACTCTTTATTTCTACTTGCATGATGTACATAACTGATATAGGGTTTGCGAGCCAAAGAACACACAACCCGTGAGTTTTTGAGCTTAATTACATGGTTACATTATTTAACCATAAATATTTTTTTCTTGTGTGTTTTATTCTCTATAACTGCAATCTTTGCTTTGTTTCATTCTATATGTCCACTATTTGGTGTATTTACATACTTGCATATGATTGAGGCCATTACTTGTTTTTGCTCACTTATCCCAAATAAGCCTACCTTTTTATGTCACCCTTGTTAGCCACTTTGAGCCTTTTAATCCCCTTCTGTTCTATAACAACATCACTAGCCTTAATCAGAAAAACAAATTAAATACCCCAAATTGGATCTTTGGTTAACCTAAGATAGAGATTGTGTATCCACTAAGTGTGGGGAAACTGTGGGAACAATGGTTGATAGGAAGGTATTAAATTGATAAATTATTTAAAATTTGGGTGCATGCTCATGTGAGACCAAAATAATTAAAATACCATATGCATTGATATATCGTGTTTATCTTTTAAAAAAAGAAAACAAATAAATAAGGGGACAAAATTACCCCAATATTAAATTTAGAAAAAGATCAATGCACATGTGATGAAATTAAAGATAACTTGGTACATGAGTATGTGATACAAAAGTGGAAGAATTAGGAAGCCAGGCATAATGTTAGATTTGTATAGAGTATGTATATGTTAGGTGACATCTTAGACTAATCAAAGATTCAATTTATAGCTCACTTAGCCTTATATATATGCCCTCACCTTTACCTTAGCCCCATTACAACTTTGAAAAGACCTCATGATGTTTGCATGTGTACATTAAATATTTGTTGATTGGTTAGATGAAGAACAAAGTTTTAGAAAGCATGACTAGAGAAAAGTAGAGTGATTAATCCCAAACACTGAGTGATTAGAGTGTATACACAAATCCAGTGAGGGTTCAATAGCTCAATTCCATATATCCATGTTTGATCATTGCTGTCTTGCAAGTTTGTGAACTCTTTTGATTAACTCAACTCAATTGTGAACATATTTTAATAAGGCTTGGCCCTTGGTTGTGCATATATGATTCCTTGAAAATTTGACTAAATATAACCACATGTAAGCTCTATGTGTATATAGGTGGATAGTAATTAGAATTGCATGAGTCATTTAGGTTACATGCATTTAGATAGATTACATTGTATAGATTACACCATTCTGCCTTCACTCTTTTCCAGTTTTTCTTGAGCTAAGCATGAGGACATGCTAATGTTTAAGTGTGGAGAGGATGATAAACCACTATTTTATGATTTATCTTGTGCTCAACTAAGTGGTTTTTATCAAATCTTTGCTCACTTATTCACATTATTTGCATGGTTTTATAATTCCTTCCTTATTCTGTGATATATATGAAAACATGTTTCTTAGGCCTTAAAACTGTTGATTTTAATTATCCTTTATTACCATTCGATGCCGTGATCTGTGTGCTATGTATTTTTCAGGCTTTATAGGGCAAGAAAGGCTTAGAGGACAAAAAGGAAACATGCAAAATAGAAGGAACGCGAGAAAATGAAGTTTTGAGAAACTGGCAGCGACGCGCACGCATGGACGACGCAGACGCATGCCTCGCGCAAAACACAAGCGACGCGTACGCGTGACTAACGCGTATGTATGGGAATAAAAATCGCCAAATGACGCGCACGCGTAACCCACGCACACGCGTGACAGACGCCACGTGCAGAAAGTTGCAGAAAAACGCCCTCAGCGATTTCTGGGCCCCTTTTCGGTCCAAATCCAAGCCCAGAAACACAGAATAGAGGCTGGAGAATGAGGGAATCAAATTATTCATCAATCATACATTCATAATTCAGATTTTTAGGTTTTAGATGTAGTTTTCTAGAGAGGGAAGCTCTCTCCTCTCTCTTAGGTTTTAGGATTAGGATTTCTCTTAGGTTAGGTTTACTTCTTCTTTATTCCAGGTTCAATGTTCCTTTAATTTCAGTTTCTTTTTTACTTCTATTTATTCTATGACTTTAGTTTGTTTATTTTCCCAATTTGATTTATGAACTCTATGTTAGATTTAATTTCTTTATTTAATGCAAGTTGAGGTATTTCAGATTTATGATTGTTTTCTTCTATTTATGATATAAATATTTTAGATTTTTCCCTTTTTGGCTTTGGTTGAGTAATTGGTGACACTTGAGTTATCAAACTCCTTGTTGATTGAAAATTAGAATTTGCTGATTGATTTGGATCCCTCTAAAGCTAATCTTTCCATAGGAGTTGACTAGGACTTGAGGATTCAAATTGATTAGTCCACTTGACTTTCCTTTATTTAGTAAGGGTTAACTAAGTGGGAGCAATAAAGAATTCTCATCACAATTGATAAGGATAACTAGGATAGGATTTCCAGTTCTCATACCTTGCCAAGAGTTATTCATGATAATTAATTTACTTTCTTGCCAATTTATTTCCTTGTTCCCTATTTTGAAAACCCAAAAAGTATCTTTTTCCATAACCTGATAAATCATACTTCCCTGTAATTCCTTGAGAGATGACCCGAGGTTTAAATAATTCGGTTATAAATTTTATTGGGTTTTGTTACTTGTGGCAACCAAACTTTTGTACGAAAGAATTCTCTGTTGGTTTAGAAACTATACCTATAATGTGATTATTTTTATAAAGTTCTTTACTATCAGAAAATCCAATCGTCATCTCTACTTGCATGCTTTTCCTGTTCATCCCTTTGATCCATTCCTAGCCTTTCCAATTTGAATTCACTAACAAACATATCAAGGCATCTAGTGGAATGAAAGGTGAATCAAAATTAGCAATTAAGGGCCTAAAAAGCATGTTTTCACTCTTAAGCACAAATTAGGAGACAATCATGAAACCATGCTATTTCATTGAATAAATGTGGATAAAAGGTCATAAAATCCTCCAAATTAAGCACAAGATAAACCCTAAAAATGGGGTTTATCAACCTCTCCACACTTAAACCATAGCATGTCCTCATGTTATATCAAGAAGGAAACAAAGGGTATCAACATTTATTCAATGTAACAACTAACTAAATGCATCCTATCTAAATGCAACTATCTATATGAACGCAACTACTTAGTCAAATTAAATCAATTCCCAAGAGAACATGGTGCACAAAATTGTGATCACACTTTTCACAACTCCGCATAACTAACTAGCAAGTGCACTTGGTCGTCCAAGTAATACCTTACGTGAGAAAGGGTCGATCCCACGGAGATTGTCGGCTTGAAGCAAAATATGGTCATCCTGTAAATCTTAGTCAGGCAGATTCAAATGGTTATGAGATTTTGATAATTAAATGATAAATAAAACATAGAATAAGATAAAGATAATTATGTAATTCATTGGTGGGAATTTCAGATAAGCGTTTGGAGAAGCTTTATTGTTTCTGAACCTCTGCTTTCCTATTGTTTCCTTCCAATCATGGGTGTTCCCTTCCATGGCAAGCTGTATGATCCTCTCGGATGAAAAATACTAGGTACGGTTTTCGCACGGCTAATCAACTGTCGGATTTCTCGTCTCGGATGAAAAATACCATGTACAGCAACCGCACAGCTAATCATCTGTCGGTTCTCACTAGCGTCGGAATAGGATCTCTCTATCCTTTTGCACACTGTCACTGCACCCAACATTCGCAAGTTTGAAGCTCGTCACAGTCATCCCTTCCCAGATCCTACTCGGAATACCACAGACAAGGTTTAGACTTTCTGGATCTCAGGAATGCTGCCAATTGGTTCTAGCCTATACCACAAAGGTTCTAATCTCACGGATTCGGATGCTCTGTTGTCAGGAGAGGTGATACAAATCGTGGATTAGAGACCCAAGAGATTATACTCCGGCTGTCATCCAATGACTACGTTGAACATCATGTAGACCGCTTGTGGTTGTCAGGCATGCGGATATTGGCTAAGCGAGTAATGAAGATAGTGGGTGATTGTCACGGGTCACCCCTTCATTCTAACTTAACTAAATTAAGTACGAGAGTATATCTTGGAAAAGAAGTAAGCATGAATTGAAAGAGAAACAATAGTACTTGCATTAATTCATGAAGAACAGCAGAGCTCCGCACCTTATTCTATGAGGTGTAGAAACTCCACCATAGAAAATACATAAGAGAAAAATGTCTAGGCATGGCTGAATGGCCAGCCTCCAAGTCCAATGATGATCAAAAGTCTCAAAAGTTCTGAATACAATGGTAAAAAGTGCTATTTATACTAAACTAGTTACTAGGGATTACAGAAAATGAGTAACTAAATGCAGATAGTGCAGAAATCCACTTCCGGGGCCCACTGGGTGTGTGCTTGGGCTCAGCATTGAGCTTTACACGTGCATAGGTCATTTCTAGAGTTAAACGCCAGCTTGGATGCTAGTTTGGGCGTTTAACTCCAGTTCTGGTGCCAGTTCTGGCGTTTTACACCAGAAAAGGGTCTCTGGTGGGCATTTGAACGCCAGTTTGGGCCATCAAATCTCGGGAAAAGTATGGACTATTATATATTTCTGGAAAGCCCAAGATGTCTACTTTCCAAAGCAATTGAGAGTGCGCCAATTGGGTATCTACGGCCCCAGAGAATCTACTTCGAGTGCAGGAGGGTCAGAATCCAGCAGCATCTGCAGTCCTTTCTCAGCCTCTGAATCAGACTTTTGTTCAGATCCCTCAATTTCAGCCAGAAAATACCTGAAATTATAGAAAAACACACAAACTCATAGTAAAGTCCAGAAATGTGATTTTTGCATAAAAACTAATAAAAATATAATAAGAAGTAACTAAAACATACTAAAAACTATGTAAAAATAATGCCAAAAAGGGTATAAATTATCCGTTCATCACAACACCAAACTTAAATTGTTGCTTATCCCCAAGCAACTAAAAACAAAATAGGATAAAAAGAAGAGAATATACAATAAATTTCAAAATTATCAATGAAGATTAGCTTCAATTAGATGAGTGGAACTAGTAGCTTTTTGCTTCTAAACAGTTTTGGCATCTCACTTTATCCTTTGAAGTTTAGAATGATTGGCATCCATAGGAACTCAGAATTCAGATAGTGTTATTGATTCTCCTTCTCCTAGTTTAGTATGTTGATTCTTGAACACAACTACTTTATGAGTCTTGGCCGTGACCCTAAGCATTTTGTTTACCAGTATTACCACCGGATACATAAATGCCACAGACACATAACTAGGTGAACCTTTTCAGATTGTGACTCAGCTTTGCTAGAGTCCCTAGTTAGAGGTGCCCAGAATTCTTAAGCACACTCTTTTGCTTTGGACCACGACCTTAACCGCTCAGTCTCAAGCTTTTCACTTGACACCTTCACGCCACAAGCACATGGTTAAGGACAGCTTGATTTAGCCGCTTAGGCCATGATTTTATTCCTTTGGGCCCTCCTATCCATTAATGCTCAAAGCCTTGGATCCTTTTTACCCTTACTTTTTAGTTTAAAGGGTTATTGGCTTTTTGCTCTTGCCTTTTGGTTTAAAGAGCTGTTGGCCTTTTCTGCTTGCTTTTTCTTTTTCTTTTTTTTTCTTTATTATTCGCCCCTTTTTTCGCAAACTTTGTGTTTTTCACCGCTTTTCTTGCTTCAAGAATCAATTTTATGATTTTTTAGATTATCAATAACATTTCTCTTTTTTCATTATTCTTTCAAGAGCCAACAATTTTAAGATTTATAAACTTCACTATAAAAAATATGCACTGTTCAAGCTTTCATTCAGACAACAAAAAGTATTGCCACCACATCAAAATAATTAAACTATTTTCAAGATAGAATTCGAAATTCATGTACTTCTTTTTCTTTTTCAGAAAAAATTTTTCATTTTAAGAAAGGTGAAAGATTCATTGAATCATTCATAGCTTTAAGACATAGATACTAAACACTAATGATCATGTAATAAAGACAAAAACATAGATAGAACAAAAAATAGAAAAATAAGAACAAGGGAATTAAAGAACGGGTCTACCTTAGTGACGGCGGCTAGTTCTTCCTCTTGAAGATTCTATGGAGTGCTTGAGCTCCTCAATATCTCTTCCTTGCATTTGTTGCTCTTCCCTCCTAGCTCTTTTATTTTCTCCATCCTCTTTCTTGTGATGGGCTTTTGAGATGAATCTTTCCATCTCCCATGACTCGGAGTTGGAAGTAACTGCCTTCCCTTTCTTCTTCCTAGAGGTTTCTCCGGCCTTAGGTACCATTAATGGTTATGGAAAAACAAAAAGCTGAGCTTTTCCACACCAAACTTAAAAGCTTTGCTCATCCTCGAGCAAAATAAGACAGAAGGGAGTAGAAGAAGAATGATGCAATTAATTTTGAAAACTTATTAATGTGTACAAGAAAAATTAAAAAGAGTTGAGAAGAATTTGAAAATGTTTTGGAAGGAATTGAAAAGAAATAAGAAAAGAGAATTAAAAAGGATTGGAAAGATTATTAATATTTGAAAATAGAAATTGAAAGATGAACGTTTAAAATATGTTTGATACAAGAAATTATGAATTAAAACATGAAAAATTAAAAAAATCGAATTGGAAACAAAATTACCTCCCTTGTGTCATCCTGGCATTAAACGCCCAGAATGCTATACATTCTGGCATTTAACGCCCACTTGACTGCCTCTTTGGGCGTTTAACACCCAGCTAGATACCCTGGCTGGCGTTAAACGCCAGGAATCCTTCTTTACTGGTGGTGTGCGAAATCGTGATCATTGCTTCCTTGGTAACGGCGCTAAAAACTCAATATGCACGTTCATGATCTTAATTCTATTTCACAACTTCGCACAACTAAACAGCAAGTGCACTGGGTCATCCAAGTAATACCTTACGTGAGTAAGGGTCGAATCCCACGGAGATTGTTGGTATGAAGCAAGCTATGGTCATCTTGTAAATCTCAGTCAGGCGGATTAAATTGTTTTAAGAAATTATAGTGGATGAAAATAAATAAAATATAAAATAGGATAGTGGTACTTATGTAATTCATTGGTGAGAATTTCAGATAAGCGTATAGAGATGATTTCGTTCCTCTGAACCTCTGCTTTCCTGCTGTCTTCATCCAAGCAATCCTACACCTTTCCATGGCAAGCTTTGTGTAGGGGATCACCGTACTCAATGGCTACTTCCCATCCTCTCTGTGAAAATGGTCCGATGCGCTGTCACTGCATGGCTAATCATCTAGAGGTTCTCGATCATACTGGAATAGGATTCACCCACCTTTTGCGTCTGTCACTACGCCCAGTACTCGCGAGTTTGAAGTTTGTCACAGCCATCCCTTCCCGGATCCTACTCGGAATACCACAGACAAAGTTTAGACTTTCCGGATCTCAGGAATGGCCATCCATGGGTTCTAACTTATACTACGAAGATTCCAATATCTCGGACTCGGTCCTCTGTATTAGATATCCAAGAGATACTCATTCTAGCTTGTTTGCATGTAGAACGGACGTGTTTGTCAGGCACGCGTTCATAAGTGAGAATGATGATGAGCGTCACATAATCATCACATTCATCATGTTCTTGGGTGCGAATGGATATCTTAGAAGCGGAAGAAGTTGAATTGAATAGAAAAACAGTAGTATTTTGTATTAATTCATGAGGAACAGCAGAGCTCCACACCTTAATCTATGGTGTGTAGAAACTCTACCATTGAAAATACATAAGTGATAAGGTCCAGGCATGGCCGAATGGCCAGCCCCATGATCTAAGAACTAAACGTTCCAACATTATCAAATACAATAGTAAAAAGTCCTATTTATACTAGACTAGCTACTAGGGTTTACAGAAGTAAGTAATTGATGCAGAAATCCACTTTCGGGGCCCACTTGGTGTGTGCTTGGGCTGAGCATGAAGCTTTCACGTGGAGAGGTCAATTTTGGAGTTGAACGCCAGTTTGTAACGTGTTTCTGGCGTTGAACTCCACTTTGCAACTTGTTTCTGGCGCTGAACGCCAGACTGCAACATGGAACTGGCGTTCAACGCCCGTTTGCGTCGTCTAAACTCGGGAAAAGTATGGACTATTATATATTTATGGAAAGCCCTGGATGTCTACTTTCCAACGCAAATGGAAGCGTGCCATTTGGAGTTTTGTATCTCCAGAAAATCCACTTTGAGTGCAGGGAGGTCAGAATCCAACAGCATCTGCAGTCCTTCTTCAACCTCTGAATATGATTTTTGCTCAGGTCCCTCAATTTCAGCCAGAAAATACCTGAAATCATAGAAAAACACACAAACTCATAGTAAAGTCTAGAAATGTGATTTTTAATTAAAAACTAATAAAAATATACTAAAAACTAACTAAATCATACTGAAAACTATGTAAAAACAACGCCAAAAAGCGTATAAATTATCCACTCATCACAACACCAAACTTAAATTGTTGCTTGTTCCCAAGCAACTGAAAATCAAATAGGATAAAAAGAAGAGAATATACTATAAAATTCAAACTATCAATGAAACATAGCTCCAATCAGATGAGCGGGACTTATAGCTTTTTGCCTCTTGAATAGTTTTGGCATCTCACTTTATTCATTGAAGTTCAGAATAATTGGCATCTATAGGAACTCAGAGTTCAGATAGTGTTATTGATTCTCCTAGTTCAGTATGTTGATTCTTGAACATAGCTACTTTATGAGTCTTGGCCGTGTCCCTAAGCACTTTGTTTTCCAGTATTACCACCGGATACATAAATGCCACAGACACATAACTGGGTGAACCTTTTCAGATTGTGACTCAGCTTTGGTAAAGTCCCCAATTAGAGGTGTCCAGGGTTCTTAAGCATACTTGATGAGCGGATAATTTATACGCTTTTTGGCATTATTTTTAGTTTGTTTTCAGTATGATTTAGTTAGTTTTTAGTATATTTTTATTATTTTTTAATTAAAAATCACATTTCTGGACTTTACTATGAGTTTGTGTGTTTTTCTTTGATTTTAGGTATTTTCTGGCTGAAATTGAGGGACCTGAGCAAAAATCAGATTCAGAGGTTGAAGAAGGACTGCAGATGCTGTTGGATTCTGACCTCCCTGCACTCAAAGTGGATTTTCTAGAGCTACAGAATTCCAAATGGCGCGCTTCTAATTGCGTTCGAAAGTAGACATCCAGGGCTTTCCAGCAATATATAATAGTCCATACTTTGAATAAGTATTGATGACATAAACTGGCGTTCAACGCCAGTTCTATGCTGCATTCTGGAGTCAAACGCCAGAAACAAGTTGCAAAGTGGAGTTCAATGCCAGAAACACGTTACAAACTGGCGATCAACTCCAAGAATGATCTATCCACGTGTAAACTTCAAGCTCAGCCCAAGCACACAGCAAGTGGGCCCCAGAAGTGGATTTCTGCATCATTTACTCAATTCTGTAAACCCTAGTAACTAGTTTAGTATAAATAGGACTTTTTACTATTATCTTTACATCTTTAGTTTCATCTTTAGATCCCGTTTGGGGCTGGCCATTCGGCCATGCCTGAACCTTTCACTTATGTATTTTTCCACGGTAGAGTTTCTACACACCATAGATTAAGGTGTGGAGCTCTACTGTTCCTCAAAGATTAATGGAAAGTACTACTGTTTTTCTATTCAATTCAACTTATTCCGCTTCTAAGATATTCATTCGCACTTCAACATGAATGTGATGATCATGACAAAGTCATCATCATTCCCCTATGAACGCGTGCCTGACAACCACTTTCGTTCTACCTTCGATTGAATGGATATCTCTTGGATATCTAATACAGGGGACCGAGTCCGAGTTATTAGCGTCTTCGTGGTATAAGTTAGAACCCATGGATGGCAATTCCTGAGATCCAGAAAGTCTAAACCTTGTCTGTGGTATTTCGAGTAGGATCTGGGAAGGGATGGCTATGACGAGCTTCAAACTCGCGAATGCTGGGTGTAGTGACTAACGCAAAAGGATAGTAAATCCTATTCCAGTATGATCGAGAACCGACAGATGATTAGCCATGCAGTGACAGCGCATTGGACCATTTTCACAGGAGGATGGGATGTAGCCATTGACAATGGTGATGCCCTACATAAAGCTTGCCATGGAAAGGAGTAGGATTGATTGGATGAAGACAACAGGAAAGCAGAGATCAGAGGAACGAAAGCATCTCTATACGCTTATCTGAAATTCTCACCAATGAATTACATAAGTACCACTATCTTATTTTATATTTTATTTAATTTTCATCCATTATAATTTCTTAAAACTATTTGAATCCGCCGAACTGAGATTTACAAGGTGACCATAGCTTGGTTCAAGCCGACAATCTCCGTGGGATTGACCCTTACTCACGTAAGGTTTATTACTTGGACGACCCAGTGCACTTGCTGGTTAGTTGTATGAAGTTGTGAAACAGATATAAGATCATGAACGTGCGTATTGAGTTTTTAGTGCCGTTACCAAGGAATGGAATGATCACGATTTCGCACAGCAAGTTTTTAGGTAATTTTTTTTTTCGTTTTATTTTCAAAAATAAATAAATAAATAAATAAATTATTTTCAAAAATCTTTCAAAAAAAAATTTTCTTTTCCTTTTGTTTTCGAAAATTATTCTAAATTTTTAAGAATGAATTCTAAAGTTTCAAAATGGTATGCTGAAGTTTGGCTGGCCATCAAGCTTTAGACTAACCTGGTATGATTCCTGAAATCTTGATTGAGGACTTTGAATTCATTGCTTCCTTTTCCCTATAGGTTTTCAAAAAAATAAAAATATACAAAAATCCAAAAAATTAATAAAATCATAAAATCAAAAATATTTTTTGTTTCTTGTTTGAGTCTAGAGTCAATTTTTAAGTTTGGTGTCAATTGCATTTTTTCTAAAAAAAATTTATGCATTTTTTGAAAATTCATGCATTCATAGTGTTCTTCATGATCTTCAAGTTGTTCTTGGTAAGTCTTCTTGTTTGATCTTCATATTTTCTTGTTTTGTGTATTTTCTTGTTTTTCATATGCATTTTTAATTTGTTAGTTTCTGAAGTTTGAAAATTTCTAAGTTTGGTGTCTTGCGTGTTCTTCTTTCATTAAAAATTTTCAAAAATAAGTCTTGATGTTCATCTTGATCTTCAAAGTATTCTTGGTGTTCATCTTGACATTCATAGTGTTCTTGCATGCATTGTGTGTTTTGATTCATAATTTTTATGTTATGAGTCTTTTTCATGTTTTTCTCTTTCTTCATTAAAAATTCAAAAATAAAAAAATATCTTTTCCTTATTTTATTCAAAATTTTCGAAAATATGATTTGATTTAGTCAAAAAGTTTTTAAATTTAATTGTTTCTTATGAATCAAATCAAATTTTCAATTTAAAAATCTTATCTTTTCAAAATCTTTTTCAAAAATCAAATCTTTTTCAAAATTTCTTTCTAATATTTTCGGAAATTTTTCAAATTAATTTTCAAAAATCTTTTTCTTAATTTTAGTTCATGATTTTCGAATTAGTTACTAACATTTAATGTGATTGATTCAAAAATATTAAGTTGTTACTTACCTAGTAGGAAAGGTTCAGTCTTTAAACTCTAGAATCATATCTTTTTAGTTTCTTGTTAGTCAAGTAATCAACTTTAGTTTTCAAAATCAAATCTTTTTAATTTTCTTTTCAAATCTTTTTCAAATTAAAATTTCAATCATATCTTTTTCAAATTCAATTTCAAAATCTTTTCCAACTTTTTATCTTTTTAAAATTGATTTTCAAATCATATCTTTTTGTTTCAATCATATCTTTTTAAATTTCAATCATATCTTTTTCAAAAACAAATTTCAAAACTTTTTCAATCAATCTTATCTTTTTGTTTCAATCATACCTTTTTCAAAACTACCTAACTAATCCTCTCTCTTATTTTCGAAAATTCCCTCTCCCCTTTTTCAAAATTTCTTTTTAATTAATTAATTGTTTTAAATTTTAATTTGAATTTTATTCTTCCTTTAATTTTTGAAAATCATCAACTCCATTTTAAAATTTATTTTCGAAATCTAACTTTCAAATTTAATTTTTATTTTAATTAAATTTCGAAATTCTCTCTCTCATCTCCTTCTATTTATTTATTCATCTACTAACACTTCTCTTCCATCCAAAAATTCGAACACCACCTCCCTCTCTGTGTTCGAGTTTTCCCACTTCTCTTCTTTACATTACATTCTTTTCTTCTTCTACTCACACAAAGGAATCTCTATACTGTGACATAGAGGATTCCATATTTTCTTTGTTATTCACTTCTTTGTCATATGAGCAGGAGCAAGGACAAGAACATTCTTGTTGAAGCAGATCCTGTACCTGAAAGGACTCTGAAAAGGAAACTAAGAGAAGTTAAAATACAACAATCCAGAGACAACCTTACAGGAATTTTCGAACAAGAAGAGGAGATGGCAGCCAAAAATAATAATAATGCAAGGAGGATACTTGGTGACTTTACTGCACCTAATTCCAATTTACATGGAAGAAGCATCTCCATTCCTGCCATTGGAGCAAACAATTTTGAGCTGAAACCTCAATTAGTTTCTCTGATGCAACAGAACTGCAAGTTTCATGGACTTCCATCTGAAGATCCTTTTCAGTTCTTAACTGAGTTCTTGCAAATCTGTGATACTGTTAAGACCAATGGGGTTGACCCTGAGGTCTACAGGCTTATGCTTTTCCCGTTTGCTGTAAGAGACAGAGCTAGAGTGTGGTTGGACTCTCAACCCAAAGATAGCCTGAACTCTTGGGATAAGCTGGTCACGGCTTTCTTAGCCAAGTTCTTTCCTCCTCAAAAGCTGAGCAAGCTTAGAGTGGATGTTCAAACCTTCAGACAGAAAGAAGGTGAATCCCTCTATGAAGCTTGGGAGAGATATAAGCAGCTGACCAAAAAGTGTCCTTCTGACATGCTTTCAGAATGGACCATCCTGGATATATTCTATGATGGTCTGTCTGAATTAGCTAAGATGTCATTGGATACTTCTGCAGGTGGATCCATTCACCTAAAGAAAACGCCTGCAGAAGCTCAAGAACTCATTGACATGGTTGCTAATAACCAGTTCATGTACACTTCTGAGAGGAATCCTGTGAGTAATGGGATGCCTCAGAAGAAGGGAGTTCTTGAAATTGATACTCTGAATGCCATATTGGCTCAAAATAAAATATTGACTCAGTAAGTCAATATGATTTCTCAGAGTCTGAATGGAATGCAAGCTGCATCCAACAGTACTCAAGAGGCATCTTCTGAAGAAGAAGCTTATGATCATGAGAACCCTGCAATAGCAGAGGTGAATTATATGGGTGAACCCTATGGAAACACCTACAATCCCTCATGGAGAAATCACCCAAATCTCTCATGGAAAGATCAACAAAAGCCTCAACAAGGCTTTAATAATGGTGGAAGAAACAGGTTTAGCAATAGCAAGCCTTTTCCATCATCCACTCAGCAAAAGACAGAGAGTTCTGAGCAGACTCCATCTAGCTTGGCAAATATAGTCTCTGATCTATCTAAGGCCACTCTAAGTTTCATGAATGAAACAAGATCCTTCATTAGAAATCTGGAAGCACAAGTGGGCCAGCTGAGTAAAAGGATCACTGAAACCCCTCCTAGTACTCTCCCAAGCAATACAGAAGAAAATCCAAAAGGAGAGTGCAAGGCCATTGAAATGACCATCATGGCCGAAACCACAAAAGAGGAGGAGGACGTGAATCCCAGTGAGGAAGACCTCCTAGGACGTCCAGAGATCAATAAGGAGTTTCCCTCTGAGGAACCAAAGGACTCTGAGGCTCATCTAGAGACCATAGAGATTCCATTAAACCTCCTTATGCCATTCATGAGCTCTGATGAGTATTCTTCTTCTGAAGAGAATGAAGATGTTACTGAAGAGCAAGTTTCCAAGTACCTTGGTGCTATCATGAAGCTGAATGCAAAATTATTTGGTAATGAGACTTGGGAAGATGAACCTCCCTTGCTCACCAATGAACTGAGTGATCTGGATCAACTGAGATTGCCTCAGAAGAAACAGGATCCTAGAAAGTTCCTAATACCTTGTACCATAGGCACCATGACCTTTGAGAAGGCTCTATGTGACCTTGGGTCAGGGATAAACCTCATGCCCTTCTCTGTAATGGAGAAACTGGGAATCTTTGAGGTACAAGCTGCCAGAATCTCACTAGAGATGGCAGACAACTCAAGAAAGTAGGCTTATGGACTAGTAGAGGACATGTTAGTAAAGGTTGAAGACCTTTACATCCCTGCTGATTTCATAATCCTGGATACTGGGAAGGAGGAGGATGAATCCATCATCCTTGGAAGACCCTTCCTAGCCACAGCAAGAGCTGTGATTGATGTGGACAGAGGAGAATTGATCCTTCAACTAAATGAGGATAACCTTATGTTTAAAACTCAAGGATCTCCTTCTATAACCATGGAGAGGAAGCATGAAAAGCTTCTCTCACTGTAGAGTCAACCAAAGCCCCCACAGTCAAACTCTAAGTTTGGTGTTGGGAGGCCTCAACCAAACTCTAAGTTTGGTGTTGGGAGTCTAAAAAATTGACCTGATCACCTGTGTGGCTCCATGAGAGCCCACTGTCAAGCTATTGACATTAAAGAAGTGCTTGTTGGGAGGCAACCCAATGTTATTTAATCATTTTTATTTTCTCTTTGTTATTTCATGTTTTATTAGGTTGATGATCATGTGGAGTCACAAAAACTACTGAAAAATCAAAAACAAAATGAAAAACAGCATTGAAAATAGAACACCCTGGAGGAAGGGCTTACTGGCGTTTAAACACCAGTAAGGAGCATCTGGCTGGTGTTTAACGCCAGAACAGAGCATGAAACTGGCGTTAAACGCCAGAAACAAGCAGCAGTCTGGCGTTTAAACACCAGGATTGCACCCAGAGGAAAGCTGGCGTTAAATGCCAGAAACAAGCATCAGATTGGCGTTTAACGCCAGAAACATGCTGCAGACTGGCGTTGAACGCCCAAAACAAGCATGGAAGTGGCGTTTAACGCCAGAAACATGCTGCAGTCTGGCATTAAACGCCAGGGTTGCCTACAGAGGGTGTTTACACGCCTAATTGGAGCAGTGATGATTAAAGTCCTTGGCCCCACTGGATCTGTGAACCCCACAGGATCTCCTAAGGATCTATGGACCCCACAGGAGCCCCACCTACTTCTTCTCTCCTCTTCACACCTTTTCATAACTCTCTTCTCCAAATACCCCTCACCAATCAACTCAATCACTCTTTCTCATCACCTCTTCACCACTCACATCCATCCTCTCTTCCCCAAAAACCCCACCTACCTTTAAATTCAAAATAATTTCCCTCCCAAACCCAACCCTAAATGGCTGAACCCTAACCCCTCCCTACTCCTATATAAACCCCTCATTCCCTCTTCATTTTCACACAACACAACCCTCTCTTCACCCCTTGGCCGAAACCAACTCTCTCTTCCTCTCCTCTATTTCTCTTCTTCTTCTACTTCTTTCTCTCTTCTTTTGCTCGGGGACGAGCAAACATTTTAAGTTTGGTGTGGTAAAAAGCATTGCTTTTTATTTTTCCATAACAATTCATGGCACCAAATGCCAAAGAAACCTCTAGAAAGAGGAAAGGGAAGGCAATTACTTCCACCTCTGAGTCATGGAAGATGGAGAGATTCATCTCTAAGGTCCATCAAGACCATTTCTATGAAGTTGTGGCCAAGAAGAAAGTGATCCCTGAGGTTCCTTTCAAACTAAAAAAGAATGAGTATCCGGAGATCCGACTTGAAATCCAAAGAAGAGGTTGGGAAGTCCTCACCAACCCCATTCAACAAGTCGGGATCTTAATGGTTCAAGAGTTCTATGCAAACGCATGGGTCACTAGAAACCATGATCAAAGTGTGAACCCGAACCCAAGGCATTGGCTCACTATGGTTCGGGAGAAATACTTAGATTTCAGTCCGGAAAATGTAAGGTTGGCATTTAACCTACCAATGATAGAAGAGAACACACGCCCCTATACTAGAAGAGTCAACTTTGATCAAAGTTTGGACCAAGTCCTCATGGACATATGTGTGGAAGGAGCTCAATAGAAAATTGACTCAAAAGGTAAGCCGGTTCAACTAAGAAGGCTTGACCTCAAACCAGTAGCTAGAGGATGGTTGGAGTTCATTCAACGCTCAATCATTCCTACTAGCAACCGGTCTGAAGTTACTATAGACCAGGCCATCATGATCCATAGCATCATGATTGGGGAGAAAGTGGAGGTTCATGAGATTATACCTCAAGAACTCTACAAGGTGGCTGACAAGTCCTCCAATTTGGCAAGGTTAGCCTTTCCTCACCTCATTTGCCACCTCTGCAATTCGGCTGGGATTGACATAGAGGGAGACATCCTCATTGAAGAGGACAAGCCCATCACTAAGAAAAGGATGGAGCAAACAAGAGAGCATGGACCTCAACATGAGCATGAGGAAATTCTTCACCATGAAATCCTTGAGATGCCTCAAGGGATGCACTTTTCTCCACAAAACTATTGGGAACAAATCAACACTTCCCTAGGTGAATTAAGTTCCAACATGGGACAATTAAGGGTGGAACATCAAGAGCACTCCATCATCCTCCATGAAATTAGAGAAGATCAAAGAGCTATGAGGGAGGAGCAAGAAAGACAAGGAAGAGATATAGAAGAGCTCAAAAGCACCATTGGTTCTTCAAGAAGAGGAAGACGCCACCCTCACTAAGGTGGACTCATTCCTTAATCTCCTTATTTATTTATTTTCCTGTTTTTCGATTTTTATGCTTTATGTTTGTTTATGTTTTTGTCTTCATGATCACTAGTATTTAAGTGTCTATGCCTTAAAGTTATGAATGTCCTATGAATCCATCACCTCTCTTGAATAAAAAAATGTTTTAATTACAAAAGAACAAGAAGTACATGGTTTCGAATTCATCCTTGAAACTAGTTTAATTATTTTAATGTGGTGACAATACTTTTTGTTTTCTGAATGAATGCTTGAACAGTGCATATGTCTTTTGAAGTTGTTGTTTAAGAATGTTAAATATGTTGGCTCTTGAAAGAATGATGATAAGGAGAAATGTTATTTGATAATCTAAAAAATCATAAAATTGATTCTTGAAGCAAGAAAAAGCAGTGAATACAAAAGCTTGCAGAAAAAAAAAAGAGAAAAAAATATATATAGCGAAAAAAAAAAGAAGCAAGCAGAAAAAGCCAAAAGCTCTTAAAACCAAAAGGCAAGAGCAAAAAGCCAATAACCCTTAAAACCAAAAGGAAAGGGTAAATAAAAAGGATCCCAAGGCTTTGAGCATCAGTGGATAGGAGGGCCTAAAGGAATAAAATCCTAGCCTAAGCGGCTAAACCAAGCTGTCCCTAATCATGTGCTTGTGGCGTGAAGGTGTCAAGTGAAAACCTGAGACTGAGCGGTTAAAGTCAAGGTCCAAAGCAAAAAAAGAGTGTGCTTAAGAACCCTGGACACCTCCAATTGGGGACTTTAGCAAAGCTGAGTCACAATCTCTAAAGGTTCACCCAGTTATGTGTCTGTGGCATTTATGTATCCGGTGGTAATACTGGAAAACAAAGTGCTTAGGGCCACGGCCAAGACTCATAAAGTAGCTGTGTTCAAGAATCAACATACTAAACTAGGAGAGTCAATAACACTATCTGAACTCTGAGTTCCTATAGATGCAAATCATTCTGAACTTCAATAGATAAAGTGAGTGCCAAAACTATTCAAGAGGCAAAAAGCTACAAGTCTCGCTCATCTGATTGGAGCTATGTTTCATTGATATTTTTGAATTTATAGTATATTCTCTTCTTTTTATCCTATTTGATTTTCAGTTGCTTGGGGACAAGCAACAATTTAAGTTTGGTGTTGTGATGAGCGGATAATTTATACGCTTTTTGGCATTGTTTTTAGTATGTTTTCAGTATGATTTAGTTAGTTTTTAGTATATTTTTATTAGTTTTTAATTAAAAATCACATTTCTAGACTTTACTATGAGTTTCTGTGTTTTTCTGTGATTTCAGGTATTTTCTGGCTGAAATTGAGGGACCTGAGCAAAAATCAGATTCAGAGGTTGAAGAAGGACTACAGATGTTGTTGGATTCTGATCTCCCTGCACTCAAAGTGGATTTTCTGGAGCTACAGAACTCCAAATGGCGCGCTTCTAATTGCGTTGGAAAGTAGACATCCAAGGCTTTCCAGAAATATATAATAGTCCATACTTTGAATAATGATTGATGACGTAAACTGGCGTTCAACACTAGTTCCATGCTGCATTCTAGAGTCAAAAGCCAGAAACAAGTTGCAAAGTGGAGTTCAACGCCAGAAACACGTTACAAACTGGCGTTCAACTCCAAGAATGACCTCTCCACGTGTAAACTTCAATCTCAGCCCAAGCACACACCAAGTGGGCCCCAGAAGTGGATTTCTGCATCATTTACTCAATTCTGTAAACCCTAGTAACTAGTTTAGTAAAAATAGGACCTTTTACTATTATGTTTACATCTTTAGTTTCATCTTTAGATCACGTTTGGGGGCTGGCCATTCGGCCATGCCTGAACCTTTCACTTATATATTTTTCCATGGTAGAGTTTCTACACACCATAGATTAAGGTGTGGAGCTCTGCTATTCCTCAAAGATTAATGCAAAGTACTACTGTTTTTCTATTCAATTCAACTTATTCCGCTTCTAAGATATTCATTTGCACTTCAACATGAATGTGATGATCGTGACAAAGTCATCATCATTCCCCTATGAACGCGTGCCTGACAACCACCTTCGTTCTACCTTCGATTGAATGGATATCTCTTGGATATCTAATACAGGGGACCGAGTCCGAGTTATTAGCGTCTTCGTGGTATAAGTTAGAACCCATGGATGGCCATTCCTAAGATCCGGAAAGTCTAAACCTTGTCTGTGGTATTCCGAGTAGGATCTGGGAAGGGATGGCTGTGACGAGCTTCAAACTCGCGAATTCTAGGCGTAGTGACAGACACAAAAGGATAGTAAATCCTATTCCAGTATGATCGAGAACCGACAGATGATTAGCCATGCAGTGACAGCGCATTGGACCATTTTCACAGCAGGATGGGATGTAGCCATTGACAACGGTGATGCCTTACATAAAGCTTGCCATGGAAAGGAGTAGGATTGATTGGATGAAGACAGCAGGAAAGCAGAGATCAGAGGAACGAAAGCATCTCTATACGCTTATCTGAAATTCTCACCAATGAATTACATAAGTACAACTATCCTATTTTATATTTTATTTAATTTTCATCCACTATAATTTCTTAAAACTATTTGAATCCGCCTAACTGAGATTTACAAGGTGACCATAGCTTGCTTCAAGCCGACAATCTCCGTGGGATCGACCCTTACTCACGTAAGGTTTATTACTTGGATGACCCAGTGCACTTGCTGGTTAGTTGTACAAAGTTGTGAAACAAATATAAGATCATGAACGTGCGTATTGAGTTTTTAGCGCTGTTACCAAGGAATGGAATGATCATGATTTCGCACACCAACACTCTTCTTTTTGCTTTGGATCTTGACTTTAACCGCTCAGTCTGAAGTTTTCACTTGACACTTTCACGCCACAAGCACATGGTTAGGGACAGCTTGGTTTAGCCGCTTAGGCCAGGATTTTATTCCTTTAGGCCCTCCTATCCACTGATGCTCAAAGCCTTTGATCCTTTTTATTTACCCTTGCCTTTTGGTTTTAAGGGCTATTGGCTTTTTCTGCTTGCTTTTTCTTTTTCTTTTTCTCTTTTTTTTTTCTGCAAGCTTTTTGTATTCACTGCTTTTTCTTGCTTCAAGAATCATTTTTATGATTTTTAAGATTATCAAATAACATTTCTCCTTTTCATCATTCTTTCAAGAGCCAACATATTTAACATTCATAAACAACAACTTCAAAAGGCATATGCACTGTTCAAGCATACATTCAGAAAACAAAAAGTGTTGCCACCACATCAAAATAATTAAACTAGTTTCAAGGATGAATTCGAAACCATGTACTTCTTGTTCTTTTTTAATTAAAACATTTTTCATTTAAGAGAGGTGATGGATTCATATTCACTACTTTAAGGCATAGACACTTGGATACTAATGATCATGTAATAAAGACACAAACATAGATAAACATTTAACATAAGAAAATGAAAAACAGAAAATTTAAGAACAAGGAATGAGTCCACCTTAGTGATGGTGGCGTTTCCTTCTTGAGGAACCAATGATGTCCTTGAGATCTTCTATGTCTCTTCCTTGTCTTTGTTGCTCCTCCCTCATTGCTCTTTGATCTTTTCTAATTTCATGAAGCATGATGGAGTGATCTTGATGTTCCACCCTTAGTTGTCCCCAATAATTGTGTGGAGGAAAATGTATCCCCTAAGGTATCTCAGGGATCTCTTGATTTGCAGTCAAATGTTCTACCACTGAGCTATAGACCCTTGAGACGAATCTATCCATCTCCTATGACTCGAAGGTGGAAGCTTTTGTCTTCTCTTTCCTCTTTCTAGAGGTTTCTCTGGCCTTAGGTGCCATCAATGGTTATGGAAAAACAAAAAAGCTTATGCTTTTACCACACCAAACTTAAAATTTTTGCTCGTCCTCGAGTAAAAGAAGAAAGAAGGGAGGAGAAGAAGAAGAGATGGATGTGTGTTGATGGTTTAAATTTGAGTGGGTGGGTGGGTTATATGATGGTTTTAGGAGAGTAATGGATGTGAGTGGTGAAGGGTTCTTGGAAAAGGGTGATATAGGATTATAAGGAGGGAAGGTGAGTGGAGGTATGTGGGGATCCTGTGGGGTCCACAGATCTTGAGGTGTCAAGGATTTGCATCCCTGCACCAGTTAGGCATGTAAAACGCCTTTGCATGCAATTCTGGCGTTTAAACGCTGAAATGATGCTTGTTCTGGGCGTTCAACGTCCAGATGCAGCATGTTTTTGGCGTTGAACACCAGTTCTATGCTTGTTTCTGGCGTTCAACGCCAGATCCATGCTCTGTTCTGACGTTGAACGCCAGCCAGATGCTCCTTACTGGCGTTTAAACGCCAGTAAATCCTTCCTCCATGGTGTTCTGTTTTCAATACTGTTTTTCATTCTGTTTTTGAATTTTTTTGTAGTTTTTGTGACTCCACATGATCATGATCCTAATAAAACATGAAAGAACAATGAAAATAAAAATAAAATTAGATAAATAAAAATTGGGTTGCCTCCCAACAAGCGCTTCTTTAATGTCAATAGCTTGACAGTGGGCTCTCATGGAGCCACACAGGTGATCAGGTCAATTTTATAGACTCCCAATAACAAACTTAGAGTTTGGATATGGGAGTTCAACACCAAACTTAGAGTTTGGCTGAGGCCTCCCAACACCAAACTTAGAGTTTGACTGTGGGGGCTTTAGTTGACTCTGTACCGAGAGAAGCTTTTCATACTTCTTCTCCATTGTTATAGAAGGAGATCCTTGAGTTTTAAACACAAGGTTGTCCTTATTCAGTTGAAGGACCAACTCTCCTCTGTCCACATCAATCACAGATCTTGTTGTGGCTAGGAAAGGTCTTCCAAGGATGATGCATTCATCCTCATCCTTTCCAGTGTCTAGGATTATGAAATCAGCAGGGATGTAAAGTCCTTCAACCTTTACTAACACGTCCTCTACTTGTCCATAAGCCTGTTTCATGGATTTGTCTGCCATCTCTAATAAGAATTTGGCAGCCTGTACCTCAAAGATTCCCAATTTCTCCATTACAGAGAGTGGCATGAGGTTTATTCCTGACCGAAGGTCACATAGAGCATTCTCAAAGGTCATGGTGCCTATGGTACAAGGTATTAAGAACTTTCCAGGATCCTGTTTCTTCTGAGGTAATGTCAGTTGATCCAGATCACTCAGTTCATTGATGAGGAAGGGAGGTTCATCTTCCCAAGTCTCATTACCAAATAATTTGGCATTCAGCTTCATGATTGCACCAAGGTACTTGGCAACTTGCTCTTCAGTAACATCCTCATTCTCTTCAGAAGAAGAATACTCATCAGAGCTCATGAAGGGCATAAGGAGGTTTAATGGAATCTCTATGGTCTCTAGATGAGCCTCAGATTCCTTTGGTTCCTCAGAGGGAAACTCCTTGTTAATCACTGGACGTCCCAGGAGGTCTTCCTCACTGGGATTCACATCCTCCTCCTCCCTTGTGGGTTCGGCCATGATTGATATATCAATGGCCTTGCACTCTCTCTTTGGATTCTCTTCTGTATTGCTTGGGAGAGTACTAGGAGGTGTTTCAGTGATTTTCTTACTCAGCTGGCCCACTTGTGCCTCCAAATTTCTTATGGAGGACCTTGTTTCACTCATAAAACTTAGAGTAGCCTTGGATAGATCAGAGACTAAGTTTGATAAATTAGAGGTATTTTGTTCAGAGTTCTCTATCTGTTGCTGAGAAGATGATGGAAAAGGCTTGCTATTGCTAAACCTGTTTCTTCCACCATTATTAAAGCCTTGTTGAGGCTTTTGTTGATCCTTCCATGAGAGATTTGGATGATTTCTCCATGAGGGGTTATAGGTGTTTCCATAAGGTTCACCCTTATAATTTACCTCTGCTATTGCAGGGTTCTCAGGATCATAAGCTTCTTCTTCAGAAGATGCCTCTTGAGTACTGTTGGATGCAGCTTGCATTCCATTCAGACTCTGAGAAATCATATTGACTTGCTAAGTCAATAGTTTGTTCTGAGCCAATATGGCATTCAGAGCATCAATTTCAAAAACTCCCTTCTTCTGAGGCGTCCCATTATTCACAGAATTTCTCTCATAAGTATACATGAATTGATTATTTGCAACCATGTCAATAAGTTCTTGAGCTTCTGTAGGCGTTTTCTTTAGGTGAATGGATCCACCTGCAGAATGGTCCAATAACATCTTGGAGAACTCAGACAGACCATAATAAAAGATATCCAAAATGGTCCATTCTGAAAGCATGTCAGGAGGACACCTTTTGGTCATCTGCTTGTATCTTTCCCAAGCTTCATAGAGGGATTCACCATCTTTTTGCTTGAAGGTCTGAACATCCACTCTAAGCTTGCTCAGCTTTTAAGGAGGAAAGAACTTAGCCAAGAAGGCCGTGACCAGCTTATCCCCAGAGTTCAGGCTATCTTTAGGTTATGAGTCCAACCATGTTCTAGCTCTGTCTCTTATAGCAAACGGTAAAAGCATAAGCCTATAGACCTCGGGATCAACCCCATTGATCTTAACAGTATCACAGATCTGCAAGAATTCAGTTAAGAACTGAAAAGGATCTTCAGATGGAAGTCCATGAAACTTGCAGTTCTGCTGCATCAGAGAAACTAATTGAGGTTTCAGCTCAAAGTTGTTTGCTCCAATGGCAGGGATGGATATTCTTCTTCCATGTAAATTGGAATTAGGTGCAGTAAAGTCACCAAGCATCCTCCTTGCATTATTATTATTTTCGGCTGCCATCTCCTCTTCCTGTTCGAAAATTCTTATAAGGTTGTCTCTGGATTGTTATATTTTAGCTTCTCTTAGTTTCCTTTTCAGAGTCCTTTTAGGTTCAGGATCTGCTTCAACAAGAATGTTCTTGTCCTTGCTCCTGCTCATATGAAAAAGAAGAAAACAGAAAATAATATGGATCCTCTTTGCCTCAGTAGAGAGAGGTTCCTTTGTGTGAGTAGAAGAAGAAAAGAATGTAATGTAAAGAAGAGAAGAGGAAAAACTCGAACACAGAGAGGGAGGTGGTGTTCGAATTTTAGATGGGAGAGAAGTGTTAGTAGATGAATAAATAAATAGAATGAGATGAGAGAGAGAATTTCGAAATTTAAGTAAAATAAAAATTAAAATTGAAAGTTAGATTTCGAAAATTAAAGTTGAAATTAAATTAAAATTAAAATAATTAGTTAATTAAAAAGGAGTTTTGAAAAAGGAGAGAGGGAATTTTCGAAAATAAGAGAGAGAGGATTAGTTAGGTAGTTTTGAAAAAAGATATGATTGAAACAAAAAGATAAGATTGATTGAAAAAGATTTGAAAATCAATTAAGAGGTTAGGAAAGAAGTTAGAAAAGATTTTGAAATTGATTTTGAAATAGATATGATTGAAATTAAAAAAAAAGATATGATTGAAACAAAAAGATATGATTGATTGAAACTTATTTTGAAAAAGATTTGAAAAAGAAATTTAAAAAGATTTGAATTTTTTTAAAATTAAAGTTGATTACTTGACTAACAGGAAACAAAAAGATATGATTTTAAAAATTAAAGATTAATCTTTTCTTAAAAGGCAAGTAACAACTTGAAATTTTTCAATCAATCATATTAAATGTTAGTATTAATTTCGAAAATCATGGAATAAAGATAAGAAAAAGATTTTTGAAATTTAATTTTAAAAAAAAATCAAAATTATTAAGAAAAATTTGAAAAAGATTTGATTTTGTTGAAAAAGTTTTGAAAAAGATAGGATTTTTAAATTGAAAATTTGATTTGACTCATAAGAAACAACTAGATTTTTTTTTTTAATTTTGAAAAAGTCAATCCAAATTTTCGAAATTTTAAGAGAGAAAAAGGGAAAGATATTTTTTTTTATTTTTGAATTTTTAATGAAGAAAAAGAAAAACATGAAAAAGACTCATAACATAAAAATTATGAATCAAAACACACAATGCATGCAAGAACACTATGAATGTCAAGATGAACACCAAGAACACTTTGAAGATCAAGATGAACATCAAGACTTATTTTTGAAAATTTTTAAGAAAAGAAAAACATGCAAGACACCAAACTTAGAAATTTTCAATAATTAGACACTAACAAATTAAAAATGCATATGAAAAACAAGAAAAGTCAAAAAACAAGAAAATATGAAGATCAAACAAGAAGACTGGCCAGGAACAACTTGAAGATCATGAAGAACATATGATGAATTTTCGAAAATTCTTGAGAAAAAAGAAACACATGCAAGACACCAAACATAAATCTTGACTCTAGACTCAAACAAGAAACACAAAAATTATTTTTGATTTTATGATTTTAAAAACTTTTTTGGATTTTTTTCGAAAATTAATTGGGAAAAACGAAAAAGAAGAAAATATTTTCTTTTTTTTTTTATTTTTTTCAAAAATAAGAATAATAAAATCAAAAAGGTTAAAATTAAAATAAAGTTACCTAATCTGAGCAACAAGATGAACCGTCAGTTGTCCAAACTCGAACAATCCCTGGCAACGGCGCCAAAAACTTGGTGTGCGAAATCGTGATCATTGCTTCCTTGGTAACGGCGCTAAAAACTCAATACGCACGTTCATGATCTTAATTCTATTTCACAACTTCGTACAACTAACCAGCAAGTGCACTGGGTCGTCCAAGTAATACCTTACGTGAGTAAGGGTCGAATCCCACGGAGATTGTTGGTATGAAGCAAGCTATGGTCATCTTGTAAATCTCAGTCAGGCGGATTAAATTGTTTTAAGAAATTATAGTGGATGAAAATAAATAAAATATAAAATAGGATAGTGGTACTTATGTAATTCATTGGTGAGAATTTCAGATAAGCGTATAGAGATGCTTTCGTTCCTCTGAACCTCTGCTTTCCTGCTGTCTTCATCCAAGCAATCCTACTTCTTTCCATGGCAAGCTTTGTGTAGGGCATCACCGTTGTCAATGGCTACTTCCCATCCTCTCTGTGAAAATGGTCCGATGCGCTGTCACTGCATGGCTAATCATCTGGAGGTTCTCAGTCATACTGGAATAGGATTCACCCTCCTTTTGCGTCTGTCACTACGCCCAGTACTCGCGAGTTTGAAGTTCGTCACAGCCATCCCTTCCCGGATCCTACTCGGAATACCACAGACAAGGTTTAGACTTTCCGAATCTCAGGAATGGCCATCCATGGGTTCTAACTTATACCACGAAGATTCCAATATCTCGGACTCGGTCCTCTGTATTAGATATCCAAGAGATACTCATTCTAGATTGTTTGCATGTAGAACGGACGTGTTTATCAGGCACGCATTCATAAGTGAGAATGATTATGAGCGTCACATAATCATCACATTCATCATGTTCTTGGGTGCGAATGGATATCTTAGAAGCGGAATAAGTTGAATTGAATAGAAAAATAGTAGTACTTTGTATTAATTCATGAGGAACAGCAGAGCTCCACACCTTAATCTATGGTGTGTAGAAACTCTACTATTGAAAATACATAAGTGATAAGGTCCAGGCATGGCCGAATGGCCAGCCCCATGATCTAAGAACTAAACATCCCAAGATTATCAAATACAATAGTAAAAAGTCCTATTTATACTAGACTAGCTACTAGGGTTTACAGAAGTAAGTAATTGATGCAGAAATCTACTTCCGGGGCCCACTTGGTGTGTGCTTGGGCTGAGCATGAAGCTTTCACGTGGAGAGGTCAATTTTGGAGTTGAACGCCAGTTTGTAACGTGTTTCTGGCGTTGAACTCCACTTTGCAACTTGTTTCTGGCGCTGAACGCCAGACTGCAACATGGAACTGGCATTCAACACCAGTTTGCATCGTCTAAACTCGGGCAAAGTATGGACTATTATATATTGCTGGAAAGCCCTAGATGTCTACTTTCCAACGCAATTAAAAGCTTGCCATTTGGAGTTCTGTAACTCCAGAAAATCCACTTTGAGTGCTGGGAGGTCAGAATCCAATAGCATCTGCAGTCCTTCTTCAACCTCTGAATCTGATTTTTGCTCAGGTCCCTCAATTTCAGCCAGAAAATACCTGAAATCACAGAAAAACACACAAACTCATAGTAAAATCTAGAAATGTGATTTTTAATTAAAAACTAATAAAAATATACTAAAAACTAACTAAATCATACTGAAAACTATGTAAAAACAATGCCAAAAAGCATATAAATTATCCGCTCATCAACTGGGCATTTTTTGAACGCCCAGAATGCTGCCGTTTCTGGCGTTAAACGCCCAGAATGCTGCCTGCATGGGCGTTAAATGCCCATTCTGCTATCTTTACTGGCGTTTAAACGCCAATAAGCCTGTCCTACAGGGTGTGCTATTTTTGATGCTGTTTTTAATTTTACTTTAATTCTGTAGCTGTTTTTATGATTCCACATTATCATCAACCTAAAGAAAACATAACATGACAATGGAAAACAAATGTCTATAAAATAAATATAATTAAATAACATCGGGTTGCCTCCCAATAAGCGCTTCTTTAATGTCAATAGCTTGACAGTGAGCTCTTACAGAGTTTCACAAAGACTCGAAGCTTAATGGTGGCCTCCCAACACCAAACTTAGAAGTTGAGTGTGGGGGCTCAGTTTGACTCTGTATTGAGAGAAGCTTTTCATGCTTCCTCTCCATGGTTACAAAAGAAGATCCTTGAGCCTTAAACACAAGGTAGTCCTCATTTAATTGAAGGACTAACTCTCCTCTGTCCACATCAATCACAGCCCTTGATGTGGCTAGGAAGGGTCTTCCAAGGATAATGGATTCATCCTCATCCTTCTCAGTGTCTAGGATTATGAAGTTAGCAAGGATGTATAGGCTTTCAACCTTCACTAAGACATCCTCTACAAGTCCATAAGCCTGTTTAATTGATTTATCTGCCATCTTTAGTGAGATTCTTGCAGCTTGTACCTCAAAGATCCCTAGTTTCTCCATTACAGAGAGTGGCATGAGGTTTATTCCTGGCCCCAAGTCACACAGAGCCTTCTCAAAGGTCATGGTGCCTATGGTACAAGGTATTAAGAACTTTTCGGGATCCAGTTTCTTCTGAGGTAATTTCAGTTGAACCAAAGCATTCAGTTTCATAATTGCTCCTAGATACCGAGCTACTTGCTCTTCAACAATATCTTCATCCTCATCAGAGGAAGAATCTTCATCAGAACTCATGAACTGCAGCATTAAGTTCCTTGGAATCTCTATGGTCTCTATATGAGCCTCAAATTCCTTTGGTTCATCATTAGGGAAATCCTTAGTGGTCAGTAGATGTCCATTGAGGTCTTCCTCACTGGAAATCACTGCCTTTTTACTCTCTTCAAGTTTGGCCACTTTGGATATAGTTATGGCCTTGCACTCTCTCTTTGGATTCTCTTCTGTATTGCTTAGGAGAGTACTAGGAGGAGTTTCAGTAACTCTTTTACTCAGCTGACCCACTTGTGCCTCCAAATTTCTGATGGAGGACCTTATTTCAGTCATGAAACTGTGAGTGGTCTTAGTTAGATTAGAGACTATGGTTGCTAAGTTAGAGAAGCTCTGCCTAGAATTCTCTGTCTGTTGTTGAGACGATGATGTAAAAGGTTTGCCAATCCCAAACCGAATTCTCCCACCATTATTATTATTGAAGGCTTGATTAGGCTTCTACTGATCCTTCCATGAGAAGTTAGGATGATTCTTCCATGAAGGATTGTAAGTGTTTCCATAGGATTCTCCCATGTAATTCACTTCTTCCATTCCAGGATTCTCAAGGTCATAAGCTTCTCCTTCAGAGGAGGCTTCTTTAGTACTGCCGGATGTAGCTTACATTCCAGTCAGATTCTGAGAAATCATCTTGACTTGCTGAGTCAATATTTTATTCTGAACCAATATGGCATTCAGAGTATCAATCTCAAGAGCTCCTTTCTTCTGAGTCATCCCATTATTTGCAACCATCTCAATGAGTTTCTGGGCTTCTGCAGGTGTTTTCTTCAGATGAAGAGATCCACCAGCAGAGTGGTCCAATGACATCTTGGAAATTCAGACAGACCATCATAGAATATACATAAGATGCTCCATTCTAAAAGCATGTCAGAAGGACACCTTCTGTTCAATTGCTTGTATCTTTCCCAAGCTTCACAGAAGGATTCAGCTTCCTTCTGTCTGAAGGTTTGGACTTCCACTCTAAGCTTGCTCATCTGTTAAGGTGGAAAGAATTTGGCCAAGAAAGCATTGACCAACTTTTTCCAAGAGTTTAGGCTTTCTTTAGGTTGTGAATCCAACCATATCTTAGCTCTGTCTCTTACAGCAAAGGGGAAAAGCATAAGTCTGTAAACCTCGGGATTAACCCTATTGGTCTTAATAATGTCACAGATTTGCAAAAATTCAGCTAAAAAATGATAAGGATCTTCCAATGGAAGTCCATGAAACTTGCAATTCTGCTGTATTAGAGAAATTAATCAAGGCTTAAGCTCAAAGTTTTTTGCTCCAATTGCAGGAATTGAGATGCTTCTTCCATAGAAGTCGGAAGATGGTGCAGTGAAATCACCAAGCATCTTCCTTGCATTTCCACCATTGTTGTTGGGTTCGGCTGCGATGTCTGTTTCTTTTTCGAAAATTTCTATAAGGTCCTCTCCAGAGTGTTGTGCTTTAGCTTCTCTTAGCTTCTTCTTCAGAGTCCTTTCAAGTTCAGGATCGGCTTCAACAAGGATGTCTTTATCCCTGTTCCTACTCATATGAAAAGAAGAGAACAGAAAAGAGGAGGAATCCTCTATGTCACAGTATAGAGATTCCTTTATGTGAGTAGAAGAATAGAAGAATAGAAGAATGAGGTAGAGAGAGAATAAGAAGAATTTGAACATAGAGAGAGGGAGAGGGTTTGAATTATTAGATAAATAGAAGAGAAGTGTTAGTAAATAAATAAAATAAATAGAAAGAGATGAGAGAGAGAATTCGAATATTAATTAAGAGAAAAGAAAAATATTTTTGTTTTTATTTTAATTATAAGTTAGAATTCGAAATTTAAGAAAAGAAATAAAAGCAAATTGAAAACTAAATAATTAATTAATTAAAAAGATTTTTGAAAAACTTGTTAGTTAATTTTCGAAACTAATGAGAGAGAAAAGTAGTTAGGTGGTTTTGAAAGAGATAAGAAATAGTAAACTTTTTAAAATTAAACAAAAAGTCAAGTAGTTAATTGAAAAATATCTGAAAATAAATTTTGAAAAGATAAGAAGTTAGAAAAAGATTTTGAAATTAAATTTTGAAAAAGATATGATTGAAATTTATTTTGAAAAAGATTTGAAAAGAAAATTAGAAATATTTGATTTTTAAAATTAAAATTGATGACTTGACTAACAAGAAACTAAAAGATATGATTCTAGAATTTAAAGGTTAAACCTTTCTTAACAAGAAAGTAACAAACTTGAAATTTTTGAATCAAAACATTAATTGTTAGTAAAGTTTTCGAAAATATGAAATAAAAATAACAAAAAGATTTTGAAAATTTATTTAAGAAATTCGAAAATGTTAAGAAGGAAAATGAAAAAGATTTGATTTTTGAAAAAGATTTGAAAAGATAGAATTTTTAAATTGAAATTTTGACTTGACTAACAAGAAACAACTAAATTTTAAAAAAAAATTTGACTAAGTCAACCCAAAATTTCGAAATTTATGAGTAAAATAAGGGAAAGATATTATTTTTCAATTTTGAATTAATGAAGAAAGGGAAAAACAACAAAATGACACAAGACATAAGGATTTAAGATCAAAACAAATAATGCATGCAAGAACACTTTGACTGTCAAGATGAACACCAAGAACACTTTGAAGATCATGATGAACATCAAGAACATATTTTTGAAAAATTTTTAAGAAAAGAAAGACATGTAAGACACCAAACTTAGAAATTTTTAAACTTTAAACACTAATAATTCGAAAATGCATATGAAAAATAAGAAAAGACACAAAACAAGAAAATCACAAGATTAAACAAAGAAAATCATCAAGAACAACTTGTAGATCAAGAGAGAACACATGATGAATTTTTGAAAATCTAAGAAAAATAAAAAACATGCAGTTGACACCAAACTTAAAATTTCACACTAGACTCAAACAAGAAACACAATTTTTTTTGGTTTTATGATTTTATTAATTTTGTTTTTGTATTTTATTTTTTTTCGAAAATAAAGATAATAAAAACTTAACATAAAATAAAATTACCCAATCTAAGCAACAAGATGAACCGTCAATTGTCCAAACTCGAACAATCCCCAGCAACGCCGCCAAAAACTTGGTGCACGAAATTGTGATCACACTTTTTACAACTCCGCACAACTAACCAACAAGTGCACTGGGTCGTCCAAGTAATACCTTACGTGAGCAAGGGTCGATCCCACGGAGATTGTCGGCTTGAAGCAAGTTATGGTCATCCTGTAAATCTTAGTCAGGCGGATTCAACTGGTTATGAAGTTTTGATAATTAAAAGATAAATAAAACATAGAATAAGATAAAGATACTTATGTAATTTATTGGTGGGAATTTCAAATAAGCGTTTGGAGATGCTTTGTTGTTTCTGAACCTCTGCTTTCCTATTGTCTCCTTCCAATCATTCATGCTCCCTTCCATGGCAAGCTGTATGATCCTCTCGGATGAAAATAAATCCATATGCGCTATCACCGCACGGCTAATTATCTGTCGGTTCCCGCTAGCATCGGAATAGGACCATTGTCCTTTTGCACACTGTCACTGTACCAACATTCACATGTTTGGATCTCGTCACAGTCATCCCTTCCCAGATCCTACTCGAAATACCATAGACAAGGTTTAGACTTTCCGGAGCTCAGGAATGGCTACCAATAATTCTAGCCTATACCACGAAGATACTAATCTCACAGACTTGGTCCGTGTATTAGATATCCAAGAGAGTATACTCCAGCTGTCGTCCAATGACTACGTTGAACATCATGTAGATCTCTTTGTGGTTGTCAGGCACGCGATCTTGGCTAAGCGAGTAACGAAGATTGGGTGATTGTCACGGGTCACCCCTTCATTCTGACTTAATTGAATTAAGAACAAGAGTACTTGCATTAATTCATGAAGAACAGCAGAGCTCCACAACTTAATCTATGGGGTGTAGAAACTCCACCGTAGAAAATACTTAAATGAAAAAGGCCTAGGCATGGCCGTGAGGCCAGCCTCCAAACGTAACATCAAGTGATCAAAAGATAAGAGACTCCTCTAAAATAAACCTTTAAAAGTAGTTTTTATACTAAACTAGTAACTAGGGTTTACAGAAAATAAGTAACTAAGTGCAGATAGTGCAGAAATCCACTTCTGGGGCCCACTTGGTGTGTGCTTGGGCTGAGCATTGAAGCTTTTTCGTGCATAGGCTGTTTCTGGAGTTAAACGCCATCTTTGGTGCCAGTTTGGGCGTTTAACTCCAATTCTGGTGCCAGTTTGGGCGTTTTACGCCAAAATGTTTTAGGCTGACTTTGAATGCCAGTTTGGGCCATCAAATCTCGGGCAAAGTCTGGACTATTATATATTTCCTGAAAGCCCAAGATGTCTAATTTCCAACGCAATTATAAGCGCGCCAATTGGGCTTCTGTAGCTCTAGAAAATCCACTTCGAGTGTAGGGAGGTCAGAATCCAACAGCATCTGCAGTCCTTTTTCAACCTCTGAATCAGATTTTTGCTCAGGTCCCTCAATTTCAGCCAAAAAATACCAAAAATCATAGAAAAACACACAAACTCATAGTGAAGTCCAGAAATGTGATTTTTGAATAAAAGCTAATAAAAGTATAATAAAAAGTAATTAAAATATACTAAAAACTATATAAAAACAATGCCAAAAAGGGTATAAATTATCCGCTCATCACAACACCAAACTTAAATTGTTGCTTGTCCCCAATCAACTAAAAACAAAATAGGATAAAAAGAAGAGAAAATACAATGAATTCCAATTATCAATGAAGCTTAGTTCTAATTAGATGAGCGGTGCTTATGGCCTTTTTGCTTCTGAACAGTTTTGGCATCTCACTTTATACTTTGAAGTTCAGAATGATTGGCATCTATAGGAACTCAGAATTCAGATAGTGTTATTGATTCTCCTAGTTCAGTATGTTGATTCTTGAACACAGTTACTTTATGAGTCTTGGCCGTGACCCTAAGCATTTTGTTTTCAGTATTACCACCGGATACATAAATGCCACAGACACATACTGGGTGAACCTTTTCAGATTGTGACTCAGCTTTGCTAGAATCCCCAGTTAGAGGTGTCCAGAGCTCTTAAGCACACTCTCTTTTGCTTTGGACCATGACCTTAACCGCTCAGTCTCAAGCTTTTCACTTGACACCTTCACGCCACAAGCACATGGTTCAGCTTGGTTTAGCCACTTATGCCAGGATTTTATTCCTGTAGGCCCTCCTATCCATTAATGCTCAAAGCCTTGGAACCTTTTTACCCTTGCCTTTTGGTTTAAAGGGCTATTGGCTTTTTTTGCTTGGTTTTTCTTTTTTTCTTTTTTTATTTCTTTTTTTTTTGCCATTTTTTTTTCTGCAAGCTTTTCACTGCTTTTTCTTGCTTCAAGAATCAATTATATGATTTTTCAGATTATCAATAACATTCTCCTTTTTCATCATTCTTTCAAAAGCCAACAATTTTAACATTCATAAACAACAAATTCAAAAATATTCACTGTTCAAGCATTCATTCAGAAAGCAAAAGGTATTGCCACCACATCAAAATAATTAAACTAATTTCAAAATAGAATTTGAAATCATGTACTTCTTGTTCTTTTGCAATTAAAAATATTTTTCATTTAAGAAAGGTGATGGATTCATAGGACATTCATAGCTTTAAGACATAGACACTAGACACTAATGATCATATAATAAAGACACAAACATAAATAAAACATAAGGCATAAGAAACGAAAAACAGAGAATAAAGAACAAGGAAATTAAAGAACGGGTCCACCTTACTGATGGCGGCTAGTTCTTCCTCTTGAAGATCTTATGGAGTGCTTGAGCTCCTCTATGTCTCTTCCTTGCCTTTGTTGCTCCTCCCTCATGGCTCTTTAGTCTTCTCTAATTTCATGGAGGAGGATGGAATGCTCTTGGTGCTCCATCCTTAGTTGTCCCATGTTGGAACTCAATTTTCTTAGGGAGGTGTTGATTTGCTCTCAATAGTTTTGTGGAGGAAATTGCATCCCTTGAGGCATCTTAGGAATTTCTTGGTGAGGAATTTCCTCATGCTCTTGTTGAGGTCCACGAGTGGGCTCTCTTGTTTGCTCCATCCTTTTCTTAGTGATGGGCTTGTCCTCTTCAATGAGGATATCCTTCTCTATGACAATTCCAGCTGAATTGCATAGGTGACAAATGAGATGAGGGAAGGCTAGCCTTGCCAAAGTGGAAGACTTGTCCGCCACCTTGTAGAGTTCTAGGGATATAATCTCATGAACTTCTACTTCCTCTTCATTCATGATACTATGGATCATGATAGCCCGGTCTACAGTAACTTCAGACCGGTTGCTAGTAAGAATTATAGAGCGTTGGATAAACTCCAACCATCCCCTAGCCACGGGTTTGAGGTCAAGCCTTCTTAGTTGAACTGGCTTGTCTCCTGAATCTCTCTTCCATTGGGCGCCTTACACACAAATGTCCCTAAGGACTTGGTCCAACCTTTGATCAAAGTTGACCCTTCTAGTGAAAGGGTGAGGATCTCCTTGCATCATTGGCAAGTTGAATGCTAACCTCACATTTTTCGAGCTAAAATCCAAGTAATTCCCCCGAACCATTGTGAGCCAATTCTTTGGGTTCGGGTTCACACTTTGGTCATGGTTCTTAGTAATCCATGCATTGGCATAGAACTCTTGAACCATTAATATCCTAACTTGTTGAATGGGGTTGGTGAGGATTTCCTAACCTCTTCTTCGAACTTCATGTCGGATCTCCGGATATTCACTCTTTTTGAGCTTGAAGGGGACCTCGGGGATCACCTTTTTCTTGGCCATAACTTCATAGAAGTGGTCTTGATAGACCTTTGAGATGAATCTCTCCATCTCCCATGACTCAGAGGTGGAAGCAATTGCCTTCCCTTTTCCTCTTTCTAGAGGTTTCTCTGGCCTTAGGTGCCATTAATGGTTATGGAAAAACAAAAAGCTTAAGCTTTTCCCTCACCAAACTTAGAAGGTTTGCTCGTCCTCGAGCAAAAGAAGAAAGAAAGGAGTAGAAGAAGAAGAAATGGAGGAGATAGAGGTGAGGAGAGGGTTCGGCCAAGGGGGTAGTAGTGTGTATGTTGTGTGAAGATGAAGGTGGTAAGGAGGGGTATTTATAGTGTAGGAGAGAGGGGGAATTCGTGTGAGAGTGCGTGGGTTTAGAAGGGAATTGGTTTGAATTTGAATGGTGAGGTAGGTGGTGTTTATGATGGATAGATGTGAGTAGTGAAGAGGATATGGAGAAGAGGGTAGGATTTGATAGGTGAGGGGTATTTGGAGAAGAGGTTTTGATGGGATTGGTCAAGGGTGTTTGGGGAAGAGTGTTATGGAAAGGTGTGAAGAGGAGAGAAGAAGAGGTGGGGTAGGTGGGGATCCTGTGGGGTCCACAGATCCTGAGGTGTCAAGGAATTCTGCTCCCTGCACCATTCTGGCGTTCAAATGCCCATTGTGTGCCAAATCTGGCATTTAACGCTAGCTCTACTACCTTTCCTGGCATTAAACGCCACTCTGCTGCCCATTTCTGGCGTTAAACGCCAGTCTGTTGCCCATTTCTGGTGTTTAACGCCAGCTAGATGCTAGACAGCCCTTTCTGGCGTTAAACGCTCAGAGTGCTGCCCATTCTGGTGTTTAACACCCAGAATGCTGCCAGGCTGGGCGTTAAACGCCCATTCTGCTATCCTTACTGGTGTTTAAATCCCAGTAAGCCTGTCCTCCAGGGTGTTCTATTTTTAATGCTATTTTTTATTTTGTTTTTTATTTTTTAGTTGTTTTTGTGACTTCACATGATCATCAACCTAAAGAAAACAAAAAATAACAATGGAAAATAAATAAATATAATAAAATAACATTGGGTTACCTCCCAACAAGTGCTTTTTTAATGTCAATAGCTTGACAGTGAGCTCTTAGAGAGCTTCACAGAGACTTAGAGCTTGATGATGGCCTCCCAACACCAAACATAGAAGTTGAGTGTGGAAGCTCTATTTGACTTTGTGTTGAGAGAAGCTTTTCATGCTTCCTCTCTATGGTTACAGAAGAAGATCCTTGAGCCTTAAACACAAGGTAGTCCTCATTCAATTGAAGGACTAACTCTCCTCTGTCCACATCAATCACAGCTCTTGCTGTGGCTATGAAGGGTCTTCCAAAGATGATGGATTCATCCTCATCCTTCCCAGTGTCTAGGATTATGAAATCAGCAGGGATGTACAAGCCTTCAACATTCACCAAGACATCCTCTACAAGTCCATAAGCCTATTTCCTTGAATTGTTTGCCATCTCTAGTGAGATTGTTGCAACTTACACTTCAAAGATCCCTAGTTTCTCCATTACAGAGAGGGGCATGAGGTTTATCCCTGACGCCAGGTCACACAGAGCCTTCTCAAAGGTCATGGTGCCTATGGTACAAGGTATTAAGAACTTTCCAGGATCCTGTTTCTTCTGAGGTAATTTCAGTTGAACCAGATCATTCAGTTTATTGATGAGCAATAGATGTTCATCCTTCCAAGTCTCATTACAAAATAACTTGGCATTCAGCTTCATAATTGCTCCTAGATAGTGAGCAACTTGCTTTTCAGAGGAAGAATACTCATCAGAGCTCATGAAAGGCAACAGTAAATTCAGTGGAATCTCTATGGTCTCTATATGAGCCTCAGATTCCTTTGGTTCCTCAATAGGGAACTCCTTAGTGGTCAGTGGACGTCCATTGAGGTCTTCCTCACTGGAATTCACTGCCTTTTGACTCTCTCTAGGTTCGGCCATGTTGGTTATATTTACGGCCTTGCACTCTCCTTTTGGATTCTCTTTTGTATTTCTTAGGAGAGTAATAGGAGGGAGTTCACCTCTGCCATTGTAGGATTTTCAGGGTCATAGGCTTCTTCTTCAGAGGAAGCCTCCTTAGTACTGCCTGGTGCAGCTTGCATTCCAGACAGACTTTGAGAAATCATATTGACTTGTTGAGTAAATATTTTATTCTGAGCCAATATGACATTCAGAGTATCAATCTCAAGAACTCTTTTCTTCTGAGTTGTCCCATTATCACAAGATTTCTTCAATGAGTTCCTGGGCTTCTGCAGACGTCTTCTTCAGATGAAGAGACCCTCCAATAGAGTAGTCCAATGACATCTTGGACAATTCAGACAGACCATCATAGAATATACATATGATGCTCCATTCTAAAAACATGTCAGAAGGACACCTTTTGATCAATTGCTTATATCTTTTCCAAGCTTCATAGAGGGATTCACCTTCCTTCTGTCTGAAGGTTTGGACTTCCACTCTAAGCTTGCTCAACTTTTGAGGTGGAAAGAATTTGGCCAAGAAAGCATTGACCAACTTCTTCCAAGAGTTCAGGTTATCTTTAGGTTGTGAGTCCAACCATGTCCTAGCTTTGTTTCTTACAGCAAAGGGGAAAAGCATAAGTCTGTAGACCTCAGGATTAACCCCATTGGTCTTAATAGTGTTATATATTTGCAAGAATTCAGCTAAGAACTGATGAGGATCTTCCAATGGAAGTCCACGAAACTTGCAATTCTGCTGCATCAGAGAAACTAGTTGAGGCTTAAGCTCAAAGTTATTTGCTCCAATTACAGGAATTGAGATGCTCCTTCCACAGAAGTCAAAAGAGGGTGCAATAAAGTCACCAAGCATCTTTCTTGCATCTCCACCATTGTTGTTGGGTTCGACCATCTGGTCTTCTTTTTCAAAAAATTCTGTCAGGTCCTCTCCAGAGTGTTGTACTTTAGCTTCTCTTAATTTCCTCTTTTGAGTCCTTTCAGGTTTCGGATCAGCTTCAACAAGAATGTTCTTATCCTTGCTCCTGCTCATATGAAAAAGAAGAGAATAGAAAAGAATAGGAATCCTCTATGTCATAGTATAGAGATTCCTTTATGTGAGTAGAAGAATAGAAGAGTAGAATAAAGAAGAGAGAAGATGAAGAATTCGAACACATAGAGGGAGAGAGAGTTCAAATTATAAGAAGAAGAGAAGTGTTAGTAAATAAATAAATAAATAGAAAGAGATGAGAGAGAGAATTCGAATTTTAAATTAAAATAAAAGGAAAATATTTTTGATTTTATTTTAATTATTGGTTAGTTTTCGAAATTTAAGAGAAGAGATAAAATAAAAATTGAAAACTAAATAAATTAATTAATTAAAAAGATTTTTGAAAAAGTGGTTAGTGATTTTCGAAAATTGGAGAGAGAAAAGTAGTCAGGTGGTTTTGAAAAAGATAAGAAATAGTAAAACAAACAAAAAGTCAAGTAATTAATTGAAAAAGATTTGAAAATCAATTTTAAAAAGATAAGAGGTTACAAAAGGATTTTGAAATTTAATTTTGAAAAAGATATGATTGAAATTAAAAAGATTTGAAAAGGAAATTAAAAAGATTTGACTTTTGAAATTAAAGTTGATTATTTGGTTAACAAGAAACTAATAGATATGATTCTAGTGTTTAAAGATTGATCCTTTCTTAATAGGCAAGTAACAACTTGAAAATTTTTGAATCTAAACATTAATTGTTAGCATTAATTATGAAATAAAAGTAAGAAAAAGATTTTGAAAATCAAATTTTTAAGTTTTCTAAAATTAATAAAAAAATGAAAAAAATATTTGATTTTTGAAAAATTTTTGAAAAAAATAAAGTTTTTAAATTGAAATTTTGACTTAACTAACAAGAAACAACTAAATTTTAAAACTTTTTGACTTAATCAAATTAAAATTTTGAATTTTATGAGGAAAAAAAAGGAAAGATATATTTTTTATTTTTGAATTTTTAATGAGGAGAGAGAAAAACATAATAATGATGCAAAACATAAAAATTCAAAATCAAAACAATAAATGCATGCATGAACACTTTGAATGTCAACATGAACACGAAGAACACTTTGAAGATCATGATAAACATCAAGAACATATTTTTGAAAATTTTTAACAAAAGAAAAACATGCAAGACTCCAAACTTAAAAATTTTTAATATCTAGACTCTATGAATTCAACAATGCATATGAAATACAAGAAAAGACACAAAACAAGAAAATGTTAAGATCAAATAAGGAAAATCATCAAGAACAACTTGAAGATTATGAAGAACAAAACTGAATGCATGAATTTTCGAAAATTTTAGTGAGAATTAAAAATATGCAATTGACACCAAACTTAAAATTTGACACAAGACTCAAACAAGAAACACAAAATTCTTTTTGGTTTTATGATTTTATTAATTTTTTGTATTTTTTGAAAAATTATTTTGGAAAAAGAAAATAAAGAAATTCAAAATTTTCAATAGAAATTCCAGGAATCTTGCAATGTTAGTCTAAAGCTTCGGTCCAAAAATTTAGACATGGCCAATGGCCATCCAAGCTTCAGCAGAGCATTACATACAACAACTAAATTGATGAGAAATCCAAAGAAGCTCTTGTAAAGATAAGCGGAAACCTCGGTCCAAAAGATTAGACATGGCTTAACAACCAGCCAGGATTCAACATATCTCATAAAACTCTAGAATTTATTCTTAAAAATTCTGAAGAACAAAATTTTTTTTTTGAAAATAAAAATAAAATAAAATTACCTAATCTGAGCAACAAGATGAACCGTCAGTTGTCCAAACTCGAACAAATCCCGGCAACAGCGCCAAAAACTTGGTACACGAATTGTTTGTTCTCCAGCAACGGCGCCAAAAACTTGGTTCGCGTAACATGATCTCAACACTTCTTCACAACTCCGCGTAAATAACCAGCAAGTGCACTGGGGTCATCCAAGTAATACCTTACGTGAGTAAGGGCGATCCCACGGAGATTGTCGGCTTGAAGCAAGCTATGGTCATCCTTGTAAATCTCAGTCAGGCAGATTCAAATGGTTATGAGGTTTTGATAATTAAAATATAAATAAAATATAAAATAAGATAAAGTTACTTATGTAATCCACTGGTGGGAATTTCAGATAAACGTTTAGAGATGCTTTGTTGCTTCTAAACCTCTGCTTTCCTATTGCCTTCTTCCAACCATGCTTTACCTCCTTCCATGGCAAGCTGTATGATCCTCTCGGATGAAAACAAATCCATATACACTGTCACCGCACGACTAATCATCTGTCGGTTCTCACTAGCATTGGAATAGGACCATTGTCCTTTTGCACACTGTCACTGCGCTTAACATTCGCAAGTTTGAAGCTCGTCATAGTCATCCCTTCCCAAATCCTACTTGGAATACCACAGACAAGGTTTAGACTTTCCGGATCTTAGAAATGGCTGCCAATAATTCTAGCCTGTACCACGAAGATACTAATCTCACGGACTCAGTCCGTGTATTAGATATCCAAGAGAGTATACTCCAGCTGTCGTCCAATGACTACGTTGAACATCATGTAGATCGCTTTGTGGTTGTTAGGCACGCGATCTTAGCTAAGTGAGTAATGAAGATTGGGTGATTGTCACGGGTCACCCCTTCATTCTGACTTAACTGAATTAAGAACAAGAGTATATCTTGGAGAAGAAGTTGGCGTGAATTGAAGGAAAAACAATAGTACTTACATTAATTCATGAAGAACAGCAGAGCTCCACACCTTAATCTATGGGGTGTAGAAACTCCACCGTAGAAAATATATAAGTGAAAAAGGTCTAGGCATGGCCGTGAGGCCAGCCTCCAAACGTAATATCAAGTGATCAAAAGATAAGAGACTCCTCTAAAATAAACCTCTAAAAGTAGTTTTTATACTAAACTAGTAACTAGGGTTTACAGAAAATGAGTAACTAAGTGCAGAAAGTGCAGAAATCCACTTTCGAGGCCCACATGGTGTGTGCTTGGGCTGAACATTGAAGCTTTTTTCGTGAATAGGCTGTTCCTGGAGTTAAACGCCAGCTTTGGTGCCAGTTTGGGCGTTTAACTCCAATTCTGGTGCCAGTTTGGGCGTTTTACGCCAACATATTTTAGGCTGACTTTGAACGCCAGTTTGGGCCATCAAATCTCGGACAAAGTATGGACTATTATATTTCTGGAAAGCCCAGGATATCTACTTTCCAACGCAATTGAGAGCACGCCAATTGGGCTTCTGTAGCTCCAGAAAATCCACTTCGACTACAGGGAGATCAGAATCCAACAGCATCTGCAGTCCCTTTTCAGCCTCTGGATCAGATTTTTGCTCAGGTCCCTCAATTTCAGCCAGAAAATACCTGAAATCACAGAAAAACACACAAACTCATAGTAAAGTCCAGAAATGTGATTTTTTAATAAAAACTATTAAAAATATAATAAAAAGTAATTAAAATATACTAAAAACTATGTAAAAACAATGACAAAAATGGTATAAATTATCCGCTCATCAGTGCCTCAAGCACAACGTTCGTGCAGTGTAGGAGCAAATCTCTGTAAAATGGCTGGAGGTGGAATTTTGGAATCCACGCGTATGTGTTGATGGCTCGTGCGCGTGGACTAGAGAAAATGCTTAAGCCACGCGTACGCGTGAGGCACGCGTACGCGTGGGTTGGTGCTCTATTTGTCAAAATTTTTCTATGTTTTTGCACCAAACCAAGCATTCCTACCCCCCAAACAGCTACCAAAACTCCTTAAAACCTTATTCAACATACTAAACTACCAAATAAACTCAACAAACTAATTAAACTTGAAATTAAACCTATTTTACCAATATTTACAAAAGAGAAAATGAAAAGATTTTACCATAGTGAGGTGTCTCCCACCTAGCATTTTTATTTATTGTCCTTAAGTTGGACTAATGGGGAGCTCCTCTCAAGGTGGCTTGTGCTTAAATTCTTCTTGGAACTTGATGAGCGGAATTCACACCCCATTATAAAATTTGTGAATCCGTTCTTTTGGCAAGCACACCAAAATTATCGTCAAGTAATAACCCACAGTAGAGTAGGATCGTATCCACAGAGATTGGTAGATTTGAGCAACTTTAATCAATTGGTGAATTAGTCAAGCTAAGCAGAATAGATTGTGACTGCAGAATTGTAACAGTGCAGAATTGTAAATGACTCAAAAGTAAATGAAAGTAGTAAATGGCAGAATTAGAAATGGCAGGAAAGTAAAGAGCAGAAACTTAAATGACTTAATAGTAAATGGGAATGGGGAATTGCAAAATGTAAAGAAAACAATAAAGAAAGTGGAAGATAAGAATGAGGGGATTCATTGAGATTAGGAGATATTGTCTCTTTGGATTAAATCCAGCTCATATCCTCTTCAATCATGCAACACATTGACCTCTTGGCAATCATGATTGATTGAGCCCCAATCCCTTGGTGAATCAATGACGATTAGATTTCTGCTAGTAAAGAAATTCACAAATATAATCGCATTGTAAATATAGTTTCTAAACTAACAAAAATCCTTTCGTACAAAAGTTTTGGTTGTCACTTAAGCAAACCCAATAAAATTGATAACCGAGTATTTAAACCTCGGGTCGTCTTCTCAAGGAACTGCAGGGAAGTATGACTTATTATTGGTTATGGAAAAAGGTATATTTTTGGGTTTTAATGTATAAGATAAAAAGCAAGAATAGCAATGGCAGAGGAAATAAAATAATAACAATAAAAAGCCTTGATTAGGAGAGATTAATCGGAAGTTCTATTCTTGTTGGATTTTTTTTCAAGATCAATTGATAATTGAAGGTTACTTCTACTTAGTTATCCTTTACCAAGTAAAGTAAAAGAAAGTCAAGTAAGTTGGAAGTCTACTTCTATTCACAAGTTCTAATCCTCTCCCTTGGGAAGGATTAGCGTTAGTGACTAGAGAGCCACCCAACAATAAACCCAATTACAATTTAACTCTTGAGTAATTCAACTCAAGGGTCTCCAAATATCAATCAACTCCAAAATCAAGTTAGGATCTAACTTAAAACATCAATTAATAACAAACAATAGAAGAAGTGATAAATCTGAAATACCTCAATTGCATTAATAAAATAAAATCAATCTAAACATAAAGAGTTCATAAACTAAATTGATAAAATAAATAAAAAGAACATTAAACCTGGAAATTGAGAAGAAATAATCCTAAATCCTCTAAGAGGAATCCTAATCTTAAATCTTAAGAGAGAGGAGAGAACCTCTCTCTCTAAAAACTACATCTACTCCTAAAATTATGAATGAATGTTGTATGTATTATTCTCTCATGAATGGATGCGTTTCCCTACTTTATAGCCTCTAATCTGTGTTTTCTGGGCCGAGAACTGGGTCAGAAATAGCCCAGAATTCACGTGGAGTGCACATTCACATCACCTAGCGTCATGGCAACTACGGCATATTAATTATCAAATTGAAACCCCGGACGTTAGCTTTCCAACGCAACTGGAACCACGTCGTTTGGACCTCTGTAGCTAAAGTTATAGCCGTTTGAGTGCGAAGAGGTCAGGCTGGACAACTTAGCAATTTCTCCAACTTCTTGTATTCCTTCCACTTTTGCATGCTTCCTTTCCATCCTCTGAGCCATTCCTACCCTGTAATCTCTGAAATCACTTAACACACATATAAAGGTATCTAATGGTAATAAGAGAGGATTAGACATAGAGAACTTAAGGCCAAAGAAGCATATTTTCAATCAAAGCACATAATTAGGAAGGCAAATGTAAAACCATGCAAATAGTATGAATAAATAGGTAAAGAGTTAATAAAAACCACTCTATTGAGCACAAGATAAACTATAAAATAGTGGTTTATCACTCAATCTCTCAGATCTTGATCAATAGCCAATTCCTTGGTCTAATTGCTCATGAAGAGAGATATGCTTGGTCCATGATTATACCACACATCATAGGTCCAAGTAGAGGAAGGATTTTATGTCACTATATCCAAACACCAAAACCCAGATCCTACTCAAGTGTGAGAACGGATTTCTAGCATGATTTCATGTTTCCTTTTCCAAGGCTCCCATAAAACCCATTTTGTATTCAACCGCTTTTCCAAGGTGATTGAACACTAGCATGAAGAACGAAATTCCTTCTAGCAAATCAAAGATAAGATGATGAGAAGAAGAAATTCAGTATCATTAATCCATCAAGTACCACAGAGCTCACTCTCTCAATGAGAGGGAATTTAGCTACTCATAGCTCAAGAAAAAGTAAAAGATGGAAAAAGTGAATCTAACTATCCTTCAACTAATAGCTCAACTGCTTAACCCCTTATTCAGTACTTCCATGGGGTATATATACTACACCTAGCAATAGCAAATAAAGAAAAATACAAAAGTGAAAGTAAAATTATATTTTGGAGGGAAAAGAAACTCATAAAACGTGATCTCCCAGCTGGCGTGTGATTGGCGCTTCAGTGGCATGCCACGCCTTGCCCTGATTCTACCTTGGCGTGCCATGCCTAATCCTCAAGTGGCACGTCTCCCTTCACTGACCACCCTGGCGTGCCACGCCTTCGAGCCCATGTGGCACTTCCAGGGTTCTTTCAAACCTTGGATAGCCTGGCGTGCCACGCCTTCGAGCCCAAGTGGTACGCCCAGGCCTTTTTAAAGCCTTGGTTAGCCTGGCATGCCACGCCTTCGAGCCCAAGTGGCACGCCCAGGCCTTTTCCCTCTCTTTTCTAGCTTCTGGAAATTTGAACTGGCGTGGCATGCCCAGGGTTTGGCATGCCACGCCCATGCTTTGTGCTTGATCTATCTCTCTGGAAAGTTGAACTAACGTGGCACGCCCAGAGTTTGGCGTGCCACGCCCTTCATGTGCTTGGCTCCTCTGCTTGGCGTGCCACGCCCAGAACTCAAGTGGCATACCTAGGTCTTTTCTTGGGTGATTGGTGATGGTGGTGTGCCACGCCTTCGATACCAAGTGGCACGCCCATATGGTTGGCCTTGTTTCTACCTCTATGGAAAGTATAACCAGTGTGCCACGCCCAGGTGTTGGCGTGCCACGCCCATCATTTTCCTTGGTTCTAGTAGCTGGCGTGCCACGCCTAGTATTCAAGTGGCACTCCCAGGTAAGGATCTTGAGCTGGCGCGCCATGCCTTCGACACCAAGTGGCACGCCCAGCCTTTGCTTTGGCCTTCTTTGTACCTTGGCGTGCCACGCCCAAATGCTCAAGTGGCACGCTCAAGTAAGGGTGGAAACTTGGCGTGCCACGCCTTGATGCTCAAGTGACACGCCCAGCCTTTTTAACCTTCAACTTTCTCTCTGGAATTTTGTACCAGCGTGCCATGCCAAGCTGCTCATGTGGCACGCCCATTCATTTGTGTCCTTCTTAGCTTTGGCGTGTGATGACAAGTCATCTTAGCCTAGTTTCACTAGCCTTTTTCTTTTGTTTTCAACTGAATTATGCACTTTCTTGAGCCAAAAGCAAGCCAATTGGGTAGATTTTCATGTTTCCTTTGATTTAATCAACCATGTATGAATTCATGCTATTTCATGAGGTTTTGTGCTATAATTGTCACATATTATGAAAGAATGAATATCTCATGATTTTGAGCATAGCTTTGATGTGTTTGGTTGATTAATGATAGGTGAAGAAAGCATGGAGAAAGGTTGATGCAAGAAGGAAGGGCTAGGAGGAAGAGAGAACAAAAAGTTTGAGCAAAAGTTTGCCCTCAAACTTTAGCTCAAACTTTTGGATTAATTATGAACCAGGAAGTAAAAGCTGGAGCAAAAGTTAGACCCCTAACTTTTTGGCTAACTTTTGGACAAAAGCTGGAGCAAAAGTTAGACCCCTAACTTTTTGGCTAACTTTTGGGTAAAAGCTGGAGCAAAAGTTAGACCCCTAACTTTTTGGCTAACTTTTGGCATGAAAAACACTCCCTGGATGCACAAAAAGTTTGCGCCAACGTTAGTCCCCTAACTTTTTGGCTAACGTTGGCACATGAAAAACACTCCCTGGACTAGCAAAAGTTTGCGCCAACGTTAGCCCCCTAACTTTTTGGCTAACGTTGGCGCCATGAATAACCAAGGGGAGGCCAACGTTGGAGCAAAAGTTAGACCCCTAACTTTTGCCCCAACGTTGGTATCAGCAAAACAAGGGTGCTGATGTGAAAAGTTGGAGCAAAAGTTAGACCCCTAACTTTTACTCCAACTTTTACTCAAGCTTTCATGATTCCAACCCGGTTCAATTCGGTTCTTCTCCAAACTCCAAGAGCAATCAACCAAGGCCTCTCTCAACCCAATTCCACCAAGAGCAAAGGCCCAATTGAAGGCTTGAAGACCATTTGAAGAAAGTGTATAAATAGATTAGAATTTAAGTTTTGAGGGGAGCTTTTCCTTTTAGTTTTCATAGAGAGTTTTCGGTGAGCTTTTGGTGTTGAGTGAATTTTAATTTCTAAGTCTCGGGGAAGGAGAATTGAATTCCCTTCCTCTTAGTTTTCTTGCTTTCAATTTCAATTACAATTGTCTTGGATCTTGGGTTGGAGAATTGAAGGAATTCTATTTCAATCTCATCCTAAGATATCTCTGTTTAATTTTACTGCACAATTGAATTCAGTTTCGGTTAATTACTTTTCATCTACTTTCTTTGCAATTTATATTTTCTTTGCAATTGTTCTTGATTGGATCTAGGAAGGCATTGAGATCTAGACTTGGCTTTCTAGTCTCTTGGGTCCTGAGATTCGGAATTTCCATTTCTCATTCCCTGTTTACTGTTTTCATGCTCATTTACATTTTTGTTTTAAGATCCGGTTCGATTCAAGTCCTTCTTTACTTCTCTGTTTGTTGCAATTTTACATTTCCTTATTTAATTTCTGCAAATCCAACTCCCCATTCCCTTTACAATTCAAGCCATTTACATTTCTTGCACTTTAAGATTTTGCAATTTACATTTCTTGCGTTCTAAGTTTCTGCCATTTAATTTCTTGTTCTTTAAGATTCAGCACTTTAATTCCTGTTCTCTTTAATTTCATGCCAATTACCCATTCCCTTTACTTTCTATGCAATTTAAATTCTGCAAATCACAAATCTCTCAACCAAATCTTGATTTGCTTGACTAAATCAACCAATAAACTAAAATTGCTCAATCCTTCAATCCCTGTGGGATCGACCTCACTCCCGTGAGTTATTATTACTTGATGCGACCCGGTGCACTTGCCGGTTAGATTTGGGTGTTTTGGAGAAAGTTGTTTCTCCGTGAAAATATCCCATCAGCGTGCCATGCCTGGTTCCTCAAGTGGCACGCCCAAGTGATTTTAAAGCTGGTGTGCCACGCCTTCGACACTAAGTGGCACGCCCATGGATTAAGTGGTGAGTTTGGCATGCCACGCCTAGCTTGGCGTGCCACGCCCCTTTGGTGGCCTTCATTGTTGCTCTCTGGAAAGTTGCACTGGCGTGCCATGCCCAGCTCCTGGCGTGCCACGCCCATGTGATTTTGTGGTATTTGCTCTAAATGGCACGCCCGTTTCACACACCCAGCTTCTTTTGTTGTTTTCTCCCCCTTTTTGACGTCTTTTTCTCCTGAAATTCAGCACAAACCCATTTCAAAGCAATATACTGTAATGTTTATCAATTGATGCATGAATTGCAATGATTTAATGAGATTATCCCCTTTTATGATCCTTTTTATGCAAGAAGAAAGGGTAGATGATGCAAGTCATCACAACACCAAACTTAAGCTTTGCTTGTCCCAAGCAAATTAGTGTGAGTAGCCCCTTTTTATGACTTAAGACTTTGACCTTGAATAGATGCAAACATGACTAAGATTAGGACTAAGTGCTTAACACATGCATGAATAATTTTATTTCAATGTCACAAAGGTTCCTAGATCCTTGAGGGCTCCTTCAAGTATAAGCTTCAGAGGTCCTTTTTATTGATTGTCACTTTGAAGTAGCAAGAGTTATTTTTTCTTTTTGTTTGTTCTTTCTTTTCCATTTATTGACCATGACTCTAAGTGTTTTGTCTCAAGACAACCCTTTAATTAGGCTTTCAATTAGCACTCCCAAACCAGTTGGCTTTAGGGTACTAGGTGTTGAAACACCCACAAGAATTTACTTGCCTAGGCCTCTTCTTGACACATCTTCACCACAAGCATCTACTAGGTTCTCCAACTCTTGGGAGCTTCTTAATGCTTCTTTCCATCCTAGTAGTTGACACTCAGAGCCTTGGGTCTTTATTGCTTACTACTTCTTGGTGCTATAGATGTTCAAGGAATACCCCTTAACCTTTACTTGTCATACCTCCTAGGACTAGTTGCCTTTCATGATTTATTTTCCCCTTTTATTCATTCAAGGTTCTACACCTAGTTTCCTATTTCTTAGTTTTTGAATGATCTCTCTTGGTCTTAATTTCTTTTATTCTTGCAACTCACAATAATTCTTATGAAGACAAACTATGCTTTTATTGATATTGTAAAAACTTGAAACACATTGTATTTTCTTTCTTGAAATTAAAAAGGACTCACAAAAGACTTCAAGATAAAAAAAACTAGGCAGTGAAAATAGACTATCCTAATGTTGCAATTATTCAAAAACAGAATTTAAAACAGAGAGAAAAACTTAAAGATGATTCAGAATTTAGAGAGTGTCAATCATGGGACTTAACAACCTTAAGTAGCTTCAACTTCAGTTCATTGGCCCTTTGCCTTTGTCCTTCTTTTTGGAAGGGGAGGAGTCATCTTCATCCATGTTGGAGGATCCTTCTTGTGCTTTCTTGTCCTTAGGCTTCCAAAATCCTAGCCTTCTCATGTAGTTTCTTTCATCCTCCTTATGCTTGGCCAGAATTTCTTCTTGTCTTGCACATAACTCCTTCATCCCTTGCATGAATATTGGGTATCCGGGGTTTAGAGCGGCCACAGCATTACACAAGTGATTCAGTTTTGCTTGTGTGGTGATATCATATTGCCTCCTTGAAATGGTTCTAGCATCATAAAGATGTTTGAACTCAGCGAGGTTCCTTTGTTGCCATTTGCCTTGCTCTACGATTTTGTCAAGTGCACTTTGCATCTCTCCCCAGTCGAACTGTTCTTGCTACTCCTTCCTCATGGGCTCAAAACTCCCTTAGAGTTGTTGTATGCTTTGGTTCACTTGGATCCATTGTTATTGTTGAGTCTCCTTGAGTTGATTGACATCCTCCCTCAGATGGTGTAGGTCTCCCTTCATTTGGTGTACATCTCATTGCAATTGTTCCCAATTGAATCCCTCTAAAAATTGTTGGTACTGTGGTGGTTGGAGTGCTAGGAAATGTGGTTACTCATCTGCCTCTTCTTCTTGTTGTTGTTGTTGCACATGTGGCTCATGAGCATGAGCCCTATGCTCCCTGGCCCTTTGAAGTGGGTTAACAGTCACCACTTTGGCCATCTTCTTGGAAGTTATGGGTTTTTCTTGCTCCACTAGCACTTCATCAATTGTCCTCTCCATCCCTGCTTCATCACACAGCCTTTGGATGATTCTGGGGAATGCCAACCTTGAGCTATCTTTGGGGCTTTTCAGAATTTTGTTGATGTTGTTGGCAATCAATTCCCCAACATTGACATTCTCACCTTTCATGATGTTGTATATGAGCACAGCTCTCTCTTTGGTCACCTCTGAAGTGTTGGATGTAGGGATTAGGGACCTCCTCACAAAATCCAGCCACCCTCTAGCTTGGGGGCTCAAGTTTCTTCTTCTCAGTTGGTTGGGCCTCCCATCCTTATCATTTATCCACTGCACATTCAAAACATAGATTTCATTTAGGATTTCATCAAATCCTAGGTCTTGTTGCTTCATTCTCTCCTCATAGCTCCGGGTGGAGGTTGTCTCCTTTAGCGTCCTCTCAATGTTAGTGGGGCTATAATCAATGGACTTCCCCCTTGCATAGCTAAGATACCCATAAGGTTGTCTTGGCTGAGGCACGGCATTAGCATAGAACTCTCTCACCAAGCTTTCTACTACCTTTCTTAGTGGGTTGCACAAGAGTGCCCAGCCTCTATTATTTATCTCCCTGTTGATCTTAGGGTGCTCATTCCTCCCCAGCTGGAAACCGACCTCTGGGATGATCCCCCTCTCACTCACCCAACCATAAAACTGGTTTTGGTTGAATGAGGAGAGAAACTTGTACTCATTGAAACCTGAACTTGAGGATCCAAAAGTTGGTTCCTTAGTCTTCTTTTTTTTGATGCTGTTGAGGTTTTTGGTGGTGCCATTGGATTGAGGAGGTGTGTTTAAAGATTTGAAGAAGGTATTGGGGAAGGTGCAAAAGAGAGTAAGCAAATCAAAGTTTTGCTCTAACACCAAACTTAGAGCTTGATCGTCCCGATCAAGAAAAAGGTAGGGAAGTAGTGAAAGAAGGCTAAGGGAAACGAAAAAGAGATGAGAAGAAGGAAGACTTTATGGAGTCTTTTTTTCTGTGAGATGTGGTTTAAAGTGTGGGGAGAGGTGGGAAAAGTAGGGGTTTTTATAGGTGTGTAAAGTGGGGTTCAAATGGTGGGAAGTAAAGGAATTCAATGTTTTCCCACTTGGGGAGTGGCGCCTAGCGTGGGAAGAGACAGCAATCCTTATCCCACTTCTCTTCCTACATGTTTTGAGTTCGAAAGTGCAAGTACACTTTGACCTCTTTGCTTTATGTGCTATCAATCATGTGGGTCCCATTCTCTCTCCTAAAAATAAAACTGAAATCTCATTAGTAATGACAAAAGAATCCTCCACATTCCTCTTTGATATGGATGGCTGAATTTGCAACTGATGGGTGTCCTTTGGGGACACCAAACTTAATCCTATTGCATCATAATAAATTGGGTTTATCATTAGGTTTTTAATGTGTTCATAAAGGTAGAATAATTCCAACCTTTTCATATACTTTTGCTTTCATCCTCTATTGAACACATTTAAACCACGTTTTGGCTCTCCTCAATATATTAGATGCTTTCAGATTTAGTAGTATTGGGCTTTACTAGATGGTGGTGTGTGGTGGTGGCCACACCAAACTTAATCTCTGGGCTTACCTTTAATCATAATTTGTTCAAGATTAGTAAGCCTAGATTAAGTAAATTGGTGGCCACACCAAACTTAATCTCTGGGCTTACCTTTAATCATAATTTGTTCAAGATTAGTAAGCCTAGATTAAGTAAATTGGTGGGCACACCAAACTTAGCTTTTTTAGCTAGCTCTCAGTCCAATAGCTCATCATTAGCACAGGTATTCGTCAAATTGCATTTTTAGACCAAAAGAGAACATAATATAAGGGTCTCCTACTATCAAAACAGAAAACAAAATTCTTAATCCACTATCTACAATCTACTTCTTAGAAGGCAAGAAAACATAAATTTTCTATTGAAACTCAAACTATCTAAATAGGCAAATTTTAACTACTTCTAGGAAAGCAATAAATCAAAAGGATATAAAGTGTTGGGGTGCCTCCCAACTAGCCTTCTTTATCGTCATTAGCTTGACATTTTTCCTTGTTAGCTGAGGTTGTAGCTCACTCTCTTCTCATCCAGTGAGTCCCCAAGGTAATGCTTGAGTTTATGGCCATTCACAATGAAGGTCCTTTGTGTTTTATCTTCCATGAGCTCCACATGGCCATAGGGGGATACATTGAGGATGGAGAAAGGGCCTGACCATCGAGACTTAAGCTTCCCAGGGAAGAACTTGAGTCTCGAATTATACAGCAGCACCTTTTGCCCTTCAGTGAACTCCCTCCTTGCTATCTTCTGATCATGCCACCTTTTTGCATTCTCTTTGTAGATCTTTGTACTCTCATATGCCTTATTCCTAAACTCCTCTAGCTCATTTAGCTGCATAAGCCTCCTTTCTCCAGTAGCTTGTTCATCAAAGTTCAACATTTTTATAGCCCAAAATGCTCTATGCTCAAGCTCAAATGTTAAGTGACAAGCCTTACCAAACACCAATTGGTATGGAGACATTCCAATAGGTGTTTTGAAGGCTGTCCTGTAGGCCCATAGTGCATCATCCAGCTTCTTAGACCAATTCCTTCTTGAGCTTCCAACAGTTTTTTCAAGAATTCTTTTAAGCTCTCTGTTTGAAATTTCTGCTTGCCCGTTGGTCTGTGGGTGATATGGGGTTGCCACCTTGTGCTTGACTCCATACTTGGAATGGAGTGCTTCGAGTTGCCTATTGCAAAAGTGTGTCCCTCCATCACTGATGAGAGCTCCACGCACCCCAAATCTGTTGAAGATGTTCTTTTTCAAAAAGCTCATTACAACTTTGTTATCATTTGTTGGAGTGGCTATGGCTTCTACCTACTTTGATACATAATCCACAGCCACTAATATATAACTGTTTGAGTATGAGGATGGGAAGGGTCCCATAACATCAATTCCCCGCACATCAAACAATTCAAGCTCCATTACGAACCTCTGTGGCATCTCATTTCTCTTGGGTAAATTGCCAGCCCATTGGCATTCATCACATCTTGTCACCAATTCTTTTGCATCTTTGAAGATGGTTGGCCAGTAGAATCCATATTGTAGCACCTTGGCTGCAGTTCTATCCCCACTAAAATGGCCTCCATATGCAGATCCATGGCATTGCCAAAGCACTTCTTGCCCTTCTTCATGGGAAATACACCTTCTCAAGATTTCATCCGCACACTTTTTGAACAAGTAGGGTTCATCCCAAATGTAGTGTTTAGCATCCTTGACTAGATTTTTCCTCATATGCTTGTTGATGTTAGTTGGTAGTTCCCCAATAGCTTTGAAGTTGGCTATGTCAGTAAACCAAGGGGCCTCTTGTATCATCATCAACTATTCATCAGGAAAACTTTCATTCACTGCAACTTGGTGTGCCCCATCCTCTTCTTGTGGTATTCTTGAGAGGTGGTCAGCTACTTTGTTCTCTACTCCACTCCTATCTTTAATTTCAATGTCAAACTCTTGGAACAACATAATCCATCTTATTAGTCTGGGCTGGGAATCTTGTTTGGTGAGCAAGTATTTGAGTGCTGCATGATCAGTGAATACAATTACTTTAGAACCAATAAGATATGATCTAAATTTATCAAAAGTAAAGACAATGGCAAGTAATTCCTTCTCTGTAGTGGTATAGTTCCTTTGATTCTTATTAAGAACCTTGCTAGCATAATAAATGATATCTACCAACTTATCCCTCTTCTGTCCTAAAACAGCACCCACAGCAAAATTTGATGCATCACACATCAGCTCAAAAGGTAAATCCCAGCATGGTGGTGCTATGATAGGCGCAGAGGAGAGTTTGTTTTTAAGTTCCTTAAAAGCTATCATGCATTTATCATAAAAAACAAAAGGTACACTAGAGACTAGTAGGTTGCTCAAAGGTTTGGCAACCTTGGAAAAGTCTTTAATGAATCTCCTGTAGAAGCCAGCATGTCCCAGAAAACTTCTAATTGCCTTGACATTGCAAGGTGGGGGTAGCTTTTCAGTCACCTCCACCTTAGCCTTGTCCAATTCTATGCCCCTTTTGGAGATCTTATGACCAAGGACCACCCCCTCTGTAACCACGAAATGGCATTTCTCCCAGTTCAAAATAAGGTTGGTCTTTGGGCATCTCTTTAGCACTAAGGCTAAGTGGTATAAGCAATTAGAATATGAGTTACCAAATACAGAAAAGTCATCCATAAACATTTCAATCATGTCTGAAAATATGGAGAGCATGCACCTTTGGAATGTTACAGGTGCATTGCACAATCCAAAGGGAATTCTCCTATAAGCAAAAAAACATATGGACAAGTAAATGAAGTTTTTTCCTAGTCCTTGGGGTCTACAACAATTTGGTTGTAGCCCGAATAACCATCCAAGAAGCAGTAATACTCATGTCCAGCCAATCTTTCAAGCATCTGATCCATGAAAGGTAGGGGGAAGTGATCCTTCCTGGTGGCTTCATTAAGCTTCCTATAATCAATGCACATGTGCCACTCGGTCACCGTTCTTGTAGGTATCAGCTCATTCTTTTGATTTGGTACAATAGTGACCCCTCCTTTCTTTGGGGATACTTGCACTGGGCTTACCCAAGGGCTGTCTGAGATGGGGTAGATCACCCCTTCTTGCCACAACTTTAACACTTCTTTTTGAACTACTTCATTCATGGTTGGATTCAGCCTTCTTTGTTGCTGCCTCGAGGGCTTAGCACCCTCTTCAAGTAGTATCTTGTGCATGCACATTGAAGAGTTGATTCCTTTTAAGTCTGCAAATGTCCAGCCTATGGCGTCCTTGTGCTGTTTCAGCACTTGGATAAGTTCTTCCTCCTGCTCCTCACTCAAAATTGAATTGATGATCACCGGGTAGGTGTTGCTGTCACCCAGATATGCATATTTCAAACTTGGTGGTAAGGTCTTCAACTCGAGTTTTGGTGCCTCTACTTCCTTACTGTCTTTGGGGTTCAACATGATTGAATTCTCCATGGTTCCTTGGGGTTGTTCTCCACTTGATGCTTGCTTCTCTAACTCAGTAGCTCCTTCGCATTATTCTTCTTCCAAAACTCCTTGAACTATCTGTTCTATGGTATCCACCATCATGCATTCTCCTATGGATTCCTTTGGGTAACTCATTGCCTTTAAGACATTGAAGACCATCTTCTCTTCATGTAATCTCAAGACTAATTTCCCTTTTTGTACATCAATGATGGCTCCAGTAGTAGCTAGGAATGGCCTTCCTAGAATGATTGATGTGTTAGCCTCTTCTTCCATATCCAACATAACAAAGTCAGCTGGGAAAATGAATTCTCCCACTTTCACCAGCAAGTCTTCCACTACCCCATGTGGGAACTTGAAGGTTCTGTCAGCTAATTGTAGTGCCATTCTTGTTGACTTGGCTTCTTCAATCTTCATCTTCTTCATCATGGTTACGGACATGAGATTGATGCTAGCTCCTAAGTCACACAAGGCCTTCTCAATATTGATATCCCCTATGATGCAGGAGATTTGGAAACTCCCTGGGTCCTTTATTTTCTGGGGTAGCTTCCTTTATATTATGGCACTGCACTCCTTAGTTAACACTATGGTCTCTTTTTCTCCCCAGTTCCTCTTTCTTGTCATGAGCTCCTTCAGAAATTTTGCATAGAGTGGCATTTGCTCCAATGCCTCAGCAAATGGTATGTTAATTTAGAACTTCTTGAAGATCTCTAAAAATCTAGAGAACTGGCCATCCTTCCCATCTTTCCTCAGCCTTTGTGGATATGGTGCTTTTGGCACATAAGGCTTCAAGATTGGCTTTGGTGATGATGGGGTAGGGGTCTCCTCTTCATTCTTGTTTTCAGGCTTTTCTACAGCTTCTTTTTGTTGGTTGCTCTGGCTTGGGTTTGCTTCTTCCACCACCTTTCTGCTTCTAAGTGTGATGGCTTTGTATTCCCCTCTTGGGTTAGCCATGGTATCGCTTGGAAATATATGTGTGGACATAGGAATTTGCTTGGACAGAATCCCTACTTGTGCTTCCAATTTTGAAATGGCTGCGCCTTGATTCTTCATATTTGACCTGTACTCTTCTTGGTTGACATCTATCCTCTTGTCAGCTTGTGTTTGTCTCTCCAAAAGAGTGGAAATAGCTCCTGTTAGCTATGACGACAGTTGTGCTATTGCAGCTTCTACTCTCTCAAAGTTTCTTTTGATCTTACATGGTTGCATGGTTGAGGTTGATGTGTCTTGATGGTGGTTGTTGTGCATTGGTTGAGTGGAATGATATGATGTATTTTGTGCATTGTGGTAGGGTCTGTTATTGTTTGGTTGATTGTTGGGGTTGTGATTTTGGTATTGATTGGCTTGGTATGGCTTTGTATGATCTAGATTGTAGTTTTGTTGGTTCCCCCACCCAAAATTTGGGTGGTTCTTCCAAACTTACATTGTATGTCTTGGAGTTTGGGTTATATGGGGGTCTAGAATTGTTCAAATAATTAGCTTGTTCACAGTCAACTTCTGGTGTATCTCTTTCTTGTTGGGGGGCTTGGGCTTGAATGGCTAAGACTTGATTACTCTCTATCTTCTTAGTCAAGGCTGCTAGTTGTGCAATGATCAATCTGTTTTGGGCCAGCAGGGCGTCCGTTGAGTTGAGTTCCATCACTCCTCTCTTTTGAGTTCTTTCTGAAGCATAGAAGTATTCATTCTTGGCTACAGTCTCTATGACATCTATGGCTTCTTCAATGATTTTCTTCTTGTTGAGTGAGCCTCCAGAAGAATGATCTACTGCTTGTTTTGACTCATATGACAGTCTTTCATAGAAGATGTGTAGTTGCACCCACTCATTGAACATGTCAGGCAGGCATTTCCTTGTCAAATCCTTGAACCTCTCCTAGACTTCATAGAGTGTTGCACCATCTTGTTGTTTGAAAGTTTGGACCTCAGCTCTTAGCCTATTGACTCTTTGAGGGGGGTAAAATCTTACTAGAAATTTGTTTACAACATCATCCCATGTAGTTAAACTCTCCTTGGAAAATGCTTCCAACCACTTTGTAGCCTTATCTCTGAGTGAGAAAGGGAACAAAAGTAGTTTGTAGGTGTCAGGGTGTACACCGTTGGACTTTACAGTGTCACAAATCCTCAAGAATGTGCTGAGATGTTGATTTGGGTCCTCCTAGGCTCCTCCTCCATATGAACAACTATTCTGAACAAGTGTGATGAGTTGAGGTTTCAACTCAAAGTTATTGGCATGTATTATTGGTTTGAGGATGCTGCTCCCATAGTTTCCTGGATTTGGGTTGATGTAGGAGCCTAAAACTCTCCTCTCTTGCCAACATGATTTCCAGCATCTCCTCCAACATTGTCCTATACTTTGTCATCCATGGTGGTTCGCAGATCTTCCTCCACTAGTTCTTCTCCAACTATGCCTTTGCCTCTTGCTTCCCTCCTTAATCTAAGGAAGGTCCTCTCAATTTCACTATCAAAGGAAGATGAAGTTTCTCCCCTTCTACCTGTCAGACATTCAACAGAAAAGCAAATGGAGGACAAGTGAAAGAATCACTATAGTAAGATTAGTGGTTAGCTTGGTTGATCCAATTAATTAAACAGTTAGAAGAATGGAAATATGAACAGTGAATAGCTAAAATAATCAAAGTAAAGCTAAAAAAAAAAGAGTAGACAGAAGAGTAAAAAAAAAACTAAAAAGAAAATAACAAGGTAACAAAATTGCTTAATCTAGCTCCTCAATCAATTTAATCATTGTCAAATTCAAACCAATCCCCGGCAACGGTGACATAAAACTTGATGAGCGGAATTCACACCCCATTATAAAAGTTGTGAATCCGTTCTTTTGGCAAGCGCACCAAAATTATCGTCAAGTAATAACCCACAGTAGAGTGGGATCGTATCCATAGAGGTTCGTAGATTTGAGCAACTTTAATCAATTGGTGAATTAGTCAAGCTAAGCAGAATAGATTGTGACTGTAGAATTGTAACAGTGCAGAATTATAAATGACTCAAAAGTAAATGAAAGCAGTAAATGGCAGAATTGGAATTAACAGGAAAGTAAAGAGCAGAAACTTAAATGACTTAATAGTAAATGGAAATGGGGAATTGCAGAATGTAAAGAAAACTACAAAGAAAGTGAATGATAAGAATGAGGGGATTCATTGAGATTAGGAGATGTTGTCTCTTTGGATTAAATCCAGCTCATATCCTCTTCAATCATGCAACTCATTGACCTCTTGGCAATCATGATTGATTGAGCCCCAATCCCTTGGTGACTCAATCTCTCAGATCTTGATCAATAGCCAATTCCTTGGTCTAATTGCTCATGAAGAGAGATATGCTTGGTCCCTGATTATACCACACATCATCATAGGTCCAAGTAGAGGGAGAATTTTATGTCACCATATCCAAACACCAAAACCGAGATCCTACTCAAGTGTGAGAAGAGATTTCTAGCATGATTTCATGTTTTCTTTTCCAAGGCTCCCATGAAACCCATTTTATATTCAACCCCTTTTCCAAGGTGATTGAACACTACCATGAAGAACGAAATTCCTTCTAACAAATCAAAGAGAAAATGAAGAGAAGAAGAAATTCACTATCATTAATTCATCAAGTACAACAGAGCTCTCTCTCTCAATGAGAGGGAATTTAGCTACTCAAAGCTCAAGAAAAACTAAAAGATCGAAAAAGTGAATCTAACTATCCTTCAACTAATAGCTCAACTGCTTAACCCCTTCTTCAGTACTTCCAAGGGGTATATATACTATTCCTAGCAATAGCAAATAAAGAAAATACAAAAGTGAAAGTAAAATTACATTTTAGAGGGAAAAGAAACTCATAAAATGTGATCTCCCAGCTGGCGTGTGATTGGCGCTTCAGTGGCGTGCCACGCCTTGCCCTGATTCTGCCTTGGCGTGCCACGCCCAATCCTCAAGTGGCAAGCCTCCCTTTACTGACCAGCCTGGCGTGCCATGCCTTCGAGCCCAAGTGGCACGCCCAAGGTTGTTTTAAACCTTGGATAGCCTGGCGTGCCATGCCTTCGAGCCCAAGTGGCACGCCCAGGCCTTTTTAAAGCCTTGGTTAGCCTGGCGTGCCACTGCTTCGAGCCCAAGTGGCACACCCAGGCCTTTTTAAAGCCTTGGTTAGCCTGTCGTGCCACGCCTTCGAGCCCAAGTGGCACGCCCAAGCCTTTTCCCTCTCTTTGCTAGCTTCTGGAAATTTGAACTTGCGTGGCACGCCTAGGGTTTGGCATGCCACGCCCATGCTATGTGCCTGATCTATCTCTCTGGAAAGTTGAACTAACGTGGCACTTCTAGAGTTTGGCGTGCCACGCCCTTCATGTGCTTGGCTCCTCTACTTGGCGTGCCACGCCCAAAACTCAAGTGGCACGCCCAGGTCTTCTCTTGCGTGATTGGTGGTGGTGGCGTGCCACGCCTTCGATACCAAGTGGCACGCCCAGTTGAATTTTAAAGCTGGCGTGCCATGTCTTCGATACCAGGTGGCACGCCCATATGGTTAGCCTTGTTTCTACCTCTCTGGAAAGTATAACCAGCGTGCCACAACCAGGTGTTGGCATGCCACGCCCATCATTTTCCTTGGTTCCAGTAGCTGGTGTGCCATGCCTAGTATTCAAGTGGCACACCCAGGTAAGGATCTTGAGCTGGTGTGCCACACCTTCGACACCAAGTGGCACGCCCAGCCTTTGCTTTGGCCTTCTTTGTACCTTGGCGTGCCACGCCCAGATGCTCAAGTGGCATGCTCAAGTAAGGGTGGAAACTTGGTGTGCCACATCTTGATGCTCAAGTGGTACGCCCAGCCTTTTTAACCTTCAAATTCCTCTCTGGAATTTTGTACCAACGTGCCACGCCAAGCTGCTCAAGTGGCGCGCCCATTCATTTGTGTCCTTCTTAGCTTTGGCATGCCACACCTGGTTCCTCAAGTGGCACACCCAAGTGATTTTAAAGCTGGCGTGCCACGCCTTCGACACTAAGTGGCACGCCCATGGATTAAGTGGTGAGTTTGGCGTGCCACGCTCCTTTGGTGGCCTTCATTGTTGTTCTTTGCCATGCCCATGTGAATGCTGGAGGATCCTCTCTGGACTCTAGTACTGGCGTGCCACGCCCAGCTTCTGGCGTGCCACACCCATGTGATTTTGTGGCATTTGCTCCAAGTGGCACGCCCGTTTCACACGCCCAACTTCTTTTGTTGTTTTCTCCCCCTTTTTGACGTCTTTTTCTCCTGAAATTCAGCAAAATCCATTTCAAAGCAATATACTGTAATGTTTCTCAATTGATGCATGAATTGCAATGATTTAATGAGATTATGCCCTTTTATGGTCCTTTTTTTGCATGAAGAAAAGGTAGATGATGCAAGTCATCAGAACTCCCACCAACGCTTGGTTCTCCATAGTGCCCCAAGATTTCTCATGAGTTGCACCAAGTCTTGATGGAGTTCTTCACCAGCTTGGGGCTCCCAAATTTGATTTTCCTTGTGCGATCCGGGATCCCACACTTTATTTTCACACCCGTCTTGAAGTTGATCATTAGTAGTCCATCCGGGTGGCAAGTAAGATGAATCCTCCTAGACCCATCTAGGTGAGCACTATTCCAGCCTTTGTATTTCATCCTCGACGTATCGACCATAATGAGTTTTGATTTGCAACGCCAACCACGAAACATCTTTCTTTTATGCTTCATCCCAGAAAGCATCCTAAGTTGACCATCCGTTTCAAACAAGCCATATTCGAGTGGGGTAATAAAGCTAATAGAAGAATTTTACCGACTCAAATGAAAGAGTAGATGTCAACCTAGGTAAAGAAGCTTCCAAGGATCTTGACAAAGCATATTCAACTCCCGTCCTTCTTTTGCTAAGGACCTCCACCTCTTTACAAGATTTCTCAATTATAATCCTTTGTTCTTTAAGTTTATCTAAGCCTTTTCCCTTACTAAGATTATAGTTAGGGGGATGAGAGAAATTTACCTCCTCAACACTTTCAAATGCACCGGGAGAAGGTTCTTTAAGCTCAAAGGATTCTTCACCACTAAGATTTCATGCTTGATCTTCATTGCCAAGGGAACTCGATTCTTGCTCTATCCCGTCCAAGTCTTCATATGGGATATGCCTTGGAGGTTATGCACATTCCTCCTTAGCATCAAATTAAATCTTTTTGGAGGGGTTTTCATCAATTATAGATTCCCAAGGTGGTTTCACATCTCCTAAATCTTCAACCACTTCTTCCTTCTCTTCAACAATGGTAGGTTCCTCCAATTGTTCTAACACAAAGCAACCTCCCTCATTTCCCACCGGAGTTTCCAATCTCTCCTTTATGCTATGCTCTTCATTTGATTCTCCACATGTTGCCATGGGAGTCCCTTAAGTATTCAAGAATTGGGATGCTAACTAGTTTACCACTTCGTCCAAGACGACCGTGAATTGTTTCACATCCCTTTCATCTCCTCTTGTCCTTGAACAAGAACATCAAGGATGTCATCCATTAGAGGTTGGAGTGGATGGAAGGGTTCATCATTTTGGAGGAAGGACTCATAGTAGGAAGGTGATTCATCGTAATAAGGATGTGGTGGTTCTATATTTTCTACTTTCTCCACTTGTTGCACAACATGCTCCATGGTTGCTTAAAGTTGATCCAATGCTTCTTTGAGATGATCCCTTGACTCTTGTTCCGCTTTGATAACATAATTAGGATCATATGGCTCTTGGACCGATGGACATGAGTATTCTTCCATGGGAGGTTGTAGTAGAAAGTAGAATTCATCTTGTGAGTGAAAATTTTCATACATTGGAGGTGGTTCATCTTGGTAATAGTATGGAGGGGGTGGCTCTTGAAAGTGGTGATGTTAGGATGGTGGTGGCTTGATGAGTATTTTGGAGGAAAAATGAATTTCTCCCAAAACACACAATTCTAACCGGCAAGTGCACCGGGTCGCATCAAGTAATAAAAACTCACGGGAGTGAGGTCGATCCCACAGGGATTGAAGGATTGAGCAATTTTAGTTTAGTGGTTGATTTAGTCAAGCGAATCAAGATTTGGTTGAGAGATTTGTGATTTGCAGAATTTAAATTGCATAGAAAGTAAAGGGAATGGGTGATTGACATGAAATTAAATAGGACAAGAATTAAATTGCTGAATCTTAAAGTGCAAGTAACATAAATTGCGGAAACTTAGATTGCAAGAAATGTAAATTGCAGAATCTTAAAGTGCAAGAAATATAAATGGCTTGAAATGTAAAGGGGATTGGGGCTGGATTTAAACAAGGAAAAGTTAAATTGCATTAAACAGAAGAGTAAAAGGGAATTGGGATTGAGTCGGATCCGAAACAGAAAAGTAAATGAACATATAAAGCAATAAACAGAGAATTGAAATGGGAAATCAGATCTCAGGACCCAGAGACTAGAAAACCAAGTCTAGATCTCAATGCCTTCCTAGATCCAACAAGAACAATTGCAAGGAAATTGTAAATTGCAAAGAAAGTAGATGAAGAGCAATTAACAGAAATTAAATTCAATTAACAGTAAAGAAACAGAGAGATCCAAGGATGAGATTGAAACAGAATTTCTTCAATTCTCCAACCCAAGATCCAAGACAATTGTAATTGAAATTGAAAGCAATAAAACTGAGAGGAAGAGAAGTGAATTCTCCTTCCCCAAGACAAAGAAATTAAAGATCACTCAATATCAAAAGCTCTCCGAAAACTATTATGAAAATTCCAAAAGAAAAGCTCCCGAAGAACTTGAATTCTATCCTATTTATACACTTTCTTCCAATGATCTTCAAGCCTTGAGTTGGGCCTTTGTTCTTGGTGGGATTGGGTTGAAAGAGGCCTTGGTTAATTGCTTTTAGAGTTTGAAGAGGAACCAAAACGAACCAATTGAACCGGGTTTGAGTTTTGCAAAAGTTGGACCAAAAGTTTGAGCAAAAGTTAGGGGGCTAACTTTTGCCCAAACTTTTCATATCAGCTAACACCACTTTGCTGATACTCACGTTGGTGCCAAAGTTAGGGGTCTAACTTTGGCCCCAATGTTGGCTTTACCTTGTGCACTTGTGGCGCCAACGTTAGCCACCAAGTTAGGGGGCTAACGTTGGCGCAAACTTTTGCTCCTCCCCTTGTGATTTTCATGTGCCAACGTTAGCCACCAAGTTAGGGGGCTAACGTTGGCGCAAACTTTTGGTGCCCAGGGAGGTTTTCTTCATGCCAACGTTAGCCTCAAAGTTAGGGGGCTAACGTTGGCGCAAACTTTTGGTGCCCAGGGGTGAATTTCATGTGCCAACGTTAGCCACCAAGTTAGGGGGCTAACGTTGGCGCAAACTTTTGGTACCCAGGGAGTGATTTTCAAGTTCCAACGTTAGCCTCCAAGTTAGGGGGCTAACGTTGGGGCTAACTTTTCACCCAAAAGTTTGTGCAAAAGTTTGAGGCTAACTTTAGGTCCAACTTTTTGCTTCTTAGTTCATTTTCATTTATTCCATTGTCTTCTCTTTACTCCTAGCTATTCCTTCTTGCTTCAACCTTTCTCCAAGCTTTCTTCACCTATCATTAATCAACCAAACACATCAAAGCTATGCTCATAATCATGAGATATTCATTCTATCATAATATGCAATAATTATAGCATAAAACCTCATGAAATGGCATGAATTCATACATGGTTGATTCAATCAAGGGAAACATGAAAATCTACTCAATTAGCTTGCTTATGGTTCAAGAAAGTGCATAATTCTAATGAAGACAAAAGGAAAAGACTAGTTAAAATAGGCTAGGATGACTTGTCATCATAACACCAAACTTAAAGCTTGCTTGTCCCCAAGCAAGAAAAGATTTATTGAGAAGAAAGAATGAGATGGAAGAGGATGTTCATGCTAGCAGAGTATTATTGATAGTTCATGGGATTTTGTGTGGATATGCAAATACTCACTTCTTATTGACTCCTAGGCCTAGAAAGTCTCCTTCAAGCTTCAAGTGACATACTGCTATGACCTCTCATTATTCCTTTATCCTTGGCTATTACTTTGTTCATAAGCTTTATTTGAGTGTCATGTGTAGCAAGTTCATTTTCTTTTCTTTCTACTTGACACATTATTCACCATAGACACTTGGCTCACATTCCTTCTTAAAACATTGATGCCCAGCACCTCTTTGGGTTACTAAATGCCTTGTAGTTAGGTTGCTCTTGATAGTGGACTTTCAGCTGATGATCCCGGATTAGTTAACCCAAGTCACCGAGTGTTGATGCACTCCTAAGAGCTTACTAATCCAAGCAGATCCTAGTACAAAGACATCACAGGCATATAATTCAAAGTTCAAGCTATTGGTGTCCAGCTTTGATTCTTTTTGTTTCCTTTTGTTCTGCCACTTTTTGGCTATCTTTTTTTCTTTCCTTCTTTTTGTTTTTCTTTCTAACCAAGGAATTTAATTGAGATTCATAGACAGTAGGCCACTCTTTACTTAGAAAGAGATATCCTAGCTCTTTATTCACTAAAAGTGAGCTACTATACAACCACACACATACCACCACTTACTTTTATTCTACTTCTATCTAATAGAGATCATCTTGCTTCACATTCAAACTTTTCTTTTATTGAACTTAAAGATGCAGGGGACAACACATGCTTCTTGTCAAGTGAAAGTAAACACACAAGCACACACATAAACTAGCCTACTTATTTTAAAAGAAACAAACATAATGCAAAGACTTTTAATTAAAAATAACTACTTAAAGATGCAAAGACAACTTAGAACAGATAGAATGCATGCTTTTTTTTTTTCTTTGTAGTGATGAACAAGGAGCAAGTCCACCTTTCATTTGTCATGCCTTTTCTTTCTCCTTTCATACACTTGGCTGCTAGTGTTCCCGCCATCCGTGTTTGGTGCCTGTTGACCTCGCCAAAAGCCAGCCTTGTTCATAGCCTCCTCCACTCTATCTTCAAGTCTCATAGCATTGCTTACCTCTACCTCACTTCTCTTTTTGAAGAATTCATCAAAAGTTGGGAAAGCCGGATCCATGTTGTGCAAATGTTCTCCAATATAGTTCAGTTTGATTTGGCTATTGATGTTGTAATCGGCTTGTACTTCATACCTTGCATCTTGGAGTGTTGTGAACTCTTTGAGAGCCCTCAAATTTTCAGCTTGCATCTGTTCCAACTTTCCAAAAGATTCATGAGATTGAAAAGCATGTTCTTCTTGCATCACAAGGAATCTTGACTCGAATTCACTTTGTTTGTTCATTATTCTTAGCTCCCTTTCTTCTTGTGCTTGTTGGTTTTTCATGTACAGAGAATGGTATTCCTCTTGCCTTTCTTGGATTCTCGTGTACTGTTATGACAATCTTCCTATTGCTTCTTGCATTTGAGTCATATCCATATTGCCATGTGGGAAAAAGTGTGGCTGTTCCTCCTCCTCTTGTGGCTCTTCTTCTATGTGTGGCTCATCTTCTTCCATTGGTTCTTCTCTTTCCCTTCTTCCATGTGGTCTTCGGCCTTGATGTGCTTTAAGGGGCATCATCATTCGTTCAATGGTTATGGGCATGCCTTGGCCTAACCACATTGGATTTTCCTCTTCCATTGGAACTTCAGCCTTTGCACACAACCTCCAAATGGTACTCGGATAGTACAACCAAGATCCGGCCGAATTCTTCTCAGCCAGCTTTTGAATGTCTTTTGCAAGGATTTCATGAACTCTTATCTCTCCTCCCACAATGATGCAATGCAGCATCACGGCTCTCTCCCTGTTAACTTCTGAGGTGTTCACTGTGCCCAGAATTGATCTTTTCATCAACTCATACCATCCTTTTGCTTCCGGGGTGAGGTTACATCTCTTCAGGAACTTATATCTGTTCTTGTTATCTCCTTCCCACTCTGAGTTCTCCATACAAATGTCTCTCGCAATCTCCTCATAATCCTGATCCTCATTCAATCTTTGTTGGTATCCCGGTTCACTAAAGCGGACTGACTTTAGTTTCAAGACTTTCTTGATTGCATCCGGGCTAAAGTCTACTTCCACCCCCGTACATAGCTCTTGTACGTTGGGGGCTCATGCATGTCAAGTCTTGGGACATTTGCATAGAACTCTCTTATGATATTGGCATTGATTCGGATGGCTGGTGATGCAAGTTCCTCCCACCTCCTCTTCCGAATTTTGTCCTTCATTTCTTGACATCCATCATCCGGCAACAAGAATGGAATTTCAGGATAGATTCTTTTCTCGTTCATCCATTGAATTTGCATTTGATGAAACCAAGACTTGAATCTCCGTTGGTCATATTCATGTGTGTCTTCCTCCACCATGGGATCTTTCCCTTTTCTTCGTTTGGTTCTTGAGGAGGAGGCCATGATCACTTGGTTGGTTGAGTCTTGTGAGGTTAGAAGGAGTGTGAAGAATGTTGGAGAGTTTGATGTGTGTTTGGAGCAAAAAGAAATTGAGACCGAACTTGCTATGACAAGAAATGATGAAGAGAAGTTTAAATGGTTGGAGTTTAAAGTAAGAGAAATATTGCACAGAGCTTGTTATGTTGAGGAGTGATGAAGGGAGTGAAGTTTCCAAGGTTGGAGTGATTCGGTCATGTGCATGGCTTGAAGGTGGTATGCTTTTAAATGAGCAATGAAGGGCTGGGATGCAATTAGACTTATGGAGATCAAAGGTATGCATGTAAGGATGAATGAAGACAAAGTTTGCTCCTTTCCTTGCCTTTGCCGTGATCATTCTCAAGGAGTGGCAGATTTCTTTTTCGAGGCATGTGATGGGATTTTGTCCTCATGCTATGCTTTCCTTTGTCTTGTCTTTTTCTTTGAAGATTCTTTGACCTCCTAGTCACCACAACAAGACAACATACATTAGTTTTATCTAACCGTAGCAAGAGTGTTCTTTTTATTAATACTATGTGAACCATCAATTCTTATATCATTTGAACCGTGACACTCTCCCTTGAAGACACCAAACTTAATGTTTGGTCATATATAAAGAAAATGAGTATTTTCCTCCAATTAGTGAGATTCAAATGTTAAATGTTCATAAGAATTGTTTTCATCATACTTTCTTTTTCTCCTTTTTTTTTCATGAAGGATCAATTGTATCCCTAAATCGGTGCATCAAGGTTTGATGAACACCAAACTTGTTTCTTATCAAAGGGTACATCACAATTAATGCCTTTATTACCGGAAAAGAATTTTTCCATTTATAAGATTTTGGAAAACAACAATTGTATGATTATTGATGCATGAGTTTCTATTTTTCATGAAGCTATGTGGACACCAAACTTAGTGTTTGGCCATATGCTTTGTCAAGATACTCCAAACATGAAAAATGGAATTATTTGTAACATTGGTTTAGTGTGCTTGAAGGTACACCAAACTTAGCATATGTTTCAAAATAGTGCATGCAGTCAATGGACATGTTCATGAAAAGAGAAAAGAATTCATGCTCAATTGATCATAACTTATTGAATTTAAAATGACATGAATCTTAAAGCATGGGTTGCCTCCCATGGAGCGCTCTTTTATTGTTATTAGCTTGACATTGAGGCTTTCTTTTATGGTGGTTGGTGCTTGTAGGGCCTCAATTTGTCTCCTCTGACCGTGATCCTCTTCTTTGTTCTCTGGTGTTCAATTTCAGCATGCTCTAATGAGAGTATGTTGCTGACAGTGTAGTAATCCTCGGTTTGTTGATTTGCCCCCAGCTGTTGATATATCAGTTGCACTTTGTCACCTTTGGAAAGCCCCTCTGTTGGAATCTTTCTATTCTTCCAACCCCTTTTTGCTTTGTTTCTGCGTTTCATCTTTCCTTTTGTTGATCTTTCTTTTCTGGCCGTAGGCTTTCCTTGGGGGCCTCTCTTTTCAGTGGCTAATACTCTAATACCCTCTTGGGTTTCTTCATCAGTTTGCACAATCCTTAGCATTGGGATATTGCTGTGACCTTCCTGGTCATTTTTCATATAGTCTTTCTTCTCCTTGCTAAATTGTGCCTCTGGTAATACTTTCAGAGTGACACTCTGGTCATGCATCCTGAGAGTTAATTCCCCTTCCTCTACGTCTATGATAGCTCTAGCAGTGGCCAAGAATGGCCTTCCCAGTATAACAGAGTCACCATCATCATCGTTTGATTCTAGAACCACAAAATCAGCAGGGTATATAAAACTGTCCACCTTGACCAAAAGATTTTCAATTACACCCCTGGGGTATACCATTGACTTGTCTACCAGCTCCAGAGACATTTGTACTGGTTTGACCTCTTCTATATACAGCTTTTTCACCAGGGAAGATGGAATTAAGTTAATACTTGCTCCAAGATCGCACATTGCTTTAGTGATGGTCAATTCCCCAATGGTGCAAGGCAACAGGAAGCTCCCTGGGTCCTCAAGCTTGGGAGGAAGCCCCTTTTGAATCAAGGCCCTGCATTCCTCAGTAATCATTATGGTTTCTTTCTCATCCCAGCTTCTTTTCTTGTTGACAAGCTCCTTCAAGAATTTGGCATATAGAGGCATTTGCTCAAGTGCTTCAGCCAAGGGGATATTGATTTCCAGCTTCTTAAAAATCTCAAGGAATTTGTGAAAATGCTGGTCTTTAACCTCTTTGTTAAACCTCTGGGGATATGGCAGTGGAGGTGTGATGCCCTTTCCTATTTGCTGCTGTCCCTGAGCTACTTCCTTTGAGCTATGTGGCTGGTTGTCCTTCTCTTTAAGTTTCTCAGTGCTTTTGTTTGGCATCACAACTTGCTCCTTAACTTCATCTGCCTTTGTTTGCTCCTCATCCTCTGTTGGTTCTTTGATGTTCTCTGCTTGCTTCTTTGTAGTGTCATTGTTGCTTATCAATGTTCTCCCACTCCTTAATTGTATTGCCTTGCATTCCTCCTTGGGATTTGGGATTGTGTCACTGGGCAGTGAGTTTGAAGGTCACTCAACAGATACTTGCTTGGAGAGTTGCCCCATCTGTCTCTCTAGGCTCTTCAGGGAGGCGTCCTGATTCTTGGTGTGTTTCAACATTTTGTCTATCATGGCCTCCAAGTGAGTGATTCTTTGGGCTTCAGGTGATACTTGAGGTGGGTTATGAGATGTGGGTGGTGGATGGTAGGCATTTTGGTTGGTGGGTTGGTTATTAGATTGGTATTGGTTGAGGTTGGGGTAGTTGTTTTGAGGTTTTCTGTAGGGGTTTTGGCTAGTCTGCTGCTGGTTGTGGTTTTGGTTGCTTCTTGGGTTGTGTTGGTTTGAGTTCCTCTGCCATGGTTGTTGGTTTTGGGTATGGTTATCTCCCCATCTGAGGTTTGGGTGGTTCTTCCAGGATGGATTGTATGTATCACCATACACTTCATTTGGTCCTTGGTTGTGCATATACTGTACTTGCTCTTGTTGTTGTTCTTCTTGAGTTTCTTCACTCTGTCCCCATGTGGTTGATGGTTGGCTAGTGTTAACTGCTGCAACTTGGAGACTATCAATCCTCTTGCCCATTTGCTCAAATTGTTGTTGAATTTGCTGCTGCATCATCTTGTTTTGAGCTAGGATTGAATCCACTCCTTCTAGCTCCATTACTCCTCTCCTTTGTGATGGTTGGCGGCCTCTTTGATGAGCAAAGAAATATTGGTTGTTGGACACCATATCAATGAGTTCTTGAGCCTCCTTTGTAGTTTTCATGAGTTGCAAGGAACCTCCAGCTGAATGATCCAAAGCTTCCTGGGATTTCAGTGTTAAGCCTTCATAGAAGTTCTGAAGCTTCTCCCACTCATTAAACATGGCAGGGGGACATTTCCTGATCAGAGCCTTGTACCTCTCCCATGCCTCATAGATGGGTTCGGCCTCCATTTGTGTAAATGTTTGAACCTCAGCCTTTAACCTTATAATCCTCTGAGGTGGATAAAATTTTGCAAGGAACTTAGTTACCAAATCATCCCAGTTGTTAATGTTGTCCCTTGGAAACGATTCCAACCATTGAGTGGCCTTGTCCCTGAGAGAAAATGGGAATAGCATCAGTTTGTAACTGTCAGGGGGCACTCCATTAGTTTTGACAGTGTTGCATATCCTTAAGAAAGAGGATAAATGTTGGTGTGAGTCCTCAAGTGGTCCTCCACCAAAAGAGCAATTGTTCTGAACCAAAGTGATGAGTTGTGGCTTGAGTTCAAAATTGTTAGCATTGACATTTGGAGCCAAGATGCTGCTCCCACAATGTCTAGGATTTGCAAAGGTATAGGAAGCCAAAACTCTCCTCTGGGGTGGGTTGTCATTGTTGTTGTCTTCTCCACCTGGTGGATTGGTTGAATGTTCCTCCATCTCTTGGAATTCTTTGTCTGATTCCTCTTCTCCAACAATATTTTTCCCTCTTTCAGCTCTTCTTAACCTCCTGAGAGTTCTTTCGTCTTGTTCATGAAAATTGGGTATGGTTCTTCTTGTACCTGACATACAAGCAGAGCATGAGAAATGCACAAAACCAGTGACACTTCAATCTACTGTTATATTGAGGTGTTAGTTAGTTTAAGCAAAAAATCAAACAGTTAGTGGGTTAATCAAAATTAAAGACAAAGTACTTGATCTAGATCACCACCTCACTTAATCATTGTCAATCTAATCAATCCCCGGCAACGGCGCCAAAAACTTGATGAGTATTTTGGAGGAAAAATGAATTTCTCCCAAAACACACAATTCTAATCGGCAAGTGCACCGGGTCGCATCAAGTAATAAAAACTCACGGGAGTGAGGTCGATCCCACAGGGATTGAAGGATTGAGCAATTTTAGTTTAGTGGTTGATTTAGTCAAGCGAATCAAGATTTGGTTGAGAGATTTGTGATTTGCAGAATTTAAATTGCACAGAAAGTAAAGGGAATGGGTGATTGACATGAAATTAAATAGGACGAGAATTAAATTGCTGAATCTTAAAGTGCAAGTAACATAAATTGCGGAAACTTAGATTGCAAGAAATATAAATTGCAGAATCTTAAAGTGCAAGAAATATAAATGGCTTGAAATGTAAAGGGGATTGGGGCTGGATTTAAACAAGGAAAAGTTAAATTGCATTAAACAGAAGAGTAAAAGGGAATTGGGATTGAGTCGGATCCGAAACAGAAAAGTAAATGAACATATAAAGCAATAAACAGAGAATTGAAATGGGAAATCAGATCTCAGGACCCAGAGACTAGAAAACCAAGTCTAGATCTCAATGCCTTCCTAGATCCAACAAGAACAATTGCAAGGAAATTGTAAATTGCAAAGAAAGTAGATGAAAAGCAATTAACAGAAATTAAATTCAATTAACAGTAAAGAAACAGAGAGATCCAAGGATGAGATTGAAACAGAATTTCTTCAATTCTCCAACCCAAGATCCAAGACAATTGTAATTGAAATTGAAAGCAATAAAACTGAGAGGAAGAGAAGTGAATTCTCCTTCCCCAAGACAAAGAAATTAAAGATCACTCAATATCAAAAGCTCTCCGAAAACTATTATGAAAATTCCAAAAGAAAAGCTCCCGAAGAACTTGAATTCTATCCTATTTATACACTTTCTTCCAATGATCTTCAAGCCTTGAGTTGGGCCTTTGTTCTTGGTGGGATTGGGTTGAAAGAGGCCTTGGTTAATTGCTTTTGGAGTTTGAAGAGGAACCAAAACGAACCAATTGAACCGGGTTTGAGTTTTGCAAAAGTTGGACCAAAAGTTTGAGCAAAAGTTAGGGGGCTAACTTTTTCCCAAACTTTTCATATCAGCTAACACCACTTTGCTGATACTCACATTGGTGCCAAAGTTAGGGGTCTAACTTTGGCCCCAACGTTGGCTTTACCTTGTGCACTTGTGGCGCCAACGTTAGCCACCAAGTTAGGGGGCTAACGTTGGCGCAAACTTTTGCTCCTCCCCTTGTGATTTTCATGTGCCAACGTTAGCCACCAAGTTAGGGGGCTAACATTGGCGCAAACTTTTGGTGCCCAGGGAGGTTTTCTTCATGCCAGCGTTAGCCTCAAAGTTAGGGGGCTAACGTTGGCACAAACTTTTGGTGCCCAGGGGTGAATTTCATGTGCCAACGTTAGCCACCAAGTTAGGGGGCTAACGTTGGCGCAAACTTTTGGTACCCAGGGAGTGATTTTCAAGTTCCAACATTAGCCTCCAAGTTAGGGGGCTAACGTTGGGGCTAACTTTTCACCCAAAAGTTTGTGCAAAAGTTTGAGGCTAACTTTAGGTCCAACTTTTTGCTTCTTGGTTCATTTTCATTTATTCCATTGTCTTCTCTTTACTCCTAGCTATTCCTTCTTGCTTCAACCTTTCTCCAAGCTTTCTTCACCTATCATTAATCAACCAAACACATCAAAGCTATGCTCATAATCATGAGATATTCATTCTATCATAATATGCAATAATTATAGCATAAAACCTCATGAAATGGCATGAATTCATACATGGTTGATTCAATCAAGGGAAACATGAAAATCTACTCAATTAGCTTGCTTATGGTTCAAGAAAGTGCATAATTCTAATGAAAACAAAAGGAAAAGACTAGTTAAAATAGGCTAGGATGACTTGTCATCATGGCTCTATATGGGGTTCGTATGGCTCATATGGTTGTTGGAATAGTGGATATGGATTAGGGTCAAATGAAGGTGGTTAGTGAAAAGGGGCTTGTGAGTATAGTTGAGGGTTATGTTGAGGGTATGGCTCATAGGCATATGGTTGTGGTTCTTGACAGTCACAAGGGGATTCACCATAACCATTGGATTGATATGCATCATAGAATGGCTCTTGTTCATAGTGTATTGGTGGAGGTTATTGCCATGAAGATTGATCATATGCATATGGCTCCTCCCACCTTTGATTGTCCCATCCTTGATACACATCCTCATTGAAGCTTCCATTTCCAACAATATAGTTAGAGCCAAACTCATAGCCAAAGTGATAATTCATAATGAAAAGAGAAAATAAGAAGCAAAATCTAATAAGAAATAATGAAAAGAAGTCCTAAAACTAGCAAAAAACTAACAAGCAATCCAAAAATCAAGCTATTCACAATATTCACATATATACAATAACCAATAACATAACACCGTTGCAATTCCCCGGCAACGGCGCTATTTTGATGAACGGATTTTTGACGGTATAGAATTCACAATAAATTCTCATTGCAAGTATACTTTCCAAACCAACAAATAATCATTTCATACAAAAATTTGGTTATTTTTGACGGTATAGAATTCACAATAAATTCTCGTCACAAGTAACAAACCCCTAAAAGTAATAACCGAAGTATTCAAACCTCGGGTCGTTCTCCCTAGGAATTGCAATAAAGTGTTCTTGTTATTGGCTATGAAGTATGTTTTGGGGTTTTTGAATTAAAAGACAAGAAATGTAAATGGCAAAAGAAATAAACTAACAACTAGAAAAGCTCTTTCGCAAGGTATGAGAACTAGAATTCCTATCCTAGTTATCCTTATCAATTGTGAGGAGAATTGTCCATTGCTCCCACTTAGTTAACCTTTAACCATGAAGGAAAGTCAAGTGGATGGATCAACTTGATTCCACACGTCCTAGCCTAATCATAATGAAAAACTAGCTTTAGTGGCTTTCAAGTTAATTAGCAACGTCTAATTATCAATCAACAAAAGAATTAGATAACTCAAAAGTCACTAATTACTCCACCTAGGCCAAGAGAAACAAAATCTATACTAAAATCCAAACAAGCATTTTATCAAACACTTAGAAGGCATAAAAGGAAAGTAAAATCAAATTGCAAGAAAAGTAAATCTACACTAAAGCAAATCAACAATAAAGGAAATCAAAACATGAATTACATTAAAATGAAAATAGAAGAAACAAAAGTGCATCAACACAAAAGTAGAGATTACAAGAATTAAATGCTAAAATAGAGAGAGGTGAAGTAGAGGAACAAGAATTGATAAAGGAAAAGTAAATCAAAGCATGAAATTAACCTAGATCTAAGAAATCCTAATCTAACTCTAACCTAATTCTAGAGAGAAGAGAGAGCTTCTCTCTCTAGAAACTAACTTTCCCTCCAAAACTTAAACTAAACTAAACTAAGACTAAAACTCTTATGTGTGTTGACTCCCCCTTGAATTCTGCCATAAATAGGCTCAGAATTGAGTTGGATCTGGGCCTGAAAAGCCCAGAATTCGCCCCCAGTGTTTTGCCTTTAAGTGAGTTATGTGTGAGTATTGACGCGTACGCGCCATGTACGCGTACGCGTCGCTTGACAATTTTCTATCCATGCGTACGCGCTAGGTAAGCGTACGCGTCGCCATGCGACGTCACATTCCACGCGTGCGCATCTGCTGCGCGTGCGCATCGATCTCAGCATCCCAAATCCTTGTTTCTTCATGAGTTCTCCACTTGAATGCTTTTCCTCTTCATCCCTTTGATCCATTCCTAGCCTTTCCAATCTGAATTCAGTAACAAACATATCAAGGCATCTAGTAGAATCAAAGGTGAATCAAAATTAGCAATTAAGGGCCTAAAAAGCATGTTTTCACTCTTAAGCACAAATTAGGAGACAATCATGAAACCATGCTATTTCATTGAATAAATGTGGGTAAAAGGTCATAAAATTCCCCAAAATAAACACAAGATAAATCCTAAAATTGGGGTTTATCACGCGGCTTCACCTCTGCCCCCAATTTCCACTGGGCATCTGGAATGCATATATCAGCGAGTACTTCCTCTAATTTCTGATCTCTGTTCATCCTCTTGCTCTAGGAACGAAGTGAAGGCATATTTGAGGTAATTGGAGGGTCTGTCGGATAATCTCTGGACTGAAATCAATGACTCTTCCCCTTACAAAGCTTCTGTGGTTCCTTTCATTAACTCCAGACACATCCTTGTATGTGATCCACAGATTACCATAGAATTTCTGAATCATCAATTGTCCCATCTGTGTGTGCAGATTACACAGGAACTGCCATCCTCGTCTCTGGATTTGGTACTGAATTTCTGGATATTCATCCGGTTGGATACCAAATCGCACTTCCAGCAGTACAGGCCTCTTGTTAGTAACCTCATAAAAATGCCCTTCATGTAATTTAGAGCGGAAGAGTCGTGCATCATGAGAACCGGTGGCCGGTTCCTTTTCTTTTCTCTTCTTTGAGGGTTGAGTGGTCTTTGGTGCCATGAAATTAACAGAATAAAACTAGCAAAGCGACAATACCAAACTTAAAACTGTTGCTCGTCCCTGAGCAAAATAAAGAAATACAAAGGGGAAGAAGAGGGAAAGCAGAAATTGCAACAGAAGAAAATAAAAATTAATGCTAAAAATTTCTTTTCGGTTCCTTTTTTTTACTTAATAAAGCAGAAAAGCAGAGGAAGGTTGAAGAAGGAGAGGGGGAGGGGACGAAGGGTTGCGGTTGAAAGGATGGGGTAAGGGTTGCGGTTGAAAAGATGGGGTAAGGGTCGTGGATGTGAGGCTTTAAGTGAGAAGGAGGAGGGGTTATGTGTAATTGCTATATAGAATATAGAGACAGAGGAAAGGGGAGAGTATTTGTGGTAAGAAGTGTTATGGAAGGAGGGGCTGAAGTGATATGTTTTATGGGTAGAGGAGGGAAGGAAGGGTGCTATATATAGTGGAGTGGGGGGGGGTAACGGATTGGGTCTTGTGAGGGGAGGTCATGGATGGGGTCTTGGTCAAGGGTGCAGGGGCTTGGGAAGGGGAATATGTGGGGAAAGGGTATAGGGAATAGAAGTAGGGGTGTGGAGTCAGGAAGGGGCATGGGCTTCGGTCAAAGGTTATAGGGAATGGGGGGTCACGGGTGGTATAGGGGCTTGGGGAATATCTAGGGAATGAAATAAAAAAGGGGTGGAATCAGGAGGGGGTTGGAGACCAAATCCAAAAGATTTGGTGCAGGAGTGTTTAATTGAATTGGAGATTTGTGCAAAATCTATAAGCTGGCACCAAACTTGGAGAGATTGAAGTTTGGCACCGTGGGCTCAGAAGCGAATCACTCCTCCAGGCACCAAACTTGGTGCTGCTCAAGTTTGGCGCCACCCTCTCTTTTTTTGTCATAGCTTTTCCACACCAGACGCCCTTGGAGCCAAGTTTGGCATCCCCCTGGCAGATTGAAGAGGCCCTTTAATCCCTAATGGTGGCTCCAAACTTGGAAGAGCTGGAGTTTGGCGCCACCCTCTTCCCCTTTTTCTCTTGGATACGTCGCTTCCAACGCCAAACTTGGAATTAAGCTTTGGCGCCAAGGTGGTCAAGAATTCTTTTAAGTGTACCGGTTCCTGTTTTGAATATTCTGCATGATCAAAACACACATAAAACAAAGGAAAAACAGTAGAAACTCAAAAAAAATCAAATAAATAACAAAACCAAAACCACAAAAATTAGACGAAGGATACGAAAATATCGGGTTACCTCCCGACAAGTGCTTCTTTAACGTCACTAGCTTGATGGTCAGTTCTGCTAGTTCAGCAGATGAGTGGACCTCTGGTGATCAAACTCGCCTCCAAGATAGTGCTTCAACCTCTGGCCATTAACTGTAAATTTTCTGTCAGAATTCTCTTCCTGAATCTCCACATGACCATACGGTGAAGCTCTAGTTACCACAAATGGTCATGACCACCGGGACTTCAGCTTCCCGAGAAAGAGTTTGAGCCTTGAATTGAACAGAAGCACTTTCTGACCTGGGTCAAAGACTTTGATGGCAATCTTTTTGTCATGCCATATCTTAGTCCTTTCCTTATAGAGCTTGGCATTCTCATTGGCTGAATATCTGAATTCATCAAGCTCATTCAACTGAAGCATCCTCTTAATTCTTGTAGCCTAAGCATCAAAGTTCAGATACTTGATTGCCCAGTAAGCTTTATGCTCCAGCTTTACCGTGGTGCAGAATTTAAAGTCCACAAACTAACCGACAAGTGCACTGGGTCGTACCAAGTAGTACCTCAGGTGAATGAGGGTCAATCCCACAAGGATTGATGGATTAAGCAACAATGATTGAGTGATTGGCTTAGTCAGGCAAACAAAAAATGGTGTATTGAAATTGAATTGCATTAAACAGTAAATCAGAGAATCAGAAAAGCAGGCAGTAAACAAGTAGTGAATAATATATGCAGAAACAGTTAAGGCTTCAGAGTTATCTATTTTTTGGATTGACTTTTCTTAATAACTATTTTAATCATGCAAGATTCAATTCATGGCAAACTATATGTGACTAAACCCAAATTTCTTAGACCTTTTTAGTCTCCGCTAACCTTCATCAACCGCAAATTCCTTGGTAACTTTAATCCAATTAGAGGGTAAAGTTCAATTCTAGTTATATGCCACAAAAACCCTAATTACCCAAATATAAGAGGATTATATGTCATGTATCTCGTTAAGTCAAGATAATTAGTGATTTAGGAGAATATGTTTTCAATCTGTTATTCAATTAATAGGCTTTTCCAAGTTATACAAGAACTCAATTAGAAGATGGGTCATACTTCCGTTCCACCCAAATTCATAAAATAAAGAACGAAAACAATTCTTGAAATAGAAATCAGTACATGAATTAAAATAGAAAAATAATAGTATTAATCCATACAATAGACAGAGCTCCTAACCTTAACAATGGAGGTTTAGTTGCTCATGGTTCAGAGAGAAAACTAGGATTAAGTAAAACTGTAAATTGCGGAATAAGGTAGAAGAGAAGAGAAGAGGAGCCCAAAGAGCTGATTCTTTTCCCTTTTATATCTAATCCTAACTAATGTAAAATATATTTCCTAAAACTAAATAATATATTTTCCTAATTATAAAAATAATAAAAGTTTAAATTAAAACTTAATAATTGATCCGTGCAGGCCTTTGGACGAAAGGGGTACCACCCTTGTAGCTAGGTGTGGCGCCAAACTTGGGTGGATCCATGTTTGGCTTGGAGGTGACAGAGTGTTCCTTGGGAGTTCCTTGGGTTGGCGCCAAACTTGGAGTAATCCAAGTTTGGTGTGGAGTGACGCGTGCAACCTTCCTTTGGGGTATTTGTGCTGGCACCAAACTTGATCTTACTCAAGTTTGGCGTGGAGGAGGCCGAATGTAACCCTTTGGAGAAGTCTTGGTGGTGCCAAACTTGAGTTTCCTCAAGTTTGGCGTGGAGATGGCAGACTTGCTTTCTTGGAACTTCTTATTGTGGCGCCAAACTTGAATAATGTGAAGTTTGGTGTGGAAGTGGCAGTGCTAAATTCTTCATTCTTTCTTAGTTGCAACTCTGTCAAATTCGTCCAAAATGCTACCTGAAATAAATAGAATTGCACAAAACTCAAAGTAGCATTCATAGTGGTTAAAATAGATTAAATCTTGATTAAACTTAGCAATTCAAATGCAAATTCACTAGGAAAAGATAGGAAAGATGCTCACGTATCACAACACCAAACTTGAATTGTTGCTTGTCCTCAGGCAACCAGAATTAGTACATGATTAAGATGGGAATTTTCATGAGAAATGAAAGTTCAGTTATGCTCACGTCTTTTCTTAAAGTGGGGTTTATCTGTTGTAATTCTGAACAGTTTTGGCATCTCACTCTCCTTTGAACTAGAGAAATGTCATTGTCATTCAGAATTAGAATCCGGATCAAATTATGAATTCTCTATTCTTTATACTTCAGTTTAATCCTTGAACACATCAGATATCTTTTAATTCTATTTTTATTTAGTGCTTTGCACATTGAGCCTAGCCATAGCTTTAAATGTTTTGTCTCAAGGGTTAATTGACACAAAACACCACAATCACTTAACTGGGGAACTCTCTTGAAGTTTTGATTTTTTTCTTTTCAGTTATTCCCAGACAGTGGTGCTCAAAGCCTTTGGCATACTCTGCTAAATGCACTTGGTCTCGACTCTAAGTGTTTGTCCCAAGGGTTACTTGACACAAAAAAACACAAGCATAAGACTAGGAAAACAACTGTTTGAGCTTTTAATCATGTCTGACCTCCATAGTCATTGATGCTCAGAGCCTTGGACCTTGCTTTTTATTCTTCCCTTGCTGTTTCTTTTGCTTTAGGGATTAACTTTCATTAATTTCAGAAAATTCATAATGATTCTCTAAATTCCTTTTTCTTATACATCAACATCCCTTGATTCAAATTCAAATATGCACGGTTCATGTAACGCAATCAGAATCACAAGGAATACTACCACATTTAAGAAATTAAGACTACTCTTTATTATAAACTCTTTTTCTTCATCCATTTCTTTTGATTTCAAGCTCAGTGAGCAATACATAAGACACCTTTCAGAATTAAAATCAAATAACAAAATAAATAGTAAATTAAACTAAAACCTAGGAATTAAGATAACAAAATACCATGCAATAATAAAAAATAGCAGAAAATAGGAACCTAATCATAAAAATAGAAAAATAATTTGGAAAGTGAAAAGGAACAGAGGCGGTAGATGAGGTGCGAAAAGCCCAACATGGCATTCAGAATGGTGCTAGTGGCGACATGATAGATCTACTGGCCAATGACATACTCCATATCAACCAGGTCTTCTCTCATAATGCAGTGAATCAGAATGGCTCGGTCCACAGTGCATTCGGACCGGTTACTTGTGGGTATAATAGACCAACAGATAAAGTGGAGCCATCCTCTAGCTAGAGGAGTCAAGTTACTGCTCTAAAGATGGGTCGGTCTCCTGATGTAACGTGATATTCTTATGCCGGTTAGAAATTAGCAATGAATCCAATTGTGAGTATAGTCTAACCAACACGCAAATATCGCATCAAACAATTCTAAAATCTATGACCGAGAGTATTGATCCCGGGTCGTTCTCCCTAGGAATTGCCTTAGAGTGCACATCATTGATTAGGAAGTCTTTTATGGTTTTATGAGATGGTGCAAGAGTTCAAACTAACAAAAGTAAACAACAATTAATTGAGATAAAAGCCTTGGCTAAGGGGAAGTATTGGAAGTTCCATAATTATAGTTGCCTTCAATTGTGATAAGAGTTGATTATTGCTTCACTTAGTTAACCCCCTAATAATGGAGGAAAGTCAAGTGAGAGTAACTAACTTGAGTCACAAGTCCTAGTCTCACCCTAGGGAAGTCTAGCTTTAGTGCACTCCAAGTCAATTAGCAATTCTCAATTCCTAATCAACAATTGATATCCACTACTCAAGTGTCTCCAATAACTCAACCCCTAAGCCAAGTAAGAGAGATCTACTCCATAGCTAGGTTTGTCATTATCACAAATAATTGGTAGGCAATCATAGAAGACATGATGTAATTGAGAGAAAAGAATTGAATTAAAGCTATCTAATCCAAGCAATCATCAACAATCAAGCAGTTGAATGAAATTCCTCAATTCATTAATCAAAATTCAAAGTAACAAAGTCACAAATCTAGATCCAAGAGATAGAATAAAAAAAACACTAATTGAGAGTAGAAGAAGAGTACATCTACAACTTTTATCAAAGTAAAAGTGACTTAGCAATGGATCTCACCAAGAAATCAAAGGAGAATTGCAATGGAGGAAGTGCAATCCTAGAGAGAAGTTGGAGTTTCTCTCTCTAAAAACAAAATGTAACTAACTACAAAAATATATAGAATTATGACTAATTGTCCTAACCCTCCTAATCCTTGGTCTTCTTAAGCTTTTCCCTCTAAAATTCTGATCCAAAACAGGGCCTAGGACTCCTTGAAATCGCTGGTCATGTTTTTCTCTTAAGAAATCACGTGCGCTCATTGGCGCGTATGCGCACAGTACACGTACATGCATCTGGGGCTTTTTCGCAACCTACGCGCAGGCGTGCAGTGCACGCGCGCATCAAAGGAACTATGGTCCAGCCATATAAGCACACCGGCTTCTCGTCTCGGCTCCATCTAGCCGGCTCTGGGGGTGCACTTCCGCGCGGACGCGTACAGTCCGCGTGCGCGCACATGCCCAAGTTTCAACACTTTGATTTATTCCATGCTCCTTCCATTCATGCATGCTTCCTTCACTCCTCTCAGCCATTTTTGCCCTATGACTTCTAAAACCACTTAACAAATGGATCAAGGCATCGAATGGTAATAGAGGAGGATTACAATATATAATTTTTTATGCAAAAGAAGCATGTTTTCATCTATGTGGCAAAGTAGGGGAAGGAACAGAAAATCATGCAGTTTTATATGAATAAGTGTGGAAGATCATTGATAAAACCCTTAAATCTATACATGATAAACCCTAAAAACGAGGTTTATCAACCTCCCCACACTTAAAGTATAGCATGTCCTCATGCTAAAGAAAAGCAAAAGATCAAAGGATCACAAGAGAGTGAGACTCCTGGGATGTAATTTACCTACATGAATGTAACTAGGGTGCATGCTACTATCTATTTGATCAAGAGCAATTCAATCTTCCTAGAACACATGTGTATGCACATAGGGCATGATGATGGACAATGTATGAACTCTACCAATTCTAGTCATCAAAGTGAAATATGCATAGCTTGCATGAAGAACGCTCGCGAGAGCCGGGAACAAGGAATTGAGCTTCGAACCCCTCACCGGAAATGTTTGCACTCTATTCACTCGGTGTATAGGGTTGATCACTCAATCCTCCCCTACTTCATGCTCTTCCAAAATTTGTTCTTCCTCTAACAATCACTAATTGTTCTATGCATGCATACACATATCATGAGGTCTTTCCTTAGGTTGTAATGGGGTTAGGGTTAAGGTAGGGTTATATATTTGGCTAAGTGGGCTAAAAATTGAATCATTTGATTAACTTAAGCTCCCCACCTAACTTATATAACATCCTATACAATTATGTACTAACCTAACTACCTATTCCTCACTCTTTCACATACTCATGCATTTACTTTTGATCGTCGTACATATGCATTGATTTGTCTTTAGGTCTTACTTTGGGGCATTTTGTCCCCTTTTATTGCTTCTCTTTTTTCTTTCTTTTTCTATATATATATATATATATATATATATATATATTTTTCTTTTCTTTTCTTTTCTTTTCTCTTCTTTTTTTTTCTCTTTTTTTTTCTACATATATTTTTTTTCATTTTTTTTTCAACTATATACAAGAACATCAATGCATAAGGTCTATTCATTTAATCAACACATGAGTATTGGTGCACGGAATTGTGATCTCAGGCAACGGCCCCAGAAACTCTGTACGCACGTCTTAATAAATCGTTTTTCATTCACAACTTCGATACAACTAACCAGCAAGTGCACTGGGTCATCCAAGTAATAAACCTTATGTGAGTAAGGGTCGATCCCACGGAGATTGTCGGTATGAAGCAAGCTATGGTCATCTTGTAAATCTCAGTCAGGCAGATAATACTTGATTATGGATTTTTTGAAATTAAATAATAAATAGACAGAAAATAAAGATAGAAACACTTATGTATGTCATTGGTGAGAATTTCAGATAAGTGTATAGAGATGCTTTCGTTCCTTTGAACCTCTGCTTTCCTGCTGTCTTCATCCAATCAGTCTTACTCCTTTCCATAGCTGGCTTTATGTAAGGACATCACCGTTGTCAATGGCTACTTTTTATCCTCTCTGGAAAATGGTCCGACGCGCTGTCACTGCATGGCTAATCGTCTGGAGGCATCACCCTTGTCAATGGCTGCATCCCATCCTCTTGTGAAAATGGTCCAAATGCTCTGTCACAGCACGGCTAATCATCTGAGGTTCTCGATCATACTGGAATAGGATTCACCCTCCTTTTGCGTCTGTCACTACGCCCAGCACTCGCGAGTTTGAAGGTCGTCACAGTCATTCAATCCCAGAGTCCTACTCGAAATACCATAGACAAGGTTTAGACTTTCCGGATTCTCATGAATGCCGCCATCAATCTAGCTTATACCATGAAGATTCTGATTAAGAGATCCAAGAGATACTCATTCAATCTAAGGTAGAACGGAAGTGGTTGTCAGGCACGCGTTCATAGGGAATGATGATGATTGTCACGTTCATCACATTCAGGTTGAAGTGCGAATGAATATCTTAGAAGCGGAATAAGTTGAATTGAATAGAAAAACAGTAGTACTTTGCATTAATCTTTGAGGAACAGCAGAGCTCCACACCTTAATCTATGGAGTGCAGAAACTCTACCGTATGAAAATACATAAGTGATAATGGTCCAGGCATGGCCGAATGGCCAGCCCCCATGAAAGTCTAAGATAGCATAAAACTGATCAAAGATGTCAAATACAATAGTAAAAAGTCCTATTTATACTAAACTAGTTACTAGGGTTTACAGAAGTAAGTAATTGATGTATAAATCCACTTCTGGGGCCCACTTGGGGTGTGCTTGGGCTGACCTTGAATGTTACACGTGCAGAGGCTCTTTCTGGAGTTGAACGCCAGGTTGTAACATATTTCTGGCATGTAACTTTGGTTTGTGACGTGTTTTTGGCGTTTAACTCCAGACAGCAGCATAGAACTGGCGTTCAACGCCCTTTTACGTCATCTAAACTTGGTCAAAGTATGGACTATTATACATTTCTGGAAAGCCCTGGATGTCGACTTTCCAACGCAATTGGAAGCGCACCATTTTGAGTTCTGTAGCTCCAGAAAATCCACTTTGAGTGCAGGGAGGTCAGAATCCAACAGCATCAGCAGTCCTTCTTCAACATCTGAATCTGATTTTTGCTCAAGTCCCACAATTTCAGCCAGAAAATACCTGAAATCACAGAAAAACACACAAACTCATAGTAAAGTCTAGAAATGGGAATTTAACATAAAAACTAATGAAAACATCCCTAAAAGTAACTAGATTTTACTAAAAACATACTAAAAACAATGCCAAAAAGCGTATAAATTATCCGCTCATCACAACACCAAACTTAAATTGTCGCTTGTCCCCAAGCAACTGAAAATCAAATAGGATAAAAAGAAGAGAATATACTATAAATTCCAAACTATCAATGAAACATAGCTCCAATTAAATGATCGGGACTTGTAGCGTTTTGCCTCTTGAATAGTTTTGGCATCTCACTTTATCCATTGAAGTTCAGAATGATTGGCATCTATAGGAACTCAGAGTTCAGATAGTGTTATTGACTTTCCTAGTTCAGTATGATGATTCTTGAACACAGCTACTTTATGAGTCTTGGCCGTGGCCCTAAGCACTTTGTTTTCCAGTATTACCACCGGATACATAAATGCCACAGACACATAATTGGGTGAACCTTTTCAGATTGTGACTCAGCTTTGCTAAAGTCCCCAATTAGAGGTGTCCAGGGTTCTTAAGCACACTCTTCTTTTGCTTTGGACCTTGACTTTAACTGCTCAGTCTCAAGTTTCCACTTGACACCTTCACGCCACAAGCACATGGTTAGGGACAGCTTGGTTTAGCCGCTTAGGCCAGTATTTTATTCCTTTAGGCCCTCCTATCCACTCATGCTCAAAGCCTTGAGATCCTTTTTATTACCCTTGCCTTTTGGTTTTAAGGGTTATTGGCTTTTTGCTCTTGCCTCTTGGTTTTAAGAGCTTTTGGCTTTTTCTGCTTGCTTTTTCTTTTTCTTTCTATTTTATTTTTTTTCGCTATTATTTTTTTTTCTGCAAGCTTTGTTCTTTGCTACTTTTTCTTGCTTCAAGAATCAATTTTATGATTTTTCAGATTATCAAATAACATGTCTCCTTATCATCATTCTTTCAAGAGCCAACATATTTAACATTCTTAAACAACAACTTCAAAAGACATATGCACTGTTCAAGCATTCATTCAGAAAACAAGAAGCATTGTCACCACATCAATATAATTAAACTAAGTTCAAGGATAAATTTGAAACTCATGTACTTCTTGTTCTTTTGAATTAAAACAGTTTTCATTTAAGAGAGGTGATGGATTCATAGGACATTCATAACTTTAAGAAAAGTTACTAAATACTAATGATCATGTAATGAAGACACAAACATGGATAAGCACTTAACATAGAGAAAACGAAAAACAGAGAATGTAAGAATAAGGAATGAGTCCACCTTAGTGATGGTAGCGTTTCCTTCTTGAGGAACCAATGATGTCCTTGAGCTCTTCTATGTCTCTTCCTTGTCTTTGTTGCTCCTCCCTCATTGCTTTTTGATCTTCTCTAATTTCATGAAGGATGATGGAGTGCTCTTGATGTTCCACCCTTAATTTTCCCATGTTGGAACTTAATTCTCCTAGGGAGGTGTTGATTTTCTCCCAATAGTTTTGTGGAGGAAAATGCATTTGAGGCATCTCCGGGATCTCATGGTGATGAGCTTCATGCGTCTCTTGAGATCTATGAATGGGCTCTCTTGCTTGCTCCATCCTTTTCTTAGTGATGGGCTTCTCTTCCTCAATGGGAATGTCTCCTTCTATGAAAGCTCCAGCTGAGTAACATAGATGGCAAATAAGATGAGGAAAAGCTAGCCTTGCCCCAGGAGAGGGCTTTTCGGCTATTTTGTAGAGTTCAAGGGAGATGACTTCATGAGCTTCTACTTCTTCTCCAATCATGATGCTATGAATCATGATGGCCCGATCCACAGTAACTTCAGATCGGTTGCTAATGGGGATGATGGAGCGTTGGATGAACTCCAACCATCCTCTAGCCACAGGCTTGAGGTCCAGTCTTCTTAATTGAACCGGCTTGCCTTTGGAGTCAATCTTCCATTGAGCTCCTTCCACACATATGTCCATGAGGACTTGGTTCAACCTTTGATTAAAGTTGACCCTTCTAGTGTAGGGGCGTGCATCTCCTTGCATCATAGGCAAGTTAAACGCCAACCTCACATTTTCCGGACTAAAATCTAAGTATTTCCCCCAAACCATTGTAATATAATTCTTTGGGTTTGGGTTCTTACTTTGATCATGGTTCCTAGTGATCCATGCATTGGCATAGAACTCTTGAACCATTAGGATGCCGACTTGTTGGATGGGGTTTGTTAGAACTTCCCAACCTTTTCTTTGGATTTCATGTCGGATCTCTGGATACTCATTTCTCTTGAGTTTGAAAGGGACCTCGGGGATCACCTTTTTCTTTGCCACAACATCATAGAAGTGGTCTTGATGAGCTTTGGAGATGAATCTTTTCATCTCCCATGACTCGGAAATGGAAGCTTTTGTCTTCCCTTTCCCTTTTCTAGAGGATTCTCCGGTCTTAGGTGCCATCAATGGTAATGGAAAAATAAAAAGCTTATGCTTTTACCACACCAAACTTAGAATATTGCTCACCCTCGAGCAAGAGAAAAAAGAATAGATGAAGAAGAAGAAGAAATGGAGGAGAGGGAGAGAGATATGTTTCGGCCAAGAAGGGGAAGAGAGGGTTGTGTTGTGTGAAAATGAGGAAGAATGGAGGGCTATATATAGGGAAGGGAGGGGGGTTAGGTTCGGCCATAAGGGTGGGTTTTGGGTGGGAAAATGATTTTGAATTTTGAAGGTAGGTGGAGTTTATGAGGTAGGTTTATGGGGAAGAGTGGATGGATGTGAGTGGTGAAGTGGTGATAGGGAAGAGAGATTGAGGTGATTGGTAAAGAGTTTTGGGGAAGAGTGTTTATGGGATTGTGTGAAAGAGGGGTGAGAAGAAGTGAGTGGAGGTAGGTAGGGATCCTGTGGGGTCCACAGATCCTGAGGTGTTCAAGGATTTACAACCTTGCACCAAATTAGGCATGCAAAATGCCCTTGCACACAACTCTGGGCGTTCAGCGCCAGATTGGTTCTTGTTCTGGGCGTTGAACGCCCATTTGTTGCCCATTTCTGGCGTTGAACGCCAGAACCATGCTTGTTCTGGGCGTTCAGCGCCAGCTCTTCTCCAGGGTGCAATTCTGGCGTTCAAACGCCCAAATGCTGCCCATTTTGGGCGTTCAGAACCAGAACCATGCTCTGTTCTGGCGTTGAACACCAGCCAGATGCTTCTTACTGGCGTTTAAACGCCAGTGAGATCTTCCTCCAGGGTGTGATTTTTCTTCTGCTATTTTTGATTCCGTTCTCAATTTTTTTAATTTATTTTGTGACTCCACATGATCATGTACCTATAAAGACATATAACTAATAAAAATATAATTAAATAAAAATTGGGTTGCCCCCCAACAAGCGTTTCTTTAATGTCAATAGCTTGACAGTGGGCTCTCATGGAGCCTCACAGATGTTCAGAGCATTGTTGAGACTTCCCAACACCAAACTTAGAGTTTGGATATAGGAGTTCAACACCAAACTTAGAGTTTGGTTGTGGCCTCCCAACACCAAACTTAAAGTTTGACTGTGGGGGCTCTGGTTGACTCTGCAGTGAGAGAAGCTTTTTATGCTTCTTCTCCATGTTTACAGAAGGATGACCTCGAGTTTTAAACACAAGGGAGTCCTCATTCAATTGAAGGACTAGTTCACCTCTGTCAACATCAATCACAGCTCTTGCTGTGGCTAGGAAGGGTCTTCCAAGGATGATGGATTCATCATCATTCTTTCCAGTATCCAGGACTATGAAATCAGCAGAGATGTAAAGGCCTTCAACCTTTACTAACACATCCTCTACTTGTCCATAAGCCTATTTTCTTGAATTGTCTACCATCTCTAATGAGATTTTAGCAGCTTGCACCCCATAGATTCCCAGTTTCTCTATTACAGAGAGGGGCATGAGGTTTATCCCTTACCCAAGGTCACACAGAGCCTTTTCAAAGATCATGGTGCCAATGGTACAAGGTATTAGGAACTTCCTAGGATCCTGTTTCTTCTGAGGCAATGTCAGTTGATCCAGATCACTTAGTTCATTAGTGAACAAGGGAGGTTCATCTTCCCAAGTCTCAACACCAAATAATTTGGCACTCAGCTTCATGATTGCACCAAGGTACTTGGTAACTTACTCTTCAGTAACATCCTCATTCTCTTCAGAAGAGGAATACTCATCAGAGCTCATGAATGGCATAAGGAGGTTCAATGGAATCTCTATGGTCTCTAGATGAGTCTCAGATTCCTTTTGTTCCTCAGAGGGAAGCTCCTTATTAATCATTGGACATCCCAGGAGGTCTTCCTCCTTGGGATTCACATCCTCTCCCTCCCTTACAGGTTCGGCCATGGTAATTAATTCGATGGCCTTGCACTCTCCTTTTGAATTCTCTTCTGTATTGCTTGGGAGAGTACTAGGAGGGATTTCAGTGATCCTTTTACTCAGCTGGCCCACTTGTGCCTCTAAATTTCTAATGGATGACCTTGTTTCATTCATAAAACTCACAGTGGTCTTAGATAGATCAGAGACTAAGTTTGCTAAATTAGAGGTATTTTGTTCAGAGTTCTCTGTCTGTTGCTGAGTGGATGATGGAAAAGCTTTACTATTGTTAAACCTATTTCTTCCACCATTATTAAAGCCTTGTTGAGGCTTTTGTTGATTCTTCCATGAGAGATTTGGGTGATTTCTCCATGAGGGATTATAGGTGTTTCCATATGGTTCACCCATGTAATTCACCTCCGCTATTGCAAGGTTTTCAGGATCATAAGCTTCTTCTCCAGAAGATGCCTCTTGAGTACTGTTGGATGCAGCTTGCATTCCATTCAGACTCTGAGAAATCATATTGACTTGCTGAGTCAATATTTTATTCTGAGCAAATATAGCATTCAGAGTATCAATTTCAAGAACTCCCTTCTTCATAGGCGTCCCATTATCCACAGGATTCCTTTCAGAAGTGTACATGAACTGGTTATTAGCAACCATGTCAATGAGTTCTTGAACTTCTGCAGGCGTTTTCTTTAGGTGAATGGATCCACTTGCAGAAGTATCCAATGACATCTTAGCTAATTCAGACAGACCATCATAGAATATATCCAGGATGGTCCATTCTGAAAGCATGTCAGAAGGACACTTTTTGGTCAGTTCTTTGTATCTCTCCCAAGCTTCATAGACGGATTCACCTTCTTTCTGTCTGAAGGTTTGAACATCTACTCTAAGCTTACTCAACTTTTGAGGAGGAAAGAACTTGGCTAAGAAAGCCTTGACCAGCTTATCCCAAGAGTTCAGGCTATCCTTAGGTTGAGAGTCCAACCATATTCTAGCTCTGTCTCTTACAACAAAGGGGAAAAGCATGAGCCTGTAGACTTCAGGATCTACTCTATTAGTCTTAACAGTATCACAGATCTGTAAGAATTCAGTTAAGAACTTAAAGGGATCTTCAGATGGAAGTCCATGAAACTTGCAGTTCTGCTGCATCAGAGAAACTAATTGAGGTTTCAGCTCAAAGTTGTTTGCTCCAATGGTGAAATGGAGATGCTTCTTCCATGTAAATTGGAATTAGGTGCAGTAAAGTCACCAAGCATCCTCCTTGCATTATTATTATTTTCGACTGCCATCTCCTCTTCCTGTTCGAAAATTTCTGAAAGGTGCTTGCTGGATTGTTGTAATTTAGCTTCTCTTAGTTTCTTCTTCAGAGTCCTTTTAGGTTCTGGATCCGCTTCAACAAGAGTGTTCTTGTCCTTGCTCCTGCTCATATGAAAAAGAGGGACAGAAAAATAATAATAGGGGTTCTTTTTACCACAGTATAGAGGTCCCTGTATGAGTAGAAGAAAAGAAGAAGAAAAAATTCAAACACAGATGGAAGAGGGGGTTCGAATTTGGGTGAGATGAAGTGTTAGTAGATGAATAAATAAATAGAAGGAGATAAGAGAGAGAGAGAATTTTCAAAAATAATTTTTGAAAAAGAGTTAGTGATTTTCGAAAATAGTTTTTGAAAAAGGTTAGTAATTTTTTGAAAATTAAAATCAAAAATTAAAATAATCAGTTAATTAAAAAGAAATTTTGAAAACGAGGGAAGATATTTTCGAAAATTAGAGAGAGGGGGAGTTAGTTAGGTAGTTTTGAAAAAGATAAGAAACAAACAAAAAGTTAGTTAGTTAGTTGAAACAAATTTGAAAATCAATTTTGAAAAGATAAGAAGATAAGAAGTTAGAAAAGATAATTTAAAATCAAATTTTTGAAAAAGATATGATTTTGAAAGAGATAAGATAGAAAGATATTTTTGAAAAGATATGATTGAAATTAGTTTTGAAAAAGATTTGATTTTTAAAATCACAATTAATGACTTGATTCACAAGAAATCACAAAATATGATTCTAGAACTTAAAGTTTGAATCTTTCTTAACAAGCAAGTAACAAACTTGAAATTTTTGAATCAAAACATTAATTTATGATGTTATTTTTGAAAATTATGTGATAAAATTAACAAAAAGATTTTTGAAAAATATTTTTAAAATTTCCGAAAATAACTAAGAAAAATGAAAAAGATTTGATTTTTGAAAAAGATTTTGAAAAAGAAAAGATTTTTAAATTGAAAATTTGATTTGACTCACAAGAAACAACTAAATTTTAAAAAATTTTGAAAAAGTCAACTCAAATTTTCGAATTTATGAGAAGAAAAAGGAGAAGATATATATTTTTTTTTTATTTTTGAATTTTTAATGATGAGAGAGAAGAACATGAAAATGATGCAATGCATGAAGATTTTTAGATTAAAACAATGAATTCATGCAAGAATGCTATGAATGTCAAGATGAACACTAAGAACACTTTGAAAATCATGATGAACATCAAGAACATATTTTTGAAAATTTTTTTAATGCAAAGAAAATATGCAAGACACCAAACTTAGAAATCTTTCATGTATAGACACTATGAATGCAAGAATGCATATGAAAAATAAGAAAAGACACAAAACATGAAAACATCAAGATCAAACAAGAAGACTTACCAAGAACAACTTGAAGATCATGAAGAACACTATGAATGCATGAATTTTTCGAAAAATGCAAGATGAATATGCAATTGACACCGAACTTTCAACTTGACTCAAGACTCAAACAAAAAACATGAAATATTTTTGATTTTTTTATGATTTTCTATTTTTTTTTTTTTGGGTTTTTTCGAAAATTAATTTGAAAAAGAAAAAATAAGGATTCCAAAATTTTTAATATGAATTCCAGGAATCTTGCAATCTTAGTCTAAAGCTCCAATCTGAGGGTTAGACATGGCTTAATAGCCAGTCAAGCTTTAGCATGAATATGCGAGTAATTCATTCAATTTTAGGCCAAAACCTCAATCCAAAAGAATTTAGACATGGCTTTATAGCCAACCATGCTTCAACATGCTTCATGAAACACTAGAATTCATTCTTAAAAATTCTGAAATAATTTTCGAAAACAGATGAGAAATTTTGAAAGATTCTTGAAAAATTTTTGAAAAGAGAACAAAAAGAAAATTGCCTAATCTGAGCAACAAGATGAACCGTCAGTTGTCCAAACTCGAACAATCTCCGGCAACGGCACCAAAAACTTTGTGCACGAAATTGTGATCCCAAGCAACGGCGCCAGAAACTCTGTACGCACGTCTTAATAAATCATTTTTCATTCACAACTTCGATACAACTAACCAGCAAGTGCACTGGGTCGTCCAAGTAATAAACCTTACGTGAGTAAGGGTCGATCCCACGAAGATTGTCGGTATGAAGCAAGCTATGGTCATCTTGTAAATCTCAGTCAGGCGGATAATACTTGATTATGGAGTTTTCGAAATTAAATAATAAATAGACAGAAAATAAAGATAGAAACACTTATGTATATCATTGGTGAGAATTTCAGATAAGTGTATAGAGATGCTTTCGTTCCTCTGAACCTCTGCTTTCCTGCTGTCTTCATCCAATCAGTCTTACTCCTTTCCATGGCTGGCTTTATGTAAGGACATCACCATTGTCAATGGCTACTTTTTATCCTCTCTGGAAAATGGTCCGATGCGCTGTCACTGCATGGCTAATCGTCTGGAGGCATCACCCTTGTCAATGGCTGCATCCCATCCTCTTGTGAAAATGGTCCAAATGCTCTGTCACAGCACGGCTAATCATCTGAGGTTCTCGATCATACTGGAATAGGATTCACCATCCATTTGCGTCTGTCACTACGCCCAGCACTCGCGAGTTTGAAGTTTCTCACAGTCATTCAATCCCAGAGTCCTACTCGGAATCCCACAGACAAGGTTTAGACTTTCCGGACTCTCATGAATGCCGCCATCAATCTAGCTTATACCACGAAGATTCTGATTAAGAGATCCAAGAGATACTCATTCAATCTAAGGTAGAACGGAAGTGGTTGTCAGGCACGCGTTCATAGGGAATGATGATGATTTTCACGTTCATCACATTCAGGTTGAAGTGCGAATGAATATCTTAGAATCGGAATAAGTTGAATTGAATAGAAAAACAGTAGTACTTTGCATTAATCTTTGAGGAACAGCGGAGCTCCACACCTTAATCTATGGAGTGCAGAAACTCTACCGTATGAAAATACATAAGTGATAATGGTCCAGGCATGGCCGAATGGCCAGCCCCCATGAAAGTCTAAGATAGCATAAAACTGATCAAAGATGTCAAATACAATAGTAAAAAGTCCTATTTATACTAAACTAGTTACTAGGGTTTACAGAAGTAAGTAATTGATGTATAAATCCACTTCCGGGGACCACTTGGTGTGTGCTTGGGCTGAGCTTGAATGTTACACGTGTAGAGGCTCTTTCTGGAGTTGAACGCCAGGTTGTAACGTATTTCTGGCGTTCAACTCTGGTTTGTGACGTGTTTCTGGCGTTTAACTCCAGACAGCAGCGTAGAACTAGCGTTCAACGCCCTTTTACATCGTCTAAACTTGGTCAAAGTATAAACTATTATACATTGCTGGAAAGCCCTGGATGTCTACTTTCCAACGCAATTCGAAGCGTGCCATTTTGATTTCTATAGCTCCAGAAAATCCACTTTGAGTGCAGGGAGGTCAGAATCCAACAGCATCAGCAGTCCTTCTTCAACCTCTGAATCTGATTTTTGCTCAAGTTCCTCAATTTCAGCCAGAAAATACCTGAAATCACAGAAAAACACACAAACTCATAGTGAAGTCCAGAAATGTGAATTTAACATAAAAACTAATGAAAACATCCCTAAAAGTAACTAGATTCTACTAAAAACATACTAAAAACAATGCCAAAAAGCGTATAAATTATCCGTTCATCAAGTATGTATCCACTTCCCAATATTTTTAACAAGAACAATAACATGCTTTTACCTCAACCGATGCTCCCCTATTTTCCCACACTTTAACGACACACACGCACTAGCCTAAGCTATCCAAGGATTCAAATAGGGACATTCAAGGTTTTCCACTTTTGGCTTGTGATGTGCTAAAATTAAGAATAAGTGGGTTAAGCGTAGGCTCAAAATTGGTTGTAAAGGTTGTTATAAGGTAAGGTCATTTGGGTAAGTAGCTGAGTGAATTGATGGCCTCAATCATGTACATGCATTCATACATATAACAATGGACATATAGAGTCAAACAAATTAAGGACCACAATCATAGAGAGAGAACAACGCACACAAGAAGGAAAGTAAGTGGCTAGAAGATGTAGCCACACAATTAGGCTCAAAACTCACTTGCTTGCGTTCTTGGCTCAAAATCCATGTTCCAAATTACATTCTTCAAACAAGCTTAGCATCAAAATTTTTCAAAAATATTGGTAGGGTTGCCCTAAAATTCAAGTTTTCTAAGAAGGAAGTCATTACTCTAACCAAGTGGATTTATTAAGAGATAACTACCATGCAAAGGATGTCAAAAAATGAAAAAACCTAATCATGCAACCTATCCTAATTAACAAAAGGGATTTAAAATTTATTCGGGTGTTACCTATGAAGACCGGTCGGCCGACCGACCTCCCCACACTTAGAAGTTGGCACGGTCCTCCGTGCCTTGAGTGAGACGTAGTGGTCGATAGGCTCCGAGTGTCCATCCTCTTCTCCATTATCGCTTTCTTCATTGTCGGTGCCAGTGAACGTGGAAATATCTGGTTCTTCCATAGGTGGTGCTAGGCAACTTAGAAGCTTCTTGACAAAAGTGTATCAGCGTTGGTCGCCCCGCTCATAACGATCGAGCTTCTTGTGGAGGTCCTCTATGCGTTGCATGGATGATTTTGGTGGTGCGGTTGAGGTGGTGGGAATGTTCATGGGGATGGCTAGGTTCGGATCCTCCGTGTCCGCCGGAGGGTAAAGATATCTCCCGTTTAGAACAACATCGCCGTCTATCGGGATCATGGCCCTCCAATCCTTAGTCTCTCGGGGAACACCGGCTATGGCAACTAAGTCGGTCACTAAAGCGGGAAAGGGTAGGTTCCCCTTAGCGTAGATGCGGCCCATAGCTTGGCGAATGAGACGAGGAATATCCATCGGTCTCTCTGTAAGGACACACCAAACCAACAAGGCTAACTCGGCAGTGATAGATGAGTCATGGGTGCTTGGGAGCACATAATGGGCTAGAATTTGGGCCCATACCTGAGCCTCTCTAGTGAGAAAATATGCGGTGATGCCCTTGGCCCGATGCCTCATCCTCCCTCGAATCCAGAATGATTCAGGTATGGCAATGACCTTGAGGACGGCATCCCAATCAAACTCATATTCGCATCGTGCCGATAAAATCTCTTGATATGCATCAATCCCTTCCGCTAACGGTCCTATCATAAGCACATTTTGAATGGCCTCCTCTATGACGGGAACTTGCCTTCGACGCACAAATACCGATGCAAGGGATGAGGAGTGGTAATTAGTGTAAAATTCCACCACCCAGGACAAGTTTGCTTCACGTGGCTTCCTCAATAGGAACTCCCATTGCCGCCGCTCGATAAGGGGCATGACAAGCGGAATGACATGAGGCGGAGGGGCTAGAAGTGGCTCTGCATGATAATTCCTTACTTCGAGGAAGGGGTAGGCAAGTTCGCAATAGTGGTTAGGGAACTTGGTCGGGTCCCTTGCCAGGTTGTCCTTTTCCAAAACATCAATGTTAGCAACGCTCCTTGTCTTATTGAGGAGGGGCTTGGCTCTAGGTGCTTGTTGTGCTTTAGTAGTGGATCGGGGAGGTGCCTTCTTGGACGCCTTTCCATTGTCTTTCTTGATAACCATCCTAGAAAAGAGGGAAAGGTGGCAAAATTAAGCTCAAAGAAGTACTAAGAACTAATAATCATGAAATTGATAAAGCATAAGAGAATAAGTAACTTAGATACATGATAGCTGCAACATGTAACTATGGCAACAATGAAAATCCTGGCTAAACACTAGCATGTGATGTATGAGTGGTATATGCATTCAAACAAGAAGCATCAAAAGCATACACTCTTAACATCAATAACAAGAGGTGAGTGTCAAGGGATGAGCATGTAGAAATGAAACAAGAAGTGTAGTAGGCTCAATGCACATATGAACAAGCAAGTGAATGAGAAAGAACACCAAAATATAAGACATTAAGTCAAATGTAACTCAAAAGGTCATGTGGGTCTTCCATCAAACACTTGGTGTGCATCCCTTTTTATGACAAAAATGAGAGAAGGGTGACAATGCAACATTCCATAAAGCATCATCAATCATCCTCGCATACCACACATTGCAAGAGAAAGCAAGTAAGACAATCCAACTCATCAATGCAAGAGGAATCCCCACTTTTAACACCCATAAGAAAATGAAAAAGAAAGAAAATCTAACAAACAAAGGAAACATGAATGAAAATTAACAAAGAGGAAGAGTAAGGGAATGTAACTAATGAAAGGAAGAAGGGGAAGAGAGAACTAAACAAGAAAAGAGATGAGGGCTACCTTGAGAAGTAGAAGAGAAATGGGGTATGTAAGGGAGAGAGAAGGAAATGAGGGTATGAGAAAGGAGATGGGAAGAGAAGGTGTGGGACCGCTGATGAGCGGATAATTTATACGCTTTTTGGCATTGTTTTTAGGTAGTTTTTAGTAGGATCTAGCTACTTTCTAGTATATTTTTATTAGTTTTCAAGCAAAATTCACATTTCTGGACTTTACTATGAGTTTGTGTGTTTTTCTGTGATTTTAGGTATTTTCTGGCTGAAATTGAGGGACCTGAGCAAAAATCTGATTCAGAGGCCAAAAAAGGACTGCAGATGCTGTTGGATTTTGACCTTCCTGCACTCGAAGTGGATTTTCTAGATCTCCAGAAGCCCAATTGGCGCGCTCTTAATTGCATTGGAAAGTAGACATCCTGGGCTTTCCAGCAATATATAATAGTTCATACTTTTCCTAAGTTTTGACGACGTAAACTGGCATTTAAACGCCAACTTCCTGCCCTATTCTGGCGTTAAACGCCAGAACTGAGTTACAAGCTGGAGTTAAACGCCCAAATTGGCACCAAAGCTGGCGTTTAACTCCAAGAAGAGTCTCTACACGTGAAAGCTTCAATGCTCAGCCCAAGCACACACCAAGTGGGCCCTGGAAGTGGATTTCTGCACTATCTGCACTTAGTTACTTATTTTCTGTAACCCTAGCTACTAGTTTAGTATAAAAACTACTTTTAGAGACTTATTTTACATCTTTGGACGTTTAGTCCTTAGACCATCCTTGATCAGTTTTATGCTATCATAGATCATATTGTACACGTCTAGGGAGCTGCCCTCACGGCCATGCCTGGACCTTCATCACTTATGTATTTTCAACGGTGGAGTTTCTACACCCCATAGATTAAGGTATGGAGCTCTGCTGTTCCTCATGAATTAATGCAAAGTACTATTGTTTTTCTATTCAAATCAAGCTTATTCTTATTCTAAGATATTCATTCGCACCCAAGAACATGATGAATGTGATGATTATGTGACACTCATCACCATTCTCACTTATGAATGCGTGCCTAACAAACACTTTCGTTCTACATAAAAACAAGCTTGAATGTGTATCTCTTAGCCTCCATTCCAAAAGATCAGAGTCTTCGTGGTATAAGCTATAATCAATTGGTAGCATTCTTGAGATCCGGAAAGTCTAAACCTTGTCTGTGGTATTTTGAGTAGGATCTGGGATAGGATGACTGTGACGAGCTTCAAACTCGCGAGTGTTGGGCGTAGTGACAGACGCAAAAGGATCAATGGATCCTATTCCAACATGAGTGAGAACCGATAGATGATTAGCCGTGCAGTGACAGCGCATTTGGACCATTTTCACTAAGAGGACGGACGGTAGCCATTGACAACGGTGATTCCCCAACATACAGCTTGCCATGGAAAGGAGTATGAATGATTGAATGAAGGCAGTAGGAAAGTAGAGATTCAGAAGGAGAAAAGCATCTCCATATGCTTATTTGAAATTCTCACCAATGAATTACATAAGTATTTCTATCTTATTTTATATTTTTTTTTATATTTTAATTATCAAAACCTTATAACCATTTGAATCTGCCTGACTGAGATTTACAAGATGACCACAGCTTGCTTCAAGCCGACAATCTCCGTGGAATCGACCCTTACTCACGTAAGGTTTATTACTTGGACGACTCAGTGCACTTACTAGTTAGTTAAGTAGAGTTGTAAAAAAGAATTGAGATTATGAAAGTACGTACCAAGTTTTTGGTGCCGTTGAGATTACAATTTCATGCACCAACCGCTGGAAGTGGTGGTTGCCACCGGTGGTGGCGGAAAAGAGGTGGTAGAAGTGGTAGGAAGGGTAGCAGGGAAGAAGAAGTGTAAAGAGAAATGAAGGTAACAAGAGGGGAGAGGAATTGAAAAGAAAAAGCGCGCTCTAATGCAATTGGTTTGCAAAATTGGCGCGCGCGCGCCATGCACACGTGCACGTGGATGGGCAAAAATCAGCAGGGGCGCGGACGCACACAGTGCGTATTCGCGCGAAGTGGTGAAGTGCAGGAGTGCGCGCTAGCACCAGGTGCGCTTGCGCGTGTATCTGGGTTGTGCCCTCAGCACAAGTTGGGCACAACTTTGGCTCAACTCTCGGGAAGAAGTTCCAGAAAATGAATTATCACGATCGACGTGGACGCGCACAGTGCGCTGGCACATCGATATGCATTTTGTTTGGAATGCGCGTCACGCCAGGTGCGCGTACGCGCGAGTGGAGTTAGGCCATTGGTATGATATTAGCCCAGGAAAAATACACTTGGCGACATCGGCGCGGACGCGGCTGGTGCGCATACGCGCGCTTTGCGCGAAAGGGGCCATGGGCACGTACACGCCAAGTGCGCACACGCGTGAGTCGTGTTATGCCTACGGCTCAGAATTAGCTCAGAATTGGCACAACTCTCTGGAAAATGACCCAAGAGCTGCGAATGCCTATGGGCGCGTACGCGCATAGTGCGCACGCGCGCGCCTCCCCCCCCCCCCCCCCTTTTTTTTTTTTTGAGAGACATGAAGAATGCCTAATTATCATGAATTTAGTGGCTAAACAAGCCAAAGGCGTCAAAAACACCCAAAACTCAATGCAATACCCTAAGATGGGGTGTTCTTCTACCATACAATCTATCTATCCATTGAAAAATCAATGCAAATCTTCTTGAACAAGTTATCTAAGGTATTCACAATCAAATCTAATCAAGCAAAACTATAGCTAAGCAATCACAAAACAATGAAGAGTTCAAGAACTATATACAAAAGGGTAAAAAGGATAGCTTTCACCATGGTGGGGTGTCTCCCACCTAGCACTTTTGTTTAATGTCCTTAAGTTGAACCTTCACTAGCTCATTGTTCTTTGCCAAGAGGTGCATCTTCCAAAAGGAATACCTCAATCTCCTTGTTGCTTTTTACTTGCTCACCATGATACAACTTGAGGCGGTGCCCATTGACCTTGAAGATATCCGGACTTGAGGGATGGCGCAAATGGTAAACCCATAGGGTTCCACTTTCTCTACCTGATATGGGCCTTCCCATTTTGTCCTTAATTTTTCGGGCAACAATCTCAATCTAGAATTGTAAAGGAGGACTAGATCACCGGCTCTAAATTCTTTACCCATTATGTTCTTGTCATGCACGGCTTTCATTTTCTCCTTGTAAAGTCTAGAATTCTCATAAGCTTCAAGCCTCAAACATTCCAACTCCGATAGTTGTAGCTTCCTCTCAACTCCGGCTCCACCCAAACTTGGATTGCACTCCTTGATGGCCCAATATGCCTTGTGCTCTATTTTCACCGGTAAGTGGCAAGCTTTGCGGGTGGTAGGCCGTGGCTACTTTATGTATGATGCCATATTTCTTCATTAGCCCTTCCATTCTCTTATTGCAAAAATGTGAGCCTTGGTCGCTCACAATTGCTCGTGGCGACCCAAATCTACAAATGATGTTATTTCTCACAAAGGAAAGGACCACATTAACATCATCCGTCCGGGTGGGTATCGCTTGCACCCATTTGGACACATAATCAATGACATGTAGAATGTAGAGAAAACCATTAGAATTTGGGAATGGCCCCATGAAGTCGATTCCCCACACATCAAAAATCTCACAAAATAGCTTGGTTTGTTGGGGGATTTCTTCCTTCTTGGATATATTACCAAATCTAATGCATTGAGAATAAGATTTACAAAAATGAGAAGAGTCCTTGAAAAGAGTTGGCCACCAAAATCCACAATCTAGGATTTTTCTTGCCGTCCTTTGAGGTCCAAAATGGCCTCCTCCTTAGGAGGAGTGGCAAGCTTCCAACATTGAGTGGAATTCGATTTGTGGAATGCACCTCTGAATTACTTGATCCGCTCCACATCTCCAAAGGTATGGGTCATCCCACACATAGTATTTGGATTTGCTTTTTAACTTATCCCTTTGATGTTTGGAGAGATTAGGAGGGAAGGAGCGAGATACCAGGTAATTGGCAATTGATGCATACCAAGGAATGGTTTCCGAGATTGCATGCAAGCCCTCAAAGGGAAAAGAATCATTAATAGGAGTGGTATCGCCTTTGGTGTGTTCAAGGCGACTTAAGTGGTCCACCACTAGGTTTTACGTACCACTCATATCCTTAATTTCCAAGTCAAATTCTTGCAACAATAAAACCCATCTAATCAATCTCGGCTTGGATTTCTTCTTAGCCAACAAATACTTTAACACCGCATGATCCGAGTACACTACCACCTTGGAACCAAGTAGATATGCTCGAAACTTGTCCAAGGCAAAAACTATGGCCAATAGTTCTTTTCGGTGGTAGTGTAGTTGGATTGGGCTCCATCTAGTGTTTTTGATGCAAAGGCTATGACATATGGATTCTTACCCTCGCGTTGTACTAACGCGGCTCCCACGGCAAAATTTGAAGCATCACACATTATTTCGAATGGCCGACTCCAATCCGGCCATCGCACGATGAGAGCTTGGGTCAATGCTACTTTGAGCTTGTCAAAAGCCTCCATACATTCCTTGCTTAGATCAAACTCAATGTCCTTTTGCAACAATCTTGATAGAGGCAATGCTACCTTAGTAAAGTCCCTTATGAATCTTTGATAAAATCCTGCTTGTCCAAGGAAAGAACGGACTTCCCTCTCGGAAGAGGGGTAAGGCAAGCTAGATATAACATTAATTTTTGCTGGATCTACAGAAATACCATCTTTGGAAACAATATGCCCTAAAACAATGCCTTGTCTAACCATGAAATGGCACTTCTCAAAATTCAAGACAAGGTTAGCTTTAGTACATCTTTTCAAAACTTTTTCAAGGTTATCCAAGCAATGATCAAAAGAATCACCATATACCGTGAAATCATCCATGAATACCTCCCTCCATGCATTGCTCTAGAAAATCCGCAAATATGCTCATCATGCAACTATGGAAAGTTGCCAGTGCATTGCATAAGCCGAATGGCATACGCTTGTAGGCATAAGTTCCAAAAGGGCAAGTAAAAGTTATTTTTTCTTGGTCTTCTAGAGCAATGTGTATTTGGAAGTACCCCGAATAGCCATCTAGAAAGCAATAATGGGATTTACCGGATAATCGATCGAGCATTTGATGGATAAACGGAAGTGGAAAATGATCTTTTCTAGTGGCCGAGTTCAACCTTCGGTAGTCTATGCATACTCGCCAAGAGTTTTGCACCCGTGTTGCTATGAGCTCCCCACTTTCATTTTTGATTGTGGTTACCCCGGACTTCTTTGGCACAACTTGAACGGGAATCACCCATTCACTCTCCGAAATGGGGTAGATGATGTCCGCCTTGAGTAATCGGGTTACCTCCTTCTTGACAACCTCCAAAATGGTAGGATTCAATCGTCTTTGAGGTTGTCTCACGGGTCTCGCTTCCTCTTCTAAAAAGATCCGGTTCTCACACACTTGGAGATTTATCCCCACTAGATCCGCCAAGCTCCACCCTATTGCCCTTTTGTTTTTCCTCAAAACACATAGCAATTTCTCTTCTTGTTGAGGATTTAGTTCCTTTGCTATAATCATCGGGAGCTTGTGGGCTTCATCAAGGTATGAGTACTTTAATTGGGGTGGTAGTGGCTTCAATTCTAGCTTTTGCTCTTGGCTTGTCACTTGAACTTCTTCACTTGGGTCTTCACTATTTTCCTCAACCATATGTTTCTCATCTAGCTTTACATAATGTACTTCGGCCACAATTTTGTCAATTAAGTCACACCGGAATATGGAATGGTTCCCCGACAACAGTGCCATTTTGATGTAACGTGATATTCTTATGCCAGTTAGAAATTAGCAATGAATCCAATCGTGAGTATAGTCTAACCAACACGCAAATATCGCATCAAACAATTTTAAAATTTATGACCGAGAGTATTGATCCTAGGTCATTCTCCCTAGGAATTGCCTTAGAGTGCACATCATTAATTAGGAAGTCTTTTGTGGTTTTGTGAGTTGGTGCAAGAGTTCAAACTAACAAAAGTAAACAATAATTAATTGAGATAAAAGCCCTGGCTAAGGGGATGTATTGGAAGTTCCATCATTATAGTTTCCTTCAATTGTGATAAGAGTTGATTATTGCTTCACTTAGTTAACCCCCTAATAATGGAGGAAAGTAAGTGAGAGTAACTAACTTGAGTCACAAGTCCTAGTCTCACCCTAGGGAAGTCTAGCTTTAGTGCACTCCAAGTCAATTAGCAATTCTCAATTCCTAATCAACAATTGATATCCACTACTCAAGTGTCTCCAATAACTCAAACCCTAAGCCAAGTAAGAGAGATCTACTCCATAGCTAGGTTTGTCATTATCACAAACAATTGGTAGGCAATCATAGAAGACATGGTGTAATTGAGAAAAAAAAAATGAATTAAAGCTATCTAATCTAAGCAATCATCAACAATCAAGCAATTGAATGAAATTCCTCAATTCATTAATCAAAATTCAAAGTAATAAAGTCACAAATCTAGGTCCAAGAGATAGAATCAAAAGAACCCTAATTGAGAGTAGAAGAAGAGTAGATCTACAACTTGTATCAAAGTAAAAGTGACTTAGCAATGGATCTCACCAAAAAATCAAAGGAGAATTGCAGTGGAGGAAGTGAAATCCTAGAGAGAAGTTGGAGTTTCTCTCTCTAAAAACAAAATGTAACTACCTACCAAAATATCTAGAATTATGACTAATTGTCCTAACCCTCCTAATCCTTGGTCTTCTTAAGCTTTTCCCTCCAAAATTCTGCTCTAAAATAGGGCCTGGGACTCCTTGAAATCGCTGGTCACGTTTTCCTCTTAAAAAATCACGTGCGCTGATTGGCGCGTACGTGCACCTGGGTCCTTTTCGCAAACTACGCGTAGGCATGAAGTGCACGCGCGCGTCAAAGGAACTATGGTCCAGCCATATAAGTTCGTCGGCTTCACGTCTCGGCTCCATCTAGCCGGCTCTGGGGGTGCACATCCGCGCGTACACGTACGGTGCGCGTGCGCGCACATGCCCAAGTTTCAACACTTTGATTTATTCCATGCTCCTTCCATTCATGCATGCTTCCTTCACTCCTCTCAGCCATTTTTGCCCTATGACTTCTGAAACCACTTAACAAACTGATCAAGGCATCGAATGGTAATAGAGGAGGATTACAATATATCAATTTTGATGCAAAAGAAACATGTTTTCATCTATGAGGAAAAGTGGGGGAAGGAACACAAAATCATGCAGTTTTATATGAATAAGTGTGGAAGATCATTGATAAACCCCTTAAATCTATACATGATAAACCCTAAAAACGGGGTTTATCAACCTCCCCACACTTAAAGTATAGCATGTCCTCATGCTAAACGAAAGCAAAAGATCAAAGGATCACAAGAGAGTGAGACTCATGGGATGTAATTTACCTACATGAATGCAACTAGGGTGCATGCTACTATCTATTTGGTCAAGAGCAATTCAATCTTCCTAGAACACATATGTGTACGCACATAGGGCAAGATGATGGATAATGTATGAACTCTACCAATTCTAGTCATCAAAGTAAAATATGCATAGCTTGCATGAAGAACGCTCGCGAGAGCCGGGAACAAGGAATTGAGCTTCGAACCCCTCAACGGAAGTGTTTGCACTCTATTCGCTCGGTGTATAGGGTTGATCACTCAATCCTCCCCTACTTCATGCTCTTCCAAAATTTGTTCTTCCTCTAACAATCAACAATTGTTTTATGCATGCATACACATATCATGAGGTCTTTCCTTAGGTTGTAATGGGGTTAGGGTTAAGGTAGGGTTATATATTTGGCTAAGTGGGCTAAAAATTGAATCCTTTGATTAACTTAAGCTCCCCACCTAACTTATATAACACCCTATACAATTATGTACTAACCTAACTACCCATTCCTCACTCTTTCACATACTCATGCATTTACTTTTGATCGTCGTACATATGCATTGATTTGTCTTTAGGTCTTACTTTGGGGCATTTTGTCCCCTTTTATTGCTTCTCTTTTTTCTTTCTTTTTCTATATATATATATATTTTTTTTTTCTTTTCTTGTCTTTTCTCTTCTTTTTGTTTTTCTCTTTTTTTTCTATATACTTTTTTTTCTTTTCTTTTTCAACTATATACAAGAACATCAATGCATAAGGTCTATTCATTTAATCAACACATGAGTATGTATCCACTTCCCAATATTTTTAACAAGAAGAATAACATGCTTTTACCTCAACCAATGCTCCCCCCCCCCCATTTTCCCACACTTGAATGGCACACACGCACTAGCCTAAGCTATCCAAGGATTCAAATAAGGACATTCAAAGTTTTTCGCTTTTGGCTTGTGATGTGCTAAAATTAAGAATAAGTGGGTTAAGCGTAGGCTCAAAATTGGTGGCCACAATCATGTACATGCATTCATACATATAACAATGGACATATAGAGTCAAACAAATTAAGGATCACAATCATATAGAGAGAACAATGCACACAAGAAGGAAAGTAAGTGGCTAGAAGATGTAGCCACGCAATTAGGCTCAAAACTCACTTGCTTGCGTTCTTGGCTCAAAATCCATGTTCCAAATTACATTCTTCAAACAAGCTTAGCATCAAAATTTTTCAAAAATATTGGTAGGGTTGCCCTAAAATTCAAGTTTTCTTGGAAAGAAGTCATTACTCTAACCAAGTGGATTTATTAAGAGATAACTACCATGCAAAGGATGTCAAAAAATGAAAAAACCTAATCATGCAACCTATCCTAATTAACAAAAGGGATTTAAAATTTATTCGGGTGTTACCTATGAAGACCGGTCGGTCGACCGACCTCCCACACTTAGAAGTTGGCATGGTCCTCCGTGCCTTGAGTGAGACGTAGTGGTTGATCGGCTTCCGAGTGTCCATCCTCTTCTCCATTATCGCTTTCTTCATTGCCGGTGTCGGTGGACCTGGAAATATCCGGTTCTTCCATAGGTGGTGCTAGACAACTTAGAAGCTTCTTGACAAAAGTGTATCGACGTTGGTTGCACCGCTCATAACGATCGAGCTTCTTGTGGAGGCCCTCTATGCGTTGCATGGATGATTTTGGTGGTGCGGTTGAGGTGGTGGGAATTCTCATGGGGATAGCTAAGTTCGGATCCTCGGTGTCTGCCGGAGGGTATAGATATATCCCGTTTGGAACAACATCGCCGTCTATCGGGATCATGGCCCTCCGATCCTTAGTCTCTCGGGGAACACCGGCTGCGGCAACTAAACCCTTAGCGTGGATGTGGCCCATAGCTTGGTGAATTAGACGGGGAATATGCACCGGTCTCTCTATGAGGACACACCAAACCAACAAGGCTAACTCGGTAGTGATAGACGAGCCATGGGTGCTTGGGAGCACATAATGGACTAGAATTTGGGCCCATGCCTAAGCCTCTCTAGTGAGAAAACGTGCGGTGGTGCCCTTGGGCCGGGGACTCATCCTCCCTCGAATCAAGAATGATTTAGGTATGGCAATGACCTTAAGGATGGCATCCCAATCAAACTCATATTCGCATCGTGCCGACAAAATCTATTCATATGCATCAATCCCTTCCGCTAACGGTCCGGTCTTAAGCACATTTTCAATGGCCTCCTCTGTGGTGGAAACTTGCCTTCGACGCACAAATATCGATGCAAGGAATAAGGAGTGGTAATTGGTGTAAAATTCCACCATCCAGGACAAGTTTGCTTTACGTGGCTTCCTCAATAGGAAATCTCATTGCCGTCGCTCGATGCGGGGCATGACAAGCGGAATGACATGAGCCGGAGGGGCTAGAAGTGGCTCCGCATGATAGTTCTTTACTTTGAGCAAGGGGTAGGCAAGTTCAGAATGGCGGTTGGGGAACTTGATCAGGTCCCTTGTCGGGTTGTCCTTTTCCAAAACATCAATGTTAGCAACGCTCCTTGTCTTATTGAGGAGGCGCTTGGCTCTAGGTGCTTGTTGTGCTTTAGTAGTGGACCGGGGAGGTGCCTTCATGGACGCCTTTCCATGTCTTTCTTGATAACCATCCTAGAAAAGATGGAAAGGTGGCAAAATTAAGCTCAAAGAAGTACTAAGAACTAATAATCATGCAAGTGATAAAGCATAAGAGAATAAGTGACTTAGATACATGATAGCTGCAACATGTAACTAAGGCAACAATGAAAAGCATGGCTAAACACTAGCATGTGATATATGAGTGGTATATGCATGCAAACAAGAAGCATCAGAAGCATACACTCTTAACATCAATAACAAGAGGTGAGTGTCAAGGGTTGAGCATGTAGAAATGAAACAAGAAGTATAGTAGCCTCAATGAACATATGAACAAGCATGTGAATGAGAAAGAACACCAAAATAGAAGACATTAAGTCAAATGTAACCCAAAAAGTCATGTGGGTCTTCCATCAAACACTTGGTGTGCATCCCTTTTTATGACAAAATTGAGAGAAGGGTGACAATGCAACATTCCATAAAGCATCATCAATCATCCTAGCATACTACACATTGCAAGAGAAAGCAAGTAAGACAATACAACTCATTAATGCAAGAGGAATCCCCACTTTTAACACCCATAAGAAAATGAAAAAGAAAGAAAATCTAACAAACAAAGGAAACATGAATGAAAATTAACGAAGAGGAAGAGTAAGGGAATGTAACTAACGAAAGGAAGAAGGGGAAGAGAGAAATAAACAGGAAAAGAGATGAGGGCTACCTTGAGAAGGATAAGAGAAATGGGGTATGTAAGGGAGAGAGAAGGGAATGAGGGTATGAGAAAGGAGATGGGAAAGGGAGGTGTGGGACCGCCGGAGGTGGTAGTTGCCGCCGGTGGTGGCGGAAAAGAGGTGGTAGAAGTGGTAGGAGAAGTAGAAGGGACGAAGAAGTGTAAAGAGAAATAAAGGTAAGAAGAGGGGAGAGGAATTGAAAAGAAAAAGCACGCTCTAATGCAATTGGTTCACGAAATTGGCACGCGCGCGCCATGCACGCGTGCGCGTGCATGGGCAAAAATCAGCAGGGGCGTGGATGCGCACAGTGTGCGTTCGTGCGAAGTGGGGCGAGTGCCAGGTGCACTTGCGCGTGCATCTGGGTTGTGCCCTCAGCACAAGTTGGGTACAACTTTGGCTCAACTCTCTGGAAGAAGTACCAGAAAATGAATTATCACGATCGACGCGGACGCGCACGGTGCGCTGGCGCATCGATATGCATTTTGTCTAGAATGCGCGTGCACACCAGTAGCGCATACGCGCGAGCGGAGTTAGGTCATTGGCATGATATTAGCCCAGTTTGGGCACAACTCTCAGGAAAAATGGCTCAGGATTGCACTTGGCGACATTGGCGCGGACGCGGCTAGTGCGCGTACGCGCGCTTTGCGCGGAAGGGGCCATGGGCACGTATGTGCCAGGTGCATGCACGCGTGAGTCGTGTTATGCCTGGGGCTCAGAATTAGCTCAGAATTAGCACAACTCTCTGGAAAATGACCCAAGAGCTGCAAATGCCTACGGGCACGTACGCGCATAGTGCCCGCACGCGCCCCCCCCCCTCTTTTTTTTTGAGAGACATGAAGAATGCCTAATTATCATGAATTTAGTGGCTAAACGAGCCAAAGGGGTCAAAAACACCAAAAACTCAATGCAATACCCAAAGAAAACTAGGATTTATTTAAACTGTAAATTGCGGAATGAGGTAGAAGAGAAGAGAAGAGGAGCCAAAAGGGATGATTCTTTTCCCTTTTATATCCAATCCTAATTAATGTAAAATATATTTTCTAAAACTAAATAATATCTTTTCCTAATTATAAGAATAATAAAAGTTTAAATCAAAACTTAATAATTGATCCGTGCAGGCCTTTGGATGAAAGGGGGACCACCCTTGTAGCTAGGTGTGGCGCCAAACTTGAGTGGATCCAAGTTTGGCGTGGAGTGAACAGAGCATTCCTTGGGAGGTCCTTGGGTTGGCACCAATCTTGGAGTAATCCAAGTTTGGCGTGGAGTGACGTGTGCAACCTTCCTTTGGTGTCTTTGTGCTGGTGCCAAATTGATCTTACTCAAGTTTGGCGTGGAGGAGGACGAATGCAACCCTTTGGTGAAGTCTTGGTGTCGCCAAACTTGAGCTTCCTCAAGTTTGGCATGGAGGTGGCAGCCTTACTTTCTTGGAACTTCTTGTTGTGGCGCCAAACTTGAATAATTTGAAGTTTGGCATGGAAGTGGCAGCGCTATATTCTTCATTCTTTCTTGGTTCCAACTCTATCAAATTCGTCCAATACGCCACCTGAAATAAACAAAATTGCACACAACTCAAAGTAGCATTCATAGTGGCTAAAATAGATTAAATCTTGATTAAACTTAACAATTCAAATGCAAATTCACCTGGAAAAGATAGGAAAGATGCTCACGCATCACACTGGCAAGTGACAGGCTTTACCATAGACGAACTGATAAGGGGACATGCCAATAGGAGTCTTGTAAGCTGTCCAGTATGCCCAGAGAGCATCATCAAGCTTCCTATACCAGTGATGGTGGCGGAAATTGACCAGTTAAGAAATCAAAATACGGAATACGTTGCATGTACAGTTCTCAACCGGCTAAGATCTGTCTTCTTAATTTAGAAAGGTGATAAACCACTATTTTATGGTTTATCTTGTGCTCAATTGAGTGGTTTTTATCAGCTTTTCACCCACTTATTCATATGATTTGCATGGTTTTACATTTTCCTTCCTAATTATGTGCTTTGATTGAAAACATGCTTCTTTGGCCTTAAGTTCCCTGTGTTTAATCCTCTCTTATTACCATTAGATGCCTTGACATGTGTGTTAAGTGTTTTCAGAGATTACAAGGCAGAAATGGCTTAGAGGATGGAAAGGAAGCATGCAAAAGTGGAGGGAATACAAGAAGTTGGAGAAACTGCTAAGCTGTCCAGCCTGACCTCTTTGCACTCAAACGGCTATAACTTTAGCTACAGAGGTCCAAACGACGCGGTTCCAGTTGCGTTGGAAAGCTAACGTCCGGAGCTTCAATTTGATATATAATAGGCCATAGTTGCCCTGACGCTAGGTGACCCAATCGCGTGCTCCATGCGGCCACATCGTAGTGACGGAAATTCAGCGTGTTTGAATTCGCAACCAGCGAATTCTGGGCTGTTTCTGACCCAGTTCTCGGCCCAGTTCTCGGCAGATTAGAGGCTATAAAGTGGAGGAATGCATCCATTCATAATCAAGCTTTCATATTCACAATTTTAGGAGTAGACATAGTTTTTAGAGAGAGAGGTTCTCTCCTCTCTCTTAGGATTAGGATTTAGGACTTCTCTTAGTTTTAGGAGTGACTCTCAATCCGAGGTTCAATGTTCTTTTTATTTATTTTCTCAATTTTGTTTATGACTCTTTATGTTTAGATTAATTTTCTATTTAATATATTTTGAGGTATTTCAGACTTATGATTGCTCCCTTTAATTTATGTTATTGTTGCTTCCCATCTGAAGGCATTTTTATTCCAGTAGATTTACTTTTCCCATTTTGGTTTTGGTTAAGAAATCAGTAACTCAGGAGTTATCCAATTCAACAGCATAATTGATAATTGTTATCTTGCCAATTGAGTTGAACTTCAATAATCCCAATCTTTTCTTAGGAAATAAATAGGATTCAAAGATCAAACCAATTTGTCCCTTGACTTTCCTTTGCTTTAGTAAAGGTCAACTAAGTGGAATTAAGATTCAACTTTCATTATTATTGATAAGGATAACTAAGTCTGGACTTCCAATTTCTTATACCTTGCCAAGAGATTTTATTATTATTATTTTATTTTACTTGTCATATAACATATTCCCTCCTTACTTCCAAAACCCCTAATTTACAATCTTCATAACCAATAATAAGAACATACTTCCCTGCAATTCCTTGAGAAGACGACCCGAGATTTAAATACTCGGTTATCAATTTTAAAGGGATTTGTTACTTGTGACAACCAAAACATTTGTACGAAGGGATTTCTATCAGTTTTGAGACTATATCTACAACGCGACTATTTTTATGAAATTCTTTACTGGAAAAAATCCTAACGTCAAAATGGCGCCGTTATCGGGGAATTGCAAACGTGTGCCTTATTATTGGTTATTATAAATATTTTATTTTTGCTTGTTTATTTGTTTTTATTTTTATTTTTGCTTTTTCTTAAGTTAAGAGGTTATTGGTTTTTATTTTAAAATTTTTATTTTATCTTATCTTATTTCAAAAAAATCAAATTTCAAAATTCAAATTTAAAAATTTTCAAAATTCAAATTTAAAAATTTTCAAATTTCAAATTTCAAAAATTCAAAATTCAAAAATTTAAAATTCAAAATTTCAAAATTTAATTTTCAAATTCAAAATTTAAATAACCTTTTAATTTAAATTTATTTTTATTTTTTTAATTTTTATTTGATACTATGAACTCTCACCCCTTTGGCTATGAGTCTGGTTACAATTATGTTGCAGGAAGAAGAAATTACAATGAGAACAGGCATCAAGGTTGGAACAATCAAAGATGGGAGGAGCCACAAGGATTTGATCAACCCTCATGGCAACAACCACCTCCAATGGACTATCAACAACCACCACCATATGCCTATAAACCCTCAGCTTTGAACCGCCATACTCACAAGCCACCTACAACCATTCACCTCCATATGACCCTAACCCGTATCCACCATACCAACCACCTTATGAGCCAAATGAACCATACACAGAACCACCACCTTTTCAACACAACTACTCTCATGAACCACCTTCCTATTATGAACCCTCTCTCCTAACCAATGAATCATACACAGAACCACCACCTTTTCAACACAACTACTCTCATGAACCACCTTCCTATTATGAACCCTCTCTCCTAACCAATGAATCCTCATATCCACCCCAACCTCCAATGGATGACAGACTTCGTGTTATTCTTCAATGGCAAGAAAGGATGAATAAGAGTGTGCAAAATTTCGCGGCCACCTTCGGCGAGTTAGTAAATATAATAGCTTCCCAATATCTAAGCAATCAAAGAACTCCCATGGCTACATGTGGAGAAGCAAAAGAAGAGCAAAGCATGAAGGAAACACTAGAAACTTCGGCGGACAATGAGGAACATGGCTTTGTATTGGAACAAGTGGAGGAAGCCATAATAGTTGCAGAGGAAGAAGTGGTTGTAGACTTAGGAGATGCTGAACCTCCATGGGAAAGTCAAGACATAGAATCTCCTTTCAAGACAGTTGCATTTGATGTTGAGGAGGGTGTACAACCTCCAAGGCATATCACAGTTAAAGACTTGGAAGAGGTTGATCAAGAGATGGAGATTCAAGAAGAAGAAGCACAACCTCCCATGCCCTTGGAAAGCAATGAAGAGGTGATTGAATTGGAAGAAAGCTACCAAGAGGAAGAGGTTGAAATTGAAGAAGCTTGCAAAGAGGTGGTAATTATCAGAGAAGAGCACAAGGGAGTGGAGCTTCCAATTTCATTAAAAACACCTCCCCCTAAGTTGCCATCATCCTTCACAACATTCAAGTGGGTAAAATTCATATCCCTTAGCTTTCTAATCCCACTTGAATATGGGCTACTGGAGACGGATGGTCAACTTAGAGCTCTTTGTGGCATTAAGAGTAAGAGGAAGATGGCTAGTGGTAAGAATTGTCCTGCAAGGTTCATTATGGTTGGAAGCTTTAAGTTTAAATGCAAAGGTTGGTGTAGAGCTCAATTGAATAGGTCTAGGAAGTTGTTTGGATGCTTCAGTGAGAATTCTAAAGCTGAATCACCCGGATGGAATCATGATAATCATCTTGAAGACGGGTGCAAAAGCAAGATTTGGGACCCCAGAATTCATTCTGGCAATCAACACTTTTGGGACCGTGTAACTTGCTTTAACTTACTTGAAGGCTTTCTGCGCCTAGTTTGGGACCCCGGAAGTTACTGGAAATACAAACACTGATGGATATTCCTGGATGAATACAAGCATAAGCCACCATAACAAGGGAGCTCACCAAATGTCCAACTTAAGGACTTTAACTAAAAGTGCTAGGTGGGAGACAACCCACCCTGGTATGATCATTCCTTTTTCATTTTTATTTAGTTTTATTTGTTTTCGAGTTTTATTTTATTGAACCTGGAGTTTTGCATCATATTCATATTAACACTGCATTCTGCATTTTCTTTTCAGTTTTAAAAAAAGGGGGGGTGCCACGCGACGCGACTGCACCAGCGACGCGTCCGCATCGAAAGGAGAGGGGAGAAAATAAAAACGAACAGAGAGTCATGCTGGAGCGTGGCTGGAGGCGTGCCAATGGCACAAATCATCCCACGCGACCGCATCGCTGACGCGACCGCGTCATATGGGAATAATGGCCTCCCACGCGACCGCGTGCCCCACGCGGCCGCGTGACCAGGATTTCGATGTAACAATGGTGCACAGCCGAAAGTTGTGCTAGAGTGGTGCTGGACTGGCGCTGGACGCGCAGCCCATCTCACGCGACCACGTGCCCCACGCAGCCGCGTCACATCCTACTAAGTGACCACTCCCGCGATCGCATGCCCCATGCGATCGCGTCACCTAATATTTGGCAATTAAAGATTTTTGAGCAGAGAGTTGTGCGAGAGCAAGGTTGCCCTCGTGCCAGTAGCATAAATTGTGTCACGCGACCGCGTGACCGATGCGACCGCGTCAATCCTTATAAGTGCAAGTCATGCGACCGCGTGCCCCACGCGTCCGCGTCGATTGCGCTGCACAGTTTATCCTAATTTGCCAAATATCTTATCTTTTCTCCCCCAATCCTAATTTCTTCTATCTTTTCTTCTTTCTTCTTTCTCTCTTACTTTATTTCTTTTCATTCTCATTCTTCTTCTCTTTTATTTTATTTTATTTATTTGCATACATTCATTCATTGCATTTTAATTTAGTACATATTTTTCTTTTCTTTTCTACATTTATTATTTTTCCTTTGGTGTTGATTTTCTTATTTAACTGTTGCAACTTTTCTGGTATTATTTGGTGCTTAGTGACTTGTTTACACTGTTGGGAAATATTAAATCAATGCTATTCTTTTATGATATTTGTATTCTTTTTTGCATTGGCATGAGCTTCTACTGTCTTTCATTACCCACACTCTCCTCCCCTATGTTTCAAATCTTGCACCACTGGTATGCCATGGCTTCTATTATTTTCTCACTTACATGTTGAAGCTTCCATGTAAATAAGACCCTTATCATTTGGCATTAACCCACCTATACTTCATTTATTTTCTTATCTCTATTACTGGGTTACCTTTCTTCCCTTTTTCTTTCAGGATGGCCACCCGGAAGGAAACCGAAAGACGTTTACATGGGGAAACAAGACAAGTCCATTTGCACAATCTTTGGAGAAAAGCGCCAGTTGGAACAACCCGTCCACCTGCACATCTTAGCATGCACCGAGGACGGTGCAATCTTTAAGTGTGGGGAGGTCGATACCGATCTCCATGGGTTAGTTATTTCTTGACTCAACACCAAATTTTTATTTTATTTGTTTGTTCATTGTTGCATTTGCATGTTTGATTGCATATTTGTTTGATTTTTTTGCATATTTTACCACTTGGTTGAAGTAATATTTTCTTTTTCAAGAAAATTTTTAGAGAAATTCACTAATTTGAATAAAATTTAATGTTACACTTGTTTGAAGAGATATTATACTGGAACATGATTTAGAGCTCGAACACACAAAACCAGTGAGATTTTGAGCTTATTTGATTGGTTGCATTTTATCAACCAATATTCTGTTTTAGTGTGTATTTTTCTCTCCAAAATTGTGATCTTTGTCTTGCTTAATTCTATATTTTCATGGTTTGATGTATGCATACACTTACATGATTGAGGTCTTTGTTTCACTTAGCTTACATACCCATATGGCCTTACCTATCATTATCCCTTGCAAACCAATGTTGAGCCTATTATACTCCTTCGTTCTTTACTTTAGCACATCATTAACTCTAAGCGGAAAACAATAATGTCCTTAATTTGAATCCTTGGTTAGCTTAGACTAGTGAGAGTGCTCATGAATTAAGAATGGGGAAAATTGAATTTGGAAACATCTGGTTTGAGAATTGAGTATGTTATAATTTAATCATATGCATTGGAAAAAAAATAAAAAAAAATAAATAATAATAAAAAAAAGACAAGAGAGAAAAGAAAAGAAGAGCAATTAAGCAAAAAGGAGACAAAATGCCCCAAAGTAAATGGTGAAAGCAATGCATATGTACTGTACCTGAAATTAGAATGCATGAATATGTGGAAAACATGGTTAATGGATAGTTAGATGTGGTATTATGATTACATGGATTGTCTAAAGTTAGGTGGAAAGTTTAAGTTAATTAAGGATTCAGATTTTAGTCTACTTGACCAAATACAATCCTACCTTGACCCTAACCCCATTACAACCCTTAAAAGACCTCTTGATATGTGTATCTGTGCATTAAATTTATGTTGATTGTTAGATGAAGAGCAAGCCTTAGAAAGCAAGGTTAGTGGAGAATTGAGAGAATCGAACCTAAAACACTTAAGTGATTAGAGTGTATACACTACCAGTGAGGGTTCGATGCTCAATTCCTTGTTCCCTGCTTTCATGAGCTATTTTTCTTCTTGCAAGTCTATTTGTACTTAATTTTCATGATCTGAATTAGTGAGATCCAGTTCATATTTCTTCTTGAAAGATTTGTTTACTTTTAACTAAGTAGGTAGAATCATTTTGCATGTAGTTGCATTCATATAGATAGGTTGCATTTCATACTTTCTTACATTCCTCTTCATCTTTATAGCTTCTCTTGAGCTTAGCATGAAGACATGCTATTGTTTAAGTGTGGGGAGGTTAATAAACCACTATTTTATGGTTTATCTTGTGCTCAATTGAGTGGTTTTTATCAGCTTTTCACCCACTTATTCATATGATTTGCATGGTTTTACATTTGCCTTCCTAATTATGTGCTTTGATTGAAAACATGCTTCTTTGGCCTTAAGTTCCCTATGTTTAATCCTCTCTTATTACCATTAGATGCCTTGACATGTGTGTTAAGTGTTTTCAGAGATTACAGGGCAGAAATAGCTTAGAAGATGGAAAGGAAGCATGCAAAAGTGGAAGGAATACAAGAAGTTGGAGAAACTGCTAAGTTGTCCAGCCTGACCTCTTTGCACTCAAACGGCTATAACTTTAGCTACAGAGGTCCAAACGATGCGGTTCCAGTTGCGTTGGAAAGCTAACGTCTGGAGCTTCGATTTAATATATAATATGCCATAGTTGCTCTGATGCTAGGCAACGCGAACGCGTGCTTCATGCGGCCGTGTCGCAGTGACGGAAATTCAGCGTGTTTGAATTCGCAACCAGCGAATTCTGGGCTTTTTCTGACCCAGTTCTCGGCCCAGAAAACACAGATTAGAGGCTATAAAGTGGAGAAATACATCCATTCATAATCAAGCTTTCATATTCACAATTTTAGGAGTAGATGTAGTTTTTAGAGACAGAGGTTCTCTCCTCTCTCTTAGGATTAGGATATAGGACTTCTCTTAGTTTTAGGAGTGACTCTCAATCCAAGGTTCAATGTTCTTTTTATTTATTTTCTCAATTTTGTTTATGACTCTTTATGTTTAGATTAATTTTCTATTTAATATATTTTGAGGTATTTCAGACTTATGATTGCTCCCTTTAATTTATATTATTATTGCTTCCCATCTGAAGGCATTTTTATTCTAGTAGATTTACTTTTCCCCTTTTGGTTTTGGTTAAGAAATCAGTAACTCAGGAGTTATCCAATTCAACAGCATAATTGAAAATTGTTATCTTGCCAATTGAGTTGAACTTCAATAATCCCAATCTTTTCTTAGGAAATAAATAGGATTCAAAGATCAAACCAATTTGTCCCTTGACTTTCCTTTGCTTTAGTAAAGGTCAACTAAGTGGAATTAAGATTCAACTTTCATTATTATTGATAAGGATAACTAAGTCTGGACTTCCAATTTCTTATACCTTGCCAAGAGATTTTATTATTATTATTTTATTTTACTTGTCATATAACATATTCCCTCCTTACTTCCAAAACCCCCAATTTAAAATCTTCATAACCAATAATAAGAACATATTTCCCTGTAATTCCTTGAGAAGACGACCCGAGGTTTAAATACTCGGTTATCAATTTTAAAGGGGTTTGTTACTTGTGACAACCAAAACGTTTGTACGAAGAGATTTCTGTCAGTTTAGAGACTATATCTACAACGCGATTGTTTTTATGAAATTCTTTACTGGCAAAAATCCTAACGTCAAAAGGGTTGTCACAAAATTTAGAATTAAAAATACTGGGAGTATGAGTCCCAGGTCGTCTCCCAACGAGTTGCAGGAAAGGGTGCTAATTTATTAATCAGGAGTTTTCCAGAAAGTTTGAGTTGGGTAATGAGTAATTAAAATAATTGTAAATTAAAGCACTTAACTAAGAATTATTATTAATATTAAAAGGTCTTGACTGGGGAAATAATTAATTGGAAGTTCTATCCTTGTTGGAATCTTCTCAAGTGCAGTGTAAAGAGGTTGTTGTTTTCACTTAGTTAACCCTTACTAAATAAAGAAAAGTCAAGTGATTGATCTAACTCCTATCCGCAAATCCTAGTCCTCTTCCTTGGGAAGGTCTAGCATTAGTAGGTACAGAATTAGCCAATAACGTCCAATTTAACTAAGCACTTGAGCATTCCAACTCAAGTGTCTCCTTTTAATCAACCTCCGTGTCAAGTGGAATTTCTACTCCATTGACATGGAATTAATACTCATAAAAATATAAGAAGACATAATAAATAAAATAGAATAAAATAAAGAATTAAAATTAATTAAAAGTAAAAGTAACTCTATATATATCAATAAATTCAAAATGCAACATACTTATTTGAATAGGGTCAATGAGCAACTAATAAAAGTAAAGGAATAAGGAAACAAACAAAAGTGATGTCTTCACGGAGATAATGGCTTTTCAGCATCCAAATTTCAAAGCAAAAGCATAAACTATGAATGTAAAAGCAATTCTAGATTCAGATTTAAAACTAAAAGCAATCCTAATATCGATGTATCTAAATGTGTGTGGATGCGTGTTGAGTCTCTGCATGTTCCCTAGGTTTTGTCTGTGTTTCTGGGCCGAGAACTGAGTTAAAATGCGGCCCGAAATCGCCCCCAGCGTATTCTGTTATTTCTGCAGATCACGCAGGTCATGCGTACGCGTCGTACACATGTTCGCGTCATTCAGCGATTTTCCTTGTCACGCATTCGCGTCATTCGTGCAGACTCCAATCCACGCGTTTGCGTCAGGCACGCATTCGCATCGCTGCGCTTTCTTCATTTCGCGCGCTCGCGTGAGCCACGCGCTTGCGTCAGTGTTCGCTGGTCATCTCCTTAGTTTCTTATGTTCCTTCCATTTTTGCGAGCTTCCTCTCCATTTTCTAAGCCATTCCTGCCTTATGAAGCCTGAAACACTTAACACACAGATCACGGCATCGAATGATATAAAGGAGAATTAAAATACATAATTAAAAGATCTCTAGGAAGCAAGTTTTCAACCATGGAACAATTTTGGAAAGGAATTGTAATATCATGCTAATCATATGAATAAGTCGGTAAAGACTTGATAAAACCACTCAATTAAACACAATATAAATCATAAAATAATGGTTTATCAACCAGTCCTTCCTTGAGACACTAACGGTCTTCTCTAGAATCCTCTTGAGTTCCTTGTTAGAAATATCAACCTGTCCACTTGTCTGAGGGTGATAGGGGGTTGCCACTTTATGACGGACTCCATACCTTTGCAGATGTGAGTCTAACTGTCTATTACAGAAGTGACTTCTACCATCACTAATGAGTGTCCTTTTGGACACCAAACCAGCTGAAAATATATCTCTAAAGAAAGCTCATTACCACTTTGGCATCATTGGTGGGCAGAGCCACAGCTTCCACCCACTTGGACACATAATCAACTGCCACCAGAATATAGTTGTTGGAATATGAGGGTGGAAAAGATCCCATAAAGTCAATACCCCACACATCAAACAACTCAAGCTCAAGAATCCCCTGCTGTGGCATCTCATGGTTGGAAGGGAGATTCTTAGCTCTTTTACATCTGTCACAGTTCTTCACAAATGTTCTTGAATCCCGGAAGAGAGTCGGCCAGTAAAAACCACTCTGAAGGACCTTTGTAGCTGTACTTTCACCACCAAAGTCGCCTCTATAATCAGAGCCATGACAGCCCAAAGAATCTATTATGTTTTCTCATCTAGGACACATCTCCAGATTATACGAGGTGAGCATCTTCTAAAAAGGTATGGTTCCTCCCAAAAGTAGTACTTTGCATCAGTCAGTAGCTTCTTCACTTGTTGTTTACTGTACTCCTTTGGAATGAAATTTATGGCTTTGTAATTTGCAAGATCTGTAAACCATGGAGCCTGCTAAATGAGGAACAGTTGTTCATCTGGAAATGTCTCAGTCACAGCTATTGGTGGTTGTACTCCTACTTCAGGTTCAATCTTGGAAAGGTGGTCAGCTACTTCATTTTCTGACACTTTCCTGTCTTTGATCTCAATATCAAACTCCTGAAGGAGCAGCACCCATCTGATTAATCTTGGTTTAGAGTCCCGTTTGGTTAGAAGGTTCTTCAAAGTAGCATGATCAGTATAAACAATAACCTTAGAACCAATTAAATAGGACTTAAACCTATCAACAGCATACACAATAGCTAACAATTCTTTTTCTATTGTTGTGTAATTCTTTTAAGCATCATTTAACACACGACTAGCATAGTAAATGACATGTATAAGCTTTCCATGCCTCTGTCCTAAAACAGCTCCTATAGCATAATCACTAGCATTACACATTAATTCAAAAGGTAAATCCCAGTTAGGGGAGCTGTGATGGGAGCAAAGGTAAGGTTTGCATTCAGAGTTTCAAAAGCATGCAGACATTTAGCATCAAATACAAAAGGGACATCAGCAACTAATAAGTTACTCAATGGTTTAGCAATTTTACAGAAATCCTTTATAAATCTTCTGTAAAATCCTGCGTGACCCAAGAAACTCATGACTGCCTTAACATTAGATGGTGGTGGTAATTTTTTAATTACCTCCACCTTGGCTCTATCAACCTCAACCCCTTTGCTTGAAATCCGGTGTCTAAGAACAATACATTCTATAACCATAAAATGACATTTTTCCCAATTTAAAACATGGTTGGATTCTTGACACCGTTTCAAGACCAGAGATAAGTGCTTAAGGCAGAATTCAAAAGAATTACCAAAAACAGAAAAATCATCCATAAATAACTCAATAAACTTTTGAACCATATCAGAGAAAATTAAAAGCATACACCTTTGAAAAGTTATTGGAGCATTACAGAGTCCAAATAGTATTCTCCTATAAGCAAAAACTCCAAAAGGACATGTGAATGCTGTCTTCTCTTGATCTTGAGGGTCCACTACAATTTGCTTATAACCAGAGTATCCATCTAGAAAACAATAAAAAGCATGACCAGCGAACCTCTCAAGCATCTGATCAATAAAAGGTAAGGGGAAATGATCCTTCCTTGTAGTAGTGTTGAGCCTCCTGTAATCTATGTACATTCTCCATCATATGACAGTTCTTATAGGAATTAGCTCATTCTTTTCATTCTTGATCACTGTTATCCCTCCTTTCTTGGGAACTACCTGCACAAGACTCACCCAAGGGCTGTTAGAAATAAGGTATATAATGTCGTCTTCCCATAGTTTTATTACCTCTTTTTGGACTACCTCTTTCAAGGTTGGATTGAGTCTCCTTTGTGGTTGCACAACCGGTTTAGCATCATCTTCAAGAAGGATCTTGTGCATACACTTGATTGGACTAATCCCCTTTAAATCACCAATGGTCTACCCAAGAGCTATTTTATGGCTCCTGAGCACTGTAATAAGCGCCTCTTCCTCTCCAGGCTTCAAGGAAGAGCTAATAATCACTGGATATGAATCATTTTCACCCAAGAACACATATTTCAGAGAAGGAGGCAAAGGTTTTAGCTCAAGCTTGGGAACCTCTTTCTCCCTCTCAAGCATGTGTACCAAGTCTTTCTGGGGTGGTGAATCATCAATCTCAAGTAATTCATACTCAGAGAGAGGATCCAGAATACCATCAAGTACCTTAGCTTCCAGTACCTCTTGAACAAGTGGTTCAACAACATCAACTCTCATACACCCTTCAGAATCATTAGGGTGTTTGAGAGCAGCAAATACATTAAGGACCACCTGTTCTTCATTGACCCTCCGAGTTAATTCACCCTTTTGCACATCAATCAGAGCTCTACCTATAGCTAAAAAGGGTTTACCAAGAATAATAGAGGACTTTACATCCTCTTACATATCCAATATAACAAAATCAACAGGAAAAATAAATGGCCCTACTTTCATAAGTAAATCCTCAACAACACCCACAGGAAATTTTATAGAAAGATAAGCAAGTTGAAGAGAAATATGAATGGGTTTTACCTCCTCAATTTGGAGCTTTTTCATCACTGAAAGTGGCATGAGATTGATGCTAGCTCTAAGATCACACAAATAATAGCACTGCATTCCTTAGTTAACACAACTATCTCTTGTTCCTTCCAAATCCTCTTGTTAGTCAACAATTCTTTCATGAATTCAACATAAAGAGGCATTTACTCAATAGCCTCTATAAAAGGAATGTTAATCTATAGCTTCTTGAAGACTTCTAAAAATCTAGAAAATTGCTTGTCTTTCGAAGCCTTCTGAAGTCTCTGAGGATATGCCATTTTAGACTTGTACTCAGGAGCCTTTGGCAATGTAGGATGAGTGTCAAGAGAGTCTGAGAATGGGTTGTCTGCACGCTTTGGAGGGGCATGCTCCACTTCTTCCTTCTTCTCCTCTGGAGCTTCTTTTTCAACTAGCTCCTCATTTACCTTGGTCTCAGAACAAGCTACTTTACCACTTTTCAATTGAATAGCCTTGTAATCTTCTCTTGAGTTCACCACTGTATCACCAGGAAATGTACTTGGAGACCTCTAAGGTTTTTGCTTGCTCAATTGGCCCATTTGCACCTCCAAGTTTCTAATGGAAGCTCTAGTTTCCTGCATAAAATTATTCATTATTGTCTCCCAGTCAGTGTTCTTCTGGGGCTGAAAATTTACCTACTGAGGTTGTTGCTGTTGATGAGACTAAAATTGGCGGTTATTTTGATTGTTCTGCTGAAAATCGCCCTGAGAATTATTGTTAAAATTTTGGGATCTCTGAAGTTGGTCTCTCCACCCAAAATTTGGGTGATTTCTCCACCCTTGATTATATGGCTTAGAGTATGGATCATTATTAGGATTTATAGGAGCATTCCCCATGTAATTGACCTGTTCAGTAGAAGATTGAGCATAATCATAATTCTAACCTTGCATAAAGTTGCCAGTCATGTCATAAGAGGCTTCTTGAGGTGCATTCTGAGTGTTGACAGCTGAAACCTACATCACACTCAATTGTCGAGTAATTAGATTCATTTGCTAAGACAAAATTTTGTTCTGAGCAAGAAGAGCATTAACAACTTCTATTTCCAAAACAATTTTCTTCAGAGGAGTCCCAGGGTTCACAGGATTCTTGTTAGATGAGTATAAATATTGGTTGTTAGCAACCAATTCAATGAGCTCATTAGTCTCCTCTGGTGTCTTCTTCATGTGCAATGAACCACCTGCAGAATTATCTAAACACATATTGGATATTTCACATAAGCCCTCATAAAAGATATCCAGTTGAGTACATTTAGAAAACATGTCCATAGGGCATTTCCTAATCAGTAGCTTGAATCTCTCCCAAGCTTCATAAAGTGTCTCACCATCCTTCTGTCTGAAGGTCTGAACCTCCACCCTTAGCTTAGTCAGCTTTTGTGGTGGGAAAAATTTAGTCAGAAAGCTAGTGACAACCTTATCCCAAGTGTCGAGACTCTCCATGGGTAGAGAATCTAACCACAGCTTTGCTCTATCCCTCACAGTAAATGGGAAGAGCATAAGTTTATAAACCTCAGGATTCACTCCATTGGTCTTCACAGTATCACAAATCTGTAGGAAATTAGAAATAAATTGATTTGGGTCTTCATGAGGAAGTCCATGATACTGGCAATTTTGTTGCACAAGAGTGACCATCTGTGGCTTCAGTTCAAAGTTGTTTGCAGCTATGGGAGGCACCACAATGCTTTTTCCATAAATATCTAGATTGGGGGTAGTGTATGAGCCAAGTACTCTTCTCGGTTCATTCTCATTCAGATTTGCCACATTGGCATTAACAGCACGATTATGATCCATAGTGGACTCTGCAGCTTCCCTTTCAAAAGCCTCACTTAGATTTTCACTAGCCTTGTAAAGTCTAGCTTGTTGCAAGCGCCGCCTCAAAGTCCTTTCAGGTTCAGGATCAAAATCTATAAGAGGTTCCTTGTCCCTGCTCCTGCTCATAAACAAACAGAAAACAAGAAAGAAAAAAATAGGAATTTCTACGTCAGAGTGCAGAGAATTCCCAGTGAGGTAACCTGTGTAAAAGAAATAAAATAATGCAACTAAATAAATAAAACAGAAAAATTCAAAAATTATAAGCAAAATTGGGACAAAAAATTCAAAATTTTTAAGGAAAATAAACAGGAGAAATTAAAATAAAAATAATTAGGGGACACCAAACTTAATTTCAGAAATTAAGGAAAAATAGTAGCTAAAAATTTCGAAAATTAAAGGGAAAAATTAAATAAAATTAAAGCTAAAATGCCTAATCTAAGCAATCAAACAACTAATAGTTGTCAATCACAGTCAATCCCCAGCAACGGCACCAAAAACTTGGTGTGGAATTTATAACCCACAAACTAACCGGCAAGTGCACCGGGTCGTACCAAGTAATACCTCAGGTGAGTGATGTAACGACCCAATTTTCAGTATGTCTAGATCATACCGGAAACTGAGTGCTACTAATTTGTCTTCCTAATTATTATCTATTATTTATCATATGAGCCTGATTCGTTGTTGAAGTGTTGTTATTTTGCGGGGTAAATTTTTTTTCTAAACATTTAAGTTGTCAGGCATGAACATACATAGATGATATCATAAGTAACAACAAGATAAGCAGACAAAAGTAAACACACATTTATATAAATTCATACATCTCAAACAACTGACATCATTCAGTCATCCAGCCTTTATTAGATCATAGATCTTTAGTTAGAACACCCCTAGATATAGCTTGATAATAACCTTATACATATATATATACATACAACATCCCAGGCCCTGACCTATTCAAGGAGTCCATAAGCTGGCGCCCAGGCTAGCCTAGACTCTTCACTCACCTAGTCCCTCTAAACTACTAATGTGAGGGAAAGTACATTCTAGGTCTTCAAAACTCAAGTCAGGTAGAGCTTCATCAGCGAACTACGGAAGGGTACTCATGCTTCCATCTGAAGGGAGAAGGGAGAGAGAAGGGATAAGAACTGGGGAGTTCTTAGTAAGGTCGGGGTTATTAGTTACATTCATTAATTCTATGTCGTTTAGCAGACTATTAGTAGAATACAAAGAAGCAGTAAATAGAAAACACAGATAAGTAGAGAAGATAGAGAAAACAGATAGCAGAACACAAACAGAAGAATACAAGAAAATAACACAAACACAAAGAATAGAATACACACAAAGAAAACATACATTCATACAACAAACATAATGGAAAAAATGCACAACCAAGTATGATGCATGTCTAGCCTTAATGCAGGTAATGAGCTCATTTGTCGGTTACAGACCCGCTGCCGACGTTACCCGGAGTCCTTTGACCAGGTAAGGCTTTCCTGTTGGCAATACCCATCGCAAGAGTCCTTTGACTTGTGAGGCAAACCACCGCAAGAGTCCTTTGACTTGCAGGACGGAGCTAGTCTACCCAACACATTCACTGTAAGAGTCCTTTGACTTACAAGAGCACACACACACACACTCACTATAAGAGTCCTTTGACTTACAGGAGCATATGCTAGTTGTGTTTTCTCGATACCTCTGTAAGAGTCCTCTGACTTACAAAATAGCACTATAGCTAAGTATCCCAGGAAAGCGTTCTCAGTGGTCACACCACCATTTATCTGACTGCCTCTCTGCAGCAGATTCTTACATAACCGTTCTCAAGCATCGCCCGAAGGCTCATAAATCACATATAACCATACTTTCCATCACTTAGAAATCATCCTTTTTCATCTTTCTACAATCATAAGTCAAGCATCACAGTGATCTCATTTCACAATTCTCTGTATACATCACAACATCACAACAGCACACTGCTATATAGTTCTTAACTCCCTTTCTTTCTAACATGTTTGCAAGTTCTTAGAACTTGTTTCATTACCTTACATTCTTCGATATCTTATCTTATACCTTCACTTAGGTGTTTAATAAAGAGAATTAGGGAGTTATAGACTCAAAACTGCCATCCTGAGACTTTTAGGAAAAACTGTCTTTTTATCAATATTTTATTATTATTAATAAAATAATATTATTAATAAAATAATATTTTAATATTTTAATATTAAAATAATAATATTTTATTCAACTTTCAAAAATTGCATTTTGACCCCTGAACTTTTTGGAAATTGCATTTTGACCCCTTAACTTTTAATATTTGCACTTGGGCCCCTTAACTTTTCTTTAATTAACTTTCAACCCCAAACTTTTTAATAATTGAATTTTGACCTCAAAATCATCAAATAAACGTTTTCACATCCTTCCAAAAACCAAAAACATTTTTCCAAAAGTTCATCAAATTTTAGCTTGATTTTCAACCAGTTTTTCAAACTTTTCGGTAACCGATTTTTACCTGATTTTGACCAAACCAAAGAGCAACGTTTCAGCCATCAAATACACATCAAAAACACATCAAATACCATGAATTTCATGGCTGTAAAGCCACGTTTTCCAGTAGCAACAACAACTTCAGAACCATCAAAAACATGATTTTCAAGCATTAGACAACAAGATCTCATGATCAAACCATCACAGAAACACTCAAAATCAAGCCTCAAGCAACAAGATCTGATTTAACACTTCAAGAACACAGCCAATCATTGAGTAATTTACCAAACCTTACCTCCTTTGCTGCTGCTAAAAGTTGAACCAAAAACAAGCTTCTAGAAGCACTTTTACGCCTATTTTAACATCAAAAACAACTTTAGAATCATATGAACCATGAAGGCTGAAGCTTCATGATGATGAAAAGAAGGTTATTCTCACCTTAAAGCAACTAGAAATCACGTTTACTTAGAGCCTATGGTGGTTGAACAAGAGATCCGAAGAGAAAACATGAAGAAAACACCATTAGCTTGAGTTTCCACCATGGCTGAAACTTTAAGGAGGAGGAGCAGCCATCATACCTTGATTTACTCCTTAAAAATTGTCATAGAAATGAAGAGGAGGAAGAGATGAAAATTTTGGTCGGATATATTTTTGATAGGGTTTTAGTTTGAGAAAGAACGGAGGTTGAAGCTCAGGTGTTCATGGATGTTCTCATGGTTTTCTCTCATGGAATTCTAGCTTGTTTAGGAAGAAAAAATGATAGTAATGATGATGCCTAGGAGACCGTGGGTTAGGATAAGCATTATCCTAAAGTTTGGTGTAAAAATATCTCAAGAAAGGATAATTACTAAAGCTAGATGTATTAGAATACAAGTGTTTCTTACTTTTTCCTTAAGAAAGCTTGGCTTGGAGAGAAAGAAAGAAAACATGTGGTGGCTAACTCTAGGAGAGCCACGTGTCACTAGGTGCTGACTCATCAGAGTTTAATAATAAAATATTATTCTTGAGATAATTACTAAAACTAGATACATCAGATTACACTACTAAAGGATAAGCATGAGCTTTACTAGTATAAATGATACTAGTAACATGATAATCATGAGCTTTACTAGTATTATCCATTACCGGTAGATTTTCTAGCTCAGTTATTATATTACTAAACATAGATGAACATTAACCACAGCAGAGAAAATAATAATATAATATTCCAAATAAAATAATAATATATGAATATTATATTAATATAATTTTTCTCTCGAAATTCGTGATCGGCTTGTCACATAGAGACTAACCACGGAAATCAGAATTTTGAAATTCGGACTCGAAGTGGCTCAAAAACGCAACTTTTCACGACATGCTTACTTAGATCAGGAGAGGTGTCTGGTGCAGTCAAGCTGCTGACTCAGCAGCTTGATGACATAGCACCTGTGCAGCAGAGGTGCTTATATGCACTAAAATTCCTAAAAATTCCATAAAATTTCCGTTTGATCCCGAAAAAGCGCTGTTTCTTCGAGGCTAAAAGCTAGGCCGTTACAAATGAGGGTTGATCCCACGAGGATTGATGGATTAAGCAACAATGGTTAAGTGGTTTACTTAGTTAGACAAAGAGAAAATAGTTTTGAGAGTTCAATTGCATCAAACAGTAAATTCAGAAGATCAGAAAGCAAGCAGTAAATTGATGTGAATAATATATGGAGAAATAGTTAAGGTTTCAGATATATCTATCTTCTGGATTGATTTTTCTTAATAACTAATTTAATCATGCAAGATTCAATTCATGGCAAACTATAGGTGACTAAACCCTAATTCCTTAAACCTTTTTAGTCTCATCTAACCTTCATCAACCGCCAATTTCTTGGTCACTTAATTCCAATTAGAAGGTGAAGCTAAATTCTAGTTTATATGCCGCAGAAACCCGAATTACCCAGATATAAAAGGATTATATGTCATGTATCCCGTTAAGTCCAGATATTTAAAAGTTTAGGAGAAATTATTTTCAAGCTGTTGTTCAAATAAAGAGATTTTCCAAGTTATACAAGAATTCAATTAGAACAAGGGTCATACTTCTGTTCCACCCAGATTCATGAGATAAAAAACAAAAATAATTCTTGAAATAGAAATTAGTACATGAATTAAAATAGAAAAATAATAGCATCAATCCATACAATAAGTGGAGGTTTAGCTGCTCATGGTTCAGAGAGAAAACTAGGATTCAGTAAAACTGTAAAGTGAGGACTGAGGTCTGAGAGAAGAGATTGGCCCGAAGTGCTGAATCTTTTTCCTTTTATATCTAATCCTAATTAATGTAAAAATATATTTTCTAAAACTAAATAATATCTTTTCTAAATTCTAAATAAAATAAAAGTTTAAATCAAAATTTAATAGTTGATTCGTGCAAGCCTTTGGACAAATGGGGAACCACCTAGTTTGTAAGGGTTGGCACCAAACTTGAGTAAACTCAGGTTTGGCTTGAAGTTGTACCTATGCATTCCTCTGAAGTCCTGGTTGTGGCGCCAAACTTGAGTTTCCTCAAGTTTGGCGTGAAGTGGTCCGAATGCATTCCTCGGAGGTATTGATTGTGGCGCCAAACTTGAGCTTCCTCAGGTTTGGCGTGAAGTCATCCGCAAGTACTCCTGGGAAATTCCTTGCTGGCGGCAAACTTGAGCTTCCTCAAGTTTGGTGTGGATGAGCCCGTGTGCAACCCCTTGAGTGTAATGAGTGTGGCTCCAAACTTGAGCTTCTTCAAGTTTGCCGCTGGTGAGGCCGAAGGCAATGGAACTTGTAGTGCTTCCTGGCACCAAACTTGGAGAGTCCAAGTTTGCTTCAAGTCCTTATTCTGCTGTAGCTTCGTTTCTTCACAAAAACTCCGTCAAATTTATCCAAAATGCTACTTGAAATAAACAGAATTGCACACGACTCAAAGTAGTGTTCATAGTGGCTAAAACATATTTAAATCTTGATTAAACTTAACAATTCAAATGCAAATTCAGTAGGAAGAGATAGAGAAGATGCTCATGTATCAGTGGCGTTAGCACACTAACGTTGGCACCTTCCTGCATGTGTAGTAGCGTTGGTGAGCTAACTTTGGTCACTAACGTTGCCTTCTTCCTTGACCAACGTTGGCACTAGCGTTAGTGGGCTAACTTGGCCACTAACGCCAGCACCTCTTCATTGGCAACGTTGGCACTGGTGTTAATGGGCAAACTTTGCCACTAACGCCAGCTTCTTCCTTGTAGACCACGTTAGCACTGGCGTTAGTGGGCTAACTTGGCCACTAATGCCAGCAGCTCTTCATTGAGCCACCGTTAACCATGGCGTTAGTGTGCTAACTTGGCCACTAACGCCACAGCCTCTCTGCTTCTTCTCTGCTTCTCCTTTGCTTCTCTTTGCCTATCATCAATCAAACAAGTGCATCAAAGCTTTGCCATAATTCCAAGATAATGTATCACTCAATACATCAAGTAGTTCTTGCATAAATCTAATGAATATGATTATAATTCACTTGTGTTTGATGAATCAAGACATGCATACATAACTCATCCAAATGCTTGCTTATTGATGAAGATAATGCATGAAACAAAGTAAAAACTTTAGAAAATGGCTTGTGAAACTAGCCAAAGATGCCTAGGCATCATGTACACCAAAATTTATATGTTGTACGTATTTCATTGGTATAATATACAAATATTTGCATATAGCACATAATATTTGCATATAGAACATAAATATTTGCATATGGCACACAAATTTTTGTATATAGCACACAAATTTTTACTGCGATTGTATTTTGTTTGTTGGATAAATCAGTGTTCTCGGTATGTAATTCTTCAAAAGTTTATGTGCAACACATCAAAATTTTTGTACTATATATACACTCAGATTTTTGTGTTTTATACCAAAATTTATGTTACGCATATTTCATTGGTATAGTATACAAATTTTTTCATATAGCACACAAATTTTTCCTGCGAATGTATTTTGTTATTTGGGTGTTATGCGTATTTCATTGTTTAAGAGAAGAAGATGAAAATGACGAGGATGGTGATGCTAATAATAGAAGAAGATGAGGAGGAAAAAAAGAAAAATTTAAACAATAACAACAACAAGACAACATTGGTTGATAGCAGTGACAATGACAACAATGTTGAAGAAGGAAAGACACAAAATAAGAAGAAGACACTATAAAAAATTAGAAGAATAGCGACCGATTTTAGCAACTAAAAAATTTGGTTTCGAATAGCGATTAATTTAGTGACCGATATAGAATTTCTAGGACCAGAAAAAAATTGCTCCCTAAATCGGTCACTAAATTATATTCAATGACCGATTTTAGCGACCCACAAAATCGGTCCCATATAGCAACCGAATTAGCAACCAATAAGTTTATTATACAACCAAAATAAAGTTGGTAGCTAAATTGGTCCCTATTTTTTAATTTAGCGACCAAATTAGCAACCAAAATAAGAGAAGTAACGTCTTTGGGATTCTTGGTCACAAAATCGGTCGCTATTTTTTAATTTAGCGACCGATTTTGCAACCAATAGAGAAATAGGGTGAAAAATTGCTTGGTTGCTAAGGCAATAATCGCTAAATTGGTTGCTAATTGATAAGATAGAGACCAATTTTAGCGATCAACAAAATCGGTCGCTAATAGTAACCGAATTAGCAACCGAAAAATTTATTATACAACCAGAATAAAGTTGGTCACTAAATCGGTCACTATTTTTTAAGTTAGCAACCGAATTAGCAACCAAAACAAGAGAAGTAATGTCTTTGGAATTCTTGGTCACAAAATTGGTCGCTATCTTTTAATTTAGAGACTGATTTTCCAATCGATAAAAAAATAGGATAAAAAATTGTTTGGTCGCTAATTCGGTTGCTAAGACTATGGCCTCTATATTGATTACTAATTATTAAGATAGCGACCGATTTTAGCGACCAATTGAAAGATACTTTTATAAACTAATCAGTCACAAAATCGGTCACTAAATTCAAGAAAATAACAAAGTTACTGAGTTACCCTTACTAAGCCTAACTCAACTTGTAACGACCCAATTTTCAATATGTCTAGATCATACTGGAAACTGAGCGCTACCAATTTGTCTTCCTAATTATTATCTATTATTTATCATATGAGCCTGATTCGTTGTTAAAAGCGTAGTTAATTTGCGAGGTGTATTTTTTTTTGAAAATGTTTAGATTAATAGACAGAATCATTTATAATCAATTCACAAATAATAACAGATAAAACAGTTATAAACAACCACACATAAATACATCACAAGTAGTTGACAACATTCGGTGATTCAGCCTTTATTAGAATATAGACTGTTAGTTAGAATACCCCTAGATATAGCTAAATAATATCTATATACATGTATATACATACAACATCCCAGGTCCTGACCTGTTCAAGAGGTCCCTAAGCTGGCACCAAGGCTAGCCTAGACTCTATACTCACCTAGTCCCTCTAAACTACTAAAGCGAGGGTAAGTACGTTCTAGGTCTTCAAAACTCAAGTCAGGTGGAACGTCATCAAAAGATAGAACATCATCTGCTACTCCTCTACACGATCAGACTTTTCCACAGGACATCTCTCTGGTACCTCATGAAGTAGCCATACAATAGGAATCTCGTACACAGGATTTAGGTTAAAGTGCGCATACGAACGGGGTGCAGACGTTGGCTGGTCTCACAGTATATACATATAATCAGAGAACGATATTCACCCTAGACTCAGAAGACTATCTAGAGCAGAATTCTCTTCTTGCGAACGGTCATCAATGAACTATGGTAAAGTACTCTTACTTCCATCTGAAGGGGGAAGGGAGAGAGAAGGGGTAAGAACTGGGGAGTTCTTAGTAGGGTCGGGGTTATTAGTTACATTCATTAATTCTATGTTGTTTAGCAGACTATTAGCAGAATACAAAGAAGCAGTAATTAGAAAACACAGATAAGTAAAGAAGATAGAGAAAACAGATAGCAAAACACAAACAGAAGAATACAAGAAAATAACACAAGCGCAGAGAATGGAATACAAACAAGGAAATCATACATTCATACCACAATCATAATAAAGGAAATGTGCAACCAAGTATGATGCATGTCTAGCCCTAGCGCAGGTAATGAGCTCATCTGTCGGTTTCTACCCGTTCCCGACGTAACCCGAAGCAGCTGAAATGGGTATGGTTTTCCAGTCAGCATAGGTACAGTTCTCACTAACCGACGTATGCGTCATATCCTCTGTAAGAAAACTCTGCCTTACAGGTGGCGGCATTCCAGCCGTGTATGAAATCATATTCTCTGTAAGCAATCCTCGCCTTACATTTGTGGCATTCTAGCCGTGTATGAATTAATATCCTCTGCAAGTGATCCCAGGTTATCAGTTGCAGGTACAGCTCTCAATAGCTGTGTAACACTGGAAAACGTTCTGTGGTCGTACCACTATCTATCTGACTGCCTTCACGCAGCAAATCATTACATAATCATTCTCATTATCATCATTCATCATCATTCTCATTATTCATCATCATTTTCACATTCTTATGCAGTACCTCTTTCTTTCTCTGTTCAATCATACTGTACAAACTTTACATCTTTCACTTTTACAATATCCTGGCTCAAACCATTTCTCTTATCATATTATTCTTTTCTCTTTGTATCTCTTTACTTTACTCTGGTTACTCTGTGCTCTGTGTTACTTTATTCTGCTCTGATTTCTCTGTTTAACATTTGTATTTAAAGCTTATGTAAATTTCGGTATGAATAGTTAGCCTGTCCCAGGTATAGGTTCATTAAGTCTATACTGAAACAGTTTAACTTTTCATATAACACCTAACCTTAGTCGCAACTCAAGTACTAACTAAGTTGCCCTAGTTCGTTCACTAGTCTCTGTCTGTTTTTCTGTCATTAAAATTTTACAGACTTTTTCTTTGGTTTTTATCTTTTCTTTAACTTTTTATCTTTTCTTTATCTTTGCCTCACTATCATGTTATTACCACTCCCTAAGTGTTTTATGAAGGTAATTATGAGATTCTACACTTAAAGTTGTCTTTCTAAAGCTTTTACAGAAAACTGCCTTTTTCGTATTATTTTATTATTTTTATTAAAATATTATTTTTAATTAAATATTATTATTTAATATTTTATTATTATTTATTATTTTAATACTAAATTTTCGAAAATTAACTTACCTTTTACTTTTAACCTTTAAAATTCACTTTTTACCACCCGTAACTTTTAATATTTCTACTTTTACCACTCTAACTTCCAGAAATTACCATATAACCCCTTAAACACCAAAAATTTTACTTCCTTGCCCTTTCTAAGATCTAAAAGGTGTTCTTCAATTTTCTTCACCACACTCAAAGTGTTCTTCGTGTTCTTCATATATTCTTCAAATTCTTTCTCTGTTTTTACCCGTTTTTCAGTCTTTTCAACAACCGATTTTTACCAAAATTCAAAATAAATTTCCAACCACTAAAACCCGATCTTTTCTACATGATTTTAACACAAATTGAATCTCAATTTAAGCTCTAGGGTTTCATTTTCCAGCAGCCACAATAACACACATTCATAGCTTGAATTTCATCAAATTTCATCAAATTTTCACCAAAATTTCAACAAGAATTACTCATACAAACAATCAATTTCAAGAACAGCCAAACCATATCATAATCACACAAATCAAACATAATCAATCAAGATTAAATTTGTCAATCCCTACCTAGTTTTGCTTCCTAATTCGGTTAAACTTTCAGGTGGTCCTTAAGCACTTTTTCCTCCTAAATCACATCAAGAACAACTTTAAATCCAAAAACTCTCAACTGACCAAATCTCACTCAGTATGTTAGGAAGAGATTTCTCACCTTAGACTTGCTGGAAATTCACGTTTCTTGGCCCTCAAGTCAAGTTAAGCATGATTCCTAAGGAAGAACATCAAGAAAACACATGTTTTGCATGGTTTTCCTTGAAAACCGAATTGAAATGGGAGGGAGACAGCCATCTCACCTTATTTCCATCCTTGATAAGTTACATGGTTATGTAGAGGAAGAAGAGAGGATCATTTTGGTGAAATCGGAGTTTTGATTTGAGTTTTAGTTCAGAAGAAATCAAGCTTTAAAGATTAAGTGTTCAAGAAAGTTTCTCTCTTTTCTCTCTTGTTATTTTCGGCCAAAATGATGAAATGAGACAGCCTTGTAGGTATTGGGGGTGTAAGGTGAGTTGTGATTGGTTGGCTTGGAGGTGGATTAAAATAATATTAAAATATCTCTGGTGTACAACTACTAAAACTAGGCGTATTGGAACACTCGTAAAAACATCTCTAAAAATTATTTTTTGAGCTACTAGCATAAATGACACTAGTAACATATTTATTATGAGAATAGAACATGTATAATAAGGCCTTAGCATTGCTAAATTCATCAGAGAGTGCTAGTGCTAAGCTGCACCAGTAAACCGTAAACCCTGTTAAACCGATTTTCTGTTTTTAACAAAAATAGACCAGGTAACCTTATAATGTCATTCAAGCATTTTATAATACTAATATAATGATAATATTATACTATTATCTCTCTCCTCTCATGAATCGAGTCCAGTTCGTCAAACAAAGACTATTTACGAAAATCATAATCAAAACTGCCAACCGATACGGTTCAAAAACAAGGTTCTTTGCGATTGCACTATCGAGCTTGCCTCAGAGGAGGTTCTAACTTAAGGATGACATAATGATAATGAGGATTGAGATTCTTGATGATATAACAGAGGTGTTTCCAACTCGAAAAGATCTCATGTACTCGAAAAGATCTCATGTACTCGAAAATCAGGGTTGTTACACAACTCCCTCACACCATTGTCATCTTCTCCCCCACAGTACTGTCTTTTGAGTTACCCACACCATTGTCGTCTTCTTCATCGCTGCACCATCTTCGTCATCTTCTGACTGCAGTGTCATCTCCCGACGACTCTTCACCATCGTCTTCTGAGTTCTCGATGTCGTCGCCTTCGTCTTTGAGATCTCGGTGGCGTTGGCATCGTCTAAGTTTGCAGATCTTCTCATCACTGTCCAAATCTAACTTTCTCATTGTCGTGCCATTATTTTCTCACCGTCACCTCCTCTGATCTCACCGCCACCTCTGCTCACCCCTTTGATGTAGATCGTTGCCTTGCTGTCCAGATCCGTCGTTGCTCTCTGTCGTGTAGTTAATTTCTCAACACCACCTCCTTCGGTAACTTATTCTCTAGCAACAACAACAACAACAACAGTTTCCTGATAAACCCCAATTTTGTGGTTTATATTGTGTAGAATTTGGGGAGTTTTGTCAATATTTCTCACACTTATTCACAAGAAATGCATGGTTTTGGGTTCACTTCCTAATATTGCTCCATGATGAAAACATGCTTATTTCGCCTTAAAATTGCTATATTTTGATCCTCTTTTATTTTCATTCGATGCCGTGATGTATTTGTTGAGTGATTTTAGAATTAATAGGGTAAGAATGGCCTAGAAGAGAGAAAGAAAGCATGTACAAAAGGAAGGAACATGAAGATTTGGATTTTGGGAAATTCAGCATTGGCGCGGACGCGCACTCCACGCGCACGCGTGTATGAGGATAGCTGGAAGTAGTGCACAAGGATGGACGCATCCGCACGGGTCAGAAAATTCCCACCGACGCGCACGCGCACCTGGCGCGCACGCGTGGATCACAAAAGCAATCGGCGCGCACGCACGCATGGCACGCATGCACGGAATGATGCACGTGACCTCATTAAAGGAAATCGTGCCTGGCAATTTCTGAGGCTCATCAGGCCCAAATTCAAGCTGTTTCTGCATGGAAAAGACCCAATGATGCTAGGGGGAAAGGGGGGATCATTCATTTTACACTAGACACAATTTTTAGCTAGTTTTTGGTTCTTTGTTCTTCTAGAGAGAGAAACCCTTGTTCCTCTCTATATCTAGCTTTAATTTGGTCTTTCCTTGTTGAATTCTGAATTGGATCTTGTTAATTACTAGTTTTAATTACTTAATTTAAATTCCTTAGTATAATTTTGCTTAGATCTTGTGTTAGTTTTATGAATTCTTATCAATTGTCATTTTATACCCATTTCATGAATGTTGTGAATCTTGACTTGTTGATGTTACATTGATGATTTCTATGATTAATTGTGTTGTTTGAGTGATTGTATGTTGATACTTGTTAGTGGGTACTTGTTAATTTCAATTTAATTGCAATTTGAACATGTCTTTGTTTCTTTCTGATATCTCACCTTCTCATTGTCTAATTCAGATTTTAGGTATGTCGATTTCTCCATTTGGATCTTGATTTTTATGTGATTATTAGATTTTTGTTATTATGTTTCGGATTAACATATTTGGAGAATCTAACCTAATTAGGTAACTATTTATGTGGGCAAAAATAGGGCATTGTAGGTAAGGTTTTGCTCCTGGTGGACTTTTTGTGCTCTGCTTGACCAACAGGCCCATGCGCGTGCCATGAAGTTTCTGGTGCAAGCCAAAATGCCACTACAAGACGTGTTGTAATGCAGGTGTGTGCCTCTCTTAGTCATTGTGCTTTCTTGTCTTGATTAATTTCCATAAAATTGCTAAGTATCTGGTAGTTGAAGTTGGTGTCATTGCTGAATGCTTTCAATCTTTCATGCCATATCTATAGATTGTAAGAAGAAGTAATATAAAGAGACCAAGAAAAAAAAATCATAATGTATTGGGGTGAACATTTTTGAAGATATAAAGAACACTTCTCTAGCTAATTTACTAGGATTTGGAGCACAAAAAATTGTAAGATATAAATCACAACTTCGATAAACATTTTTATTGTTTGTTTATAGATGGATTCCGAGCTGTCAATGACTATAATTGTCTCATCTAAGCTAGATACTAAGATACCTCAATTTGTCCGTCCGTCCAATGTTGAAGTTTTCCTTTCACCACTGGCATGTACCCTTAATGGTTGTATTTTAGGTGACTCTCCCTTCTTCTTATCTATGCCTCCTGGAAGAGTTGGTTCTGGAAGTGATTCTGTATACAGGTCCAGTGATGAATTCAAACAGGTTAAGCCTATTTTTTCTATGTCTATTTCATATTGTTTGGATTATTGGCAATAGAGTTTGATTAACATTCAAAGACCCAAAAAAAAAAGAGATTCTATTGGATCCATATTATGTAATCATATGACAAGTCCTCATATATGACATGACTCCGTTTCCTAGTTTCTAAGTTTGGATCTAAGGCTAGTTTTTATGTTGAAATTATACAAACTAGTTTTGATTACTTTGGTTATGGTTACGATTCTTTACTTTTTGGTGTTCACTCTGATATAGGTCTTGTAATGGGCATTCAAGGTACATAAGTTGCAAAAGAGAGTTCTGATATCATTATATTGGATGTCAATTTCGCTTTAGTTGTAAAGGTTAGTCCATTATTTATTCAACGTGTACTTTGAACTGTTGCCAAATTATAAGATTTGCATAGAACTGAAAGCTTGATATTTAATCAATTCGGTGCACGAAAAGATGTATGATTAGGAATGTATGATTCATGAAACTAGTCTGATTGGCTGTTATAATGTTTTCTTCTCAAACAATTTAAAATTATAATGCCAAATAAAAATGCTACTATGATATTATGTACTATGTTGAATGTATTTTTGATAACTTCCATTAATCAAAATAAAATAAAATAAATTTGAGGTAGGCTTTTAATCTTAGTGTGATTGAAAAAGAGTTGTTCATAGTTACTAGTTAGTGTGATTGTTAGTTGAATTTTTGTGTTTCACTATGATATAGTTTGTGTATGTTCTTCTCTACATGGAAATTCAAACATGGAGGATGTTAAAATATCAAAATTTTCATTTTTCGCAACAGGGCACAGGTTGTGGAGTGGCCACCAATTCGATCATTTTAAAAGAACACCATGGCATCAAATTTGACAAAGAACAATGATGAAGCTGAAGGGAAACCAGGATTTGGTTGTTTGTATATGAAAGTAAGCATGGATGGTGTTCCTTATCTAAAAAAAGTTGATATCAAAACCTATAAACTATAAGGAACTTTCTTCAAAGATCATATCCAATTATAATAAACAAATTCTTTATTGATGCAGGATGTCTCATGCAGGAGTCTGAGGATCATGAAAAGGTCTGAGGAAATTGGACTAGGTACATCTTACACTAAACATGTTGGATTACTAGATTAAGGTTCAAGATTGCTTAAAGATTCTGTTGTGGTTTGTATTGATTACAGCTCCAAGAGCAGTGAAAAATTCAAAGAGACAAAAGTAGTGCAGAAATTGTTGAACCATATTGATTGTTCATGAATAGAGCAGTGTTATGTTATTCATGAATTATTTTTACTTTTAGTCTTGATTGTGGATCATAAATTTTATATATTTAAGAATTTTCAGTATTTTAAATTCTATATTTCTATGTAAACATTGTGAATGTTTTTGGTATTTATTTGAAAAATTGATCTATGATTCTTTTTATATTTTGTGAAAATATAATTATTTATAAAATTAAGTTTTAATAGTGATCAATGTGAAATTAGTAAAAATTTATAATTATAAGATTAGGAACAGTGACCAATTTAGCAACCAATTTAGTTTTTTAGTTCATGAATTAGCGACCAATTTGAAATTTTCAAATCAGGCATCGGTGACCGATTTAGCGACCGATTGCATCGGCAACTGATTCAGCGACTGAAAAGTTGGTCGCTATTTAGCGACGGAAAATTTGGTCACCATTTAGTGACCGATTATGTTAGCGGCCGATACTCTTTGGTGAGGGATTTGGTGGCCTTGTTCGAAAATCGGTCGCTAACAGTTAGCAACCGAAGTTGGTCGCTATTTTCTAATTAGCGACTAAGGTTTTAGCGACCACCAGAATCGGTCGCTAAATCGGTCGTTATTCTGATAATTTCTTGTAGTGAGATGATGACGACGATGATAGAGAAGGGCACGTGAGTATTTGATTAAAAACTTGGTTCAAAATATGTTTGGACGCCTAGTATTTCTCTTTTATAACTATCTCATTTGCATGATCAACGAAATAAGATCGTATTTTGCATTATGATTTGAATCGATTTAAAGATCAAATGATATAATTTATTATGACCCAGATCATATTAATTAATTTAATTTTATTATATAATTTAATCCAATTTTATTAAAAAAATATAATCTGTATGATATCCATTTGAATTTATTTTTTAAATTAACATGAGTTTATACAATGCTAATCAATAAAATTTAAAACTTAGATTGACTTCACACAAATAACTGTGCACACGAAGTTAATTAATAACCGTGGATTGATAATAATTGTTTATCATCTAAATCACAATTTTTATTTATTAGCGTCGCAATCTCTTTCTTCTAAAAAATTATCCAATGCATGCAATTGTTTTGTACTTTTGTTCTTTTCGCTTTTCTTTTCTTTTTTTTTACACCAAAAAAATTTAAATTAAAAAATTTTAAAATTCATAATAGTTTTAATTGGATAATTAGAATAAAAAAATCAAATTAATATAATAAAAATCCTAATCATTTCAACAAATTAGATTAGATTAAAAATAAAAATTAAAATAATAAAATTTAAATCATAATAAATTATATTAATTTTTATCTTTTAAATTAATTCTAATTATATTGCAAAAAATAGTCTTTGTATTGATAGTTATGAATATATCTCATTTGTACTTTATCTGGTGATATAAATAAAAATATTTGGAATTTTGTCTCGTGAGCAACCAAAATACGTGTTTAAAATTTTTACACATATCTATTAATAGTGCAAATAAAAAATGTTCATAATTATTTTTTTATAATATAAAAAAAATCACTTTTTTGTAAATATTATATTAATTCTATTTATTTAAATAAAAAATCCGAACAATTGGTTCTTTGATAATATTATTTTTATTAGCATGAGGTACAGACAAACTAAATCTATACAATAAATCAGTATCACATATATACCTAATTAGGTAAAGTAATCAAACTAAAAATGTTAACTCTTTTTTTTTTTTTCTCAATCTAGGATGGGAGTATGGCCAAAGCATGAGGGACATACACTACAAGAAAAGAAAACTATTTCAACATTTTTTTAGGAGTCATAATTAAATATTTTTAATAAATATTACAAATGTTAAATTTTTCTATTTTTTTATGAATAATTTTATCGTAAAAATTATTCTTTAATTTTATAGTCATTTGTTTTTAACTTACTTCAATATTTTTTAATTTTGATAATCATTTATTTTCAATTTATTCCACTATTTCTCTATTTCACTTTACTCTATCGATTTTAGGATCATATTACTCTCAGTTTGGGATTACACTACTCATTCTTCATATTTAAAATATCACTTTGAGATCACACTACTCATTTTTCATGTTCAAAATCTCATTCTCTTGTTTTAAGACCTCATCTCATTCTTCAGCTCCAAAATCAACTTCGTCCTGTTAGGTATTTTTTCTTCCTCTCTCAATTTTTTTTTTATTTTTTCATAAATTTGATATAATTTTTGTTTTGATGCTTCAGGTTTTAAAATATTTTTATTCAAGCTTCTTATTACTAATACATATTACGGTAAGTATTCTCAAATCTATTCCCTAATTTATATTTTCTGATTTGACTTTTTGTTGAGATGTTCTATAATACATAGCTTTTTATTTGTTCGTCATACCTAATTGCTCTTAAATTTGTTCCTCATATTTGATTTGTGTAAATTGGTGGTAATTCTGATAAAGTTTTTGCTCTTTTTCATTTGATTTTTTTATTTTTTTATTAAGAGAAAGATTATTCTGTAATTTGGTGATGCAATGCTACTGTTTGTTTTGGTTCAGAGTTCTATTTGTTTTATGTTTTATCTAATTTGACTTCTAATCTTTTATTTTTGTTTCTTTTCAATTTTTGCACAATACGTGTTTGTTCTTTTTTCTAAACTAAAGGTTCACATCAAATAGAAATATCTAACCTTATTTTGAGAGCTTGGATTTCTATGTATGTATGTATGTATGTATGTATGTATGTATGTATGTATGTATGTATTCTACTTTGAGAATCTAAATTTCTATAATATATACTACAAGAAAAAAGGCCTATCAGCACACTTTTTTCTTGCCACGCTTTTAAAGTATAGCCAAAAGTGGTCAATGGCCACGCTTTTGTGAGGGTGGCCACTTATTTGTGATTTGGCCACGCTTTTTTTTGCAATTTTCACGCTTTTGTGAGAGTGGCCACTGATTTGTGATTTGGCCACGCTTTTTTTTTGCCACGCTTTAGAGGAAAACAGGTACGCTTTAAAAGCGTGGCTAGTTAATCTTCTAACAGTCACATTTTTAAAGCGTGCCCATATGCTGTGTTTATTTAAGCACTCTACAAAAGTGTAACAATAGAGTTTCCCCAAAATTTAATTTTCATATTTATTTAGGTACCCTACAAAAACATACCGATAGAATTCCCCCCAAAATTTAATTTCCATATTTATTTAGGTATCCTACAAAAACGTACCGATAGAGTTGCCCCCAAAATTTAATTTCTCAATCCTTTTTTTTCACACACAACTTTTTTCTAAGTTAACTTTAGATAACAGCTCTCATACGCTTCACTTTTATCCAATTTCACTTTAACCCTAGCTAAAAGCCTCGCACCCAGCAACACTATTCATCACTGCCGATCGCGATGACCGCCGCACCACCCAGCTCGCCTTCATGTTCATCCCAGCCCTTCACCTAACCCTCACACCCAGCCTTCTCTCTGTCGCACCGTAGCTATTTCCTCTATCTCTCTCTCTCTCTCACTCACTCAAAGCACTCACGCCGCGTACACACATAAACTCCTCCCTTACTCATGCAATCTCAGGCTCCATTCTCCTCTCTCCGTCACAGTCCTCTCTGCCGTTGTCTGTCGAAGCCTCAGGCCATCCAGCAGTCGCATGTGCTTCGTTGCAGTTCGTCAGCCTCCAGCCGTTCTCAATGCCTTGGTGTTTTGTCATTCTCAGTGCTGTCATGCTCCATCGCAGTTCCCATCGTCATCCTCCAGCCGTTCTCAACGCCCTGGTGTTTTGTCTTCCTTAGCAGCTTGGTGTTTCGTCGTTCTTAGGGCCGTCGTGCTTTATCACAGTTCGTCAGCTGTCTTGCAACGTCCAGCCTCTCTGTTCTGCCACCGTCCAAGCCTCTTTGCCTCTATCGCTGTATCTTCCAGTCTCTTAGGGTTTTTTACTTTTTCTTAATTCTGAATTTAACTTCTTTTTATTTGTCATAATTTGTTGTTATGATTCTAATTTTTAAATTCTATTTTAAAAATTTTCAAGTCTTAGGGTTTTTGATTTTTTTTAATTCTATTTTTTTTGTCGTAATTTGTAAATGAAAGTGCTGATAAATAATTCATTGAAGCTGAAAAAGTTCAATTTTTGATACTATGTTTTGATTCCCTGGATCTTCCACAACGCCATTCAGGTCTTAATTGTTTCTTCTTTTTGTCGGTGGCTTTTTCTTACTATTGATTGGATTTGGTTTTTTCTCTTTTTTTGGTGTGTCTTTCTCTGTTTGTTATTGATTCATGTGTAGTAATTGAATTGTTCATTAGACACTATTAATACCAAATTGTAATTGTCTCAATATGTGACTCACACTACTGTTTTGTGATTAAATTTAATCTTAGTAATTCTTATCTGATTAAGAAACAGTTGTGATTGGCTTATTTGTAGTATATATAACTATATAGCTCTTAATTCTATGGATTAATTTGGTTGTTGGAGAAATACTAGGTGTTAATTCTAGACGTTTCATATTAGATTATTTTGGGAGTGAAGTGTTTTTGGGTTGACTATAGCTCTCTAGAGTGCATGGCTGTAAAAACATAGCTAGAGAATAAATTGAGATATGAATTATGAACATCAATTTCCATAACTGATACATGAGTTACAGTGTCACAAAATGGTTACATTTTTGCAAATTGTCAGAAAATTCAATAATGCACATACATATTTTCTTGGAAAATTATAATGGAAACTTGTGTTTTATTTTGTCACATGATGACTTATTAGAATTGTGTGTTCTACTGACACAGATTTATGGTGAAGATGAATGGTCATTTAGATTCTGGGAGCAAGGTACTGGAGTTTTTAGTTACCTTTTTGGAAAAAATCCAATGTACACTCTCTATTTCGGTTTAAGTTATTTTGTCACTTTTATGCCAAACAATTTATCCTAGCTTCATGTTCTAGCATTTGTTATTAATTAATATAGTTTGATGCAAGTATATAGTTCAGCCTTTGTTGTATTTTACTTAATACACTCTCTGTGCTTTTCCTTCTTTTGTCATTGTTCTTTCTCTTTTTAATCTGTTACTTGGCCAGACAATGACTCAATGGGAATAATGAAAGATAGAAAGAAAGAATACTTTTAAGAATAAAGATAAGTTGGATATTTTACACGAGGTAAGTGTCATCTGTCATGTTAAAATTAGAAGTGTTATGTTGACGGATATAGAGGAGGTAGATGTAATTTCCTCTAACATTTATGAATGACTAATATTCCCATTCTATTTACTTCTATTGTAAGTCATCTATTTTTCTCCTTATGCACTCTTTCTATTCTCTGTTTTCTGTTTCTGTTCCTTTTTTCTCCTTTCATTATGCTTTCTGGTTCTTGGTGTTCTTTGGCCAGTATAAGAAGGCTTACAAAGAGAAAAGGAATGAATTCTCTCCATTTTTGTTCCTTAATTCTTTTTGTTTCTTCAGGATGAGTTTTTGGATCTGGCAGTGAAAGAAACCCTCAATGTTCTTCAATCATGTGAAATCACAGTCGGTGAAGCACATTATTTTAACTTCTTCAAATGCTGCTGTTACATTTAATGGGAGGCTTCTGACTCCTAAAGCAGTAGTTAATGACACCTGGTTTTTCAATCACGAACTTTGTAAGGAGTCGAAGGTATGTGCCATGTCCCTACAATTGTTATCATATTCACCTAATTAGGCCAAATTAGTAGGAGTGGAATTAGCTTTATATGTTGCTGATTTAATTTTAATTCATATGAATAAGCTCAATCCCTTGTAAATTTGAGATTTTGGTACCACCAATTTTGTTTCCCATTTTCCTTTTTTTTCAGTCATGGTACTGGTATGTGCTTTCAAAGACATTGGCTAAAGATGCTGCTTGAAAATTTGCAAAAAAAAAAAAAAAACAATTAACCCAGCAATGGTGATTGGACCTCTTCTGCAACCAGTATTTAACACAAGTGCTGCTGGTGTTTTGAATGTAACTAATGGTAAGTTTTAAAATTCTATTTTCTGCATGTGGAAATGAAAATTGAAATAATAAATGATAAAAGTACAATATATAATTTTTAAGTCTATAAAGCTTATCTTTCTCTAATGATTTATTTGTCAATGTGATGTTGATTTAAGTGTCTTGATGTGTGGTTCAGGAGAAAAAGCCTTATTCCGATAAAGTTGCTAAGCTTAAAGCAGAATATGAGAAGGCTATGGAAAGTTATAATGCTGCTGAAGCAGGAGGAGAAAAGGGAGAAGGAGAAGGAGAGCAAGAAGAGGGCTGATGAAAAATATGATAAGGAAGAAGCTGCAGCCAGTGAAGACGATGAAAAATATGATTAGTTCTTTTGGCAAGCGCACCAAAATTATCATCAAGTAATAACCCACAGTGGAGTGGGATCGTATCCACAGAGATTGGCAAATTCGAGCAGTTTTAATTAATTGATGAATTAGTCAAGCGGATCAATAAGATTGTGAAGTGTAGAATTGTAAATGACATAAATGTAAATGACTAGAATATAAAGACAAGCAATAAAGTGCAGAAATAGAAATGGCAGAATGTAAAGTGCAGACTCATAAATGACTTGAATGTAAATGGGAATGGGGAATTGCTGAATGTAAAATTAAGCTATAAAGAAATGGATAGATAAAAAAGGGGAAATTCATTGAGATTGGGAGATGTTGTCTCTTTGGATCAAATCTAGCTTATTTCCTCTTCAATCATGCAACTCATTGACCTCTTGGCAATCATGATTGATTGAGCCCCAATCCTTTGGTGACTCAATCTCTCAAATCTTGATCAATAGCCAATTCCTTGGTCTAATTGCTCATGAAGAGAGATATGCTTGGTCCCTGATTATACCACACACCATTATAGGTCCAAGTAGAGAGAGGATTATATGTCACATATCCAAACACCAAAACCCAGATTATACTCAAGTGTGAGAAGGGATTTCAAGCATGGTTTCATGTTTCTTTTTCTAAGGTTCCCATGAAACCCAATTTGCATTCAATCTCTTTTCCAAGATAATTGAACACTAAGCATTAAGAACGAAATTCCTTTTAGCAAATCAAAGAGAAGATGAAGAGAAGAAGAATTTCACTATTATCAATCCATCAAGTACAACAGAGCTCCCTCTCTCAATGAGAGGGAAGTTAGCTACTCATAGCTCAAAAAATACTCAAAAGTGAAGTGTAAAAGTGGATCTAAAACTAACTGCTTAACCCCCTTTCAGTACTCCTTGGGGGGTATTTATACTACTCCTAGTAAAATAAAAGAATTACAAAAGTGAAAAAGGAAAATTACATTTTGGAGGGAAAAAAAGCTCAATAAGTGTGACATTCCCAGCTGGCGTGTGATTGGCGCTCTAGTGGCGTGTCACGCGCTCTTCAATTTTAGCTTGGCGTGCCACGCCCAGCCCTTCAAGTGGCACGCTCGTCTCTCTAACAACCTTGGCGTGCTACGCCTTCGAGCTCAAGTGGCACACCCTACCCTTTTTTCCTTTCTCTCTTCCTCTGGAAATTTGAACTAGCGTAGCACGCCCAGGGTCTGGCGTGCCACGCCCTTGCTCTATGCTTGGCTAAGCTTCTCTGGAAAGTTGCACTAGCATGAGACACCCAGGGTCCGGCGTGCCACGCCCCTTTGTGAGTGAGTGGTTCCTCTGTTTGGCGTGCCATGCTACAAACTCAAGTGACACGCCCCAATGCTTCTCTACTCTCTGAATGGCACTGGCGTGCCACACCTGGGGTTCAAGTGGCACGCTTAAGTGAAGATTAGTGATTGGCGTGCCACACCTTCGACACCAAGTGGCACGCCCCATGTAATTGCCCTCATTCATCCTCTCTGGAAACTTATACCAGCGTGCCGCCCCTAAAGATTGGCGTGCCACACCCATGATCTTGCCTTGATTCCAGTAGTTGGCGTGCCATGCCTCAGCCTTTAAGTGGCACGCCATAGTGACATGCTTGGGTTAGCGTGCCACGCCTTCGATACCAAGTGGCACACCTAAGTGAGGTTGAGAGGTTGGCGTGCCACGCCTTCAACTTCAAGTGGCACGCCCAGTCTTCAGTTACCTTCAACCCCTTCTCTGGATTATTGTACCAGCGTGCCACACCATGCTGTTCAAGTGGCACGCCCATGGATTTGTGAACTCTTCAAGCTTGGCGTGCGACGCCTGGGTTCTTAAGTGGCACGCCCAAGTGACTTCTTGGAGCTGGCGTGCCACACCTTCGATACCAAGTGGCACGCCATAGTGGAGGTTCTTCTTAGAATGGTGAGTTGGCATGCCACGCCCCTTTGCTCAAGTGGCACGCCCATAGTAGTTGCTGGATTAGGCGTGCAACGCTCAACCTGGCGTGCCATGCCCCTTTTGTGTCCTCCATTGTTGCTCTCTGGAACTTTGTACTAGCGTGCCATGCCCAGTCCCTGGCATACCACGCCCACATGCATGCTTGGACTTCCCTTCTGGAATTTAGTACTGGCATGCCACGCTAGTGTATTTTTGTGGCGTTTTCTCCAAGTTGCATGCCAGTTTCACACGCCTAGCTTCTTGTTTGTCTTCTACCCATTTTTGATGCCTTTTTCACCTGAAATTCAGCACAACTCATCTCGAAGTAGTTTACCATAAAATTCATCAAATAATGCATGAATTGTACTGATCAACTGAGATTTATGCTCTTTTATGGTCTTCTTTATGCAAGAAAGAAGGGTAGATGATGCAAGTCATCACAACACCAAACTTAAGCTTTGCTTGTCCTAAGAAAATCAGTGTGAGTAAGCCTTTATAACTTGAGGCCTTGGCTTTGAATGATTGCAATACAACTAAGAGTAAAACTAAGTGTTCAACACATGTATGAATGTTCTAATGTCATGAAAAGCTCTTGGATCCTTGAGGGTTCTTTCAGGTATAGGCTTTAGGGATCCTTTCTATTAATTGTCACCTTGAAGTAGTAAGGGTTGTTTTGCTTTCTTGACCACGACTCTAAGTGTTTTGTCTCAAGACAACCCTTTAATTAGGCTTTCAATTACCACTCCCAAACCAGTTTATTTTAGGATACTAGGTGTTGAGACACCCCTAAGAATTTACTTGCCCAGGTCTCTTCTTGACACATCTTCACCACAAGCATCTACTAAGATCTTTAATTCTTTTTTTAGCTTTTTAATGTTTTTTTTCCATCCCAGTAGTTGATGCTCAGAGTCTTGGGCCTTTATTGCTTACTACCTCTTGGTTCTATGGATATTCAAGGAACACCCCTTAACCTTCCCTTGTTATACCTTCTAGGACTAGTTACCCTCCATGACTCATTTTCTGTTTAGTTCATCCAAGGTTCTACACTTAGTTTCTTATTTCTTAGTTTGTTTGATGATCTCTCTTGGCCTTGGTCTCTCTTATTATTTTTATACAACTCACAGTAACTCTTATGGAGACAAGCTCTACTTTTATTTATGTTGAAATGAAGACTTGAAATACATGGCATTTTCTTTCTTGTAAAAAAAAACTCATAAAGACTTCAAACAGGAATTAAAACTAAGCATAAAACATAAACTATCCTAGCATGATTATTTATTCAAAGAGTAAATAAGGCAAAAGCTTAAACAGGATTTCAGAAGTTAGAAAGTGTCAACCATGGGACTCAACAACCTTGAGCAGCTTCATCTTCAGTTCATTGGCCCCTTCCCTTTGTCTTTCTTCTTGGAAGGGGAGGAGCCACCCTCATCTGGCTTGGAGGAACCTTCTTGTGCTTTGGCATTCTTGGGCTTCCAAAATCCTAGCCTCCTCATGTAGGATTTCACATTCTCCTTGTGTTGGTATGCTATTTTTTCTTGCCTTGAGCTGAGTTCCTCCAATTTCTGCATATAGGTGGGGTAATTGGGGTTCATATTAGCTACTGCATTGCATAGGTAGCTCAACTTTGTTTGTGCATAGCAATCATATTCCCCTCTGGCTACAGTTCTTACTTCATACAGGTGTCTGAATTCAGCAAGACTTTCCATTTGTTGTAGTTGTCATTCTAGAATCATCCCTAAGCTGCCTTGCATCTCTCCCCAGTTCATCTGATCTTGCTGCTCTTTGAGGTTCTCAAAACCCCCTTGGAGTTGTTGAATATTTTGGTTGACTTGGCTCCATTATTGTTGTTGAGTTTCTTTGAGTTGATTGACATCTTCCCTCAAGTGGTGTAGGTCTCCCTTCATTTGGTGTACATCACCTTGCAATTATTCCCAGTTGAATCCCTCTAGAAATTATTGATATTGGTAGTGTGGTGGTGGTGGTTAAAGTGCTAGGAAGTGAGGTTTCTCTTCTGCCTCTTCCTCTTCTTGTTGTTGTTGTAGTCCATGAGCATGAGCTCTTTGTTCTCTAGCCCTTTGAAGTGGGTTAACAGCTACCACTTTGGCCATCTTCTTGGCAGTTATGAATTTGTCTTACTTCATAAGTACCTCATTAATGATCTTTTCAACTCCAGCCTCATCATATAGCCTCTGTATAATGCTGGGGAATGCCAACCTTGTGTTGTCACTGGTGCTTTTCAGCAATTTGTTGATGTTGTTGGCAATCATTTCCCCCACGTTGATATTCTCTCCTTTCATGATGCTGTAGATGAGCACAGCTCTCTCCTTGGTCACCTCTGAAGTATTGGATGTGGGGATCAGGGACCTCCTCACAAATTCTAGCCACCCTCTAGATTGGGGCACAAATCTCTTCTTCTCAATTGGTTGGGTATCCCATCTTTATCATTTATCCAATGCACATTCAGCACACAAATTTGATTCAGGATCTCATCAAACCCAGGGTCTTGCTGCTTCATTCTTTCTTCATAGCTCCGAGTGGAGCTTGTCCACTTCATCATTAGCATCTTTTCTATGCTAGAGGGGCTATAGTCAATGGACTTCCCCCTTACATAACTAATGTAACCATAGTGTTGTCCTGGTTGAGGCACTGCGTTAGCATAGAATTCCCTCACCAAACTCTCTACTACCTTCCTTGGTGGTTTGCATAGGAGTGACCAACCCCTATTGTTGATTTCAATGTTGATCTCAAGATGCTCATTCCTCCCTAGTTGAAACCCAACTTCTGAAATGATCTCCCTCTTACTCACCCAACCATAGAATTGATTTTGGTTGAATGTGGAGAGGAACTTGTAGTCATTGAAAGAGCTTGAGGATCCAGAGGTTGGTTCCTTGGTTTTTCTTCTCTTTGAGGCTGAGCTTTTTGGTGGTTCCATTAGGTTGAGAGAGTGTGTTTGAGGTTAAAAAATGTGGGTTGCAAGAAAGAGCAAGCAAAAAAGGTTTTACTCTAACACGAAAATTAGGACTTGATTGTCCCAATCAAGAAAAAAAAAAGAAAGTAGGGAAAGGGATAGTAAAAGATGAAAAGAGAAAGGAAGATGAGGGGTGTATGCTTTTCATGTGTGATTGGGGATTGTTGAAGTGGGAGAGAATTTGGGAAGGTGAGGCTTTTAAAAGGGTTGAATGATGTGGTCGAAATGTGGGAAATAAAAAGGGTTAAATATTTTCCCACTTGGGGAGTGGCGCCTAGCGTGGGAAGAGGCGCCAACTCTTTTCTCACAGTGTCTTCTGCATGTGTTGAGTTCCAAAGTGCAAGTACACTTTGACTTTCTTGCTTTGTGAGTTGTTTACCATGTGGGCCCTATCTTCTCTCCTGAAATGAAAATGAACCCATTAGTGATGACAAAAGAACCCCTTCACATTCCTTCCCATCAAGAGTGATTTGGATTGCAACTGATAGGTGTCCCTTGGGACACCAAACTTAATCCTTTGGCATCTTAATAAATTGGTTCCATCATTGTGTATTTAATGTGTTTTCTTTTGATTCCAATTCTTTTGAACTCATTAAACCACGTTCGTGTTCTTACCCAAAACATTAAGTGCTTTCAAATTGGGTAACATGGCCTTGCTAGGTGATCATCGGTGGTGGCCACACCAAATTTAATCTCTAGGCTTACTCTTTAGAATCAAGTTACAAATTATTTGTAAGCCTAGATTAAGTGAGTGACAGGCCATACCAAACTTAGCAATTTAGCTAGTTCTCAGCCCATTCCCCTATCATTAGTTATGCCTTCATCAAGTTGCAATTCCATAATAGAAAGAAATAAAAGAGTGTAAAGAAAATCTAGCTACCAAAGCTAATATCAAACTTTCTAATCTACAATTGTAAACTAATCCTAATTTGATAATTTAACATCAATGTGAGACTGAAAATTAAACTATCTAAAGCAATAGATTTTAAACTATTTCTAAGAAAAGCATTAAATCAAAAAGGATAAAAGTGTTAGGGTGCCTCCCAACTTGCGCTTCTTTATTGTCATTAGCTTGACATTCCTTTATCTTTAGCTGAGTGTGTAGCTCACTCTCTACTCCTCTAAGGAGCCTCCTAAGTAGTGTTTGAGTCTATGGCCATTGACAGTAAAGGTTCTCTGAGTCTTGTCTTCCATGAGCTCCACATGACCATAGGGAAACACCTTGAGTATGGTGAAAGGTCCTGACCATCGAGACTTCAGTTTCTCAGGAAAGAACTTGAGTCTTGAGTTGTAGAGTAACACCTTCTGTCCTTCAGTGAACTCTCTCCTTGCTATCTTTTGGTCATACCACCTTTTTGTGTTCTCTTTGTAGATTTTTGCATTTTCATATGCTTGATTTCTAAACTCCTCCAGCTCATTGAGTTGCATTAATCTTTTTTCTCCAGCAGCTTGCTCATCATACTTTATCATTTTTAGAGCCCAAAATACTCTATACTGAAGTTCAATTGGTAAGTGACAAGCCTTGCCATATACCAGTTGGTATGGAGACATCCCAATGGGAGTCTTATAGGCTGTTCTGTAGGCCCATAGTGCATCATCCAACTTCTTAGACAAATCCTTTCTTGAGCTTCTAACAGTTTTTTCAAGGATTCGTTTTAGCTCACTGTTGGAAATTTCAGCTTGCCCGTTGGTCTGTGGGTGGTATGCAGTTCCCACTTTGTGCTTGACTTCATATCTGAGAAGGAGTGTCTCAAGTTGTTTATTACAGAAGTGTGTCCCTCCATCGCTAATGAGAGCTCTGGAAACTCCAAATCTACTGAAGATATTTCTTCTCAAGAAGTTTATCACAACTTTGTTGTCATTTGTTGCAGTGGCTATGGCTTCTACCTACTTTGAAACATAATCAACAGTCACCAATATGTAGCTATTTGAGTAGGAGGTTGGGAAGGGTCCCATGAAGTCAATCCCCCATACATCAAATAGCTCCAGCTCTAGTATGAATTGCTGTGGCATCTCATTTCTCTTGGTTAGATTACCAGCTCTTTGGTATTCATCACACCTTGACACCATTTCCTTGGCATCCTTAAACATTGTTGGCCAGTAAAATCCGGATTGAAGCACTTTTGCTGCTGTTCTTTTTCCACTGAAGTGACCTCCATATGCGGATCCATGGTACTACCATGACACTTCTTGCCCTTCTTCATGGGATATACACTTTCTTAGGATTTCATCAGCACACTTTTTGAACAAATAGGGGTCATCCCAGATGTAGTATTTGGCATCCCTAATTAGCTTCCTTATCATGTTCTTATTGATGTTAGTGGGTAGTTCCCCAATAGCCTTGAAGTTAGCTATGCCTGCAAACCAAGGGGCTACTCGAATTATCATTAACTGTTCGTCAGGAAAGCTTTCATTTACTGCTACTTGCTGCATTTCTTCTTCTTGTGGGATCCTTGAGAGGTGGTCAGCTACCTTGTTCTCTGCTCTGCTCCTATCTTTAATCTCAATATCAAATTCTTGGAGCAGCAGAATCCACCTTATTAGTCTGGGCTTAGATTCTTGTTTGGTAAGCAAGTATTTGAGTGTTGCATGATCAGTGAACACAATTACTTTTGAGCCAATAAGATATGATCTAAACTTATCAAAAGCAAAAACTATGGCTAAAAGTTCTTTCTCCGTAGTGGTATAGTTCCTTTGATTCTCATTGAGGACCTTGCTATCATAGTAAATAACATGTATTAGCTTGTCTTTCCTCTGTCCTAGAACAGTACCAACAGCAAAATCAGATGCATCGCACATTAGTTCAAAGGGAAGATCCCAGCTTGGTGGTGCTATAATAGGTGCAGAGGAGAGTTTCTTCTTAAGTTCATCAAAGGCTACCATGCACTCTCTATCAAAAACAAAGGGAGTATTTGAGACAAGTAGGTTTCTAAGGGGTTTTGCAATCTGAAGAACTGAAGATTGATGGTTTAGAGGTTATAGTAAACTCTCGTTGTAAGTATAGTTACTAAACCAAGCAATCAACCTTTCTTACAAACGTTTTGGCTGTCACAAGTAACAAACCCCTTAAAAATTGATAACTGAAGTATTCAAACCTCGGGTCGTCTTATCAAGGAATTGCAGGGAAGTATGTTCTTCTTATTGGTTATGGAGATTGTAGAATTGGGGGTTTTAAGAATGAGGGACAAATATGACAGTTGATTTAAATAGCAATTAAAATAAATAAACAAATACCGTAAGGTAAACTTTCGGCAAGGTATGAGAAATTGGAAGTCCAAGCTTAGTTATTCTTATCAACAACAATGAAAGTCGAATCTTAATTCCACTTAGTCAACCTTTACTAAAGTAAAGGAAAGTCAAGGGACTAATTAGCTTGATCTTCGAATCCTATTTATTTCCTAAGAAAAGGTTGGGATTATTGAAGTTCAACTAAATTAGCAAAGATAACAGTTATCAATTATGTTGAGAGAAGATAACTCCTGAGTTACTGCTTTCTTAACCAAAACCAAAAGAGGAAAAAGTAAATTTGCTGGAATAAAAATGCCTTCAGATGTAAAGCAATAATAACATAAATTAAAGAAACCAATCATGAATTGAAATACCTCAAATAACATTAATAAGTGAAATTGTAATCTAACATGAAGAGTTCATAAACTAAATTGGAAGAATAAATAAAAATAAAGAACCTGGGATTGAGAGTTACTCCTAAAACTAAGAGAAGTCCTAAATCCTAATCCTAAGAGAGAGAGAGGAGAGAACCTCTCTCAAAACTAGATCTAAAACATAAGAAGGGGAAATTGGCGAGCTCTTCTCAATGGATGCATTCCCTCACTTCATAACCTTTGGTCTATGCCTTCTGGACTTGGATTTGGGCCAAAAACGGCTTCAGAATTCGCTATGAGCGTTTTCTGCAATTTTTGGTGCGTAGCCTCTGTCACGCATCCGCGTGGGTCACGCGGTCGCGTCATTTGGAGCTTTTCCTTACCACGCGGTCGCGTCAGTCATGCGGCCGCGTCGCTGCTGATTCGCGCTTGGCACACGATCGCGTCGTCCATGCGATCGCGTGGATACCAGTTTCTTCAAGGACTTCGTTTTGTGCTTTCCTTCCATTTTTGTATGTTTCCTTTCCATCCTTTGAATCATTCCTGCCTTAGAAGATCTGAAACTACTCAACACACTGATCATGGCATCGAATGGAATTAAAGGTGATTAAAATAATTAATTTAAAAGCATAGGAAACATATTTTTCACATACATCAAATAATAAGGAAGGGAAAGTAAAACCATGCAATTAACATGAATAAGTGGGTGAAGGATTGAATAAATCACTCAAACTAAGCACAAAATATATCATAAAATATGGGGCATGCGATCGCGTCGCTGGAAATTGTGCTAAACGCACAAATCCAGCGTCGTTCTAGCACAACTCTCTGTCTCCCATTGGGAATTGTGCAATCCATGCGACGCGATCGCGTCGCTCACGCGGTCGCGTGGGATTGGTTGTGTGCATGTGACGCGATCGCATGGGGCATGCGATCGCGTGGGCCATTTTGTGCTAGACGCACAACGGTCGCACGATTCCAGCCTAACTTTCTGGACGTTGGATGTTTACGCCGATCTCCAGGTCACGCGGCCGCGTAGATGACGCGGTCGTGTGGGAAGTGTAGTTCGCCATTCGACGCGATCGTATGAGTGATAAGGTCGCGTCGTGCACCCCTTTTTTTTATATGCAGAATGCGGAATGCAATATGCAGAATGCAGTGCTTGATGTGAATGCTGTGCATGATTCCAGGTTCAATAAAATAAAATAAAATTCAAAAACAAACAAAACTAAATAAAATTAAAATTGCAAAAGGACCGATCATACCACGGTGGGTTGTCTCCCACCTAGAACTTTTAGTTAAAGTCCTTAAGTTGGACATTTGAAGAGCTTCCTGTTATGGTGGCTTGTGTTTAAATTCATCCAGAAATCTCCACCAGTGCTTTGAATACCAATAGCCTCCAGGGTCCCAAACTAGGCATGTAAAGCTTTTGAGCAGCTTCAAACAGATTTTCAGGCTTCCGGGGTGACGAATGTCAGAATAGATTCCAGGATCCCAAGCCTTGGATCTAAATTCGCCTCCGTCTTGATCTATATTTTTCCATTCAGGCGATTTAGAAAGTAGATTCTCACCATAGTGACCAAACGCTTTCCGAGATCCATTTAATTGAGCTTGATACCAATCCGTGCACTTCAAGTTGAAGCGTGGAACCTTATTGAACCTTGTGCACCAGCTCTGAGCACGAGCCATTTCCTTCTTACTCTTAAAGCCACAGAGAGCTCTAAGCTGGCCATCTGTTTCAAGTAAACCATATTCAAGTGAATAAGTAAAGTTAAAGGTTAAGGATTGTACCTACTTGAAGCTTGTATTAGGCGGTAATGGCCTTGGGGAAGGTGTTTCTGGTGGTTCTATAAATTCTGCTCCCTGGTAATCTTCTGTGAATTCCTCCACTTCTTTGCAAGGATCTTCAAACGCATCATCACCCTGGTCAAAGTCTTCTATGTCTTCCTCATCACTTGAGTCAAAGATTGGAGGTTGAGAGAAATCTACCTCTGCATCATCCTCGTATTCATTTGGGGAAGATTTGTCGATCTTAGAGAACTCACTTGCAGGTGCAAGTTCATTACTAAGAGAACTTGACTTGTGACTATCATCATCAAGAGAATTTGCTTCTCGGATTATTCCGTCTGATTCTTCATAAACGACTTGCCTTGGGGATTGTGCATTATCCTCCGTAGCATTAACTATAATGTCCTTGACGGATTTCTCTTCAGTTCTGGATTCCCATGGAGGTTCTACGTCTCCTAGATCTTCAACCAACTCTTCTTCTTGTACAATGACAGCTTCTTCTACTTGTTCTAGTATGAATTCATTCTCTGTCTTGTCCACTGGAGTTTCTAGTATTTCTTTCATGCTACACTCGTCATTAGATTGTCCACATGGGGCTGTGGTTGGTCCTTGAATGTTCGCGCGTCTAGAAGCTAATTGAATCACTGCTTGCTCTAGTTGTCGAATGGTTGTTTGAAGTTTATTTACTGTTGCCTTGAGGCGAACCTCTGATTCTCGGGGTGATGGATTTGGATATGAAACATAGGGACTCCTTGGGAGTGATTGGATTGGAACTGGGGTGGAAAAGGATCATACGGTGGCGAATGGTGAAGAGAAGCTTGTGAGTGTAGTGGTTCGAGGTTATGTTGAAAGGATGGTCTATAGGCACGGGGTGGGGCTTGTTGGTAGTTACAAGATTGTCCACCATATCTATCAGCTGGGTATGCATTGTAGAATGGTCGTTGTCCATGATATCTGGGAGGGTGTTGTTGCCTAAAGGGATGATTAGATCCTCTTGGCTCCATCCATCCTTGATTGGTCTGACCTTGATGCATATTCCTGTTGTAACTTCTATTTCCTTCAACAAAGTTAGAACCAAGCTCAAAGCGAGAGGGGTGAGAGTTCATAGTAGCAAATAAAATTAAAAAGGAAAAATAAAAATAAATAAACAAGCAAAATAAAAAATATTTACAATAACCAATAATAAGGCACACGTTAGCAGCTCCCCGGCAATGGCGCCATTTTGAAGAACTGAAGATTGATGGTTTAGAGGTTATAGTAAACTCTCGTTGTAAGTATAGTTACTAAACCAAGCAATCAACCTTTTTTACAAACGTTTTGGTTGTCACAAGTAACAAACCCCTTAAAAATTGATAACCGAAGTATTGAAACCTCGGGTCGTCTTCTAAAGGAACTGCAGGGAAGTATGTTCTTATTATTGGTTATGGAGATTGTAGAATTGGGGGTTTTAAGAATGAGGGACAAATATGACAGTTGATTTAAATAGCAATTAAAATAAATAAACAAATACCGTAAGGCAAACTTTCGGCAAGGTATGAGAAATTGGAAGTCCAGGCTTAGTTATTCTTATCAACAACGATGAAAGTCGAATCTTAATTCCACCTAGTCAACCTTTACTAAAGCAAAGGAAAGTCAAGGGACTAATTAGCTTGATCTTCGAATCCTATTTATTTCCTAAGAAAAGGTTGGGATTATTGAAGTTCAACTCAATTAGCAAAGATAACAGTTATCAATTATGTTGAGATAATATAACTCCTGAGTTACTGCTTTCTTAACCAAAACCAAAAGAGAAAAAAGTAAATTTGCTGGAATAAAAATGCCTTCAGATGTAAAGCAACAATAACATAAATTAAAGAAACCAATCATGAATTGAAATACCTCAAATAACATTAATAAGTGAAATTGTAATCTAACATGAAGAGTTCATAAACTAAATTGGAAGAATAAATAAAAATAAAGAACCTGGGATTGAGAGTTACTCCTAAAACTAAGAGAAGTCCTAAATCCTAATCCTAAGAGAGAGAGAGGAGAGAACCTCTCTCAAAACTAGATCTAAAACATGAGAAGGGGAAATTGGCGAGCTCTCCACAATGGATGCATTCCCTCACTTCATAACCTTTGGTCTATGCCTTCTGGACTTGGATTTGGGCCAAAAAGGGCTTCAGAATTTGCTATGAGCGTTTTCTGCAATTTCTGGTGCGTAGCCTCTGTCACGCGTCCGCGTGGGTCACGCGGTCGCATCATTCGAAACTTTTCCTTACCACGCGGTCGCGTCAGTCATGCAGCCGCGTCGCTGCTGATTCGCGCTTGGCACGCGATCGCGTCGTCCATGCGATTTAATGGATACCAGTTTCTTCAAGGACTCCGTTTTGTGCTTTCCTTCCATTTTTGTATGTTTCCTTTCCATCCTTTGAATCATTCCTGCCTTAGAAGATCTAAAACTACTCAACACACTGATCATGGCATCGAATGGAATTAAAGGTGATTAAAATAATTAATTTAAAAACATAGGAAACATGTTTTTCACATACATCACATAATAAGGAAGGGAAAGTAAAACCATGCAATTAACATGAATAAGTGGGTGAAGGATTGAATAAATCACTCAAACTAAGCACAAAATATATCATAAAATATGGGTTTATCACAATCTTAGAAAAGTCTTTGATAAACCTCCTATAGAACCCAGCGTGTCCCAAAAAACTTCTGATTGCTTTGACATTGCTTTTGGCTTGTCCACTTCTATGCCATCTTTTGAAATCTTGTGACCAAGAACCACTCCTTCAATTACCATAAAATGGCACTTCTCCCAGTTTAAAACCAGGTTGGTTTCTTGACACCTTTTTAGCACAAGAGCAAGATGGTATAGGCAATCAGAATATGAGTTCCCAAACACAGAGAAGTCGTCCATGAATACTTCTATGAACTTCTCAATCATGTCTGAAAAAATGGAGAGCATGCACCTTTAGAATGTTGCAGGTGCATTGCACAATCCAAAGGGCATTCTCCTATAAGCAAAGACACCATATGGACAAGTAAATGAAGTTTTTTCCTGATCCTTGGGGTCTACAACAATTTGATTGTAGCCCGAATACCCATCCAGGAAGCAATAATACTCATGTCCTACCAATCTTTCAAGCATTTGGTCCATAAAAGGTAGGGAAAGTGATCCTTTCGGGTGGCTTCGTTAAGTTTTCGGTAGTCAATACACATACGCCATCCGGTCACTGTCCTTGTGGGTATCAATTCATTCTTCTCATTTGCCACAACAGTGATCCCTCCCTTCTTAGGGACTACTTGCACCGGGCTTACCCAAGGGCTGTCTGAGATGGGGTAGATCACCCCTGCTTGCCACAATTTCAATACTTCTTTCTGAACCACTTCATTCATAGTTGGGTTCAGCCTCCTTTGTTGTTGCCTTGAAGGTTTGGCATCTTCTTCAAGCAGGATCTTATGCATACACATTAAAGGACTGATCCCTTTTAAGTCTGCAAGTGTCCAGCCTATGGCATCCTTGTGTTGTCTCAGCACTTGGATAAGCTCCTCTTCTTGTTCCTTACTAATACTTGAATTTATGATCACTGGGTGAGTGTTGTTGGCACCCAAATATGCATATTTTAAGCTAGGTGGTAAGGTTTTCAACTCTAACTTTGGTGACTCTACATTTTTGTTGTCTGTAGTGGTTGGCATGATTGGGTTTCTCATGGTTGCTTGTGGTGGTTCTCCATCTGGTGCTTGTTCTAGCTCAATGGTTCCTCCACATTGTTCTTCTTCTAAGACTTCTTGAACTATCTGTTCCATGGTGTCTACCAGCATGCATTCTCCTATGGATTCTTTGGGGTAACTCATTGCTTTAAAGACGTTGAAGACCATTTTCTCTTCATGTAACCTCAAGACTAGTTCTCCTTTTTGCACATCAATGATGGCTCCAGCAGTAGCTAGGAATGGTCTTCCTAGGATAATTGACGTGTTGGCCTCTTCTTCTATGTCTAGCACAACGAAATCAGTAGGGAAAATGAATTCCCCCACTTTCACTAGCAAGTCTTCCACCACACCATGTGGAAACTTAAATGTTCTGTCAGCCAATTAGAGTGCCATTTTTATTGGCTTGACTTCCTCAATCTTCATCTTTTTCATCATGGTGAGGGACATGAGATTTATGCTAGCTCTCAAGTCACACAAGGCTTTCTCAATAGTGATATCCCCTATGATGCAGGGGATTTAGAAACTCCCTGGGTCTTTCAACTTTTGAGGTAGCTTCTTCTGTATGATGGCGCTGCACTCCTCAGTCAATACTATGGTCTCCTTTGCTTCCCAGTTCCTCTTTTTGGTTATAAGCTCCTTCAAAAATTTGGCATAGAGTAGCATTTGTTCTAATGCCTTAGCAAATAGTATGTTGATTTGGAGCTTCTTGAAGATCTCCAGGAACTTAGAGAATTGGCCATCCTTCCCACCCTTTCCCAGTCTTTGTGGGTATGATGCTTTTGGCACATAAGGCTTCAAGACTGGTTTTAGTTGAAGTGGAGCAGGGATCTCTTCTTCATCCTTATTCCCATGCTTTTCTGCAACTTCTTCATGGTTGTCTTTGCTTGGGGTTCCTTCCTCCATAACCTTCCCACTTCTTAGTGTAATGACCTTGCATTCCCCTCTTGGGTTAGCCATGGTATCACTGGGAAATGTGTGTATGGGGAGTGAGATTTGCTTGGATAAAATCCCCACTTGTGCTTCCAACTTTGAGATCGCTGCGCCTTGATTTTTCAGATTTGACCTGTATTCCTCTTTATTAACGTCTATCCTTCTTTCAGTTTGGGCTTGTCTGTCCATGAGGGTGGAGACTGCTCCTGTAATCTGTGATGACAGCTGTGCTATTACAGCCTCCATCCTCTCAAAGTTGCTCTTGATTTCACATGGGTGCAAAGTTGAGGATGGTGCATCATGATTGAGGTTGTTATGTATGGGTTAGTTACTATGGTATGATGTGTTTTGTGAGTTATGGTAGGGTCTATGGTTCCCTGTTTGATGGTTGGAGTTGTGGTTGGAATGCTGATTTGATGAATAAGGTTTGTTGTGGTCCTGGTTGTGGTTTTGTTGATTCTCCCACCCAAAATTTAGGTGGTTCTTCCAACCTGGGTTGTATGTCTTAGAGTGTGGGTCATATGGTAGTTTGGATGAATTGTTCACATAATTTGCTTGTTCCCAGTCACCTTCAGATCCTGGTGTATTCCCTTCTTGTTGAGGAGTTTGGTCTTGAATGACTGAGGCTTGATTGCCTTCCATCCTCTTGGTTAAGGATGCTATTTGTGCTGCAATTGCCTTGTTCTGAGCTAACAAAGCATCGACAGAGTTGAGTTCTAACACTCCTTTCTTCTGAGTCCTTTCTGAAGCATAGAAATACTCATTTTCAGCTACAGTCTCAATGACATCTATGGCTTATTCAATGGTTTTCTTCTTGTTGAGTAAGCCTCCTAAAGAATGATCCACGGCCTTCTTTGCTTCATAGGACAGCCCCTCATAAAAGATATGTAGTTGTACCCACTCATTGAACATTTCTGGTGGGCATCTTCTTGTCAGATCTTTGAATCTCTCCCATGCCTCATAGAGTGTTTTTCCATCTTGTTGTCTAAAGGTTTGCACCTCAGCTCTCATCCTATTGATTCTTTGTGGAGGGTAAAATCTTGCAAGGGATCTGTTCACGACCTCCTTCCATGTAGTTAGCCTATCCTTGGGGAATGATTCCAACCACTTTGCTGCCTTATCTCTGAGTGAGAAAGGGAACAAAAGTAGTTTGTAGATGTCAGGGTGTACCCCATTGGACTTTACAGTATCACATATCCTCAAGAATGTGTTGAGATGTTGATTAGGGTCTTCTTGGGCACTTCCTCCATATGAGCAATTATTTTGAACAAGTGTGATGAGCTGAGGCTTCAGTTCAAAATTATTGGCATGAATTGTTAGCTTCAGGATGCTGCTGCCACAATTTCCTAGGTTTGGGTTGATGTAAGAGCCTAAGACTCTCCTTTCTTGCCCAGCATGATTGCCAGCCTCCTCTTCAACATGGTTATGTGCTTCTTCTTCCATGGTGGTTTCTAGATTTTCCTCCACTAGTTCCTCTCCAATTATGCCTTTGCCTCTTGCTTCCCTCCTTCGCCTAAGGAGGGTCCTCTCAATTTCACTATCGAAGGGAGATGAAGTCTCTCCTCTTCTACTTGTCATACAATTGGCAAATAACCAGCAGAGAACAAGTGTAGTAGGGAAAACCTTGTTGAGATTAGTGGTTAGCTTTGTTGATGCAATTAATCTAATAGTTAGAAGAGTAGGAATATGGATAACGAATAAAAATAATCAAAGAAGGAAGAAACAGAAATCAAAATAAAAATAAAAGGCGCTAAATAAAAGAAAATAAAATAACAAGGAATTTAAATTGCTTAATCTAGCTCTCCAATCAATTTAATCACTGTCAAATTTAAGCCAATCCCTGGCAACGGCGCCATAAAACTTGATGAGTCCAATTCAAACCCCATTCAAAAATTGGTGAATTAGTTCTTTTGGCAAGCGCACCAAAATTATCATCAAGTAATAACCCACAGTGAAGTGGGATCGTATCCACAGAGATTGGCAAATTGGAGCAGTTTTAATTAATTGATGAATTAGTCAAGAGGATCAATAAGATTGTGAAGTGCTGAATTGTAGATGACATAAATGTAAATGACTAGAATATAAAGAAAAACAATAAAGTGCAGAAATAGAAATGGCAGGATGTAAATGGGAATGGGGAATTGCTGAATGTAAAATTAAGCTATAAAGAAATGGATAGATAAGAATGGGGAAATTCATTGAGATTGGGAGATGTTGTCTCTTTGGATCAAATCTAGCTTATATCCTCTTCAATCATGCAACTCATTGACCTCTTGGCAATCATGATTGATAGAGTCCCAATCCCTTGGTGACTCAATCTCTCAGATCTTGATCAATAGCCAATTCCTTGGTCTAATTGCTCATGAAGAGAGATATGCTTGGTCCCTGATTATACCACACACCATTATAGGTCCAAGTAGAGGGAGGATTATATGTCACATATCCAAACACCAAAACCCAGATTCTACTCAAGTGTGAGAAGGGATTTCAAGCATGGTTTCATGTTTCCTTTCCCAAGGTTCCCATGAAACCCAATTTGCATTCAATCTCTTTTCCAAGATAATTGAACACTAAGCATTAAGAACGAAATTCCTTCTAGCAAATCAAAGAGAAGATGAAGAGAAGAAGAATCTATTATCAATCCATCAAGTACAACAGAGCTCCCTCTCTCAATGAAAGGGAAGTTAGCTACTCATAGCTCAAAAAGTACTCAAAAGTGAAGTGTAAAAGTGGATCTAAAACTAACTGCTTAACCCCCTTTCAGTACTCCTTGGGGGGTATTTATACTACTCCTAGTAAAATAAAAGAATTACAAAAGTGAAAAAGGAAAATTACATTTTGGAGGGAAAAGAAGCTCAATAAGTGTGACATTCCCAGCTGGCGTGTGATTGGCGCTCTAGTGGCGTGTCACGTACTCTTCAATTTTAGCTTGGCGTGCCACGCCCAGCCCTTCAACTGGCACGCTCGTCTATCTAACAACCTTGGCGTGCCACACCTTCGAGCTCAAGTGGCACGCCCTACCCTTTTTTCCTTTCTCTCTTCCTCTGGAAATTTGAACTAGCGTGGCACGCCCAGGGTTTGGCGTGCCACACCCTTGCTCTATGCTTGGCTAAGCTTCTCCAGAAAGTTGCACTAGCGTAGCACGCCTCTTTGTGAGTGAGTGGTTCCTCTGTTTGTCGTGCCACGCCACGAACTCAAGTGGCACACCCCAATACTTCTCTGCTCTCTGAATGCCACACTTAGGGTTCAAGTGGCACGCCTAAGTGAAGAATAGTGATTGGAGTGCCACGCCTTCGACACCAAGTGGCACACCCCATGTAATTGCCCTCCTTCATCCTCTCTGAAAACTTATACTAGCGTGCCACTCCTAAAGACTGGCGTGCCACGCCCATGATCTTGCCTTGGTTCCAGTAGTTGGCGTGCCACGCCTCAGCCTTTAAGTGGCACGCCATAGTGACATGCTTGGATTTGCGTGCCACGCCTTTGATACCAAGTGGCATGCCTAAGTGAGGTTGAGAGGTTGGCGTGCCACGCCTTCGACTTCAAGTGGCACGCCCAGTCTTCAATTGCCTTCAGCCTCTTCTCTGGATTATTGTACCAGCGTGCCACGCAATGCTGTTCAAGTGGCACGCCCATGAATTTGTGAACTCTTCAAGCTTGGCGTGCCACGCCTGTGTTCTTAAGTGGCACGCCCAAGTGATTTCTTGGAGCTGGCGTGCCACGCCTTCGATACCAAGTGGCACGCCATAGTGGAGGTTCTTCTTGGAATGGTGAGTTGGTGTGCCATGCCTGACGTTAGGATTTTTGCTAGTAAAAAATTTTGTAAAAATACTTGCGTTGTAGATATAGTTTCTAAACCAACAGAAATCCCTTCGTACAAACGTTTTGGTTGTCACAAGTAACAAACCCCTAAATAAATTGATAACCGAGTATTTAAACCTCGGGTCGTTTTCTCAAGGAACTGCAGGGAAGTATGTTCTTTTTATTGGTTATGAAGATTGTAAATTGGGGTTTTGAAGGTAGGGAGCAAGTAATTTAAATTGCAATTAAAATAAGTAAAAGACTGTAAAATAAATAAATGACTGTAAAACACACTTTTGGCAAGGTATGAGATATTGGAAGTCCTATCCTAGTTATCCTTATCAGTGATGATGAAGATTGAATCTTAATTCCACTTAGTTAACCTCTGCTAGAGCAAGGGAAGGTCAAGTGACTAATTAGTTAGATCCTCAAATCCTAGTTAATCCCTAAGGAAAGATTGGGATTATTGAAGTTCAATTCAATTAGCAAAGATAACGATTATCAATCATGTTGAGTTTGATAACTCCTGAGTTACTGATTTCTTAACCAAGACCAAAAGGAGAAAAATAAATCTACTGGAATAAAAATGCCTTCAGATTGGAAGCAACAGTAATATAAATAAAAGAAACAATTGTAAACTGAAATACCTCAAATAACATTAATTCAAAAGAGTAATCTGTAACATAGAAGAATTCATAAATTAAATTGAAAAGGTAAATAAAGAGGAATGTTGAACCTGATAGAAAGAGATAATCCTAAAAGCGAATAAAATCCTAAATCTAAATCCTAAAAGAGAGAGGGGAGAACCTCTCCCTCAAAACTACATCTAAATCATGAATAGTAACTAATTTGGAGACTCTCTTGAATGGATGCATTCCCCCACTTCATAACCTCTGATCTGTGCCTTCTGGACTTGGATTTGGGCAAAAAAGGGCTTCAAAAATCGTTGGGAGCATTTTCTGTAATTTCTGGTGCGTGGCCTCTGTCACGCAGCCGCGTGAGTCACGCGGTCGCATCAGTCATGCATCCGCGTCATATGCGTTTCGCTCAAAGTGCGCGATCGCGTCAATCACGCGGTCGCGTTGCTGTTAATTCGCGCTGGCATGCGGCCGCGTCGTCCATGCGATCGCGTCGTTGCCAGTTTCTTCAAAAACTCCGTTTTATGCTTTCCTTCCAATTTTGTTTGTTTCCTTTCCATCCTTTAAGTCATTCCTGCCTTAGAAGATCTGAAATTACTCAACACACGAATCACGGAATCGAATGGAAATAAAGGATAATCAAAATAATTATTTTTAAGCATAGGAAACATGTTTTTCACATACATCACATAATAAGGAAGGGAAAGTAAAACCATGCAATTAATATGAATAAGTGGGTGAAGGATTGAATAAATCACTCAATTTGAGCACAAAATATATCGTAAAATATGGGTTTATCAATGCCCCTTTGCTCAAGTGGCACGCCCATAGTAGTTGCTGGATTAGGCGTGCCACGCCCAACCTGGCGTGCCACGCCCCTTTTGTGTCCTCCATTGTTGCTCTCTGGAACTTTGTACTAGCGTGCCACGCCCAGTTCCTGGCGTGCCATGCCCACATGCATGCTTGGACTTTCCCTCTGGAATTTAGTACTGGCATGCCACGCCAGTGCATTTTTGTGGCGTTTGCTCCAAGTGGCATGCCAGTTTCACACGCCCAGCTTTTTGTTTGTCTTCTACCCATTTTTGATGCCTTTTTCACCTGAAATTCAGCACAACTCATCTCGAAGTAGTGTACCATAATATTCATCAAATAATGCATGAATTGTACTGATCAAATGAGATTTATGCTCTTTTATGGTCTTCTTTATGCAAGAAAGAAGGGTAGATGATGCAAGTCATCATCTACCGGTTGCTATGCACAAGAACTTAATTGTTTCTAGTGTAGTGTTGAAAATGTTTGGATGCACTTTACTAGGGGGCTTTATCATTTAGATGTTAGTACTGTTCAAATGCCTTTGCGCTGCAAAATCTGTGTTTGCCTCTTGGAATATTCTTCAAAGGCACTTGGTTTATACTTATTTCATTGTTCTCCACTTCTCCCCAATAGATGTGTTTGATTACTTTTATGATATGTCTATGGCGACAAAGCAGAATTGTATTATTGGCTTATTCTTCCTTTTTTTTAAAATAAATTTTTCATTGACCAATCCAATTAGCCTATTATAAATTCTAGGTTCGGTTGGTTAAGCGTAGCCATATCTTCCTCTTCAATTACCACATTTATTATTATGTAGTCATATTTTTTTCCTATCGGCACGCTTTAAAAGTGTAGCCATATCTTCTCCTATCGGCACGCTTTAAAAGCGTAGCCATATCTTCACCTATCGGCACTTTTTTGAAGGGTAGCCAAAGCCAAACTAATGAGCACGCTTTAAAAGTGTGGCGATATATCCACTTTTTGGCACGCTTTTAAAGCATAGCTATAAGTTAACACCTATTGGCACGCTTTTAAGTGTGGCAAGAGATATAAGCGTGGCAAAAAAGAAAGCGTGCCGATAGATCCACAAAAGCGTGGCGATAGAGCAACTGGCACGCTTACAGATGTGACCCTTTCAAAAGCGTACCGATAGCTCAAAAAGCATCGCGAAAAACTATGGGCACGCTTTTTAGCACTTTTTGGCATGTTTTAAAAGCGTGGCAAAAAACTTATTTTCTTGTAGTGATATTAGTTTGTATTAGTGATTATTGCATATTTTCTTAATTGCTTATTATAGGTAAACTAATTTTATCAATGACTTCTGAATTGTTATTAAAAAAACAAGATCAATCAGTTGAGACTAGTAGTTTTGAAGCTTACTCTTTGTTAAACTTAAAGAATTTTCAGCATATTATGATCACATTTAGCGAATTTTCATTGTATTTAGTGGCATTTTAATTGATCAATTATATTGATAGCAGTTTTATTATGATCTTCACTTTTTCTTATTACTGTGCATATTTTTTAAAACAATCACCATTTTATCTAGGAACCTGATCATCATCATTAAAAGAAATTGACTCGCATTTATTTGCTAATTAAAACTTCATTTCTTACTTATTCTTTCTTAATAATTTTCAAAATAGAAAAGAGTCCTGCTAGGGAGCCAATTGTACAATGTGTACAAATGGACTATATGAGTTACAAAATGAACATCCTCCATAATATTCAGAATAACCATTCGAGTACTAGGGATAATAAACATCTTATGTTATAAAACCACTCATCCCAAAAACTTAAAGCTGATTTTGGGGTTCACCAAGAATCAAACTCTTGATTTTTCGGATCTAGAGCTCTAATACCATGTCATGATACCACTCATCCTAGAGGCTTACGCTGATGAAAAAAGGTAACACTAATGATTATATCTCTAATACTCCCTAAACCTCCATTGTACGCATTGTACAAATATTCCATTGGCTCCCCATACTTTCCAAATAGAAAATAATAAGCATTCGTGTTTGCACACTTTAATCAATATCATGGTCTAAAAGATTATTCACAAAACAAAATGGTTCGCGATTGGCATCAACTTTGGAGCTTTTATCCGTAGTATTATACACTTTTGTTTAAATTATTTGTAATCACTAATTTTTATAATGACCATTAAATATTTAACTAATAATCTCACATGAAAACCAATAGAAGAGTTTACAAGTTTAGAGTTCCACTTGCTTGTGGTATGCCGATTTTTGTTAAGGGGTGATGTCCAATACTTTAAGGACATGAGAGATAGATATCTTTTTTGCATTGCCATTTGATAAAGTATGATATTTATTTATGTAAACTCTACATCATATCTTACTAAATGTGCTCCTTAACATATAATAAAGTGTGTGATTTATTTGTGTAAATTATATTTTTTGTTTTGTCTATTGTTATAGTTATTTTTATTTAGAAAATTAATAATAAGTGAAACTTTAAAAAAAATATGATTGAATTTTTCTATGGTAAAAAATTGTCAAAAAATGTTTATAATATAATATACTTCACCATTAATAATTATAAAAAAATTTTGTTGAGTATTTTTTATGGTCAATAGATGTCAAAATAAATCACTACAAGAAACATCGTTAAAATTGACGGCCAAACTGACGGCTAAGTCGTCGATAATATTAAAATTTGACGGCGAAATGGATGGTGAAGGTGGTCGCTATTAAGCTTATCGATTTTTCAAAATTCTAATATAATCGACGGCTTGCCTGGCCGTCGATAAAAATTTAATAAAATCGACGGTTCTTTTGTCTATAATATAAGTTTGGAAATTTTACACCATTACTAAAATCGACAACGTTGTCGTCAATATTATTGTATAAAATCAACCCCATTTTTGTCGATATTTGATTCAATAAAATCGACAAATTTTTCATCTATAATATGATAAATAAAATTAACACCTTTTCCGTCGATATTTGGTTCATTAAAATTGACAATCATTCCGTCGATTTAATTATTTAGATATCGACAAACTCTTTGTCTATATTTTGTTTTTTTTTTTTGTCTATTTACTTTTTAAAAAGCGACAGCTTTACCGTCGATTTTAATAGTCATATGTTTTAATTATTTTTTTATTTGAAAAATAGTAAACAATTAATGCAAATAAACTTTTAAATATAAAAATAAAATTTATACAGAATATTAGATAACAAGACAAATAAACTTTTAAATATAAAAATAACATTATACTAAATATGAGATAATGAGTTTACAAACTTATCAAAATAATAAATAATCCTCTAACATAAAGACTAAAGACAAGATAAATAACTAAACTTAGACTTATATTGGTTTAAATTGCAATCTACTAATAATACAAAATATTCTAACTAAAGTAATTAAATAGCCTACTCATACTCGTCTAAATAATCATCTGAGTCATCAAGATCATCAAAATCATCCACCTTTTGAGAACTCTGTGGTTGTCCTGGTTGCTGCAAAATAGGTGGGAGTTTTCTACCTGGGGCTGGGGCTGGAGCTGTGCTTTTCTGAGAGCTTGGAAAATTAAAAGGAGGAGGTGGGGGAACACGTGATCCAGAACTACTAGGACCCATGGCCCTCACATACTCAGTCAAGCTGCTCAATTGATGACTAAACTGATCCATCTGTGAGTTACTGATGTTGAGGTCCTCACATAAGGATTCAACTGTCTGTTGCCACTCTCTTTTCTCCCTTTGGTAACGGTCTTCAAGCTCTCTATATTTAGCTACATGTTGTTCAACTTCCCTATTGAGTATTGCGATTTGTTCTCTAAGATCCAAAACATCAGTGCTGCTGGTCGTGGTTGGCCCATCAACTCGAGGTCACACCATAGTAGAATCTCTTACCTCACCCATGCCATAAACCCTACCTCTTCGCTTTCCACCCACTGTCTCAATCTGTATGCTTTCCTCAGACACAGGCGGTGGATCAGTTACACCAGACTCTATAGCAGCCTGCCATTCTTACTCAGCCTGAAACATACGCTCTTGAAATATATCCTACAATGAGGAAAAATAATTGATAAACTACTATAAGTATCAATAATACAAAAATTAAGGGGATATGTGAAAAAAATAAGTCCAACATTACAATGAAAGTAAGTTACCTTTGTCTTTTGGGAGTGTTTATCAACCCATTGAGTCCTATCCTCTTTGCGAGTATGAGTGTGCTCAAAAAACTCATCCATACGTGATGGTATTCCAAGTGAATGATTCTACACAGTGTAACCAAATTATCAACAAATATAGGTGTACAATTGATCATGTACTAAACTAAGACACATTTCAAGCATAGTTTGGACAAGGCTTGGAAATACCAATAGAAACAACATCCCCCTAATAATTGGAATAGACTTAAATGTAGCAAGTATTGGCGTATATGGCATATATATCAACAAGTGTTCAAAAAGAAATAAATGCTGGTGATTTGACATATAAGAATAAAAACGGGTGGCCGAGGCTTACAAAGTACAAAGAGAAAAGTTACATTTGAGAATAGGCTGACATTAAGATAGTAACATTTCTAAATTATTATGGGATGCAACAAGTGACATCTTAGAGGTGATATTAAACCAGTTAGAGAGATTAATAAGAACCATTCCCAGGCCTTAAGATTTTGGACCATCTGGCTACCAACATAGAAGCAAAGTTTCATCGACCATTTTCAACAATTATCATCTTAATCCTTGTTATCATGTTTGTCTTAATTAGTAGAGAAACCTTTGGCAAGTAGCCTCAAGAGACAGATACTCATGCAATTTGAAGCAGAGAGACATGGAGACATGGAGAAACAGCATAGCAGCATATATAGCTCAACGAATAGGTAAATTTTGATAGTATAAATTATGATGGCAACTGATAGTATAAAGTAAAAAAGAGGGTTCTATAAGCAACTTACCAAGCGTAACCTCGCTTCGGGAAAGGTGGTGCCTCCTGCAGTGTGAAGGGAGGTACCTCGAGTCGATTTCCTGGCAGCTGTATTTCTCGCCTGTAATTGTCTATAGGCATTAGTGTCCCGACGTCTCATCAATTCACCAAGAACTTCTGGTGGGATCCAATATGGGCGGGCACCTTTTTTGCGAATGGCATGGAGCATACCTCGCAAGCGCTTGGCAGCCCTGAACCTACAAGCTTGATAGATATCATCCTCTTCCGTGTCAAGAATGTCAAAGCATTTCTATTTTAAAAAAAGTATTTGAGATGTTATTATTTGACATTCAAATAAAGTGAGTCTATCTTACTAAAAATTTTTTAAAATGCTGTTGAAGAACGGAACTCTCGCGCAATCTAGAATTTTCGCAGATAAATTCCCGTTGTAAGTATAGCTTCTAGACCGACAAGAATTCCTTTCTTACAAAAACTTTGGTTGTCACAAGTAACAAAACCCAATAAAATTTATAACTGAAGTATTTAAACCTCGGGTCGTCTCTCAAGGAATTGCAGGGCAGTATGATTTATTATTGGTTATGGAAAATTGTATGTTTCTGGGTTTTTGTGATAAGGAAAAAGTAATTTAAATGACAAGAAAATTAAATTAATAATTATAAAAATCTCTTGGCAATGTGTAAGAAATTGAGGACCAATCCTAACTATCCTTATCAGGTGTGATGAGAATTGGATTTTGCTCCCACTTTAATTAACCCTTGCTAAACAAAGGAAAGTCAAGTGAACAAATTGATTTGATCCTCAGATCCCTGTCAACTCATATGGAAAGACTAGAGTTATTGGAGTACAAATTAATCAGCAAAGAATTCCAATTTCAATCAACAACTGAGTTTGATAACTCAAGTATTACTAATTACTTAACCAAGGCCAAAAGGAAAAAATATCTTCAATTAAATTAAAATCATTCATAACTAAATTAAAGCAAATTCAAATTTGAAATACCTCAAAATATATTAATTAAGAAAATCATAACATGAATGGTTCATAAGCCGAATTGAAAAGATAAATGACAATGACAATAATAGAATCAAATAAGGTAGAAAATAAATTAAAGGAATATTGAACCTATGATTGGAGAGAAATAATCCTAAAATTGAGAGAAATCCTAATCCTAAGAGAGAGGAGAGAACCTCTCTCTCTAAAACTACATCTAATCCTAAAGTGTGAGAGTTGTGTATGTTACTCCGTTGTTTGACCAATTACATTAACTATGAAAGTGGAAAAAAACATGGAAGTGGAACCCAACACCCAGGTGGCTTAAATTGAATCCCCGTGCAGTCCACCTTTCTTTTTTTTAACCAATTACATCAATTATGTTAGCTAATTTTTAGGTGCAATGACTTAGTTAAGAATGATGGTGAGGACTAAATAAATAATTATATATAAATCTCTCATACATGTTAACTAAGGCAGCCAGCAAGTGTATATATATATATATAAATTAGATGGTATAGTATATAATATGGCATTGAAATTCTTAACAACAACAAATTAACCAGCAGTAATTAATTAATGAGATTAGCATGTATCAACAACAAATTAGCCCTACATCACGTCTAAACTAAACATATTATGACATATAATTTAGTAATTAATTAATGAGATTCGCATGTGCAGTGAAAACATGCAGGTCCTTAAAAACTCAGCCATATAATTTTATTGAGTTAATTACTGTAATATAGTAATTAAAATTTACCTTCCACTCTGTCGACCATATTTTTCGAGAATCATCATCTGCCTCATCAAAACTCAGCCATGGCTTGTTGTAGTTTTCCTTAAAAACCTGAGAAATACGCTTCAAGCTAGGCTTAGGTAGGTGCCAACTACATCAAAAACCAAAAAAATGATAAAGACATATTACTTAGAAAAAATGAGACATGCTATTCATAAAATATAAATCAAATAACAAACCATTTGGCACCATTATATCTAAGCTTGGGAACACTTGTGCTAGAGTGACCAGTAGCAGCGGAAGTTCCTTGACCATGAGTATCTTGGGTACCATTAGATGTGGTTTGTCTTTTCCCACAAGATCCTGCTCGGCTAGGAACTACAATAGCTGGATCACTCTGCACACCATGTGAGGCAGTGTTGGAAGGTTCATTGGCACACCCGGAGTAGGCATGATGTGTATCTGAGGCTCCTGACAAGAGGGGGTAGTAGTAGTAATAGGTGGCAATCTCCCATTGGCCAGAGCTGTCCTGCCTGATGATGACCCAACAAGAGTGTATAGATCCGTGTGCAAGTTAAGGGGGGGTGACCGGTAGAAAGCTTAGGCCTCCCCTTCGGCCTCGGCTGCGATCTCCATCTCTACCAACCATATTTATTCCAGCTTTTCAAGTTTTTTGATGTGGGGGCTGCTTCTCAATACTATATTAAAAAGTAAAACAGAAAATTATAGAAAAGAATTAGATGCCATAAACAATTTATATGTAGAAAAGAAAAGGCTCAATCAGATGCAGAAAAGAAAAGAATAAAATAATGTGGACAATTTATATGAGGTACAAAAAGTATAAGTACCAATACAAGTTCTTCCACTTTCTCAAATCTTTTACAAGAAACACATAAATATTGAAACTAAAAAAAAAGAACAAAATACACTAATAAAGCACATAACATTTGGTTTTACAACTAGTTATTTCCCAAATGCATGACTACTAAATTGGAAACGAGAAAGAAACAGCTAAATAGTGTAAAGGACTGGCTCCCTTAATAAAATAAACTGATGTCTTAATCATCTGATATCAGCATTAGCATGGTATTGAAAAAGGGCATCAGAGGGAACCTAATTATTAACAAATAATTCAAGACAGAATCCATCCTTCAGAATCTAAAAGGTATAATAATTTCGCATAATGGTCTTATTAAGCTTAACATGATTTCAAAATTTCACACTAAACACTAAACAGAATATATAGTAGAATAAATAGGGACAGATCGGTCCTGTCACTCACTACTATAGTTACAGGTCTATTATTGATAGTTGTCGTTACTAACTGCTATAATAGACTACACATCTTCTACACCTCATTCTGGAGAAGAAATGCCTCTGATTCAAACTCCTTTCATAAGTGTTGCCAATCAAGAAAAACAGTGTTCATTACTACTATTACTTGTGTATTTTATTTCCCATTTTATTGTTAGTGGGAGTGGGAGAGAGGCCAAGCATTATCCAAGTTCAGTGTTTCAACAAAAAGGTTCACCAAGTAGACTAAAAAGTATTAATACGCAATCATATGATGTATTACAAGCAACACCTTACTTTTTTTCTTTAAGAATTTTCACAAAGAAGAATATTTTAAGGAATGGAGAGGTAAAGTTAGTCGATTATTTGCTTACATCAAAATTGTTCACATATAATGCTAAACCAGAGAAAGATAATGTAAGAAATTAAAAGAATAAAAAATAACAAAGACTGATGCATTAATTATTAAAATGTTATTTAGAGATTCAAGGATCACATACAGTATACTTCTGCATAAGCTTTTTCAGCTTTTGCCGGCTCTTCTTCAACTTTTCAATTGATGCATAACTCTTACTATCATCCCACCGGCATAGTTTCACCAATTCTTTTAGTTCAGTCTCAATTTCTTTCTTACTGGCATCAATGTACTCCAATACACTGCAATAAGTGTCATAATTCAATGTTCATAGATTCCCAAGGTTGAAAAAGTAAAAGATGAAAAACTGAATACTGAGCAAGAATAAGGAACTCACATTGGTAAGAACTGCACATAAAAACCAAATATATTGTATAAGTATCCCAACTGCTTAATCCAAAAAGACCTGTCGTTATCATTAACAATTAACAAAGAGAATATCAGAAAAATGGATTATAACTTATAATTTCAAATAAAACTTGCTTGACAAATATTATACATTTATGCTAACTATTCATCAACATATCTAATGGCATAAGAACCGTTGAATTTTTTTGAGGGAGAGAAAGTGACACAATAATATCTATTGTCCTCCATAATGGTTTTCCTTATTCTTGGGCATTAGGAGACACAGCAACAGCTAGAACTACAAACAAATCATACCTGGAATCATATTCTAGGCACACACTTATGTGGTTTTGTTTAAGGAAAGCAAATACAGTAAGGTACTAATAAGTCACTTACCTCTTCTTTTCTTTTGAATGTATCTGTGTTTCCATATATAAATCCCAATAACAATTCCAACCACCAGAACAACTACTGAACTGACTATTGCAACAACTAGCACTGCTACATTCACTGCATAGCAAGACGAAAAAAAAAAGAAAAGAACAATACTCAAGAACTAAGATACAACAGTAAAAAGTATTCAAATTTTCTTCAATCTGGAAGCTAGATCCTTAATTGGAACTGCAATTCACTTACCTTTTGAACTCCCATTTTCTTGTTCCTTGTACCAAAGCAGCAAGTATATCAAAAAGTCACTTCAGAAAATCACTTCAAAAATAAAAATCATAAGTTAGGGATGGATAGAATAAATTAGACAATTAGAGAAGAGATGAGTGTAATAATTTAGAAATAATTTAGGGAAGTGAATATAATTTATCCATAATATTATAAATTAGGTGATTCAAATTAATGTGTTCAAATAATAAGAATCAATCCTATTGAAACTAGGATCTATAAAAAAAAATAATGCTATTGAAACTAGGAAGTAGGATTAGAGAAGAGCTATACTTGATCTTCGTCCTAGATTTTGTGTGACAAATGAGATTTGATTCTCCTTACTTCAGGCTTAATTGTAGGACTCAATACTTCAGGAGATGCAAAAGCTATGGTCTCTTTTGACCTAACCTAAATTATCGATTTCACAACATATATTATATATTCTCTTCAAATTTAGAGAACAGGATATTACAATTAGGTCAAGTTTACACATGAAATAGGGAATTTTCAAATGAAACTGAAGTTGGCTTTGGAAAGAGTTCAGTAACAGTCAGAAAATGATACCTAGTTCTTGTAAGCTTGATTGAGAGAGAGCGGAGAAGGACCAAAGTAGGAGGAGCGACGGCGACACCAGAGAGAAGGAGCGATGGCGGCGTGGCAGCAGCGGAGCGACATGGGGAGGCTTTGTTCAACTCGGCTACAGGATCGCTAGAGAGGGAGAGAGTAATTGAGTAATTGTTGCTTCCTTTGACGCAAAAAGGAAAACAAAAACTCCATCAAAACCAAGCACAGAAAGGACAGAGAAACATTTTTTATTTATCAAACACTAAAGACAACACTTAGAACTTGAACATTAAACTTATTGTTGTCACTGATGATGATGGTGGGTTCTAATTTGAGGCAGATTGCATAAAGATTCTAATTAAACGATTCAATTAGATTAGGGTTTAAAATTCATTTATAGAAAGGATAGAATTGTGTTTCTAAACTTGGAAACGGGAAGAAGGTGCGGGGCTGGTGTTTTTAGCAATAAAAATTGACGGCGTCGTTGTCGATTTTTATTTGAAAAAAAGCAACGCCTTTTGCGTCTATTTTATACATTAAATCCACACCATTTATTTGATTTTGGAAAGCAATTTAGACTGTTCAAATTTATCGACGGAAAGGTTGTCGATATTTTAAATATAAAAATAGACGCATTGTCCGTCGATTTTAAAATAAAAGTATTTTCAACATCTGACTCGTCGACAATATGACGATAGGTGGGAAACGGTTTAATGCAGCATAAAAAAATCGTCGGAATTCATTGTCGATTTTATTATTTTATTTTTAAATTTCTTTTTTTAAAATATCGACAGTAAGCCGTCAAAAATTATCGACGGCAGAAATAGCCGTCGATTTTTTGCGTCGAAAAATACGCATTTTCTTGTAGTGAATAGTATTTTTGACAATTAATAAGTATCACAAAAAATATATTTTCAAAATTTTTTAACAAATTACTTTTTATGACTAATAATTATCAAAATAAGATTAAACTTTTTTATAATTACTTATATGTTAAAAATATTATTTTTGACAAAATATTTATTAACATATTTTTATAATTAAAATAGTGTCAAAAATTATTTTTTTGATGGATTTTAATTTTTTTAATACATGTCACCCTAAAAATAATCTATATTATTATAGTGATACTCAATGGCTTAGACATTTTTGTATGCATGTTCACTTCATGTGAGAGGAAATTAAATGTCATGTAAATTTATAAAGAGGAACAAGTGCTAAGAAAAAAATATTCAGCTTGAGTTGCATCATGCACACTTCCATCATTGGAATGTATCCACTCACGATGTTTTTAGTTCTACGACTATGGCATAATTTACAGATATTAATAGAGGAATGGAAATATTTAATAAAAAAATTAACAAAAAATAGTTAAAATGATTAATAAATATTAAATAAAATAAATTTTAGAATGTTTGTTTGTCTTTATAGTATTATTGAATATTAGGGGGAGATGCGTTGCATTGATTTGGGAAGATCTTCAGTAACACAGTTGCAAACTTTAACAAACAATAACTCAATTTAACTATGCTATGCCACAATTCGGATTTTTTATTTAAATAAATAAAATAAATATTTTTTTTATTGAAATAAATAATTATAAAAATTATTATCAAAATTTGTTTTCCAGGTTTATCTTGTTTACTGTGTAAATGAGATAAGGCACGTTGTAAACGAGATATGTACATACTTATCTCATTTACATTGTAAACGGATAAGGCTAGTTGGACGCTTATATATACATTTCGTTGATAGCGAGGTTCTGGACCTGAATTCGAACTTTTCGACCACTTTTTCCTCTCTTTTATCACTTTCTGACTATATTATCGAGTAATACAATGATGGCACGCGCATATGTACGTGATCGGGACATCAACCGACTGAATGCGACATGGCACTACGCTGGGGCAGACGATTTTGTGGTTAGCTCTATTATCTTGAGTTTTATGTAATCCCATACATGTATAGCCATGGTTAGGGTACTTGCGAAGAACTCGAATACAATTTGTATGATTAGGAATATGTCACTGGTATAAATTAGTAATTCTAGGAATGTGATTATTATTTTATGTAATCCCATATATGTATAGCCATAGTTAGGGTACTTGCCAAGAACTAGAATACAATTTGTATTATTAGCAATAGGTCACTGATAGAAAATAGTAATTCTAGGGTTGCAGTTATCAGACGAAGGAGTCGTTCTCGCTGAAGCTTGTATGGCTGATGAGCGGATATTTTATACGCTTTTTGGGGATAATTTCATATAGTTTAGAGTATGTTTTAGTTAGTTTTTAGTCTATTTCTAGTAGTTTTTAGGAAAAATTCATATTTCTGGACTTTACTATGAGTTGTGTATTTTCTGTAATTTCAGGTATTTTTCTGGCTGAAATTGAAGGAGCTGAGCAAAAATCTGATTCAGGCTGAAAAAGGACTGCTGATGTTGTTGGATTCTGACCTCCCTGCACTCAAATTGGATTTTCTGGAGCTACAGAACTCGAAATGGCATGCTTCCAATTGCATTGGAACGTAGACATCCAGGGCTTTCCAGCAATATATAATAGTCCATACTTTGCACAAGGATAGATGACGTAAACTGGCGTTCAACGCCAGTCCTCTGCCCAATTCTGGCGTCCAGCGCCAGAAAAGGATCAAAAACTGGAGTTGAACGTCCAAACTGGCACAAAAACTGGCGTTCAACTCCACAAATGGCCTCTGCACGTGAATTGCTTAAAGTCTCAGCCCCAGCACACACCAAGTGGGCCCCAGCACACCAAGTGGGCCCCAGAAGTGGATCTCTGCATCATCCATCATAGTCCACTCATATTTTGTAAACCTAGGCTACTGGTTTAGTATTTAAACAACTTTTAGAGACTTATTTTGTATCTCATGACATTTCAGATCTAAACTTTGTATTCTCTGACGGCATGAGTCTCTAAGCCCCATTGTTGGGGGTGAGGAGCTCTGCTATGTCTCGATGAATTAATGCAAGTATTTCTGTTTTCTATTCAAACACGCTTGTTCCTATCTAAGATGTTCATTCGCGCTTAACTGTGATGAAGGTGATGATCAGTGACATTCATCACCTTCCTCAAACCATGAACGTGTGCCTGACAACCACCTCCATTCTATATCCGATTGAATGAGTATCTCTGAGATCTCTTAATCAGAATCTCCGTGGTATAAGCTAGAACTGATGGCGGCATTCATGAGAATCCGGAAAGTCTAAACCTTGTCTGCGGTATTCCGAGTAGGATTCAAGGATTGAATGACTGTGACGAGCTTCAAACTCCTGAAGGCTGGGCGTTAGTGACAGATGCAAAAGGATAGTAAATCCTATTCCAACCGGATCGAGAACCAACCAGTGATTAGCCGTGCTGTGACAGAGCGCGTGAGCGTAGTTTTCACTGGAAGGATGGAAGGTAGCCATTGACAACGGTGATCCACCAACACACAGCTTGCCATAGGAGGACGTGTGTGCGTGAATCAGAAGACAGAGGAAAGCAGAGATTCAGAAGACAAAGCATCTCCAAAACTCCAACATATTCTCCATTACTGTACAACAAGTAACTTTTAATTTATGCTCTACTGGTTACTCACAATTCAATTGATAAACATAATTGACTTCCTGACTAAGATTTACAAAATAACCATAGATTGCTTCAAACCAACAATCTCCGTGGGATTCGACCCTTACTCACGTAAGGTATTACTTGGACGACCCAGTGCACTTGCTGGTTAGTGGTACGCGTTGTGAAAAGTGTGATTCACAATTCGTGCACCAAGTTTTTGGCGCCGTTGCCGGGGATTGTTCGTGTTTGAACAACTGACGGATTATTTTGTTGCTTAGATTAGGAAAAATCTTTCTTTTTTTTTTTTTGGTTTAGAGTCTTTTATTATTTATCCCTTGTTAAAATACTTTAAACTTATAGCTCAGTTATTTAGAACATGGTGTTTATGTTCATGATAATTGGCTATCATATTTTTTAAAAACTTTTTCAAAAATAATTTTTCTATTAAATCCTGTGCCAAACTTTAAGTTTGGTGTTTTCAAAAATAATCTTTCTTAAAATTTTTGAAGGTCCCATAACTCATTTGGCTAGAGCGTTAATCTGTGTTCTTGGTAATTGGGTTAGAATCTTTTATACTCTTTTCAAAACCTTCTTTTTCAAAAATATTTTTTCTATTAAATCTTGTGCCAAACTTTAAGTTTGGTGTTCTTCCTTCATGTTCTTCCTTTGATTTTCGAAAATTTTGGTTTGGTTTTCTAAAAATTTTAAGTTTGGTGTTCTTCCTTCATGTTCTTGTGTTCTTGTGAGTCTTCAAAGTGTTCTTGAGTTTTCCCTGTGTCTTGATCTTAAAATTTTTAAGTTTGGTGTTCCTTGGTGTTTTCCCTCCAAATTTTTCGAAAACAAGGAGCATTAGATCTAAAAATTTTAAATCTTGTACTATCTTATTGTTTTTCTCTCTCCTCACTAAATTCAAAAAAAAAATATCTTTTCAAAATATCTCTTCTAACTTCCTAACTTCTTATCTTTTCAAAATTTGTTTCAACTAACCAACTAACTTTTTGTTTGTTTCTTAACTTTTTCAAAACTACCTAACTAACTCTCTCTCTCTCTAATTTTCGAAAATATCTTCCCTCTTTTTCAAAAAAAAAAAAATTTTTTTTTAACTAATTAATTTTTATTTTCTTTTACGAAAAAAAAAATATTTAACTTCAAAATTCAAATTCTTTTTAGTTATTTTATTTTATTTAAGTATTTACTTCTTATAAAATAAAATAAATAAAAAGGTAAATCAGTCCAAGTTATATCCATAGATCCATCATGGACATAAGTGGAAATGAACAGTCCAGGAGGACTCTGGGGTCATATTCTAACCCCTCTACTGCTTCATATGGGAGTAGCATCTGCATACCCTCCATTGGAGTCAGTAGCTTTGAGTTGAATCCTCAGCTCATTATCATGGTGCAGCAAAGTTGCCAGTATTCCGGTCTTCCACAGGAAGAACCTACAGAGTTTCTGGCACAATTTTTACAAATTGCTGACACAGTACATGATAAGGAAATAGATCAGAATGTCTACAGACTATTACTGTTTCCATTTGCTGTAAAAGATCAAGCTAAGAGGTGGTTAAATAACCAACCTAAGGCCAGCATAAGAACATGGAAACAGCTGACAGAAAAATTCCTGAATCAATATTTCCCTCCAAAAAGGATGACACAGCTAAGGCTGGACATCCAAGGCTTTAAACAAGGAGATAATGAATCTCTTTATGATGCCTAGGAGAGATACAGAGAGATGCTACGAAAATGCCCCTTTGAAATGTTTTCAGAGTGGGTTCAGTTAGACATCTTCTACTATGGGCTTGCAGAAGGAGCTCAGATGTCTCTAGATTACTCAGCTGGTGGATCTATCCATATGAGAAAGACAATTGAAGAGGCTCAAGAGCTCATTGATACAGTTGCCAGGAATCAGCATCTGTATCTAGGCAGCAACCCTTCCATGAATGAAGAAGTTAAAACAGTAACTGCTGAATTCAGTACTGTAAAACAAGCTGCTGAATTCAATCAGCAATTAGATTTTCTAACAAAGCAGCTAGCTGAATTCAAAGACAGGTTACAGGAGACAATGATAGCTAATATACATATGGACGAATAGTTTAAGCAAACAAAGCAGCAGCTATCAAAGCAACTAGCAGAAGAATGCCAAGCAGTTCAATTAAGAAGTGGGAAAACATTAAATACCCCACCTCAAGGCATCAAAAATTCAAGAAATGAGCGACCCACCAAAGATTCCCCTGAGGACAGTAAGAGCCCAGGAAAAAATAATTCTGGCACTAAAACGCCAGAAAATGGGTGGAAGGCTGGCGCTGAACGCCCAGACCATGCCCAAAACTGGCGTTCAGCGCCAGAAACAAGGCAGGATTGGCGTTCAACGCCAGAAATGGGCAAGAATCTGGCGTTGAACGCCCAAATGGGGCAGAATCCAGCGTTGAACGCCCAACAGGGGCACATTTCTGGCGTTCAGGCGCCAGGAACAGACAGTGAGCTGGCGTCTAACGTCACTCCAGCGTCTGACTCTGGCACTCAATTGCCAGTGAGGGATCAGACACACACAAGTGCTGATAACAACCCCTCTAAAAAGGCTTCTTTAACCACTAAGGTTGAGGAATATAAAGCCAAGATACCTTATCCTCAAAAACTCCGGAAAGAGGAGCAGGATAAGCAATTTGCTCGCTTTGCAGATTATCTAAGGACTCTTGAAATAAAGATTCCATTTGCAGAGGCACTTGAGCAAATACCTTCTTATGCCAAGTTCATGAAAGAGATCTTGAGTCATAAAAAGGAGTGGAGAGAAACAGAAAGAGTTCTCCTCACTGAAGAATGCAGTGCAGTCATTCTGAAAAGCTTTCCTGAAAAGCTTAAAGACCCTGGGAGTTTTCTGATACCATGCATATTAGAAGGTGATTGCACCAAGACAGCTTTATGCGATCTTGGGGCAAGCATCAACCTGATACCTGCATCCACTATCAGGAAGCTTGGCTTAACTGAAGAAGTTAAACCAACCCGGATATGTCTCCAACTTGCTGATGGTTCCACTAAATACCCATCAGGCGTGATTGAGGACATGATTGTCAGAGTTGGGCCATTCGCCTTTCCCACTGACTTTGTTGTGCTGGAAATGGAGGAGCACAAGAGTGCTACTCTCATTCTAGGAAGACCCTTCCTAGCAACTGGACGATCCCTCATTGACGTCCAACAGGGGGAAATAACCCTGAGAGTCAACGATGACGAGTTCAAGTTGAACGCTGTCAAAGCCATGCAGCATCCAGACACATCAACAGACTGCATGAAAGTTGACCTTATTGACTCTTTGGTAGAAGAGATCAACATGGCTGAGAGTCTCGAATCAGAGTTGGAAGACATCTTTAAAGATGTTCAGCCTGATTTGGAGGATTCAGGGGACATGAAAGAGCCTCTGAACTTTCTTCTAAAAGAGGAAAAACCTCCTAAACCAGAGCTCAAGCCACTGCCACCATCCTTGAAATATGCATTTCTAGGAGAAGGTGACACTTTTCCAGTGATCATAAGCTCTGCTTTAAATTCACAGGAAGAGGAAGCACTTATTCAAGTGCTAAGAACACACAAGACAGCTCTTGGGTGGTCCATAGGTGACCTTAAAGGCATAAGCCCAGCTAGATGCATGCACAAAATCCTATTGGAGGATAATGCCAAACCAGTGGTTCAACCACAGAGGCGACTAAATCCAGCCATGAAGGAAGTGGTGCAGAAAGAGGTCACCAAATTACTAGAGGCTGGGATTATTTATCCCATTTCTGATAGCCCCTGGGTGAGCCCTGTTCAAGTCGTCCCAAAAAAGGGAGGCATGACAGTGATTCATAATGAAAAAAATGAACTGGTTCCTACAAGAACAGTTACAGGGTGGCGCATGTGTATTGACTACAGAAGGCTCAATACAGCCACCAGAAAGGATCATTTTCCTTTACCATTCATAGACCAGATGCTAGAGAGACTAGCAGGTCATGATTATTACTGCTTTTTGGATGGCTACTCAGGCTATAACCAGATTGCAGTAGATCTCCAGGATCAAGAGAAAACAGCATTCACATGTCCATCCGGAGTGTTTGCTTATAGAAGGATGCCCTTTGGGCTATGCAATGCACCTGCAACCTTCCAGAGATGCATGCTCTCTATTTTCTCTGATATGGTGGAAAAATTTCTAGAAGTCTTCATGGATGACTTCTCAGTATATGGAGACTCATTCAGCTCCTGTCTTGATCACCTAAAACTTGTTCTGAAAAGATGCCAAGAAACCAACCTAGTTTTAAACTGGGAAAAGTGTCACTTCATGGTGACTGAAGGAATTGTTCTTGGGCATAAAATCTCAAACAAGGGAATAGAGGTGGATCAAGCAAAAATAGAGGTAATTGAAAAATTACCACCACCTGCCAATGTTAAGGCAATCAGAAGCTTTCTGGGGCATGCAGGATTCTATAGGAGGTTTATAAAGGATTTTTCAAAAATCGCAAAACCTCTAAGCAATCTGCTAGCTGCTGACACGCCATCTGTGTTTGACACAGAGTGCCTGCAGGCGTTTGAAACGCTGAAAGCTAAGCTGGTCACAGCACCAGTCATTTCTGCACCAGACTGGACATTACCATTTGAGCTAATGTGTGATGCCAGTGATCATGCCATTGGTGCAGTATTGGGACAGAGGCATGACAAGCTTCTGCATGTCATTTATTATGCCAGTCGCGTTTTAAATGATGCCCAGAAAAATTACACAACCACAGAAAAGGAATTACTTGCAGTGGTTTACGCCATTAACAAGTTCAGATCCTACTTAGTAGGATCAAAGGTGATTGTGTATACTGACCATGCTGCTCTTAAGTATCTACTCACAAAGCGGGATTCAAAACCCAGGCTCATCAGATGGGTATTGCTTCTGCAAGAGTTTGATATAGAAATAAGAGACAGAAAAGGGACAGAGAACCAAGTAGCTGATCATTTGTCCCGGATAGAGCCAGTGGAAGGGACGTCCCTCCCCTTCCTTGAGATCTCTGAGACGTTCCCTGATGAGCATCTATTTGCCATTCAGGAAGCACCATGGTTTGCCGATATTGCAAACTATAAAGCTGCAAGGTTCATACCCAAGGAGTACAATAGAATACAAAAAAAGAAACTAATTACTGATGCAAAGTACTACTTGTGGGATGAGCCCTATCTCTTTAAGAGATGTGCAGATGGAATTATCCGTAGGTGTGTCCCCAGAGAGGAAGCACAGAGAATCCTATGGCATTGCCATGGATCTCAATATGGAGGCCATTTCGGAGGTGAGCAAACAGCCACCAAGGTTCTCCAATGTGGCTTCTATTGGCCCACACTCTATAAAGATTCCCGAGAGTTTGTACGTAATTGTGACAGTTGCCAAAGAGCTGGTAATCTGCCTCATGGTTACGCCATGCCTCAACAAGGAATCTTGGAAATAGAGTTGTTTGATGTATGGAGAATTGACTTCATGGGACCTTTCCCACCATCATACTCAAACACTTATATTCTAGTGGCAGTTGACTATGTATCAAAATGGGTTGAGGCTATTGCCACACCCACCAATGATACTAAAACAGTGCTGAAGTTCCTCCAGAAACATATCTTTAGCAGGTTTGGTGTCCCTAGAGTGTTAATCAGTGATGGGGGCACTCACTTCTGCAATAAACAGCTTTACTCTGCCATGGTTCGGTATGGAATTCGCCACAAAGTGGCCACTCCATATCATCCACAAACCAACGGGAAAGCTGAAGTCTCTAACAGAGAATTAAAGAGAATCCTGGAACGGACAGTAAATACCCGTAGAAAGGATTGGGCAAGGAGCTTGGATGATGCTCTGTGGGCTTACAGAACAGCATTCAAGACCCCTATAGGGACCTCTCCATACCAACTCGTGTATGGTAACGCATGCCACTTGCCCGTGGAACTGGAACATAAGGCCTACTGGGCAACCAGATTCCTAAACTTAGATGCCAAATTAGCAGGAGAAAAACGATTGCTCCAGCTAAATGAGCTAGAGGAGTTCAGATTCACAGCTTTCGAAAATGCCAAGCTATATAAAGAAAAATCAAAAAAGTGGCATGACAGAAAGCTGTCATCTAGAATCTTTGAACCAGGACAGAAGGTTCTGTTGTTTAACTCTAGACTCAGGCTATTCCCCGGGAAACTGAAATCCCGGTGGAGGGGACCATACGTGATTACAAGTGTATCACCATATGGTTATGTGGAGCTTCAAGATATTGATTCTGATAAGAAGTTCATTGTCAATGGACAGAGAATCAAGCATTATCTTGAAGGCAACACTGAGCAAGAATGCTCAAGGCTGAAGCTAGATTAAAAGCTCAGCAAAGTCCAGCTAAGGACAGTAAAGAAGCGCTTGTTGGGAGGCAACCCAATTTTTATTTATTCTCATGATTTTTCATGTTTTATTAGGTTCATGATCATGTGGAGTCACAAAATAAATATTAAAAATTGAAAACAGAATCAAAAACAGCAGAAGAAAAATCACACCCTGGAGGAAGCACCTGTCTGGCATTCAACGCCAGAACAGAGCATGATTCTGGCGTTCAACGCCAGAAATGGCTAGTAAATGGGCGTTGAACGCCCAAAATGGGCACCAACCTGGCGCTGAACGCCCAGAGTTGTGTGCAATTCCCTCTTCTTTTGCTCGAGGGCGAGCAACATTCTAAGTTTGGTGTGGTAAAACAATTATGTAAAGGATCTATAGCTCAGTGGTAGAACATGTGGCTGCAAATCAAGAGATACCTCAGGGGATGCACTTCCCTCCACATAATTATTGGAAGCAATTGAGGATAGAAATACCAAAGATCACTAGGAATCAAGCCACAAAGGCAAGGAAGAGACATAAAAGAGCTCAAGAACATCATTGGTGCCTCAAGAAGGAAATGCCACCATCACTAAGGTGGACTCATTCCTTGTTCTTACTTTCTCTGTTTTTCGTTTTCTCTATGATAAGTGCTTATCTATGTCTGTGTCTTCATTACATGATCATTAGTAGTAATTAGTGTCTAGTTTGATTTTATCCCCAATTAAGTTATAGTCTATTTTTCTCATCATCAGCAAACATGAATAAAATAGTAGATCTTTTGAATAAGAGGCAATAAAATTTCGAGTTTAATAAGAGAAATTCTAATTAGTTAAATGTGGTGGCAATGCTTTCTGTCTTCTGAATGAATGCTTGAACAGTGCATATGTCTTTTGAATTTGTTGTTTAAGACTGTTAAATATGTTGGCTCTTGAAAGAATGATGAACATGAGACATGTTATTGATAATCTGAAAAATCATAAAAATGATTCTTGAAGCAAGAAAAAGCAGCAAAGAACAAAGCTTGCAGAAAAAAAAAAAAAAGCAAGCAGAAAAAGCCAATAACCCTTAAAACCAAAAGGCAAGGGCAACTAAAAAGGATCCCAAGGCTTTGAGCATAAGTGGATAGGAGGGCCTAAAGGACTGAAATCCTGGTCTAAGCGGCTAAACCAAGCTGTCCCTAACCATGTGCTTGTGGCGTGCAGGTGTCAAGTGAAAACTTGAGACTGAGCGGTTAAAGTCAAGGTCCAAAGCAAAAAGAAGAGTGTGCTTAAGAACTCTGGACACCTCTAATTGGGGACTTTAGCAAAGCTGAGTCACAATCTGAAAAGGTTCACCCAGTTATGTGTCTGTGGCATTTATGTATCCGGTAGTAATACTGGAAAACAAAGTGCTTAGGGCCACGGCCAAGACTCATAAAGAAGCTGTGTTCAAGAATCATCACACTGAACTAAGAGAATCAATAACACTATCTGAATTTTGAGTTCCTATAGATGCCAATCACTCTGAGCTTCAATGGATAAAGTGAGATGCCAAAACTGTTCAGAAGCAAAAAGCTACTAGTCCCGCTCATCTAATTAGAATCTGAGCTTCATTCAAAAACTCTGAGATATTATTGCCTCTCAACCTATTAGTCTTCTATTTTATTTGTCTAGTTGCTTGAGGACAAGCAACAGTTTAAGTTTGGTGTTGTGATGAGCGGATATTTTATACGCTTTTTGGGGATAATTTCATATAGTTTAGAGTATGTTTTAGTTAGTTTTTAGTCTATTTCTAGTAGTTTTTAGGAAAAATTCATATTTCTGGACTTTACTATGAGTTGTGTGTTTTTTTTGTAATTTCAAGTATTTTTCTGGCTGAAATTGAAGGAGCTGAGCAAAAATCTTATTCAGGCTGAAAAAGGACTGCTGATGATGTTGGATTCTGACCTCCCTGCACTCAAATTGGATTTTCTGGAGCTACAGAACTCGAAATGGCATGCTTCCAATTGCATTGGAAAGTAGACATCCAGGGCTTTCCAGAAATATATAATAGTCCATACTTTGTACAAGGATAGACGACGTAAACTGGTGTTCAACGCCAGTTCTCTGCCCAATTCTGGCGTCCAGCGCCAGAAAAGGATAAAAAACTGGAGTTGAACGCCCAAACTGGCACAAAAACTGGCATTCAACTCCACAAATGGCCTCTGCACATGAATTGCTTAAAGTCTCAGCCCCAGCACACACCAAGTGGGCCCCAGCACACCAAGTGGGCCCCAGAAGTGGATCTCTGCATCATCCATCATAGTCCACTCATATTTTGTAAACCTAGGCTACTGGTTTAGTATTTAAACAACTTTTAGAGACTTATTTTGTATCTCATGACATTTCAGATCTAAACTTTGTATTCTCTGACGGCATGAGTCTCTAAACCCCATTGTTGGGGGTGAGGAGCTCTGCTATGTCTCGATGAATTAATGCAAGTATTTCTGTTTTCTATTCAAACACGCTTGTTCCTATCTAAGATGTTCATTCGCGCTTAACTGTGATGAAGGTGATGATCAGTGACATTCATCACCTTCCTCAAACCATGAACGTGTGCCTGACAACCACCTCCGTTCTATATCCGATTGAATGAGTATCTCTGAGATCTCTTAATCAGAATCTCCGTGGTATAAGCTAGAACTGATGGCGGCATTCATGAGAATCCGGAAAGTTAAACCTTGTCTGTGGTATTCCGAGTAAGATTCAAGGATTGAATGACTGTGACGAGCTTCAAACTCCTGAAGGCTGGGCGTTAGTGACAGATGCAAAAGGATAGTAAATCCTATTCCAACCGGATCGAGAACCAACCAGTGATTAGCCGTGCTGTGACAGAGCGCGTGAGCGTAGTTTTCACTGGAAGGATGGAAGGTAGCCATTGACAACGGTGATCCACCAACACACAGCTTGCCATAGGAGGACGTGTGTGCGTGAATCAGAAGATAGAGGAAAGCAGAGATTCAGAAGACAAAGCATCTCCAAAACTCCAACATATTCTCCATTACTGTACAACAAGTAACTTTTAATTTATGCTCTACTGACTAAGATTTACAAAATAACCATAGATTGCTTCAAACCAACAATCTCCGTGGAATTCGACCCTTACTCACGTAAGGTATTACTTGGACGACCCAGTGCACTTGCTGGTTAGTGGTACGCGTTGTGAAAAGTGTGATTCACAATTCGTGCACCAATGGCTGAAGGACCATATTCGCCATATGGCACTAACCGATGACCTAGAGACACCCAACAATATCGAGGTTGTAAGAACCAGAGTTCTCACATAAAATCGCTTTAATAAAATAATAATTTTAACGGCCCAGAATCGGTTAGAAAAATTAGACATCTTAATTTGAAAATAAAAGGTGAAATTTGAATTCAATAGATTTTTTGAGTGGGAAAATGTATCTTTTGCATAAAGTTTTTATAAAAACGCGTTGGCACTTAAGACCGGCAGTACCGGCTCTAGAATGTCCAATACCGTATATTGAGAAAAATAAGATGTTGAAAATTGAATTTATTATTATGAAAGGACAAAAATAATTTAGAATAAAAAACGGGGCGCTAATCTTAAAGGTTTTGGCCCAAAGTGGGCCAAACGGGCCTTAAACACTAATGGGTTGAATCGAACCCAAATCGGGTCCAAGGCCCAACATATATATGTATGCTTAATGAGTTTTCAGCTCATTTTTGCCCTAAGACAAAGAAAGAGGCGCTGATTGAGAACAGAGGAGAGCTGAGGGTTTGGTCACTATTCACAACCACCTTTCGGTGACCATAACTTAAGCTACGGTACTCCGATTGATGAGCCGTTTGCGAGCACAGGAAGCTCTTGTCGAGCTCTTAGTTTTTAGCTAACCTTTGTTAATTAGAAATAAAAAATAAGCTCCATTTTCCAGCCCTAATAATTTTGCATTTTTGGGTTTGGTTTTTGAGTAAGTTTTGTAATTTTGGTTGTTTAAGGGTGATCTAGTATTGGAATATTGTTGGGTTTTACCTCTAATTTTGTGGATAAGGTAAGGTTTCACTAAACCTTTGTATTTAGTTGTTTTTGTGAACCCTAGGTTTTATGTGATATGTTGTATGATGTTAGATTGAGTTTTGGAGTTTGTTGGAGTGATGCATGGTGGTTTTGAGCTTGATGGCTTTGCTTGGTATTTTGAGTTGCATGGAAATCGGTCAAAGTATGGTTTTGATTTCTTTTATGTAATATGTAACATTTTTGGAAACTTAGGCTAGTGGATCTTTTTATTGGATTGAATTGGTTATTGAAATTTATTGGATTGATGATGTATGATGATTTTCATGAATTATGATGAGAATTATTGAGGTTGGGTAATGAATGTAGATGATGAAATCAGTATTGATTGTGTGGATGATACTTGTGATATAATGATCGTGATGTGATGATGTTGTAAATTGATGAAGGGACCTTTAAACTGTCAATTTTTATTATCCTTTATTACCATTCGATGCCTTGATATGTGTGTTAAGTGTTTTCAGGGTTTATAGGGCAGGAATGGCTTAGAGGATGGAAAGGAAGCTTGCAAAACTAGAAGGAATACAAGAAACTGAAGGAATTGCTGAGCTATCCAGCCTAACCTCTTGGTACAAAATCGATCATAACTTGAGCTATAGAGGTCCAAATGAGGCGGTTCCAGTTGCGTTGGAAAGCTAACATCCGGGCTTTGCAACGATATATAATTTTCCATAGCTACCCCAAAGATAGGCGATTCGCACGCATGGATCATGCGTACGCGTGACCTAGAGAAAATTCAATCCACGCGTACGCGTGGACAACGCATATGCGTGACTTTGCTGCGTGCTGGACGTATCAGAAATCACTGGGGGCGATTTTTAGGCTATTTTTGACCCAATTTTTGGCCCAGAAAATACAGATTAGAGGCTACAGAGTGGGGAATGCATCCATTCAATCAAATTTCTCATTATTCATAATTTTTAGGTTTTAGATGTAGTTTTTAGAGAGAGAGGCTTTCTCCTCCCTCTTAGGTTTTAGGATTAGGAATTCTTCTTCTTCTCAATTCCAGGTTCAATGTTCCTTTAATTTAGTTTCTCTTCTACTTTTATTTATTCTAAGCATTCGAGTTTATTTATTCCCTTTATTGATCACTTTATGTTGCTACTTTGATTTATGAACTCCATGTTAGATTTGATTTTCTTTATTTAATCTAATTTGAGGTATTTCATATTTATGATTTTAATTTAGCTTTTTACATTCTTAGCTTTGTTTGAGTAATTGGAGACTCTTGAGTTATCAAATTTCTTTGTTGATTGATATTTGAAGTTTGCTAGTTGATTTGGATCCCTCTAAAGCTAGTCTTTCCTTAGGAGTTGACTAGGACTTGAGGAATCAAATTGGTTAGTCTACTTGACTTTCCTTTATTTAGTAAGGGTTAACTAAGTGGGAGCAATGAATAATTCTCATCACAATTGATAAGGATAACTAGGATAGGACGTCCAGTTTTCATACCTTGCTAAGATTTTTCTTAATTATTAATTTACTTCCTTGTTATTTACATTCCTTGTTCCTTATTTCAAAAACCCCAAAAAGATTGAATCCCACCATTTTAGAAGTTGTCAAGAAAGAAGTGACCAGGCTGCTTGGAGCATATATCATTTACCCCATCTCAGACAGTAAATGGGTCAGTCCAGTACAAGTGGTGCCCAAGAAGTCCGGAGTCACAACAGTAAAGAATGAGCATGGAGAGCTTCTGACAATTAGAGTGCAGAATTCATGGAGAGTTTGCATTGATTACAGGTGTCTCAACCAAGCTACTCGCAAGGATCACTACCCCTTGCCTTTTATTGATCAAATGCTTGATCTCCTGTCAGGTAAATCCCATTACTGCTTTTTAGATGGTTATAGATGCTATTTTCAAATTCATATAGCTCCTGAAGATCAGGAAAAGACTACTTTTACATGTCCTTTTGGAATGTATGCATACAAAAGGATGCCTTTTGGCTTATGTAATGCACCAGCTACTTTCTAAAGATGCATGATGTGTATCTTTTCAGATCTTATTGAAAACTGTATGGAAGTTTTCATGGATGATTTTAGCGTATATGGTGATTCCTTTAACCTTTGCTTGGATAGTTTGGCTAGAGTATTAGACAGGTGTGTTAGTTCAAATCTTGTATTGAATTTTGGAAAATGTCACTTTATGGTAAAACAAGGTATTGTACTAGGACATGTTGTGTCTAATACTGGTATTTCTGTAGATCCAGCAAAGGTAGATGTCATTTCTAGTTTATCTTACCCCTCCTCCGTGAGGGAAGTCCGTTCATTCCTTGGCCATGCAGGTTTTTACCGGAGATTCATTAAGGACTTCAGGAAGGTAGCATTGCCTTTATCCAAATTGTTGCAGAAGGATGTTGAGTTCGAGTTCAGTGAGGATTGCATGCAAGCATTTGATAAAATAAAGATCGCCCTAACTCAAGCTCCGATTGTGAGAGGACCAGGCTGGAGCCAGCCTTTTGAGATTATGTGTGATGCCTCCAACCATGCATTAGGAGTGGCGCTGGCTCAGCGTGAAGGTAAGGATCCTTTCATAATCGCTTATGCGTCTAAGACCTTAGACGCTGCTCAGTCTAATTACACCACCACTGAAAAAGAGCTTCTGGCTATTATTTTTGCTCTGGATAAATTCCGAGCCTATTTACTTGGTACCAAGGTGGTAGTGTACTCAGACCATGCAGCTCTAAAGTATTTATTAGCTAAAAAAGAGTCTAAACCAAGGCTAATACGTTTGATACTGCTGCTGCAAGAATTTGATTTAGAAATTAAGGATAGGAGTGGTACCCAGAATTTAGTGGCAGACCACTTGAGTTGCCTTGAGCACATTAAGGAGGACTCCACTCCTATCAATGATGCTTTTCCATTTGATAGCTTGCATGCAGTATCTGAAGTAGTTCCTTGGTATGCACCTGTAGCTAATTATCTAGTTAGCCATACTTTCCCTCCTAATTTTACTAAGCATCAAAGAGACAAGCAGAAAAGCAAGTCCAAATATTATATATGGGATGATCCATATTTATTGAGGTGTGGTGCTGACCAGGTAATTAGAAGGTGTATGCCCCAATCAGAATTCCAGTCCATTTTAGAGGCCTACCACTCTTCTTAGAATGGAGGACATTTTGGCCCTTAAAGAACAGCTAGGAAAATTTTAGACTGTGGATTCTAGTGGCCTGCTCTTTTTCAAGATGCTGCTGCCTTTTGTAAATCTTGTCCCTCATGTCAGAGGTTTGGTAATATATCCAAGAGGAATGAGATGCCCCAACAGATTATGCTTTTTCGTGAAATTTTTTATGTTTGGGGTATTGACTTCATGGGTCCATTTCCAAATTCTAGTAGTTACCTTTATATACTGTTAGCCGTAGATTATGTTTCTAAATAGGTAGAAGCAATTCCTACTCGTACTGATGATGTTAACACTGTTATTTCTTTTGTTAGAAACCATATTATCTGTCACTTTGGATCACGACGAGCAATCGTGAGTGATCAAGGCACTCACTTTTATAACAAGAGATTAGCAGGACTACTGAAAAAGCATGGAATAGTTCACAAAGTAGCAACAGCTTATCATCCCCAGACCAGTGGACAAGCAGAGGTGTCTAACAGAGAGATTAAACGCATTCTGGAGAAGATAGTAAAACCTCATAGGAAGTACTGGAGCGCCAGACTTGTTGATGCGCTCTAGGCATATCGGACAGCGTACAAGACACCCATTGGGATGAGCCCCTTCCGCTTAATGTACTGAAAGGCTTGCCACCTCCCAATAGAGGTGGAACACAAGGCCTTCTGGGCTGTGAGGGAGTGCAACATGGGTTTTGAGAAGGCTAACACTGAAAGAAAGCTGCAACTGGCAGAACTAGAAATTCTTCGCCTCAAAGCTTATGACAATGCCAGATTATATAAAGAGAAGGTGAAGGCTGTGCATGACAAGCATATTAAGAGAAGAGAGTTCAGAGCGGGAGATCTGGTTCTCCTTTATAACTCCAGGCTAAGACTCATGCCAAGAAAGCTAAGATCCAGATGGGAAGGACCCTACAGAGTAGAGAAGGTAGAGCCATATGGAGTCTTCCACCTGAGCCATCCTTCAAGTCCCAATTTCATCAAGGTCAATGGACATCGCCTAAAGCTTTATCATGGTGAGAAGATGAAGGAACATAAAGAGCTAGAGGTCTTCCTCTTGGAAAACCCACCAACAGAATCAGAATGAGCCTGGAGACCGTCCAACTTAAGGACGTAAAAGCAAAGTGCTAGGTGGGAGACAACCCACCATGGTATGATCGTTCTTTTTCAGTCTTAGTCTTATTTTTTTTTGTTTTATTCTTAGTTTTATTTTATTCTATTTTTCTTAGTGTTCATTCATAATGTCTGCATCAACATCTGCATTTTGTATTCTACATACTGCATAAAAAAAAGGGGAGAAAAGCGCCTTCCACGCGTGTGCGTGAATCATGAGCACGTGTCACATACGACACTAAACCTTACAGAATGTTATGCGGGAGCAGTGCAGGAAGGGTGCCTTGCGCACGAGCCAACCCACGCGTACGCGTGGGTGACGCGTATGCGTCACCCATATTTTAGTCACCCTACGCGTAAGCGTCAGCGACGCATATGCGTGGATTGCCAAATCGGTGTCAATGGGTGATTTGGCTGAGAGTTGTGCTTCCTTGGTGCTGGTATTGTGCGTTTAGCACAACCAGTGGTCACGCGTATGCATCACCGACGCCTACGCATCACTAGGATTCTCGCTCACCCACACGTCGCCTCTTCTTTTGCACACCCATGCGTACGCGTGGGCGACGCTTACGTGTCACTTTGCAGATTCCATTCTTCTCCTTTTCTCTCTCCTTTCTCATTCTTTCCTCCTCCTTTCCTACTTTCATCTCCTCCGTCTTCCTTCTCATTTTTTTTCCTCATTACATTTACATTCTTTCATTCATTGCATTTTAACTGTATGCATGCTTTTATTTTCTTTTCTATGTTTATTATTTTTCTATTGGTGTTAAATGTCCTTATTCCACTGTTGCATTTCTCTTGCTTTCTTTTGGTGCTTAGTGATTTGTTTTACACTGTTGGATGATATTATTTATCTGTCAATGCCAATCTTTTATGATACCTGTATCCCTTTTTGCATTGACATGAATTTATATTATCTTGCATTACCCACACTCTCTCCCCCATTGTTGCAACTTTTGCACTATTGATATGCCATTTGCTTCTACTATTTTCTCACTTGCATGTTGTAGCTACCATGTAATTGAGACCTTCGTTATTTGGCATCAACCCACCCATACTTTATTTTTTTTCTTATCTTTGTTTCTGGGTTACTTTTCTTCCCTTTTTCTTTCAGGATGGCCACCAGGAAGAGAACCGGAAGACGTTTACATGGGAAAGACACAAAAGTTCCTACGCACAATCTTTAGAGAAAGGCATCAGTTGGAGCAACCCGTCCACTTGTACATCTTTGCATGCACCAAGGACGGTGCAATCTTTAAGTGTGGGGAGGTCGATACCGACTTCCGTGGGTTAGTTATTTCCTTCTCAACACCAATGTTTAATTTTCTTTGTTAAATTAGTTATTGCATTTGCATGTTTAATTGCATGTTTGTTTGATTTTATGCATTTAGCTACTACTTGGTTAAAGTAATGAGTTTCTTTTTAAGACCCTATTTTACAGTATTTCACTAATTTAAATTAAAATCTTTTTGTTAAATTTGTTTGAAGACTGTAAATTGGAACATGGTTTAAAGCTAGAACACACAACCTATGAGATTTGAGCTTAATTATATGGTTACATTATTTAACCATAAAATTTTATTCTTGTGTTTTTTCTTCTCTATGACTGTAATCTATATTTTATTCCATCCTATATGTCCAATGTTTAGTGTATTTATATGCATGCATATGACTGAGGCCATTATTTGATTATTAGCTCACTTATCCCAAATAGCCTACCCTTTCATTCACCTTTGTTAGCCACTTTATGCCATTTAATCCCCATTTGTTCTATATTTTACCACATCACTAGCCTTAAGTGGAAAAACAAGTAACTACCCCAATTGAATCTTTGGTTAGCTTAAGATAGAGATTGTTTGTTAATTAAGTGTGTGGAAATTGTGGAAACATGGGTTAATAGGAAATGTGTTATGTTTTTACTTTATTTAAATATTGGGAATTTGGGTACCTACTCATGTAAGACCAGAAAAATTAAAAATCCATGGGCATTGATATTTTGTTTTTACTTTTATATTTTTAATCAACAAAAAAAGAGAGAAAAAGAAAAATAAAAAGAAAAAGAAAAAAAAAAAAATATATATATATATATATATATATATATATATTATTACAATATAAAATAAATAAATAAATAAGGGGACAAAATTACCCCAATGTCAAGTTTAATAAAAGATCAATGCATATAGGGTGAAATTAAGGAAAATTCCGTATATGAGTATGTGAAATATACAAAAGTGGGAATTTTGGATAGCCAGGCATGATTTTAGAGTTATATATAGTATGTGTGTATGTTAGGTGAAAGCTTAGGTTGATTAAAGATTCATATTTCAGCTCACTTGGCCATACATATATCCTCACCCTTACGTTAGCCCCATTACAACCTTGAAAAGACCTCATGATGTTTGCATTGGTACATTAAATATTTGTTGATTAGTTAGATGAAGAACAAAGTTTTAGAAAGCATGACTAGAGAAGAGTAGAGTGAATTAACCTTAGACACTTGAGAGATTTGAGTGCATATACACTATCAGTGAGGGTTCAATGCTTGATTCTATGTTCCCTGCTTTCATGAGCTGTCTTCTTATAAGTTTACATGTCTTTACTGTATAATTTGAATTAGTGGAATCTGATTTATGTTTGTCTTGGAGAATTTGTTTACTTTTAACCAAGTAGGTGGAAGTATTTTTGCATCTAGTTGCATTTATATAGATAGGTTGCATTTCATAAGTTTTACTATTCCTCTTCACTGCTTTATAGCTTTTCTTGAGCTTAGCATGAGGACATGCTAATGTTTAAGTGTGGGGAGATTGATAAACCACTATTTTATGGTTTATCTTGTGCTCAATTGAGTGGCTTTTATCAAGTCTTTGCTCACTTATTCATACAATTGGCATGGTTTTACAATTCTTTCCTTATTCTGTGATATAATTGAAAACATGTTTCTTGGGCCTTTAAACTGTCAATTTTTATTATCCTTTATTACCATTCGATGCCTTGATATGTGTATTAAGTGTTTTCAGGGTTTACAAGGTAGGAATGGCTTAGAGGATGGAAAGGAAGCATGCAAAACTGGAAGGAATACAAGAAACTGAAGGAATTGCTGAGCTGTCCAGCCTGACCTCTTGGTACTAAATCGATCATAACTTGAGCTACAAAGGTCCAAATAAGGCGGTTTTAGTTGCGTTGGAAAGCTAACATCTGGGTCTTCGCAAAATCATATAATTTCTCATATCTGCTCCAAAGATAGGCGACACGCATCCGTGGATCACGCGTATGCGTGACCGAGAGAAAATTCAATCCACGCGTACGTGTGGACGACACGTACGCGTGACTTTGCCGAGTGCTAGACGTATCAGAAATTGGTGGGGGCAATTTCTGGGCTATTTTGACCCAGTTTTCGGCCCAGAAAACACAGATTAGAGGCTACAGAGTGGTGGAATGCATCCATTCAATCAGATTTCTCATTATTCACAATTTCTAGGTTTTAGATTTAGTTTTTAGAGAGAGAGGCTCTCTCCTCTCTCTTAGATTTTAGGATTAGGATTTCTTCTTCTTCTCAATTCCAGGTTCAATGTTCCTTTAATTTAGTTTCTCTTCAACTTTTATTTATTCTAAGCATTCTAGTTTATCTATTCCCTTTATTGATCACTTTATGTTGCTACTTTGATTTATGAACTCCATGTTAGATTTGATTTTCTTTATTTAATGCAATTTGAGGTATTTCATATTTATGATTTTAATTTAGCTTTTTACATTTTTAGCTTTGGTTGAGTAATTGGAGACTCTTGAGTTATCAATCTTCTTTGTTGATTGATATTTGAAGTTTGCTGGTTGATTTGGATCCCTCTAAAGCTAGTCTTTCCTTAGGAGTTGACTAGGACTTGAGGAATCAAATTGATTAGTCCACTTGACTTTCTTTTATTTAGTAAGGGTTAACTAAGTGAGAACAACGAACAATTCTCATCACAATTGATAAGGATAACTAGGATAGGACGTCCAGTTTTCATACCTTGCTAAGAGTTTTCTTAATTATTAATTTACTTCCTTGTTATTTACATTCTTTGTTCCTTATTTCAAAAATTCCAAAAAGATACAATCTCAAAACCAATAATAATTACACCTCCCTGCAATTTCTTGAGAGACGTGCCGAGGTTTAAATACTTCGGTTATCAATTTTACTAGATGTTTGTTATTTGTGACGACTAAACTTTTGTACGAAAGGATTCTTGTTGGTTTAGAAGCTATACTTTCAACGAGAATTTATTTGTGCATTTCTTTACTGACAGAAAATCCGCTCGTCAGAAGGGTTGAGTGAATTAGGTGTGGAAGTGGTGAAAGTAAAATAGAATGGTAAAGTGTCATTTGTGGTAGTGTTTTGTGATGGATTGGGTAGGTTTTGGTTTGGTTTAGTTGTAAATTTTGGAAGTTTTGAGAACCTATTAAATTTTTGGTAAAATCCAATTTTTAGTGAGCCTTCATTTTCAAAATTGATTGAAATTTGTCTTAAATTAAAGTTCATATAAAGATCATTAAATTGATATAAATTTTGATGAAAATGGATTTCTATAGAGGAAGTTATGAACGTCTAAAGTTTGGTGTTTAAAACTGATTTCTGCAACTTTACAAAAATTTTGCAAGTCTGGACGGGTATGTGTATGCGAACCCCCCATACGCGAGTATACCATTATGTTTGGCATCTATGCGCACGTAAACTCTTGTATGCGTACGTGAGATGAGCAAAATTTCACGTATTCATACGCATACATTGGGCATATATACGCATACACCCTGTTTTGCTGAAAATTGATTTTTCTTCACTTTTAAGGGTTCTCTAACTTTCCAAACTTCTTTAACTTCTCCCTAAGACTTGTGGATAGTACTTAGGCCCTAAGACTAGTGGAGATGGGTTAGTGAACTAAATTGATAATTTATATACGAGTTTTAGAAGACGGTGACTTAGGCTTGGTATGTCAGTTAGGTGGGTTTATGTGAACTAGTGGGGAGCCGGGTTGATGATGAAATTAAAATATTGATGATGGATGACAAGATTGGAACTTGAAATGAATGATTATGGTTAATGGAATGAGTATAAACGGAAGTGTGCTGTGAGTAGTGAAATCTGAGATGGATTATGTGATTGTGACGTGCATTGTTCTCCGTCATAGGGACTATGGTAGTCTCACGCCTACGTTTAGATGTGAGGATTGTGGCAGTCTCCCACTCACGTCACATGCACTGTCTTAGCAAGTTGCTATGCACCTCGGGCAAGGGCTGTGGCAGTCTCTCGCTAGTCTGAGGTAGCGGTGCCGACGTAGGGGTCGAGGAAGTCTCCCGCTCACATAACCTTTCTGCCGCCAGAGTGAACTTGGACATTATAACCCGAAAGAGGGTGCCGGGCACTATAACTCATGGGGCACAAGATAAAGTGTTGGGCACCAGAAAGAGTGAGTAGGGCACTATAACCCTGGTCGAGGCAGAAAGGCGATATCCCGGGGATGTGTCGGGTTGGCCTTTTGAACTGACATGTGATATCATGAGCCAAATAGGATAGGCATTCATCGTATGTATCTTTTACATGCTTGCTTGATTTGATTACTTGAATTATGCCTAATTGAATAATATGTCTAAATGCTAATTTACTTACTTGATATACATGAGTACTATTTGTGCTTTACTTGTTTGCATTAAATGTGTTTTGCTGGCGTTGAGGAGGATCGGAAGGCGGTGGCGATGGGAACACATGGAGGTTAGGTTGGGGAAGGCTGTGGGATAGAGCAGTGTGATTAGTATTAGATGAAAATTCCCCAATGTTTAGATAACCCTGTTTATGGCTTATGGTTTTGGTTATCTATTTTTGGTTAAGCTTGAATATCTGTATCGGTGTGAAGTTCTAGGATTTCCTTTGGCGTCCCAAAACTTTACATCTTATATATTGGCACTGTTACCATACTGAGAACCTCCGATTCTCATACCATATGTTGTTGTTATTTTTCAGATGCAGGTCGCAACCTACCTTCGTGAGTTTACGGATTGTGACGGAGCAGAGGATCATTGTTATCTTGTACTTTTGTTATTATATTGTAGTCCTCTCACTTTTGTTATTATACTCTGTTGCCCTAGAGGCGTATTATGAGAGAAAACTTGTATAAGCTATTTTCCTTCAGAAACTCTGTATGTTTGTATATGACTAGTCAGCCTAAACTCCACGGGCCACGACTAGTACTCTATGACTACCATACTTATAGATATCTATCTTGACTATTATTATATTAAGTCTCATGTTGTGTCTGTGCCTTTATGTTTTATTCTGTTCGTGCCTACGTGTTTAGTTATCGTGTGTGAACGCTTCCTGTTTTGTAATTCTGCTTTATGCGATTTTGAGTTTTTGTTCCTTCATCATGCTTCTAGTTATATAAATTCTTGAATATATATACTATAATATGAGTTTTAGAACTGTCTTGACACTTTTTTATCCTTTGCTTTATGGCTAGTGGTAAGGCTTAGGGTAACGGGGTGTTACAGAGGTGTTACTTCTTGTTACTGATCAGAGGCTACCTAATGACAGACAAGTCAAACAACTGTCAATCTGCGTTGGGTGCCACTACTGCTGGACTTCAGGCGATGCCGTGCATTGTCTTGGGGCTCGGCAGTGCATTCCTAGACATACCACTCGCTATGCACTGCAGCACACCGAGGTAGCACAGACATCACCGACTGCACTCTGCTGTTGGTGTCCTCGATATACCAAAGATTTTTGTAATGGTGTCCACCTGACCGAGGGATTTTTATGTATCCTATGGTTGCGAGGTAAAAATTGTTTATGTGTTTCTTATCTTTTGAATTTGTAACTTGTTATGACATTACGTAACATGACTCATGTTATTCTAGTAAATATTATTGGATATTTAGTCTTGTATTATTGCAATGCTTGAAAGTCTCAACACAAGATGGGAAAGCCCAAAACACTTTGTCGAACATGCTACAGTCGCGGACCAAAAGTTGCCCATCGTAGTAAGGTACGGCCCTGAGGTCACAAATAGTTCCAAGACAACAGCTTTGCAATGCCTGCAGCAGTTTTGGCACCTTGTTGTATGACTCCTCCCAATCCCCGTATATCTGTGCAATTACCTTTGGCTTTACCATCCAGACCTTTTTGTAGGAGGCTTTGAAGTAATACCTATACCGAACTGCACCTTGCAGAACAAGGATGCTGAAGGATGGGTTAGACTATATCAACGGCAGGATGACCTTGTAGATGAGGCTGCTATCCAACTGCTGATGATCTTGAGACATGGTGGGTGCTAGACAAGTATGCGCTCCATCAACCCTCCGGACCTCCCTAATAAAATAAAACATCCATGGTTGGAAACTACTCAACATATAGCAATCATGAATGAGTAAGTACGCCTCAATTAAACTTGAACTCACAAGTATCAAAGGTTCTATCGAAGTGCAACACAAAGACTCTATGGACATCCATTTACCGCTTGATGGCAATGCATATGGTACTTTAATCGGTCCGATTCGACCACTTGGTACTCAGCACTTCTGTGAATACTGTAGTTCTTCACGCCTTGCATTATTGCATCTCGGCATTTGAATCTGTGGCCGACCCAAAACTCAACCCTACCGTCTAGGTTGTAATCCTCTTTCTAGGTGTTGAAAAATGGAGATTTCTCATGCATGGCATCCAGATTGAATGTATGATAGTGACTTAGAACATCTGATAGCGGCAGAATTGGGTGGGGGAGAGGCAAAACATATCACAACGCTGTCTTGGCCGGCGTCTCCGGTAAAAACTCCTCCTCCTCATCATCCTCAGAGGAATCACTATTGTTGCTATCCGTAATGTACTCTTCATCGGAGTCTTCCTCCCCCACCTCCATGTCTTCCACTGGTATGGCAACATGAATTGGTGGTGGTGTGAGAAGTGGGTCATCCTGCACAAATGTCAAGTGCATAGAACCACTACCACCAATATCACCAACCTCGGTGGAAAGCTCTATCACTTGTTCCGCTTTGATTCTCCCATGGATGTCGAACATGAGTCGCACATGCTCGTCGCCAAGGAGCCAAAATAGTCGAAGATGAAAAATTCCATTACCCAATGGTGTTAGCAACCCATACCCCACCCTTCTGATCTCTCTTCTCCGTATGCCATCAAGGTTGCTCAATATCAAATTTTTCAACTTGGACAATGAACTTACGCGCTGAGTGCTAAATAGTAACGGATTCTCACACCCAAATATCACCCCATTGTAGCTGTTTCTCATACGACAATTGGGGTGCACACAGACAACTACATATCCACTATTACTGGATATTTTTGCCTACTTTTTGAAAGAAAAATAGGTGAGAAAATGATATGGAATGTGTGTGGAGAATGCCAAGGGCTGCACATCCTTTTATAGTAGTTGAGAATTTATCTTACTGTATCTCGTTTATACTATAAACGCATTATTTTAACAGGTATCTCGTTTTCCCTGTAAACAAGATATACAAGTGTCACTAATAAACCACAATTTTATGGTTTATTTTGTATTGAATTTAGTGGATTTTGTCAACTTTTCTCCCATTTATTCACTAAAATAACATGGTGTCATGAATTTCTCCTAATTATGCTTAAAGGTTAAAAACATGCTTTTTAGGCCTTTAATTAGTCAAATTTAATTCACTTTTGATTTCAATCGATGCCTTAATATGTTTATCAGTGATTTCAGAATTAAAAGGGTAAGGAATGGATCAAGAAAGTGAAGAGGAAAGCATGCAAGATGGAGGATTCATGGAAAATAAGGATTTGGACGATTCAAGATGACACGTACGCGTGACCGACGTGTACACATGAAGAAGAAACTCGTCAAGGCGACGCGTACGGGTGATAAGGATGGCTGCAGTTTACGCGTACGCGTGACAAGTGGCACGTGACCTCATTAAAGTGAATATATTGAGGACCATTTCTAAGCTCATGGAGGCCTAAATCCAACTCAATTATGAAGTATTTGAGGCCAAACTCAAGAAGGAACAAGGGAGAGCAATTAGGTTTAGGTCATATTCTAGAGAGAGAAGCTCTCTCTTCTCTCTAGAATTAAGGTAGATTTAGGGTAGATCTCTCCTAGGTTTAGACTTTAATTCTTGTTTTGATTAAGTTTTCTTGCTATTTCTTGTTCTTACATCTTTGCTCTTCTAATTTTACTTGTCATTTCCTTTATTTTGTTGCCTTTATGTTTATGACACTTTGTTGCTTTTAATTTCAATTATTGCAATTTATGTTTTATGTTTATTGTTGCTTAATCTAGTTGTTATTATTATTTTCTTGCATTTAATAGCCATAGATTTTATATTCTTGCAATTTTACTATGCTTTTATTTTATGCCTTCCAAGTGTTTGATAAAATGCTTGGTTGGATTTTAGAGTAGATTTTTGTGTTCTTGGCTTGGGTTGGTAACTTTGGTGACCTTGCGTTACTAATGTCCAAGTGATTGATAATTTATTTCCATTTAACTCTTGTCTTTCACTAAATTAATTAGTGAGGTGGCTAGGACTTATGGACTAGGATCCATTAAGCTCACTTGACTTTCCTCTAATTTTGGGGATGACAAAGTGGGAGTGATCGTTGTAATTATCATGTTGTGGTTAGTAACAAGGATAGTGATCCTTAACCATCAACCCTTGCTAAGACCTTTTTACCATTTGATATCTGTAACACCCTAATATTCAAATCCTTATGCTCGAGTCATAAGTCAATGATAATAAGGTGGTACGACTCTCAAGGGGGATTTTTAATACATAGTTTATAAGTAAGATTGAAGGGAGTATTAATCGAGAAGCCTAAAAAGAGTAAAAATAAAATCGTGAAGTCGTATCACTCAAGCTCGACAACTAAAAGATAAAGCGTGAAGTCGAAAGCGATATAGAGCTAAAGACATGAAAGAGAGTAAGAGAAGGACAGTATATAGACATATAACATAAGTAAATAGGCACTAGTCGCGACCCGCAAAGTTTAGGCCGGCTAGGGTACAGTATGAAAGTAGTTGACAATAGTATCTCCTAATTTCTCCCAAAAAAACATAAGGGCCTCTATAAGCAAGTTCAAAAGAGTTCAATACATATTATAAGCTTTTCAAAATAAAGGTGGAGAGATTCTAAGCAAAATATAAAGTAGAGAATATAAAGATCTTCGCCATCTCTCAGATGAACCACAACTCATTTCTGAGCACCTGAACTTGTATTTGAAAAACAAGAGATATATACGGAATGAGAACCCCCGACCCATGGGTTCCCAGTACGGTAAAAGTGCCAAATAAATACAATGCATTGCAATAAAAACTCACTAAGCATTCTAACTTCCTTTCACCAATATTCACCCTATGTTCTCGCTAATCCATAAACAGGCAACGATCATATGGAAATGCAAAATCTAAATCATATCTTTCATGCTTATTAACTCTCTCTAACTCTCCGACAAATATTTCTACCTTCCCTAATTATAAATCCTAATTTCTTAACCTTATTTACTTATAATCAATTTTCTCAACTACAGTACCAGACAGATCCCAGCCGGTACTGCCGATCAAAATTCTAGTGGCCAGTTACTTTGTCACAGCAATTCTATATCATTACTTCATATTCTTACCTGGAGCAAGTGAAATCACTTCACTGCGTCTACCTAGGAAACTCAAATTATCTCAATATCAACCTGGAGTAGTGAAATCACTTCACTGCATCCACCAAGGGAACTCAAATTGTCACATTCAGTAATCATCATTTTAAATTAACCATATCATTATTCCATCTCAATAAGAATAGCCCTCAGCGTCAACCAACACCAGCATGAGGGACCTATCAGTTGTACAAACACAAGCAATACAGGCAAGTAATACACAATTAAAGTACAAGTAGAACAAGTAGCACATAATCAGGTAACATAGCATATATGATATAGCAATCCAAAACAAATAGGAAAACCCAAACAATTTAAACATATGCAAATGATGTATGGCTGCCTTATGACTGATGATATCATCTGTCGGTTATCAAGCCAAAACAGCATGTCCAGTAGCTAATCCGGGCACAGTCTCTCTGTTGCACATTAATATCATTAAAGAGAATATGTGCTCTGTCACCAATAGAGGGTATATGCGCCCTATCGCCATTAGAGGATATATGCGCCCTGTCGCCATTAGAGGGTATATCAGTCACAAAATTTCTTTGAGAAATTCTACAGCCATATTAATCTTATATCAGTCACGCCTACGTGCCTTATCTCGTTTACATTGTGAACGAGATACGTGCATGCTTATTTTTTTTACACGGTAAACGACATAAGTTTGAAAACGAATTTCAATAATAATTTTTATAATTATTTATTTCATTAATTAAAATATTTATTTTATTTATTTAAACAAAAAAATTTACCACAATTCTCGTGCATGTATATATAAATATATATACACTATAAGAAAAAGCATCATTTGTTACAAAAAGATTTGTTACAAAAAACCGAAATTTGAAACAAAAAGAATTTGTAACAAAAAAAGGGTTGTTGCAGTATGTCCCGTTACAAAAAGTTTTTGTAACAAAAAATGAAACTGTTACAATTCAAAGTAATATTTTGTAACAAATTTTTTTGATATAAAAACTGAAATTCATTACAAAAGTGATAACAAATTTTGATCTTCAAAATATTTTTTGTGATAATATATTTTTTCCTATCATAAAATTTTATTACAAAATATAACTTAATTTTGTAATATTTTTTCTTTAGTTACAAAACCACAATATTTATTTTGTACCATTTTTTTTAAATACAAATTACATACATAATTTACCAAATTATTTTTCATAATTAATTGATATATTAACTATTTTATTGAACAAATCAATATTTATATAATATGTAAAAACATAGATAATTCAAACATACTTCGTTAACTAAAATGGTTTTAAAACAAAACAACGTTATTGTCTATATTGATTAGTTCAGTTATATTTCCAATTGAGCTTTCACAATGGTGGGGTTGTCTTGAATTTCGAGCAATTGCCTTGTTCGGTAGTCTGCCCTCCCATCATGCTCCATATTACCTCTTTCTTTTCCCATGTCTACCCTAGCGACCACCCTAGCACCGAGATGTGACGGATTGCTGGAAATGTTTTAATGTAACAACTGCCTGCAGTAGACTCAATTGTGTTTTAGCATGATCAAGCTTCTAACAGAACAAAAATAAATGAAATCATATCAAAACCATGTATAATTCTAAAAGAATATACTTACAACATAACCATCTGGTGTCCAGCTTATAATATCCCATCTGGTTGTAATATTTTCGTTTGGATCAAACGTATCATATGCTTCTGAAAGACAAAATGTCGAATCAAAAATCAAACTTTACTAGAAGTAATCATTGAACCTTAAGTCTTTACAGCATATACTAACATTGAATCAATAAAGTGAAAATAGTTATCAAAAGCCATGCAAAAATAGCATACAACTTCACTTTTACACACTTAATTTCCATGGAATGGTTTCAACCTTCACATGTAAGATATCTGTATTAGTAAGAGCATTCATATATGAATTACTAAATTTAAATCTGAAATTAGTACCATTATTTACTGAATCAACTGTTGATCCAAAATAAAGACATTTTTTTCTATATTTTCACAAGAACTCGAACAGAACCTCCCTTTACAATTTGACTTCACCACCCTTACAAGCTCCCTCACTTTCATAATTTCTCAAGTCAACAACCAAATCAAGACATAAACATAACTAGAGATCCCAGCATCAATTTATAAAACTCAATTCATATTTCCAATTCAACAAGCAACACCAAATATATCTTCATTCACAATCATAATACAACTAGTAGCAATGACAACAATATCATCATCACTAACAAAATCACAATTAACAAATACACATATAGCTCATCTGAGAACCCAATTCTTTACAGCACCATCAAATACCAAAAATCAATTTCAGCATATTCAAACATACTCACATTCACTAACAATTCCTAACTTCATCAATTCTCATTATTGGTCATACAAAGCATTTATAAATTATTTGCAATTACTTAACATGCTTTTTGGCATTCTTAAATTAAAAAATCTTAATTTTAAAATGAATCTCCTACCTCCGTTAGTCAAAACCACAGAATTTAAAGGTGACAATCCCCTTTCTTTTTAATATTAGCGATTCCATAGCGGCACAATCCTCAACACTCAAGACAACTCCAGCAGAAAAATAGGAGGAGCAAAATGGCCATGCTAAAATAGAAACATGCTATTGAAATTAAAACAAGAATTTGACCAATAAACAACAATACAACAAAACGAAGGTAAAATCATAGTAGCAAACCCTAATGGAAGAGAGGCGGAATTTGAGGAGTAACAGTGGCGCTGGTTGCCGCTGGCAGCTGTTGTTAGTGACCACCCAGAGAACGGCTCAGCTCAAAACAGAACCAAATAGAGTGGCGGTAAGAGCGGCGGCCTTGGGTGACGGCAACGTGGGCTCCATCACCGTGACCGTCAAGCATGACAACAACGCATCCCTCTATCAACGGCGTTCTTCTCTCCGTCGGCCTTCCTCCATCCACGAGCTTCTCTCTCGGCAAACCAGCGCAATAGAAATAGAGAAGCTTCATCGGTGAGATAGGCAATAACTACGGTGACACGGGCTTTGGTGACGGCTCCATCATCGGAAGTGGCGGTGACTGGCGCGACGAGGGCTCTGACGGGTGCGCAGTGCAACCTCCTCTCTCTCCCTCGCGAGTTCGTCCCTCTTTATCTCTTGGTGCTCCTGTCGATAACGGCGACGGCGGTGAGGCGTAACGGCAAGCTGGACGTGGTGGCACGGTAGCAAACCCCACGGCGCCATCCCTCCCCCTCTCTTCTTCTTCTTCCTCACGCTCTGATTTCCTCTCTCAACTTTCTCGATCTCCATCTCTAGTTTCTTTCCCTCTGCTTTGTTTTTTCGTTGAGTTGTGGGTGTGGGTAAGGGAAGGGGTTAGTTTAGGGTTAAGGTAAGGCTAAGAGTGAGATTTAGTGTCTATGTATTTTTTGTGAAGGTGAGGGACGAGAAATTATAGGTGTTAAACAATAGGATATGTATAAAAATAAAAAATTTAGTAATGAAAATATATATTAATAGTATAAGAGTTTCACAAAGTTTTAAGATTAAAATAATTTTAAAATGTAATTATGATACCAAATATTATTTTAGAAACATATAAAAATATATCTATCAACATCTTTTTTTTCTTTTTTTTACAATAAAATTTGAATTCAAAATATTCATAAACAATCAATTTAATTAAAAATATTCACTTTATTACTTTTTACATTTTGGCTTTTGGTATTTTAGTTTTTTTTACCCTTTATATTTAGTTATTGTTATTTATATTTATAATTTAATTTTTAGTTAACATTAAAACAATATTAAATTTTGTGACAAATTAATTTTTTGTTACAAACAATGTTGAATTTTATGACAAATTAATTTTTTATTACAAAACAATTAGGATTTTTGAAACAAAAAGATATTTTGTTACAAAAAATTTTGAAGTTTTGTAACTATTTTATTTTTTTTGTTACAAAATATTAGAATATTTTGAAACAAAACACCAGTTCGTTATAAAAATTAACATAATTTGTAATAAAAAAGATCTGGTTGTTACAAAATATTATTCTTTTGTAACAATCACCAATTATTATTACAAAAAATCATCTTTTGTAATAATTTTAAATTTGACACAATTTTTGTTACAAATATTCAATTTTCTTGTATACATATATACATACATACATATATATATATATATATATATATATATATATATATATGTATATATATATATGTAAAGTAGTATGTAATATGGTGTATCTAATTAAATAATATTATATCAATAAAAATATTACTTTTAATATAAATTTCGTGAATGATTGTCTAAAAAATAAATATGATTATCGAATAATAAGTCAAACAAAGATAAGGAAAGATAAGATTTGAAACATTTGAAAAAAATTGATTTTAAAATTTGGAAATTAATTTTTGAAAATTTTGAATTTTGAAATTTGAAATTTGAAATTTGAATTTTAAAATTTAAGATTTGAATTTTGAATTTTAATTTTTTTTTAAATTTTAGATTTTGAATTTTGAATTAAGATAAGATAAGATATTGAAATTTGAATTTAAAATAAGATAAGATAAAATTTTGAATTTTAAAGAAAAAGATAATATGAAGATTTGAAAAGATAACAAGAAAATTTAAAATTTTAATTTTGAAACTTTTGAAATTTAAAAATTCTAAAAAGACAACACTAAAAGACAGAAAACTTAAAAATGTTTGAAATTAAAGGCTATAACAACAACAACAACAAAGCCTTGTCCCACTAGGTGGGGTCGGCTACATGAATCAAATGACGCCATTGTGCTCTGTCATGTATCCTGTCTACAGAGAAACCGTTTACATGTAGATCTCGTTTGACCACCTCATGGATGGTCTTCTTAGGTCTTCCTCTGTCTTTCTCCCCTTGTCCATCTTCCATCTCATCCACCCTCTTGACTGGGTGTTCTATCTGTCTTCTTCTCAAATGTCCAAATCACCTGAGACACGATTCAACCATCTTTTCCACAATGGGTGCTACTCCAACTCTCTCCCTTATATCTTCATTCCTTATTTTATCCAATCGCGTATGACCACTCATCCATCTCAACAACTTCATCTCTGCCACACTCAGCTTATGTTTGTGCTTTCCTTTGGCCGCCAAACACTCCATCCCATAAAGCATAGCCGGTCTTATAGCGGTGCGATAGAATTTATCTTTAAGTTTTAAAGGCACTTTTTTGTCGCATATAAAACCAGATGCACTCCGCCATTTTAACCAACCTGCTTAGATCCTGTGATTTACATCCTGTTCAATCTCTCCATTATCCTGTATGATGCACCCAAGATACTTAAAAATTTTAACTTTTCGTAGGATGTTTTTTCCAATCTTCACCTCTATATTAGGGTTTCCCTTCTCAGACTGAACTTACATTCTATATATTCCATCTTGCTATGGCTTATGTGCAGACCATACACTTCTAGAGCTTCTCTCCATAAGTCCAACTTATTTAGGTCTTCCCTTGACTCTCCTATAAAGACAATATCATCGGCAAAAAATATGCACCATGGCACAGGCTCTTGGATGTGCTATGTGAGTACTTCCAAGACTAATGTGAAAAGATATGGACTTAAAGATAATTCCTGATGTAATCCTATACCAATAGGAAATTCATTTGTCACACCACCTTGAGTCTTCACACTAGTTGTGGACCCATCATACATGTCCTTTAATTGTACGAATATATGCGATCCTTACTCCCCTCTTTTCTAAAACCTTCCATAAGACCTCCCTTGGCACCCTATCATACGCTTTTTCCAAATCAATAAACACCATATGTAGATCCCTTTTATTACTACGATACTTCTCCATCATCCTTCTTAATAGGTATATCACTTCGGTAGTAGATCTACCTGGCATAAATCCAAATTGGTTCTCTGTTACTTGTGTCTCTCTTCTCAACCTCCGTTTTATCACTCTTTCCCAAAACTTCATGGTATGACTCATGAGCTTGATCCCTCTATAGTTTCCAGAACTTTGTAGATCCACCTTATTCTTGTAGATAGGTACCAAGGTGCTTTTTCTCCACTCATCAGGAATCTTCTTTGACGTTAAAATCTCATTAAAAAGCTTGGTTTATACCCTCTTTTACCTCGCAGTCTCGAATCCTTCGATAGTAGTGATAAACCACTATTTTGTGGTTTATCTTCTGCTAATTTGAGTGGTTTTTATCAACACTTTACTCACTTATTCATACTATTTGCATGATTTTATAATTCCTTCCTAATTATGCTCTATGATTGAAAACTTGCTTCCTAAGCCTTTAATTTGTGTATTTTTAATGTCCTTTCATACCATTCGATGCCGTGATCCATGTGTTCAGTGTTTTCAGGATTTACAGGGCAGGAATGGCTTAGAGGATGGAGAGGAAGCTTGCAAGAAACGGAAGGAACAAAAGAAACTAATGAGATAACCAGCGAGCATCGACGCGCACGCATGGCTCACGCGTGTGCGCGATTCGAAGAAATTTACAGCGACGCGTGCGCGTACCAGACACGTGCGCGTGGATTGGAGTTTTGCATGACAACGCGTGCGCGTGCCTAACGCGTATGCATGACAAGGAAAATCGCCAAACGATGCGCACACGTGACATGCGCGATCTGCAGAATTCACAGAAACGCTGGGGGTGATTTTGGGCCGAGTTTGGACCCAGTTTCCGGCCCAGAAATGCAGACTAAAGCCAGTGGACAAGCATGGAATCAATACACAACATTCATTCACAATTTAGGTTTAGATGTAGTTTCTAGAGAGAAAGGCTCTCTCCTCTCTCTTAGGTTTTAGGATTTAGGATTTCTCTTAGGTTAGGTTTATTTCTTCTCAATTCCAGGTTTAATGTTCCTTTAATTTAGTTTCTTTTCTACCTTTATTTGTCTTTGTATTCTACTTTATCTATTTCCCCTATTGATTACTTTATGTTGCTATTTGGTTTATGAATTCTCATGTTTAATTTTATTTCTTTATTTATTGCAATTTGAGGTATTTCATATTCATGATTTTAATTTAGCTTTTTACATTCTTAGCTTGAATTGAGTAATTGGTGACACTTGAATTATCAGACTCCCTTGTTGATTGATAATTGGAATTTGCTGGTTGATTTGGATCCCTCTAAAGCTAGTCTTTCCCTAGGAGTTGACTAGGACTTGAGGAATCAAATTGATTAGTCCACTTGACTTTCCTTTATTTATTGAGGGTTAACTAAGTGGGAGCAATGAACGATTCTCATCACAATTGATAAGGATAACTAGGATAGGATTTCCAGTTCTCATACCTTGCCAAGAGCTTTTCTAGTAATTAATTCACTTTCTTGCCATTTAATTTCCCTGTTCAACCTTTCAAAAACCCCAAAAAGATAATCTTCCATAACCAATAATAAATACACCTCCCTGCAATTCCTTGAGAGACGACCCGAGGTTTAAATACTTCGGTTATTAATTTTATTGGGTCTGCTTTAGTGACAAACAAATTTTTGTACGAAAGGATTCTTGTTGGTTTAGAAATTATACTTGCAACGAGAATTTATTTGTGAAATTCTTTACCGATAAAAATCCATTTGTCAATAATGGTGCCATTGCCGGGGAATTGTAAACGTGTGCCTTATTATTGGTTATTGTAAATATTTGCTTTTTTGTTTCTTTGTTAGTATTTATAGTTTTAGGAGTTTATTTTCATTAATTTCTATTAGTTTTTATTTCTTTTGCTACTATGAATTCTCACCCCTCTGGCTTTAAGTTTGGTTCCAATGTTGTTGTAAGTATTGGTAGCTATAATGAGAACAGGCATCAACGTTGAAAGAATCAGAGATGGAAGGAGCCACAAGGATTTGATTAACCCTCTTGGCAACAACCCCCTCCAATGCGCTATAACCAACAACCATTCTATGATGCATACCAAGACAATAGTTATGGTGCACCTTTTTGTGACAACCAACATCCACCAAATTACTATGGTCAAGAGCCATTCCAGGGTGCATACCAAGATGATGAATATGGTGGACCCCTTGTAGTTACCAACAAGGCCCACCATATGCTTATGACCCCCTCTTCAACATAGCTTTGAACCACCATACTCACAAGCCCCTTTTCACCATTCACCTCCATATGACCCCAATCCATATCCATCATGCCAACCCCATATGAACCATACGAACCATACTTAGAACTACCCCCATTCCAACACAATTACTCCCAAGAACCACCATCTCAATAGACACAATCTCCATATCCTTATCAAGATGAGCCACTTTCTTATCATGAACCCTTCCTCCCAAGTAATGAACCCTCATATCCAACCCAATCAATGAATGAAACCCTTGGTGTACTTCTTCAAGGGCAAGAAGAGATGGAAAAGAAGGTACTAGAATTGACGGCTGCCTTAACCGAGGTAGTAAATGAATTAGCCTCCCAATGGTTGGACACTCAAGGAACTCCCATAGCTACATGTGGAGAATCTAATGAAGAGCGTAGCATGAAAGAGACACTAGAAACTCCAATGGACAATGAGAAACGTGACCATGTATTGGAACAAGTAGAGGAAGCCGTAATAGTTGAAGAAGAATTAGTGATTGAAGACTTAGGAGATGCGGAACCTCCATAGGAAAGTCCAATCATAGAGCCCCCTTCCAAAATGTTTGATGTTGATGTTGAGGAGGGTGTACAACCTCCGAGGCATATCATGGTTGAAGACTTTGCAGAGGTTGATCAAGAGATGGAGATTAAAGAAAAAGAAGAACAGCCTCCCATGCCCTTGGTAAGCAATGAAGAAGAGATTAAATTGGAAGAAGGCTACCAAGAGGAAGCGGTTGAAGTTGAAAAGGCTTGCAAGGAGGTGGAAGAATTCAAAGAAGAGCACAAGGGAGTGGAGCTTGCAAGACAATTGGAAACACCTCCCCGAAAGCCATTACCATCCAATACAACATTCAAGTGGGTAAAATTCTTATCCTTAACCTTTACTTTCCCACTTGAATATGGTTTGCTTGAAACGGATGGTCAAGTTAGAGCTCTTTGTGGCTTTAAGAGTAAGAGGGAGATGGTTAGTGGTAGGAGTTGTCAGGCAAGGTTCAAAATGGTTGCACGCTCCAAGTTGAAGTGCAAAGATTGGTGTAGAGCTCGATTGAATGGGTCTAGGAAGTCGTTTGGGTACTTTAGTGAGAATTTAGATTGCTTACCAGCCGGTTGGAACACTAATGATCAACAAGAAGACGGGTGCAAAAGCAAGGTTTGGGATCCCGGAATTCATTCTAACAATCAACACTCATGGAACCTTGTCAATTGCTTTAACTTGCTCGAAGGCTTTATGTACCTAGTTTGGGATCCCGGAGGCTATTGGAATTGCAAACATTGGTGGGGATTCCAGGATGAGTTCAAGCATAAGCCACCATGACAAGGAGCTTACCAAATGTCCAATTTAAGGACTTTAACTAAAAGTGCTAGGTGGGAGACAACCCACCATGGTATGATCATTCTTTTCAGTCTCAGTTTTATTTTACTTTGTTTTATCCTTAGTTTTATTTTATTCTATTTTTCTTAGTGTTCGTTCATAATGTCTGCATCAGCATCTGCATTTTGCATTCTGCATACTGCATAATAAAAAGAAGGGGACGCAACCCACGCGTGTGCGCAGGCCGCACGTGGGCGTCGATAGCAACTTCGCTCCCCCATCCAACGAACGGAAAGTTGTGATGGAATTGTGCGGCTGGTATGCTCTGCGCACAATTTGACCCACGTGCACGCGTCTACGATGCGTGCGCGTCATCTGCCACAAGGGAAATCCACGCGTACGCGTGGATAGGGAAATCGGCATAAATAGCATGTTGGACAGAAAGTTGTGCTGCCCCTACGCTGGAACTGTGCTAGAGGCACAAAATCACCCACGCGTACGCGTCCCTGACGCGTGCGCGTCCTTTCGCTTCCAGACCACCCACGCGTACACGTGGGCGATGCGTACGCGTCGCATGGTTAATGCAGTCTTCACGCGCACATGTGCCCTGCGCACGCGCGTCGCGTCCCGTTTTTCACCTCCTTCCCATTTCTTTTCCCCTCTTCTATCCCTTCTACTTCTCTCTTCCCCCTTTCTTACTTCCTTCTTCTTCACTTCTTTACCTTCTCATCCTTACTCCCTTTCATTCTATTTTACTTAAAATTATTTGCATACTTTCATTCACTGCATTTTAATTTTGTGCATACTTTTATTTTTTTTCTAAAGTTTATTATTTTTCCTTTGGTGTTAGATGCTCTTATTCAACTGTTGTCTCTTTTCTTGTATTATTTTGGTGCTTAGTGACTTGTTTTATATTGCTGGGTATTATTATTCATAAGTCAATGCTAATCTTTTATGATACTTGTATTCCATTTGCATTGATATGCACTTACACTATCTTTCAGTGCCCATTCTCTCTCCCCCATTGTTGCATTTTTGCACTATTGGTATGCTATGTGCTCCTACTGTCCTCTCACTTGCATGTTGTAGCTACCATGTCATTGAGACTCTCATTATTTGACATTAACCCACCCCATACCTTATTTGTTTTTCTTATCTTTATTTTTGGGTTACTTTTCTTCTTTTTCCTCTTCTTTCAGGCTGGCCACCAAGGAAGAGAAACGGAAAACTTTTACATGGGGCGACAACAAGTCCATCTGCACATTCTTTGGAAGAAAAGTGTTGGTTGTAGCCACCCGTCCACTTGCACATGTCAGCATGCACCGATGACGATGCAATCTTTAAGTGTGGGGAGGTCAATACCGACTTCCATGGGTTAGTTACCTTCTTTTTAACACCAATGTTTTATTTTATTTGTTAGTTCATTGTTGCATTTGCATGTTTGATTGCATGTTTGATTGCATATTTGTTTGATTTTATGCATTTAGCTACTACTTGGTTAAAGTAATGAGTTTCTTTTCAAGACCCTATTTTACAGTATTTCACTAATTTAAATTGAAAAATTTGTGTTAAATTTGTTTGAAGATTGTAAATTGGAACATGAGTTATAGCTAAGAACATACAACCTGTGAGATTTTGAGCCTAATTATATGGTTACATTATTTAACCATGATTTTTTATTCTTGTGTGTTTTCTTCTCTATGACTGCAATCTATATTTTGTTCCATTCTATATGTCCATTGTTTAGTGTATTCACATGCTTGCATATGATTGAGGCCATCAATTGTTATTAGCTCACTTATCCCAAATAGCCTACCATTTCAACTACCTTTGTTTGCCACTTTGAGCCTTTTAATACCCATTTGTTCTATATTTTACCACATCACTAGCCTTAAACGGAAAAACAATTAAAAACCCCAATTGAATCTTTGGTTAGCTTAAGATAGAGATTGTGTGTCAGCTAAGTATGAGGAACTGTGGGAACTTGGGTTAATGGGAATGTATTGTGTTTGTACTTTATTTGAATATTGGGAATTTAGGTGCATACTCATGTGAGACCAGAAAAATTAAAAACCCATGTGCATTGATATATTATGTTTGCTTTTATCATTCAAAAAAAAGAGAGAGAAAAGAAAAAAAAATATATATATATATATATTATTACAATATAAAATAAATAAATAAATAAGGGGACAAAATTATCCCAATGTCAAGTTTAATAAAAGATCAATGCATATGGGTGAAATTAAGGAAAATTCGGTCTATGAGTATGTGAAATATACAAAACTGGGAATTTTGGGTAGCCAGGCATGATTTTAGAGTTATATAGAGTATGTGTGTATGTTAGGTGAAACCTTAGGTTAATTAAAGATTCACATTTCAGCTCACTTGGCCATACATATATCCTCACCCTTACCTTAGCCCCATTACAACCTTGAAAAGACCTCATGATGTTTGCATTGGTACATTAAATATTTGTTGATTGGTTAAATGAAGAAGAAAGTTTTAGAAAGCATGACTAGAGAAGAGTAAAGTGAATTAACCTTAGACACTTGAGAGATTTGAGGGCATATACACTACTAGTGAGGGTTCAATGCTTGATTCTATGTTCCCTGCTTTCATGAGCTGTCTTCTTACAAGTCTACTTGTCTTTACTGTATAATTTGAATTAGTGGAATCTGGTTTATGTTTGTCTTGGAAAATTTGTTTAATTTTAACCAAGTAGGAAAAAGCATTCTGCATTTAGTTGCATTTATATAGATAGGTTGCATTTCATAAGTTTTACCATTCCTCTTCACTCTCTTATAGCTTCTCTTGAGCTTAGCATGAGGACATGCTAATGTATAAGTGTGGGGAGTTTGATAAACCACTATTTTATGGTTTATCTTGTGCTATTTTAAGTGGTTTTTATCAACTCTTTACTCACTTATTCATACTATTTGCATTATTTTACAATTCTTTCCTAATTATGCTCTATGATTGAAAACTTGCTTCCTAAGCCTTTAATTTGTGTATTTTTAATGTCCTTTCATACCATTCGATGCCGTGATCTGTGTGTTCAATGTTTTCAGGATTTACAGGACAGGAATGGCTTAGAGGATGGAGAAGAAGCTTGCAAAGAATGGAAGGAACACAAGAAACTAAGGAGATTACCAGCGAGCATCGACGCGCACGCATGGCTCACGCGTGTGCGCGATTCGAAGAAATTTACAATGACGCGTGCGCATACCTGACATGCGCGTGGATTGGAGTTTTGCACGACGACGCGTACGCGTGCCTGACGCGTACGGGTGACAAGGAAAATCGCCAAACGACGTGCACGCATGACATGCGCGATCTGCAAAATTCACAGAAATGCTGGGGGCAATTTTGGGCCGAGTTTGGACCCATTTTCCAGCCCAGAAATGCAGACTAAGCTAGCGGACAAGCAGGGACTCAATACACAACATTCATTCATAATTTAGGTTTAGATGTAGTTTCTAGAGAGAGAGGCTCTCTTCTCTCTCGTAGGTTTTAGGATTTAGGATTTCTCTTAGGTTAGGTTTACTTCTTCTCAATTCCAGGTTTAATGTTCCTTTAATTTAGTTTCTTTTCTACTTTTATTTGTCTCATTATTCTACTTTATCTATTTCCCCTATTAATTACTTTATGTTGCTATTTGGTTTATGAATTCTCATGTTTAATTTGATTTCTTTATTTAATGAAATTTGAGGTATTTCATATTCATGATTTTAGTTTAGCTTTTTACATTCTTAGCTTGAATTGAGTAATTGGTGACACTTAAATTATCAAACTCCCTTGTTGATTGATAATTGGAATTTGCTGGTTGATTTGGATCCCTCTAAACCTAGTCTTTCCCTATGAGTTGACTAGGACTTGAGAAATCAAATTGATTAGTCCACTTGACTTTCCTTTATTTAGTGAGGGTTAACTAAGTGGGAGCAATGAACAATTCTCATCACAATTGATAAGGATAACTAGGATAGGATTTCCAGTTCTCATACCTTGCCAAGAGCTTTTCTAGTTATTAATTCACTTTCTTGCCATTTAATTTCCCTGTTCAACCTTTCAAAAACCCCAAAAAGATAACCTTCCATAACTAATAATAAATACACCTCCCTGCAATTCCTTGAGAGGGAACCTGAGGTTTAAATATTTCGGTTATTAATTTTATTGGGTTTGCTTATTGACAAACAAATTTTTGTACGAAAGAATTCTTGTTGGTTTAGAAACTATACCTGCAATGAGAATTTATTTGTGAAATTCTTTACCGATAAAAATCGTTCGTCAAGTAGTCAAAGTGTTGATCTTCTTCCCTTGTGCATAACCGACTAAGGCTTGGAAGAGTCTTCTGTCCCTCATTAAATAACTCATAGAAGTAGCTCTTCCACCTTTCATTAATCTTCTCTTCTTGAGCCAACACATCTCCATCCTTATTTTTTATGCAATCAACCTGATCCAAATCACTTGTTCTTCTTTCACGACTCTTTGTGATTCTATATATACCTTTTTCTCATTCTTTCATGCCCAAAGACTGGTAGAGACCCTCATTTGCTCTTGTTCTTGCTTCACTTAAAGCCACTTCTGTCTCTTTCTTAGCCGCCTTATATTTTTCCCAGTTATCTGTGTTGCGGCATAAAGACCACTCTTTAAAGCACTCCCTTTTTATCTTTATCTTTTCTTGTACACTCATATTCTACCACCAGGACTCCTTGTCTCTTGGTCCTATTCATTTAGATTTACCAAAGCTTTCTTTTTCTGTTCTTCTAATAACTTCTGCCATCTTTCTCCACATCTCTTTCGCGCTTCCATTTCCATCCCACTTTGCCTCTTCTCCTACCCGTCTTAAGAAGCTTCTTAGTTCTTCACCTTTCATCCGCCACTACCTTATCCTTGGGTTCTTTGTATGATGTCTTTTCCTCAAATTTTGCTCAACACGAAAATCCATGACGAGCACCCTATATTGTGTTGTCAAACTCTATCCCAGGATAATTTTACAATTAATGCAAAATTTCTGGTCGACTCTCCTCAACAAGAAGAAGTCGATTTGAGAGCTTGTCATGCAACTCTTATAGGTTATAAGATGTTCGTCTCTCTTTTTAAAACATGTATTTGCGATGAGAAGATCAAAGCTTGAGGAAAAGTCCAAAATAGTTTTACCGTCGGCATTGGTCACCCCGAAACCATGGGCTCCGTGAATACTCCCATACCCAGTCACTTCTCTTCCAACATGGCCATTTAAATCTCCTCCTAAGAAAATCTTATCTCCCAAAGGTATGTCTTGAACCAAACTCTCTAGATCCTCCCAAAACCTTATCTTGTGTTGTTCGTCCAAACCCACTTGCGGTGCATAGGTACTAATCACATGGAAAGCACCTCCCTCCACCACAAGTTTGATAGAGATGATTGATGCACCACTATTTTGTGGTACATTTTGTGCTTAATTTCGGTGGATTTTATCCACTTTTCCCACATTTATCTAATGAAATAGCATGGTTTTACAAATTCTCCTTAATTTGTGCTTAAGTGTGAAAACATACTTTTTAGGCCTTTAATTGGTTAATTTTAAATCATCTTTGATTCTACTACATGCCTTGATGTGTGTGTTAGTGATTTCAGGTTAAAAAGGCTAGGAATGGATCAAGGGGATGAAGAGAAAAGCATGCAAAATGGAGAAATTATGGAAAATCAAGGATTTGGGATGCACTTATCGACGCCCAGACGTAGCAGACGCACACGCATGGAATGTGAAGTCACATGGCGATGCGTACGCGTATATGATGCGTATGCGTGGATAGCAAAATATCAAGCGACGCGTACGCGTAGGCGTCGATGCTCGCATGTGACTTCATTAAAGTCAAAATGCTGGGGGCGAATTCTGGGCTGCCCAGGCCCAAATCCAACTGTTTCCAGAGCCTATTATATGCAGAAATCAAGAGGAGTCAAAGGGTGGGACATAATTGAATTTTGGAGGGAATGCTTTAGTTAGTTTCTAGAGAGAGAAGCTTTCTCTTCTCTCTAGAATTAGGTTAGATCTAGATTAGGATTTCTTAGATCTAAGCTTAATTCATGCTTTGATTCAATTTTCCTTTACAATTTCTTGTTCTTCTACCCTTGCCTTCTATAGTTTAGCATTTAATTCTTGTAATTCTTTACTTTTATGTTGATGCACTTTTGTTTCTTCTATTTTCATTTTAATGCAATTTGTGTTTAATGTTCCTTTATTGTTAATTTGAATTATTGATGTTAATTTCCTTGCAATTGATAGTTTTAGATCTATTTCTCTTGCAATCTTATTTTTCTTTCCTTTTATGCCTTCCAAGTGTTTGAGAAAATGTTTGGAAGGATGCTAGAGTTGATTTTTCTCCTCTTGGATTTGGTTGAGTAATTAGAGACTCTTGAGTTATCAAACTTTTTTGTTGATTGATAGTTGAAAGTTGCTAGTTGATTTGAATTCCACTAACTCTAGTCTTTCCTTAGGAGTTGACTAGGACTTGAGGAATCAAATTAATTTATCCATTTGACTTTCTTTCATAATTAGAGGTTGACTAAGTGAGAGCAATGGACAATTGATGTCATAATTGAGGAGGATAATGAGGATAGGACTTCTAGTTCTCATTCCTTGCCAAGAGCTTTCTTAGCTATTAGTTTACTTTCTTACAATTTACTTTTCTTGTCTCTTATCCAAAACCCCAAAATATACATCTCATAACCAATAACAAGAACACTTCCCTGCAATTCCTTTGAGAGACGACTCGAGGTTTGAATACTTCGGTTATTTTTATTGGGGTTTTTTACTTGTGACAAACAATTTTTTGCATGAGACAATTTTTGTTGGTTTAGAAACTATACTTGCAACGAGAATTTATTGTGAAATTCTTACCATCAAAAATCCATTCATCAAAATGGCGCCGTTGCTGGGGAATTACGTGTGCCTTATTATTGGTTATTGTGAATATTGTAAATAATTTTGCTTTTTCGTTTCTTTGGTAGTTGTTTCTAGTTTTAAGAGTTTAGTTTCATTATTCCTTATTAGTTTTTGTTTTTGTTTTCTCTTGATATTATGAATTCCCACCCCTTTGGCTATGAGTTTGGTTACAATCATGTTGTAGGAAGAGGAGATCACAATGAAAGCTTGCATCAAGGATGGGACAATCAAAGATGGAAGGAGCCACAAGGATTTGATCAACCCTCTTGGCAACAACCTCCACCAACTTACTATGAACAAGAGCCATTCCAAGGTGCGTACCAAGACAATAGCTACGGTGGACCCCCTTGTAGTTACCAACAAGCCCCTGCCCCACCATATGCCTATGAAACCCCTCCTCAATAGAGCTTTGAACCACCATACTCACAAGCCCCCTACCACCAAACACCCTCGTATGATCCTCGTTGGGAATAAGTAGTATGACCATAATCCAATCAATCACGTGTCAAATAATTTGTTATTATTATTATATTAAAATGTTAACATAATAACGTCCTTGATTAAATTTAGAGATTTATCATTGTGATAGTGATCATAATATTGAGAGATAAATCTTTTATAATTTAATCTAAATTGTTCTTGGTCATGGGATTATTAAAAAGGACATTAATAATCTGAAAAGAACAATATATATATTATGGTCTTCATTGGATGAAGATTAATAGATCTCATTTATTAAATTAAATATATAGATGGTGCATATAGAGATATGACCAATGAACTGACTCACTTTGAGAATTCCTAATGGTTATTGACGATTAGATTCTTGCTAGTAAAGATTTTCTAAACCAACATAGAATCCTTTCGTACAAAAGTTTTGGTTTTCACTAAAGCAAACCCAATAAAATTAATAACCGAAGTATTTAAATCTCGGGTCGTCTCTCAAGGAATTGCAGGGAAGTATGATTTATTATTGGTTATGGAAAAGTATATTTTTGGGTTTTTGAAATAGGGAACAAGGAAATAAATTGGCAAGAAAGTAAATTAATTATCATAAAAACCATTGCAAGGTATGAGAACTGGAAATCCCATCCTAGTTATCCTTATCAATTGTGATGAGAATTGGCTTTTGCTCCTACTTAGTCAACCTTTACTAAATAAAGAAAAGTCAAGTGGACAAATCAATGGGATTCCTCAAGTCCTAGTCAACTCCTGAAGAAAGACTAGCTTTAGAGGAACATTAAACATAGAATGGAGAGGAAATAAACCTAAAATTGAGAGAAATCCTAAATCCTAAAACCTAAGAGAGAGGAGAGAACCTCTATCTCTAAAAACCACATCTAAAACCTAAAATTGTGAATAATGAATGAATGATTGATCCCTCTTCCCCCCTCCCCCCGTGATACCCCCATTCTACAATCTCTATTCTCTATTTCTGGGCTTGGATTTGGGCCGAAAAGGAGCCCAGAAATCGCTGAGGGCATTTTCTGCAATTTTCTGCACGTGGTGTCTGTCACGCGTACGCGTAGGTCGCGTGTGCACGTCATTTGGCGATTTCTCTTGTCACGCGTATGCGTCATCCATGCGTGCGCGTCGCTGCCATTTTCTTCAAAACTTCATTTTCGCGCGTTCCTTCCACTTTTGCATGTTTCCTTTTTGTCCTCTAAGCCATTCCTGCCCTATAAAGCCTGAAAATATTTAACACATAGATCATGGCATCGAATGGTAATAAAGGATAATTAAAATTAACAGTTTTAAGGCCTAGGAGAGATGTTTTCATGTATATCACAGAATAAGGAAGGAATTGTAAAAACCATGCAAATTATATAAATAAGTGAGTGAAGACTTGATAAAAACCACTCAATTGAGCATAAGATAAACCATAAAATAGTGGTTTATCAACCTCCCCACACTTAAACATTAGCATGTCCTCATGCTAAATTCAAGAGAAATTGAAAAAGAGTGAAGGCAGAATGGTAGAATCTATGCAATACAATCTATCTAAATGCAAGCTACCTAAATGAATTGTGCAATTCTAATTACTTTCCACTTATATACACATAGAGCTTATATGTGGTTAAATTGAGTCAAATTTTTAAAGAAATCATATATGCACAACCAAGGTCTAAGCCATATTAAAACATATTCACAATTGAGTTGAGTTAATCAAAAGAGTTCACAAACTTGCAAGACAAGCAATGATCAAACATGGATATATGGAAATGAGCTATTGAACCCTCATTGGATTTGTATATACACTCTAATCACTCAGTGTTTGGGGTTAATCACTCTACTCTTCTCTAGTCATGCTTTCTAAGACTTTGTTCTTCATCTAACCAATCAACAAATATTTAATGTACACATGCAAACATCATGAGGTCTTTTCAAGGTTGTAATGGGGCTAAGGTAAACGTGAGGGTATATATATAAGGCTAAGTGAGCTATAAATTGAATCCTTGATTAGTCTAAGATCTCACCTATCATATACATACTCTATACAATTTTAAAATCATGCCTAGCTACCCATATTTTCCCACTTTTGTATCACATACTCATGTACCAAGTTATTTTTAATTTTATCACATGTGCACTAATTTTTACTATGCTTAATACTGGGGTAATTTCGTCCCCTTATTTATTTATTTATAGAAATTTTTTTTATATATATATATAGTAAACATAGAATATCAATGCACATGGTATTTTTATTGTTTGGTTTCACATGAGTATGTACCCAAATTCCAAATATCTTGTCATAACATATTCCCTATCAACCCAAGTTCCCACGGTTCCCCACACTTAGTTGATACACAATCTCTATCTTAAGCTAACCAAAGATTCAATTTGGGGATATTTAATTTGTTTTTATGCTTAAGGCTAGTGATGTGGTTATAGAACAGAAGGGGATTAAAAGGCTCAAGGTGGCTAACAAGGGTGACTTAAAAGGGTAGGCTTATTTGGGATAAGTGAGCAAAAACAACTAATGGCTTCAATCATATGCAAGCATGTAAATACACTAAATAATGGACATTTAGAATGAAACAAAGAAAATATTGCAATTATAGAGAAGAAAACACACAAGAAAAAATATTTATGGTTAAATAATATAACCATGTAATTAAGCTCAAAAACTCACGGGTTGTGTATTCTTTGGCTAAAAAACCATATATCAGTCATGTATGTCATGCAAGTAGGGGTAAAGAGTTTCAACTCTAATTAATGTAAATCTTTGAATGGCTTTTGTAAAAATAAATACATTTCTTAAAAAAAATGTCATCAATTTGCCAACGTTTATTATTATCTATCTATGCTAAGTGGATTTTTGTGATTATGAAAAACTAAAAATTTCTAATTTACTCTCTATTTTCAATTAAACCAAATTCTCATATGCTAAAAAGGGTAAACTAAACTTAATAATCCATATTTTCTATATCACAACTGATAAACTAAGAGTACAAATCAAGCTAAATATCTAAGATATATACAACCCAAAGTGCAAAATGTAATAAGGTAGGAATAGACAAAAGTACAGTAAAAGAAAATGTGCAAGTACTGAAAGGAAAATAAGATAAAATAAAATAAAACAAAAATACAGAAAATGAAATAAAATAGGATGAAAAAGGTCTGAGGTAGTTCACCAAAATAAGATCTGCCAGAGATGGCGACCTCCCCATACTTATATAATAGCATCATCCTTGATGCTCAGTAAGGTTGGGTGTGAGGGGTCGTCACCTCCGAAAGGGTGTGCTGATACTGTCTCTATGGGGTGTGTGGGCTCTGTAGGCTGTGTGGGTGCCTGGGGATCTGCCTGCTGAAGCTGAGGCTCTGTCTGTATAGGGGCTTATGGATCTGCCGGCTGTGTCTACTGAGGCTCCTCGTGCTGTGGCTTTGCCTGCTCATCCTCTGCCCGTGCATCATCCTCCTGCTCATCCTCTACTCATGCATCGTCCTCCTGCTCATCCGCCTCCTCCTCAGATGGCTCCGATGGTGTGTCCTGACCGGATCATCAGCTTCAAATGCTAGTAGCGTCGCTTACTGCGACGTTCTATCCGATCCAGACGCGCAAAGAGGCGGTGCACAAGGTGGTAGATGGGCTGGGAAGCAGGTGAGGGTGCTGTAGGTCTGGGTGGTGCAGCAGGCGCTGAAGGGGCAGTAGAAGATGTGGCTGCGTCAGCGGAGGCAGTAAAAGAAGGCGGTCTGTGGCCTAAAGCCGCGAACCTCCTGCCGTATGGGATGATCTTCTTGCAGTCGGTGGCTGGTGGCCTCTCATCATCAAGCTCCCAGGGTATCTCAGCTCGGCGGCCCATCTGGGTAATCAGATAGGGGAAGGGCAGAGTGCCTCAGACATGAACCCTAGCCATGTAGTGCCGGATAAATCGAGGAAGGTACAGGTCCTTGCCTTCCATGACGCACTAGATGAGAGTAATCATGGCAGCTGGCACCTCAGTCTTGTGAGTGCTCGGCATAACATAGTTGCTCAGAATTTGTTGCCATAGCCGAGCGTCATCATTAAGATAAATGATCTTGATGCCCTTTGGATTTACTGTTGACTTACTCATAACCCAAGGGACAACAGGATCAATGGCTATGGTTCGCTTTACTGCCTCCCAATCAAAACTCATAAATCTCATGGCTTCCTCAGCCTGTTGATAACCATCTGGTGTATCTGACTTAGGCTGGAAATGGAGGATATCTTCAATGGCCTCCTTAGTAACTAAAATCTGTTTCCCTCTAAGATGTACTGTATCCAGAGTCGTCTTATAATAGTTGCAGTAGAATTTCCAGACCCAAGATGCATTAACCTTAGTTAAGTTCCTCTCCAGAAAGAACCAGCCTCTCTGTTTGATTTGCTCTGTGGTGTACTGCTGTAATGCAAGTGGAATTATGAGAGTCTTTTCTAGATTTAGGTGCCTTGTATTTGCAAAGACCGGATATGTTAGTTTGCAGTAGCGGTTTGCAAACTTAACCGAGTCAGAGGCAGGTACTAATTGATCTTCTTTTTCCTGTGGAGTGAATTTTTTTCACGCCAGAAATCATCATGCAGTATATCTAATAGTGCTATAGAGGACTCTTCTCTTTTCCTTTTACCCGTGCCTGCTTCAGCTTTACCCTTTCTTTTTGGATCAGACATCCTGAAAAATAGAGGTCCCAGGATACAATTTAGCAAACCAAAGTAGAAAAACAAGAAGGCAAATAGTAAGCAAGCAATTCAGGCAGTAGATGTGCAAAAGAGGAATAAAAGCCAATGCATGAAGTGAGTCTGAATTATATAGAATGTTGGACTGACTGCAAGGTAAAACTCAAAGAATTCAAGTAGGAATCATAATCCATAAACTATTAAATGAAATGCAGAATGCTTGTTTGTCAGGGAACAACAATAAACATGCCTTGAAAGGGGTTGAAAGGGGTTAGTATAAACTAAGAGAGATGTTAGAAAGTCAATGAAGTCAAGAGTTAAAAAGGGAAGTTAAAGTTAGTGGCATGGTACTGTAGTTCCTAGCTAACAGAAGTGCACAAGCATGAAGAACAAGCAACTCACATTCAAGCAGATAATGCAGATTATTAATGATAAACATGAAAATAAAAGAAGCATGAAAAGGATTACGAATCATCAATAATACAATTGAAGTTGGAAGGGAACCAAAAGAGATAGTGAATTCTAGCCCAGCATGTCATGAGGTAACTTTGGTTTAAACCAATTAAAGCACAACGGAAAAGTACCAAAGGCAAGTCATGAATGGCAATTAAGTAAAACCGTTTCTGAGAAAAATTGGGCAGCATTCCGGTAGTAAAAGGAACATTCTCGGAAAATCAAACAGCATAATAATGCAAGTAGCAGCAATTAGCAGTTTATAAGAATCTCACAACAAGTTATATCAAACCAGAAAGTAAAATGGTATTGAGCAGAAATTTCAATCAAGATAGATTCAAGGCAGTTATATGCAAGCAGCATGTGATATGAATGCAGAGCAACAATTGCAATTAGCAGGAAGGAATACAACTTATATGAATTGATGGTACGAAGTAGAGCAGCATCAAATAGCTATGAAACAGCAGTGAAACAGAGAAATCAACAACCAACCAATAGTAAAAAATAGATAATTCAAACAGCAGATACGGAGCACTTATCAGACCTAAATCCTCTAACCACATCCTAACTACCTAACCACCTAGAATCCACTACGAAACATGCATATCTAACTAATCTAAATTAAATAAAATTGAAATATGCAAGTTGAGTAACTTGAAAAGAAGAGGAATTGGGGTGCAGTAAAACCTGGGGGGCGCAGTGATAAAAATTAAAATGAAGAGGACGGCACGACGGCGCTGGTGAGGGTGGCACGGCGGCGCTGGTGGGGCAGCACGGTGGCGCTGTGGTGGGAATGCAGGAAGGTTAGAGGAGGGCTAGGGAGAGAAAAAGAAGAAAAAGGGAAAAAGGGGGGTACGGTGGCATCACAGTGGTAGTGGATGAGGGTTCTGTGGTGGCACAACAGCGGGTTTGGGGTTGGCAATGGGGCTGGAGGGGGAAAGAGGGGGTAGGGGGAGAAGAGAGGAGAGTGATGGTGGCGGCAAGGGTATGGGGTTGCCGGCGGCTGCTCCGGTGAGAGGGTGGTGGTGGGCTGCGGTGCCTATGGAGGTTTGGAGGGAGAGAGAGTGGATATGGAACGTTGGGGAGGGAGGAAAAGTGACGCGAGGGAGCGCTAGGGTTTCTGCATCAGGGGGTTAGTGAATTTAAATCCACGCGTACGCGTGGATGAGGAAAAATTGCAACGACGCGAAAGCGTGAAGAGGGGTAGGTGGAGATGACGCGTCCGCGTGAAGGATGCGCATGTGTCGATCAGAATCGTGCTAAACGCGCGAATCCAGCGTCGTTTTGGCGCAACTCTCTGTTTTATTTGAGGGGCAAAAATTTTCATGCGACGCGTTCACGTCATGGACGCACACACGTGGGCCAATTTGTGCCTATCGCACACCAGCCGCACGATTCTAGCCCGACTTTCTGGTTGTTGGATTGAGACACCGATTTGAAATCGACGCCCACATGTGGCTTATGCGCACGCGTGGTGTGTTGTTTTTTTTTAAAAGATGCAGAATGCAAAATACAAATGCTGATGCTATGTATGAACACTAAGAAAAATAGAGTAATGAAAATAAGAATAAAGCAAAACAAAATTGAACCAAGACTTAAAAAGAACGATCATACCATGGTAGGTTGTCTCCCACCTAGCACTTTTAGTTAAAGTCCTTAAGTTGGACATTTGATGAGCTTCTTGTTATGGTGGCTTGTGCTTGAACTCATCCAAAAATCTCTACCAACATTTGCAATTCCAATAGCCTCCGGGGTCCCAAATTAGGCATGTAAAGCCCTTGAGCAAGTTAAAGCATGTGATCAGGCTCTAGGAGTGTTGATTATCAGAATGAATTCCAGGATCCCAAACCTTGCTTTTGTACCCGTCTTCGCCTTGATCTATATTCTTCCAACTGGGCGGTATGTAATTTGAACTCTCACTGAGATACACAAACATCTTCCGAGACCCATTCAATCGAGCTCTATACCAATTCTTGCACTTCAATTTGGAGCGTGGAACCATATTGAACATTGCATACCAACTCCTATTACTAACCATCTCCCTCTTTCTCTTAAAGCCACAAAGAGCTCCAAGCTGGCCATCGGTTTCAAGCAAACCATATTCAAGTGTAAAGGTGAAGATAAAGGCTAAGGATTTTACCCACTTGAAGGTTGTATTGGGTGGTAATGGCCTTGGGAGAGGTGTTTCCAATGGTCTTTCAAGCTCCACTCTCTTGTACTCTTCTGTAAATTCTTCCACTTCCTTACAAACCTCTTCAACTGCAAGCACGTCTTGATCAAAGTCTTCGAATTCTTCCCCATCACTCAAGTCATAAGTTGGAGGTTGAGAAAAGTCTACCTCCACATCATCTTCATATTCACTTGGGGAAGATTCTTCAAGCTCAAGGAGTTCAATTTTGGATGCAAATTCATCATTAGGAGAGCTTGATTCATGATCATCATTACCAAGGAAATTGGCTTCTTGATCTGTTCCGTCCAGTTCTGCGTAAGGTACATGCCTTGGGGGTTGTGCACTATCCTCCTTAGCATCAAATTCAAATTTCTTGGTGGAATTCTCTACAACTCTTGATTCCCATGGAGGTTCAGCGTCTCCTAAGTCTTCAACAAATTCTTCTTCTTCGATAATTCTGGCTTCCTCCACTTGTTCCAATACAAATTCATGCTCTTTACTGTCCATCGGAGCTTCTAGTGTCTCCTTCGTACTACGTTCTTTATTAAATTCTCCACATGAAGCCATAGGGGTTCCTTGAGTGTCCGAACGTCGGGAAGCTAATTTATTTATCGCTGGCTCCAGTTGATGAAGTGTTGTATGAAATTTATCCACTGTTTCCTTGAGACGATCCTATGATTCTTGGGTCGATGGATATGGACATCGTGCATATGGAAGTGGTAGTTCTTGGGAGTAATTGTATTGAAATTGGGGTGGATATGGGTTAGGGTCATATGGAGGTGAATGGTTGTAGGGGGCTTGTGAGTATGGTGGTTCTTGGCTATGTTGAGGAGGTGGTTCATAAGCATATAATGGAGCTTGCTGGTAACTACAAGGGGGTCCACCATATCTATAATCTCGGTACGCACCTCGGAATGGCTTTTGACCATAGTAATTTAGTGGAGGTTGGTTGTCATGAAAAGGTCCACCATAACTATTGTCTTGGCATGCATTGTAGGATGGTCGTTGTCCATGGTACCTTGGAACGCGTTGTTGCCGAAAGGGTTGATCAAATCCTCGTGGCTCCGCCCATCTTTGATTATTTCGACCTTGATGCATGTTCCTATTATAGCTTCCATTCCTTACAACAACATTGGAACCAAACTCAAAGAGACAGGGGTGAGAACTCATGGTAGCTAAAAAAAATTAAAAACAAAAATAAAAAAAAATAAACAAGCAAAAAGCAAATATTTACAATAACCAATAATAAGGCACACAATTGCAATTCCCCGGCAACGGTACCCTTTTGACGATTAGATTCTTGCTAGTAAAGATTTTCATAAAAGTAATCACGTTGTAAGTATAGCTTCTAAACCAACAGAGAATCCTTTCGTACAAAAGTTTTGGTTGTCACCAAAGCAAACCCAATAAAATTGATAACCGAAGTATTTAAAACTCAGGTCGTCTCTCAAGAAATTGCAGGGAAGTATGATTTATTATTGGTTATGAAAAAGTATATTTTTGGGTTTTTGAAATAGGGAACAAGGAAATAAATTGGCAAGAAAGTAAATTAATTATCATGAAAACCATTGAAAGGTATGAGAACTGAAAATTCCATCCTAGTTATCATTATCAATTGTGATGAGAATTGGCTTTTGCTCCCACTTAGTTAACCCTTACTAAATAAAGGAAAGTCAAGTGGACTAATCAATGGGATTCCTCAAGTCCTAGTCAACTCCTGAGGAAAGACTAGCTTTAGAGGAATCCAAATCAATCAGCAAATTCCAATTTTCAATCAACAAAGAGTTTGATAACTCAAGTGTCACCAATTACTCAACCAAAGCCAAAGGAGAGAAATTTGAATTAAATTAAAAGCATCAATAACATAAATAGAAGAAACAATCATAAATTTGAAATACCTCAAATTGCATTAAATAGAAAAAAAATTAACATGAAGAGTTCATAAACTAATTTGGCAACATAAGTAATTAACAAGAGAAATAGATAAACCAAGGTACTCGAATAAATAAAAGTAGAAGAGAAACTAAATTAAAGGAACATTGAACCTGGAATGGAGAGGAAATAAACCTAAAATTGAGAGAAATCCTAAATCCTAAAACCTAAGAGAGAGGAAAGAACCTCTCTCTCTAAAAACTACATCTAAAACCTAAAATTTGTGAATAATGAATGAATGATTGATCCCCCCCCCGGTGATTCCCCCATTTTGCAATCTCTATTCTATGTTTCTGGGATTAGATTTGGGTCGAAAAGGAGCCCAGAAATTGCTGAGGGCGTTTTCTGTAATTTTCTGCACGTGGCGTCTGTCAAGCGTATGCGTAGGTCTTGTCACGCGTACGGGTTAGTCACGCGTACGCGTTGCTCGTGTTCTGCACTAGGCACACGTCCGCGTCGTCCATGCATGCGCGTCGCTGCCATTTTCTTCAAAACTTCATTTTCGCACGTTCTTTCCACTTTTGCATGTTTCCTTTCTATCCTCTAAGGCATTCCTACCCTATAAAGCCTGAAAATACTTAACACACAGATCACGGCATCGAATGGTAATAAAGGATAATTAAAATTAACAGTTTTGAGGCCTAGGAGACATGTTTTCATATATATCACAGAACAAGGAAGGAATTGTAAAAATCATGCAAATTATATGAATAAGTGAGTGAAGACTTGATAAAAACCACTCAATTGAGCATAAGATAAACCATAAAATAGTGGTTTATCAGTTATAATTACCGTATATTTGTCAATAGGATATTCTCAAGATGAACATAGTAATAGAGTTTTCTTTGACATGCGACTGTCATAGTAATTAACAATGTATTTTTTATACTTTGATTCCGAACACCTAATACCCTAGGGTGCTAGTTGAATGGATATTGGGTATGATTTAAATACTTTTAGAATTAATGATTAGTCAATAAGGAATCTGTCAACTCTCGGTAAAGAGTTTGAGCTCTATGATTATAATGAATGAGAGGAATAAAACTTTGGCCAAGGGTATTGAATGAATGAAGAAATGAATTTTTTAAGTTCACAGTTCATTATAATAATGTTAACAATTTAGAGTTTGACAATTAAACCATACTCTAAGGGTTAACCAAGAGCTGGAAAGATGGAAGGAATTATACTTTGTTCTTCTACGGTTCTTAGTAAAAATATATTGCTTCATACTATTGGGTTGTTGAGGAGTGTTGCTAGACGCCAACCTTGATTAGTAAATTTAGTATGACTAATTTACTACCCGCTTAGTATTGAACCTATGGGGTCACACACTAACGAGTGTTCTAATCTTTTCTATAGAATTATTTAATTATTATTTTGATTTGATCAAATAAATAATTATATTAATTCAGATGGAATATTATTTATATTTTTTGCTAGAATCAAGAATATAATAATAGTATGATAACTGAGAATATTAAATTAGATTTGATAATAATTAGTTTTTCTATTTCTAAAACTGAATTCTAAATTTGGATGAGATCCTAACTGATTCTGTTTCAAATGGAGTTATGATATGATTCATAAATTTGAAGGATTTAGATTTAGAATTTTAAGATATGATTTAAATTTGAATGGAGATTCAAATTCAAAATCAATAACAAATCTCATACTATATATATATGTATGCCAAGACTAGAGGAATGCGATACAGATGAGAATAAAACATAAGAGTTTTATTCCTTTACCTCAACACACATAAACGTATGTGAGCCTAATTCTTGGAGAAGAATTTAATGGTGTGCAAAGAGTTGCAAGAGGTTTCTCAATTTAGATCAGATGTCCATTGGTCAAGGAGTTGACAGCAAAGGTTGGTCTTGGTGTGGATACGCATAGCGCCTTCGTACCATCGAAGGAGAAAGTGATTTTTACTAAAGCGTCTAAAGGTATTTAGATCTGATCTATATATTGTTTATTATTAGAATAAAGTTTAAGCACAAAATAGATCTTTAGGATTACTTTATTACTTCCGCTGCGTGTTATGAACAACATGGTAATCCTTCAATACTAACCCTTATCCACTATACCAACCACCCTATGAGCCATATGAACCATATATGGAACCACCCCAATTCCAACCCAATTACTCCCAAGAACCACCAACTCCATATACACCATGTCCATATCCATCAATCCAAGAGCCATATGATCCTAATTATGTTAGCCAAGTGGAACAAGAGTCAAAGTATCGTCTCAAGGAAGCAATGGATCAATTTCAAGCAACCATCCGTCAAAAGTTTGACCCATGTGAGAACCAAGGATTGAAGTGTGTCATGCAACAAGTGGAAAAGATAGAGAGTGTTGAACTGCCAAATCCTTATCATGATGAACCACCCTCTTATCATGAACCTTTTCTCCCAAGTAATGAACCCTCATATCCATCCCAATCTTCAATGGTTGGCACTCTAAGTGTTCTTCAAGGGCAAAGAGAGATGCAAAGGGAGGTACTAGAATTCACGGCTGCCTTGACCGAGGTAGTAAATCGATTAGCTTCCCAATATTTAGACACTCAAGGCACTCCCATGGCTATATGTGGAGAATCTAATGAAGAACGTAGCATGAAGGAGACACTAGAAACTCCAAAGGACAGTGAGGAATGTGACTTTGTATCGGAACAAGTGGAGGAAGCCATAATAGTTGAAGAGGAAGAAGTGGTTGAAGACTTAGGAGATACTGAAGCTCCATGGAAATCTAGAGTTGTAGAGTATTCCTCCAAGAAGATTGAAATTGATGTTGAGGAGGTTAGTGCACGACCTCCATGGCATATTCCCTATGAAGAATTGGATGGGATAGATCAAGAATCAAGTTCCCTTGGTGATGATGATCACGAATCAAGCCAACCCTCTCCCGATGAAATTGGAAGTAACATTGAGGTAGATTTCTCTCAACCTCAGTTATAATGTGAGTGACGGAGAAGAGTTTGATGAATTCGGTGAAGAAGAGCTTGAAAGTGAAGAATCTTTTCAAAAGGTGGAAGTCATTCGGAAAGGTTGGATGTTAGTTGAGTATGCGTTGTCAAGAACGTTGGAGACTTTTCTACCTAGGCTGCTGTCTACTCCTTAAATTGAGTGGGTAAAACTTATCTCTATTCGCTTTATAGTCCCACTTGAGTATGGTATTCTTGAATCGGACGACCAACTTAGGAACCTTTGTGGCATTAAGCGTAAGAGAAGGATATTTAGTGGTCGGAGTTGCAAATCAAGGCTCATCAAGGTTGAGATTCCAAGAGCTAGATGCAAGGGTTGGACTAGTGATAATTTGGTTGGATCTAAGAGAAGAGTTTGGTATCATATCGAGAATTCGGATTGCTTACCACCCGGTTGGAAAAATGATGATCAACTTGAAGACGGGTGTAGAAACAGGATTTGGGTTCCGGGTATATATGAGTATCAATTTTTGGAGCCCTTAACTTGTGAAGAACTTCATCAAAGCTTAGTGAATTCACTTGGGAATATCGGAACTTATTGGAAGTCCAAGCGTTGGTGGAAGTTTCAAGATGAGTTCAAGCACAACCCACCATGACAAGGAGCTCACAGAAGGTCCAACTTAAGGACAATAAATGAAAGTGCTAGGTGGGAGACACCCCACCATGGTAAAATTTTCCAATTTTATCTTTTATTTATGTTGGGAATAACTTGAATTTTTATTTCTAGTTAGAATTATTTAGTTTAAGTTGTGGTTTACTAGTTTAAGAATATTTGGATCTATTTTGGTAGTTTGTTCTGTAATTTAAAAAAAAAATTGCACTCCACCCGTAAGCGTCGATGACGCGCACGCGTCATGTGTTAGTGCGTCATATTAATAAAATGAATAGAGAGTTCCGATGGAGATGCATGGGAGGGGTGCTGGGCGCATAGCCACTCCACGCGTACGCGTGCCCCACGCATGCGCGTCACCTGCAAATTTTTCAATCCACGCGTAAGCGTCGGTGACGGGTACGCGTGGGCATTAAAATCGACTTTAATAGTGAATTGAACAGAGAGTTGGGCTGCCACTGTGCCGGAATCGCGCGAGTAGTCATGCGTACGCGTGACTGATGCTCACGCGTCAGTGTTCATTTTTGGCCACCCACGCGTACACGTGGACAATGCTTACGCATCGCATGGCTAATTCCGTTTTCACGTGCACGCGTGAGGCATGCGTGCAGGTCGTGTCCTAATTTTCATTTCCTTCTCCTTTCTTCTCTTCTTTCTCCTTCTTTCTTCCTCCTTTCTTACATATTCTAAGATGAACATAGTAATAGAGTTTTCTTTGACCTGCGACTGTCATAGTAATTAACAATGTATTTATTATACTTTGATTCCGGACAACTAATACCCTAGGGTGCTAGTTGAATGGATACTGGGTATGATTTAAATACTTGTAGAATTAATGATTAGTCAATAAGGAATCCGTCAACTCTCGGTAAAGAGTTTGAGCTCTATGATTATAATGACTGAGAGGAATAAAACCTTGGCCAAGGGGATTGAATGAATGAAGAATGAGTTTCTTAAGTCATTCACAGTTCATTATAATAAAGGTAACAAGTTAGAGTTTGACAATTAAACCATACTCTAAGGGTTAACCAAGAGCTCGAAAGATGGAAAGAATTATACTTTGTTCTTCTAAGGTTCTTAGTAAAAATATATTACTTCATACTATTGGGTCGTTGAGGAGTGTTGCTAGACGCTGATAAACCACTATTTTATGGTTTATATTGTGCTTAATTGTATGGTTTTATCAATTCTTTACCCACTTATTCATATGATTGGCATGCATTTATATTTCCTTCCTAAAATTATTACATGATTGAATATTTGCTTCCTAAAGACTTTTAATTATGTATTTTAATTCTCCTTCATTTCATTAGATGCCGTGATCTGTGTGTTAAGTGCTTCAGGCTTTATAGGACATGAATGACTTGGAGATTGGAAAGAAAGCTTGCAAAAATGGAAGGAACACAAGAAATCGAGGAGATGACCAGCGAGAAGTGACACGGATGCATGGCTCACGCGACCGCGCGGATTGAGCACATTAAGCATGACTCCACTCCTATAGCTGATAATTTCCCATTTGATAACCTGCAAGCAGTATCTGAGGTAGTCCCTTGGTATGCACCTGTAGCTAATTATCTAGTTAGCCGCACTTTTCCTCCAAACTTTACTAAGCATCAAAGAGACAAGCTGAAAAGTGAGTCTAAATATTATATATGGGATGACCCATATTTATGGAGATGTGGCGCTGACCAGGTAATTAGACGGTGTGTGTCTCAATCAGAATTCCAGTCCATTTTAGAGGCCTGCCACTCATCTGAGAGTGGAGGACATTTTGGCCCTCAAAGAATAGCTAGAAAAATCCTAGACTATGGATTCTGGTGGCCTACTCTTTTTAGAGATGCTGCTGAATTTTGTAAATCTTGTTTCCCATGCCAAAAATTTGGTAATATATCCAAGAGGGATGAGATGCCTCAACAAATTATGCTTTTCTGTGAAGTTTTTTATGTTTGGGGCATTGACTTCAGGGGTCCATTTCCAAATTCTAATGGTTATTTTTATATATTGTTAGCTGTGGATTACGTTTCCAAATGGGTGGAAGCAATTCCTGCCCGCACTGATGATGCTAACACTATTGTTTCCTTTGTTAGAAACCACATTATTTGTTGCTTTGGATCATCACGAGCAATCATGAGCGATCAAGGCACCCATTTTTGTAACAGGAGACTAACAGGATTAATGAAGAAGCATGGGATAATTCATAAAGTTGCAACCGCCTACCATCCTTAGACTAATGGGCAAGCCGAGGTGTCCAACAGAGAGATAAAGTGTATATTGCAGAAGATAGTCAAACCTCATAGGAGAGACTTGAGCACCAGGCTCCAAGATGCACTTTGGGCATACAGAACAGCATACAAGACACCCATTGGGATGAGTCCTTTCCGCTTAGTTTATGGAAAAGCCTGCCATCTCCCAGTTGAAGTAGAGCACAAAGCCTTTTGGGCAGTAAAGGAATACAATATGGGATTTGAAACAGCCGGAGCTGAAAGGAAATTGCAACTACAAGAATTAGAAAGCCTTTGCCTGGAAGCTTATGAGAACTCAAGGTTGTACAAGGAAAAGATGAAGGTTGTACATGATCAGCACATCAAGAGGAAAGAGTTCTAACCTGGGGACTTAGTCCTCCTTTACAAATCTAGACTGAGGCTCATGCCAGGAAAGTTGAGATCAAGATGTGAAGGTCCATACAGAGTAGAGACAGCTGAGCTGTACGGAATTTTTCACCTAAGTCATCCTTCAAAATCTGAACTCATTAAAGTTAATGGACATCGTTTAAAGTGGTACCATGGCGAGAAGTTGAAGAAAAACAAGGAGCTCGAGATCTTCCTCTTGGAAGATCCACACATAGCCGAAGACTGCGCTAACGGAGTGTCCAACTTACGGACGTTAAAGCAAAGTGCTAGGTGGGAGACAACCCACCATGGTATGATCGTTCTTTTCTTTATTCTTAGTTTTCTTTTCCAATAACTCTTTTCCTTATTCACACATTTAGCTTGCATCTACATTTGCATATTTTTATTTAAAAAAAAAAGTTCACGCGACGCGACTGCATCAATGACGCGTCCGCGTCGCAGGTGGCTCAGAAAGAATAAGAGAGCGAACAGAGAGTCACGCAGGAGCATGGCTGGAGGCGTGCGTTTGGCACAAATCACCCCACGTGACCGCGTCGCTGACGTGTCCGCGTCATGTGGGAGCATTGGCCTCCCACGCGATCGCATCACCGATGCGGCCGCGTGACCTGGTAATCGACGTGAAAAGGGTGCATAGCCGAAAGTTGTGCTAGAGTGGTGCTGGACCAGCGCTAGACGCACAGTCCTTACCACACGAACGCGTGCCCCATGCGTCTGCGTCATATCCCAATATTGGACACTCACGCGATCGCATGACCCACTCGATCGTGTCACCGAAAATTTGGCAAAATTAATATTTCGAACAGAGAGTTGTGCGAGCGCGAGGCTGCCCTCGCGCTAGTAGCATAAACTGTGTCACGCGACCGCGTGACCGACGCGACCGCGTCAATCCATCTAAGCACAATTCGCGCGAACGCATGACCCACACGTCCGCGTCGCTTGCGCTGCACAGCTTACCCTAAATTGCCAAATATCTTATCTTTCTTTTCCCCCAAATCCTATTTTCTCTTTTCCCTCCTTATTTCTTATTTCCTCCTTCTTCCTTCTTCCTTCTTTCTCACTTTCTACTCTCTCTCTCATCCCCATTATCAAGGTTTTTCTTTTCTTCTTCCTTCCTTACTTTTCCATTATCTTTCTTATTTTTATGTTTTCTTCTTTTCTTTTCTTTTTTTTTCATTATCCATATTTTCTTTTTCTTTAATTGGTGTTAGAAATTTAATTGAGTCATTATTTCTCATTATATGCTTGTGGATTGTTGCAAAATTGTTTGGCAATTATATATTACTTTTTAAAGGGTTGCTTGCATGTTCAAATTATTATTTTCAATAGTTTATTCATCATGCATGCTACGTGTTTGTGAAAAAGCCCATATGGCATTATGCCTTTTCTACATTATTCTATTCTACTATTCAATGCTTGCTTTTCATAAATTTCCTTTACTATTATATTAATTTAATGTAATTGTCAATACAAACGTGATGGTTAGTTTGTTACGAGTGATAACATATTTAACAAATTAAATGCTTGATCTATGCTACTCATGCCTTTGCCTGCATGCCAATAAACACCTTGCATTTAATTGTCATCAAATGCACCTTCTATATTTCCATTGGTGAACTTTTCACATGTAGTCATGACCATGTGTTAACGACATCCTCTCTACCGTGCATTGATTATCATTTATACCATCCTCTTCCTTGCTCTGTCCCTTTGAATTCATGTTACTTTCTTTTTCCCTTTTCAGGATGGCCACCAAGAAAGGAAAAGAGAAAGCTACTCCCAAACCACCAGCAAGAAGAGGAACAAAAAGAGCATTAGTGGCAGAGCCTTCTTCAATTATAGTCAAACCCTCAACAAAAAGAATTAAGAGCATTATAAAGGTTGATGAAAAAGAAAAAGCCTCCCCAGCAAAAGACACTGCGCGATTTCCCAATCGCTACTGTGAGCAGATGTTCCATATCCTGGTGGAACGAAGTTACAACAACGAATACCTTCTTATCCTCCCGCCCAATATTGCTACCTTTGTTGACCCACAAATTAAACGAAGACAATGGGTTTCCTACAGAGACAGCCAAGGCAGGCTAATCTTTCTTGGGTAGTTGAGTTCTACTCTAATTTCTACCTGCCAACCCTGCAGTCTGTCTATGTACGTCAGAAGCAAGTCTCCATTATAGAAGAAGCCATTCAACAAGCTCTAGATCTTCCCCCTGCTCCAGAAGGATTGGACGCCTTTCAAGAAGCCACACTCAAGCGCCAGATGTACCAATTTGATTGGGACACCGTTCTCAGAGTTATCGCACTACCTGGCAGCAGATGGATCTACGGATAGCATCGTTCCCGCCCTAAGGGAATATCGGCTTCAGCACTTACCTTGGAGGCTCACGTATGGGCACAGATCATGTCCCATTACGTCTTTCCGAGCACTCACGAGTCCTCCTTCACTGCAGACATGGCCATTCTACTATGGTGCATCCTTACAGACCAGCCTCTGAACCTACTAAGACACATCCAGAATGCCATGGGACACGTACAGATTACAGGCAACTTACCTTTTCCCGCCTTGGTCTCATATCTCATCTCAGCAGCCGGAGTCTCCTACAGAGCTGGGGACACCAAAGCCATGCTTCCACAGGATGATCAATACGTCCCTAACGGGAAATATATTAGACTCCCAGCAGCCACTACTAGCCACCTTATCGAACCGGCTGAGGACATCCCTCCATCAGTACCACAAGCACCTACAACAAACCAACTGCTCCATCAGATACTTGAAAAGTTGGATCGGCAGGAACAGAAAGCTAAGATGAGAGAGCGCCGTAACAAGCGCCGATTCACATACCTTAAGGAGCTGATTATGGGAAAATTCAAGGACTCAGACACCCCGGACTCCACTTCCTTTACCAGCACAGGGAGCCATGACGGTCCCGACTGTGGAGATACTGCTACCAGCCCACCCTTGTTCCTGACAGATGGCACCGAGGACGGTGCAAAGCCTTAAGTGTGGGGAGGTCGGTCAGTACTTGACTTCCGGAGGTAATTTCTCTTCCCTAACACCAATAAATTAGGATATTTAGTTAGTTTTTCTTTTGTAGAATAGGATAAATTGTATAGTAATAGATTAGTTGCATGCATGTTCTACTTGATTGAAAAGACAATAAGTTTCTTCTAAGACCCTATCTTTAGAACAAAATTTCACTAATTTTAATCAAAATTTTTATGTTAAAATTGCTTGAAGTTGTATTTGGAACATGATTTTTGAGCTAAAGAACACACAACCTGTGAGATTTGAGCCCAAATGCATGGTTACATTTTTTAACCATAATTATTTTATTCTTGTTTGTTTACTTCTCTATGATTGTAATCTACATTTTGTTTCATCCTATATGTCCAATGTTTAAAATATTTATATGTTTGCATATGATTGAGGCCATTACTTGTTCAAACTCACTTATCCAAATTAAGCCTACCCTTTCAATTACCTTTGTTAGCCACTTTGAGCCTTTAAATCCCATTTGTTCTGTATTTTACCACATTACTAGCCTTAAGCGGAAAAACAATTTTTTATCCCAATTGAATCTTTGGTTAGCTTAAGATAGAATTGTGTGTGTTAATTAAGTATGGGAAATTATGGGAATAAAAGATAATAAGGGAATATGTCATGATAATATAATGGGAATTTGGGTGCCTACTCATGTGAAACTATAAGAATAAATATATTTATGTGCATTGATTAGCTATGTTTATTTTTTATGTTTATATTGAAAAAAAAAATATTCAATAAATAAATAAGGGGACAAAATTACCCCAATGCTAAGTTAAGAATTCAAAGATCAATACATGTATGATAAAATTAAAATAAAAAGATGATACATGAGTATGGAATGTGAAAGAGAAATTTTGGGTAGCTGGGTGTGAATTTTAAGTTATATAGAATATATATATGTTGGGTTGAAGCTTGGGTTAATTAAAGATTCAATTTATAAGCTTACTTAGCCATATATGTATCCTTACCCTTACCTTGGCCCCATTACAACCTTGAAAAGACCTCATGATGTTTGCATTAATATATTAAATATTGTTGATTGGTTAGGTGAAGAACAAAAATTAGAAAGCATGATTAGAGAAGGATGGAGTGATTGCCCTATACACTAGAGAGATTAGAGTGATTGCCCTATAATCAGTGAGGGTTCAATGCTTAAATTCTATATTCCCTACTTTCATGAGCTACCTTCTTGCATTTTTATCTGTTCTTACTATATAAAAATTGAATTAGTGGAGTTTGATTTGTGATTGTCTCGAAGAACCTATTTACTTTTGATCAAGTAGACAAGAATCATATAGTTGCATTCATATATATAGGTTGCATTGTATTACATGAGTTTTACATGTTCCTACTCATTTATTTTATCTCCCTCAACTAAGCATGAGGACATGCTAATGTTTAACTCTGGGGAGGTTGATAAACCACTATTTTATGGTTTATATTGTGCTTAATTGTATGGTTATATCAATTCTTTACCCACTTATTCATATGATTGGCATGCATTTATATTTCCTTCCTAAAATTATTACATGATTAAATATTTGCTTCCTAAAGACTTTTAATTATGTATTTTAATTCTTCTTCATTCCATTAGATGCCGTGATCTGTGTGTTAAGTGCTTCAGGCTTTATAGGGCATGAATGACTTGGAGATTAGAAAGGAAGCTTGCAAAAATGGAAGGAACACAAGAAATCGAGGAGATGACCAGTGAGAAGTGACACGGACGCATGGCTCACGCGACCGCGCGGATTAGAACTGCACAAGTGACGCGAAGGCGTGGACGACGCACACGCGTGGCAAGGCAAAATGCCGAATGACGTGTCCGCATGAATGACGCGATCGCGTGACATGCGCGATCTGCATAATTTGCTGGGGGCGATTTTGGGCCCTGTTTTGACCCAATTTTTGGCCCAGAAAAGCAGACTAGAGCCAAGGAACATGTAAAAACAAAAACAACAATTCATTACAGACAATTCTCAGTTTTAGATCGAGTTTTACTCCTCCTCTAGGTTTTCTCTCTACACATTCATAGTTCTTAGGATTTTATTTTTATTTGCTTTTCGCATTGGGATATTGAGAAGAGTTGTTACCTCAGCAAGACTTCATCATTCTAGTTTGTTTTCTTTATCTGTCTCTTACTCTTCCATGACCTTTGTTTATTTAGAATTATTATTGAATTATTTTTAGAGTTTATTAATACAAGAACTATCTTTATTTTCAATTGTTCCCTTTGATTATTGTTTATCATGTCTTTCTATATTTCCCTTTCATATGTTATGAATTCTACATTCACAATGAGCGAGTAGTTCCGTAACTTGGATGAGAGTTGATTGAAAGGAAGATCTTAAGTTGGAATGCTTAAAAGAAAAATTGTAATTGGGTTTATTGTTGGTTTGCCCTCTAGTCACTGACACCAATCCTTTTCAATTGAGCGGATTGGGACTTGTGAATAGAAATAGCTTTCCAACTTGTTTGACTTTCCCTTACCTAGTAAGGGATAACTAAACAGAACAACCCTCAATTATCAATTAATCTTGAGAGTACTTCAACAAGAATAGGGCTTCCAACTAATCTACTCCCAGCCAAGGCTTTTATTTAAAATTACATAAATTCTTTAATTTAATTTCCTGTTATTCAACTCAAACCATTTTTTGAAAACATCTGATTAATAAAGTAGCACACCTTTCTGCAACTCGTTGGGAGACGACCTGGGACTCATACTCCCAGTATTTTAATTTAAAATTTTGTGACAACCTTCTAAATTGATAAGCGGATTTCTGGTTGGTTAAGAACTGTACTTGCAACGTATCTCTTAAATTAATTTCTTAACTCACAAATTTCTGCCACGTCAGACGCCAACCTTGATTAGTAAATTTAGTATAACTAATTTACTACTTGCTTAGTATTGAACCTATGGGGTCACACACTAACAAGTGTGCTAATCTTTGCTATAGAATTATTTAATTATTATTTTGATTTGATCAAATAAATAATTATATTAATTCAGATGGAATATTATTATATTTTTTGCTACCACTAATAATATAATAATAGTATGATATTTGAGAATATTAAATTAGATTTGATAATAATTAGTTATTCTATTTCTAAATTTGGATGAGATCCTAACTGATTCTGTTTCAAATTGAGTTATGACATTATTCATAAATTTGAAGGATTTAGATTTAGAAATTTAAGATATGATTTAAATTTGAATTGAGATTCAAATTTAAAATCAGTAACAAGTCTCATACTATATGTATGTATGCCAAGAGTAGAGGAATGTGATACAGATGAGAATAAAACATAAGCGTTTTATTCCTTTACCTCTACACACATAAACGTATGTGAGCCTAATTCTTGAAGAAGAATTTTATGGTGTGCAAAGAGTTGCAAGAGGTTTCTCAATTTTTATCAGATGTCCATTGGTCAAGGAGTTGACAGCAAAGGTTGGTCTCGGTGTGGATACACATAGCACCTTCGTACCATCGAAGGAGAAAGTGATTTTTACTAAAGCGTCTAAAGGTATTTAAATCTGATCTATATATTGTTTATTATTGGAATAAAGTTTAAGCACAAAATAGATCTTTAGGAATATTTTATTACTTCTGCCGCGTGTTATGAACAACATGGTAATCCTTTAATCCTAACCCTTATCCACCATACCAACCACCCTATGAGCCATATGAACCATATATGGAACCACTCCAATTCCAACACAATTACTCCCAAGAACCACCACCTCCATATACACCATGTCCATATCCATCAATCCAAGAGCCATATGATCCTAATTATGTTAGCCAAGCGGAACAAGAGTCAAAGGATCTTCTCAAGGAAGCAATGGATCAATTTCAAGCAACCATCCGTCAAATGTTTGACCCATTTAAGAACCAAGGATTGAAGTGTGTCATGCAAGAAGTGAAAAAGATGGAGAGTGTTGAACCGCCATATCCTTATCATGCAAACCACCCTCTTATCATGAACTTTTCCTCCCAAGCAATGAACCCTCATATCCACCCTAATCTTCAATGGATGACACTCTAAGTGTTCTTCTTCAAGGACAAAGAGATGCAAAGGGAGGTATTAGAATTCATGGCTACCTTGACCAAGGTAGTAAATCGATTAGCTTCCCAATATTTAGACACTCAAGGCACTCCCAAGGATACATGTGGAGAATCTAATGAAGAACATAGCATGAAGGAGATACTAGAAACTCCGGTGGACAGTGAGGAATGTGACTTTGTATTGGAACAAGGGGAGGAAGCCATAATAGTTCAAGAGGAAGAAGTGGTTGAAAACTTAGGAGATGCTGAAACTCCATGGGAATCTAGAGTTGTAGAGTATTCCTCCAAGAAGATTGAAATTAATGTTGAGGAGGTTAGTGCACGACCTCCATGGCATATTCCCTATGAAGAATTGGATGGGATAGATCAAGAAGCTAGTTCCCTTGGTGATGATGATCACGAATCAAGCCAACCCTCTCCCCATGAAATTGGAAGTAACATTGAGGTAGATTTCTCTCAACCTCATAGTTATGATGTGAGTGACGGAGAAGAGTTTGATGAATTTGGTGAGGAAGAGCTTGAAAGTGAAGAATCTTTTCAAAAGGTGGAAGTCCTTCGGAAAGGTTGCACGGGAGTTAAGTATGCATTATCAAGAATGTTGGAGACTTCTCTACCTAGGTTGTTGTCTACTCCTTCATTTGAGTGGGTAAAACTTATCTCTATTCGCTTTACAGTCCCACTTGAGTATGGTATTCTTGAAACGGACGGCGAACTTAGGAAGCTTTGTGGCATTAAGCGTAAGAGAAGGATGTTTAGTGGTTGGAGTTGCAAATTAAGGCTCATCAAGGTTGAGTTTCCGAGAGCTAGATGCAAGGGTTGGACTAGTGATAATTTGGTTGGATCTAAGAGAAGAGTTTGGTATCGTATTGAGAATTCGGATTGCTTACCACCCGGTTGGAAAAATGATGATCAACTTGAAGACGGGTGTAGAAACAGGATTTGGGATCCGAGCATATATGAGTATCAATTTTGGGGGCCCTTAACTTGTGAAGAACTTCGTCATAGCTTGGTGAATTCACTTGGGAATATCGGAACTTATTGGAAGTCCAAGCGTTGGTGGAAGTTTCAAGATGAGTTCAAGCACAACCCACCATGACAAGGAGCTCACAAAATGTCCAACTTAAGGACAATAAATGAAAGTGCTAGGTGGGAAACACCCCACCATCGTAAAATTTTCCAATTTTATCTTTTATTTATGTTGGTAATAACTTGAATTTTTATTTCTAGTTAGAATTATTTAGTTTAAGTTGTGGTTTACTAGTTTAAGAATATTTGGATTTATTTTGGTGGCTTGTTCTGTTATTTAAAAAAAATTTGCACTCAACGCGTAAGCGTCGATGACGCGCACGCGTCATGTGTCAGTGTGTCATATTAATAAAATGAATAGAGAGTTGCGATGGAGATGCGCAGGAGGGGTGCTGGGCGCATAGCCACTCCATGCGTACGCGTGGCCCACGCGTGCGCATCCCCTACAAATTTTTCAATCCACGCGTAAGCGTCAGCGACGTGTATGCGTGGGCATGAAAATTGGCGTTAATAGTGAATTGAACAGAGAGTTGGGCTGCCACTGTGCCGGAATCACGCGAGTAGTCACGCGTACGCGTGACCGACGCTCACGCACGTCAGTTTTCATTTTTGGCCACCCATGCATATACGTGGACGACGCTTACGCGTCGCATGGCTAATTCCGTTTTCACGCGCACGCTTGAGACATGTGTGCGCGTCGTGTCCTGTTTTTCATTTCCTTCTCCTTTCTTTTCTCCTTTTTCCTTCTTTCTTCCTGCTTTCTTACTTTTTTCATTCTTCATTTCTTTAACTTCTCATCCTTATTCTCTTTAATTCTATTTCACTTAATTCATTTGCATAATTTTCTTCATTGTATTTTAATTTTATTTATATTTTTATCTTCTTTTCTAATTTCCTATTTTATCATTGGTGTTAAATGTTTTTATTCAACTGTTGCATCTTTTCTTCCATTATTCTGATGCTTCGTGACTTGTTTTATATTGTTGGGTGATGTTATTTATAAGTCAATGAGAATCTTTTATGACAATTGTATTCCTTTTGCATTGATATGAATTTATATTGTCTCTCATGACCCACTCTCTCCCCCCATTATTGCAATTTTTACACTATTGATATGCCATTTGCTTCTACTATTTTTTCTCTTGCATGTTGTAGCTACCATGTAGTTGAGACCCTTATTATTCGATATTAATCCACCCATATTTTATTTGTTTTCCTACCTTTGTTTCTGGGTTAATTTTTTTCCTTTTTCTCTTTTTTCAAGATGGCCACCGAAGAGGGGAAAGGAAAACCTTCTCAATGGGACAACAAACAAGCCCATCTGCACAATTTTTTGGGAAAAGCATCAGTTGTCGCTACCCGTCCACTTGCATATCTTAGCATGCGCCGAGGACGGTGCAATCTTTAAGTGTAGGGAGGTCGATACCGACTTCCGTGGGTTAGTTATTTTCTTCTCAACATCAATGTTTAATTTTCTTTGTTTGTTCATTATTGCATTTGCATGTTTGATTGCATGTTTGTTTGATTTCGTGCATATTTTACCGCTACTTGGTTGAAGTGATAAATTCTTTTCCAAGAAATCATTTTATAGAACTTCACTAATTTGAATTAATATTTTTATTGAACTTGTTTGAAGAAATATTATACTAGAACATGGTTTAGAGATTGAACACATAAAACCAGTGAGATTTTGAGCCGATTCCATTGGTTGCATTTTATCAACCAATATTTTAATTTTGGTGTGTGTTGTTCTCTCTAAAATTATGATCTTTGTCTTGCTTAAATCTATATTTCCATTGTCTCATGTATGCATGCACTTATATGATTGAGGCCTTTGTTTCACTGAGCTTACATACCCATATGGCCTTAACCTTTTCATTATCCTTTTGTAAACCAATGTTGAGCCTACTTATCCCATTTATTCTTTACTTTAGCTCATCACTAACTCTAAGCGAAAACAATAATGTCCTTAATTTGAATCCTTTGTTAGCTTAGGCTAGTGAGAGTGTTCATGATTTAAGTGTGGGAAAGTTGGGTTTGCCAATATTTGGTTTGAGAATTGGGTGTTGTATATTCTTGTGAAAATATACAAAATAATAGTTGAGCATATATTCTTGTATTCAATATCTTTGTCGTATGCATTGAGAAAAATAAAAGAAAAATAAAAAAATAAAAAAATAAAAAATAAAAAATAAAAAAAAGAAAAAGAAAAAAAAAAGACAAGAAAAAGAGCAAATAATAAAAGGGGACAAAATGCCCCAAAGTAAATGGCGATAGCAATGCATCTGTACTCGAAATTAGGATGCATGAATATGTGGAAAACATGGTTAATGGATAGTTAGGTTTTGTATTTTGATTACATGGATTGTCCTAAGTTAGGTGGGACGTTTGGGCTAATTAAGGATTCAGATTTTAGTCCACTTGACCAAATACAATCCTACCTTGACCCTAACCCCATTACAACCCTTAAAAGACCTCTTGATATGTATATTTGTGCATCAAATTATTTGTTGATTGGTAGAAGAAGAGCAAGCCTTAGAAAGCAAGGTTAGTAGAGAATTGAGAGAATTGAACCTTAAACACATGAGCGATTAGAGTGTATACACTTCCGGTGAGGGTTTGAGGCTCGATTCTTTGTTCCCAGCTTTCATGAGCTATTTTTTCTACAAGTTTACTTGTACTTTATTTTGTGATTTGAATTAGTGGAATACAGTTTATGTTTGTCTTGGAGAATATGTTTACTTTTAACCAAGTAGGCAGAAGTATTTTTGCATATAGTTGCATTCATATAGATATGTCGCATTTCATAAATTCTACCATTCCTCTTCACTCCTTTATAGCTTCTCTTGAGCTTAGCATGAGGACATGCTAATGTTTAAGTGTGGGGATATTGATAAACCCCATTTTTAGGGTTTATCTTGTGCTTAATTTAGTAGATTTTATCCATTATTCTCACACTTAATCATATAATTAGCATGTTTTACATTTTCCTTCCTAATTTTCTACTATGATTGAAAACATGCTTCTTTGGCCTTAAATTTGTTAATTTTAATCCCCTCTTATTACCATTCGATGCCGTGATATGTTTGCTGAGTGTTTTCAGGGTTTATAGGGTAGAAATGACTTAGAGGACGGAAAAGAAGCATGCAAAAGTGGAAGGAATACAAGAAATTGAAGGAATTGCTAAGCTGTCAATCCTGACCTCTTCGTACTAAATCGATCATAACTTGAGCTACAGAGGTCCGAATGACGCGGTTTTAGTTGCATTGGAAAGCTAACATCCAGGGCTTCAAAATGATATGCAATATGTCATAGTTGCCTTGCAGTTAGGTGATGCGCACACGTGGTATGAGGCGTAGGCGTGACTAGTGCGGCGGGCAAGCGACGCGTACGCGTGGGCGACGCATACGTGTGACCAGAAAATTGCATAGCGACACGTACGTGTAGGCGACCCGTATGCGTGACAGAGCGCTACGTGTTGCATTACATAAAAGACGCTGGGGGTGATTTCTGGGCTCCTTTTGGCCTAGTTCCAAGCCTGAAAACACAGAATAGAGGCTGCAGAGTGGGCGATTCATTCATTCAACAATTCATTCATTCAACAATTCATTCAGATAATTTTAGGATTCTTAGGTTTATCTATTCTCAATTTCAGATTTCTATCTTAGTTTAATTAGTTTCTCTTCTACTTTTATTTGTCTTAGCATTCTAGTTTATTTAATTCCCTTGTTGATTACTTTATGTTGCCAATTTAGTTTATGGATTCTCATGGTAGATTTGATTTTCTATTTAACGCAATTTGAGGTATTTCATATTTATTGTTTCTTCCATTATTTGTTATCATTGATTTTGCAATTGTTGGTTTTAGTATTTACATTCTCTTATTGCTTTTCTATGCTTTTATTTTGTGCCTTCCAAGTGTTTGATAAAATGCTTGGTAGGATTTCAATTTAGATTTTTATATTCTTAGCTTAGATTGATTAATTGGAGACTCTTGAATTATCAAAGGTCTTTTATTGATTGGTGATTGAGACTTGCTAGGTTGTTTAACCTTCACTAAATCTAGTCTTTGATTAGGACTTGTGAACTTAAGTTAACTTTACTCACTTGACTTTCCTTCATTGTTAGAGGTTAACTAAGTGAAAGCAAAAGGTAATTACAATCATAATTGAGAATGATAATGAGGATAAAAATTCCAATTCTCAATCCTTGTTAGGATTTTTTCTTAGCTATTATTTTATTTCCTGGTTATTTATATTATTTATCTCTTATTACAAAACCCAAAAAGATACTTTTCCGTAACCAATAATAACTACACTTCCCTACAATTCCTTGAGAGACGACCCGAGGTTTAATACTTCGGTTATTTTTATTGGGTTTGCTTTAGTGACAAACAAATTAAATTTGATTGAGGTTTAATTGTCGGTTTAGATCTATACTTGCAACGCAATTATTTTTGTGAAATTCTTTACCGACGATTTTTCCCCCATCAATGATCTGATCTCCTACCCTCTTGACATCCACTACATCCTTCTTCCACTGCTTATCCACAATAATTCCAACCCCATTCCTATTTTTTACCTTTCCTGTTGGTGCACGAATTTGTATCTGTCAATATCAATATTACTATTTCTTACAAATTCGCACAACTAACCAGCAAGTGCACTGGGTCGTCCAAGTAATACCTTACGTGAGTAAGGGCCGAATCCCACGGAGATTGTTGGTTTGGAGCAATCTATGGTTATCTTGTAATTCTTAGTCAGGATATAATATCAATAATAATTCCTAGTTTGAATTGTAAAAAGGTGAAAGGGAATAAAATAAATACTTGTTATGCAGTAATGAATAATATGTTGGAGTTTTGGAGATGCTTTGTCATCTGAATTTCAGCTTTCCTCTTGTACTCCTCTTCAAACACGCAAGTTTCCTCCTATGGCAAGCTGTGTGTTGGTGGATCACCGTTGTCAATGGCTACCATCCGTCCTCTCAGTGAAAATGGTCCAGGTGCGCTGTCACCGCACGGCTAATCATCTGTCGGTTCTCGATCATACTGGAATAGGATTTACTATCCTTTTGCGTCTGTCACTACGCCCAGCACTCGCGAGTTTGAAGCTCGTCACAGTTATCCAATCCATGAATCCTACTCGGAATACCGCAGACAAGGTTTAAACTTTCTGGATTCTCATGAATGCTGCCAATGGATTCTAGCTTATACCACGAAGATTCTAATTAAGAAATCTAAGAGATACTCATTCAATCTGATGTAGAATGTAGGTGGTTGTCAAGCACACGTTCATGGGTTGAGAATGGTGATGAGTGTCATGGATCATCACCTTCGTCATAATGAAGCACGATTGAACATCTTAGATAGGAACAAGCGTATTTGAATAGAAAACAGAAATACTTGCATTAATTCATCGTGACACAGCAGAGCTCCTCACCCCTAGCAATGGATTTTAGAGACTCATGCCATCAAAGAGTACAAAGTTCAGATCTAAAAATGTCATGAGATACAAAATAAATCTCTAAAAGTTGTTTAAATACTCAACTAGTAACCTAGGTTTACAAAAAATGAATAAACTATGATAGATGGTGCAGAAATCCACTTCTAGGGCCCACATGGTGTGTGCTGGGGCTGGGACTTAAGCTTCTCACATGCCTAGGCTGTTTCTGGAGTTAAACGCCAGGTTGTAACCTATTTCTGGCATACAACTCCCATTTGTAACCTGTTTCTAGCGCTGAACGCCAGACTGCAACATGGAACTGGCGTTGAACGCCAGTTTACGTTGTCTATCCTTGAGAAAAGTATAAACTATTATATATTGTTGGAAAGCCCTGGATGTCTACTTTCCAACGCAATTAGAAGCGTGCCAATTGAACTCCTATAGCTCCAGAAAATCCATTTCGAGTGCAGAGAGGTCAGAATCCAACAGCATCAGCAGTCCTCTTTTCAGCCTGAATCAGATTTTTGCTCAGCTCCCTCAATTTCATCCAGAAAATACCTGAAATTACAACAAAATACAAAAACTCATAATAAAGTCCAGAAATATGAATTTTTCCTAGAAACTAATGAAAATAAACTAAAAACTAACTAAAACATACTAAAAACTACATGAAATTAACCCCAAAAAGCGTATAAAATATCCGCTCATCACAACACCAAACTTAAACTGTTGCTTGTCCCCAAGCAACTAGACAAATAAAATAGAATACAAATAATTCAGGAAGTAATAATATCTCAGAGTTTTTGAGTGAAGCTTAGATTCTAATTAGATGAGCGGGACTAGTAGCTTTTTGCTTCCAAAGAGTTTTGGCATCTCACTTTATCCATTGAAGCTCAGAATGATTGGCATCTATAGTGAACTTAGAATTCAGATAGTGTTATTGATTCTCCTAGTTCAGTATGTTGATTCTTGAACACAGCTACTTTATGAGTCTTGGCCGTGGCCCTATGCACTTTGTTTTCCAGTATTACCACCGGATACATAAATGCCACAGACACATAATTGGGTGAACCCTTTCAGATTGTGACTCAGCTTTGCTAAAGTCCCCAATTAGAGGTGTCCCGGGTACTTAAGCACACTCTTCTTTTTGCTTTGGACCTTGACTTTAACCGCTCAGTCTTAAGTTTTCACTTGATACCTTCACGCCACAAGCACATGGTTAGGGACAGCTTAGTTTAGCCGCTTAGGCCAGGATTTGATTCCTTTAGGCCCTCCTATCCACTGATGCTCAAAGCCTTGGATCCTTTTTATTACCCTTGCCTTTTGGTTTTAAGGGCTATTGGCTTTTTCTGCTTGCTTTTTCTTTTATTTTCGCTCTCCTCTTTTTTTTTTTTTTTGCAAGCTTTTGTATTCACTGCTTTTTCTTGCTTTAAGAATTATTTTTTATGATTTTTCAGATTATCAAATAACATTTCTCCTTTTTCATCATTCTTTCTAGAACTAATATATTTAACATTCATAATCATCAAATTCAAAAGACATATGCACTGTTCAAGCATTCATTCAGAAGATAAAAAAGCATTGCCACCACATGTAAATAATTAGAATTTTTCTTATTAAAAACTTGAAAGAAAATTGCCTCCTTATTCTAAATAAAATCTGCTATTTTATTCATGTTTAATGATGATGAGAAAAATAAATTATAGCTTAATTAGAGATAAAATCAAAATATAGATACTAATTACTACTATTTATATATAACTTCTAAGGTAAAACTCAAATAAGAACAATTATCACAGAGTTAAGACTAAGATTAGAACTCAACAACCTTGAAGTTGGGAAGTGGATGCCTCTTTAGTCTGTGGAGTGCTTGGCCCTTCAAGAGATAGTTTCTGACACTTTAATTCTTTCAGTTCACGTCCTTGCTCTTCTTGTTCTCTGAGCAGTTTACAGAGCATGCTGTTTTGATTTTTCTGTTCTTCCTTTATTTGGTCCATAGCTTCTTGCAACTTAGTAACAGATGCTTCAAAATGTTCCCAATATTCAAATTGAGGGATTTCCGGGAGAAATTCCTGTGCTCTTCTCTTGATGGGGTCATCCTGCACTTGTTGTTTTTCCATTGTGGTTTTAGTGATTGGTTGCTCCACTGAGATATACCCCGTTATTCCCATCCTTACTCCAGCATCTTTGCAGAGCATAAAGATTAAGCTTGGATAAGACAACCTGGCATCTTTGGAGTTTTTGTTTGCAATTATGTAAAATTCACATGAAATCAGTTGATGAACTTCCACTTCTTTTTCCAACATAATGCAATGGATCATCACTGCTCTTTTAACGGTGACTTCAGAACGGTTGCTAGTGGGCAATATAGAGCGCCCAATGAAGTCCAGCCATCCTCTGGCGACTGGTTTGAGATCTTCTCTCTTGAGTTGATTTGGGACGCCCTTGCTAGTGGTGGTCCACCTGGCTCCAGGGATGCATATATCCTCTAGAATCTTATCCAGGTCCTTGTTTGTTCTCATCATTCTCCTATTGAAGGAGTCTGGGTCATCTTTCAGCTGAGGTAGCTTAAAGATCTCCCTAATTTTGTCAGGATGGATGTGAACAATCTTTCCTCTGACCAAAGTCTGATAGTCATAGAGGGCAGTTCCAGATATTCTCTGCATGTCTGTTTTCCACAGATTAGCGTAGAACTCCTGAACCATATTCCTTCCCACTTTTGTTTCAGGATTAGCTAGGATTTCCCAGTTTTTGTTTTGAATCTGCTCTTGGATCTTCGGATATTCATCTTCTTTCAGATCGAACTTGACTTCCGGGATCAGTGATCTTAGACCCATTATTTTGTAGTAATGGTCTGAATGTTCTTTGGTAAAGAACTTCTCTTGATTCCAAAGTGGTTTTGGAATACTCTCTTTCTTGCCTCTTGGAGTGGGTTGTTTTCCTTTAGGAGCCATGATCTTAGTGGGTATAGTTTAGTGATCACGGATAAACACACCAAACTTAGAGGTTTGCTTGTCCTCAAGCAAAAGAAAAGAAAGGAGAGGGATAGAAGGAGAGCTAGGCGCAACTTGTGGAGGAGAGGGGGAGAAGCCGAGCCAATATTTAAGGGGAAGGGGGTAGGTTTCGAAAATCTTTTGAAAAAGATATGATAGAAAAAGTGATTTGGAAAAGATAAGTATGATATGAAAAGATGTGATTTAAAATTCAAAAGATATGAAAGATATTTGAAAAAGATAATGTGGAGATTTGAAAAAAAGATATTGATGAGTTGAGAAGATTTTAGAAGGAAAAGAGATAGATTTATTTTGGAGAATTTGAAAAAGAGTTGGATTGGATTGAAAAAAAAGATTTATGTTTATGGATTAAGATACATTTGATATTTTTGAAATAGGGTTTTTAGAAATTAGGGTTAAAAGATTTTTGGAATTGAGAGTTTGTAACATGTTTATGCAAGAAATCATGAATTGAAACATGAAAATTAAAATTAAAATAAAAATTGTGAAGTAAAAACGAATTTACCTCCTCCCCACCATCCTGGCGTTAAACGCCCAAATGCTGCATGTTTTGGGCTTTTACCGCCCAAATGCTTCTTCTCCTGGGCGTTCAATGCCCAGCTGTTGCTTCTTTCTGGCGCTGAACGCCAGGAACTCCTTTGTCACTGGGCGTTTTTCTGAACAACCAGGATGCTGTAAATATGGCGTTAAACGCCCAGAAGGTGCTTCTTTCTGGTGTTTAACGCCCAGATAGCTATCCTTACTGGCGTTCAATGCCCAGTGGAAGCTTCTTTTGGGCGTTGAACGCCCAAAACAGCCTTTTACTGGCGTTTTCTTGCCAGTGAGCTCCTTTTTTCTGTTTTGTGCTCTGAATCCTTCTGTAGCCCTGTGAACTTATGCAATTGATTCTTTACCTTGTTAATATTAAGCTCATGAAAAATAAAATAAAATAAAATAAAATAAAATAAAATAAAATAAAATAACAGAAAAAGTTAGCTAATGGCTGGGTTGCCTCCCAGCAAGCGCTTCTTTATTGTCTTTAGCTGGACCTTGCTGAGCTTTTAATCTAGCCTCAGCCTTGAGCACTCTTGCTCAACATTGCCTTCAAGATAGTGCTTGATTCTCTGTCCATTAACAATGAACTTCTTATCAGAATCAATGTCTTGAAGCTCCACATAACCGTATGGTGATACACTTGTAATCACATATGGTCCCCTCTACCGGGATTTCAGTTTCCCGGGGAATAGCCTGAGCCTAGAGTTAAACAACAGAACCTTTTGTCCTGGTTCAAAGATTCTAGATGACAGCTTTCTGTCATGCCACCTTTTTTATTTCTCTTTATAAAGATTGGCATTTTCGAAAGCAGTGAATCTGAATTCCTCTAGCTCATTCAGCTGGAGCAATCTTTTTTCTCCAACTAATTTGGCATCAAAGTTTAGGAATCTGGTTGCCCAGTAGGCCTTATGTTCCAGTTCCACGGACAGGTGACAAGCCTTACCATACACAAGTTGGTATGGGGAGGTCCCTATAGGAGTCTTGAATGTTGTTCTGTAAGCCCACAGAGCATCATCCAAGCTTCGTGCCCAATCCTTTCTACGGGTACTTACAGTCCGTTCCAGGATTCTTTTTAGTTCTCTGTTAGAAACTTCAGCTTGCCCATTTGTCTGTGGATGATATGGAGTCGCCACCTTGTGGCGAATCCCATACCGAACCATGGCAGAGTAAAGCTATTTGTTGCAGAAGTGAGTGCCCCCATCACTGATTAGTACCCAAGGGACACCAAATCTGCTGAAGATATGTTTCTGGAGGAACTTCAGCACTGTTTTAGTATCATTGGTGGGTGTGGCAACGGCCTCTACCCATTTTGATACATAGTCGACTGCCACCAGAATATAAGTGTTTGAGTATGATGGTGGAAATGGTCCCATGAAGTTAATTCCCCACACGTCAAACAACTCAATCTCCAAGATTCCTTGTTGAGGCATGGCGTAACCATGAGGTAGATTACCCGCTCTTTGGCAACTGTCACAGTTACGTACAAACTCTCAGAGATCTCAATAGAGGGAAAGGACGCCCCTTCTACTGGCTCTATCCGGGACAGATGGTCAGCCACTTGGTTCTCTGTCCCTTTTCTGTCTCTTATTTCTATATCAAACTCCCGCAGAAGCAACACCCATATTATGAGCCTGGGTTTTGAATCCTGCTTTATGAGTAGATATTTAAGAGCAGCATGGTCAGTATACACAATCACTTTGGACCCTACTAAGTATGATCTAAACTTGTCAATGGCATAAACCACTGTAAGCAATTCTTTTTATGTGGTTGTGTAGTTTTTTTGGGCATCATTTAAAACGCGGCTAGCATAATAAATGACATGAAGAAGCTTGTCATGCCTATGCCCTAGTACGGCACCAATGGCATGGTCACTGGCATCATACATTAGTTCAAATGGTAATGTCCAGTCTGGTGCAGAGATAACTGGTGCTGTGACCAGCTTAGCTTTCAGAGTTTCAAACGCCTGCAGGCACTCTGTGTCAAACACAAATGGCGTGTCAGCAGCTAGCAGATTGCTCAGAGGTTTTACAATTTTTGAAAAATCCTTTATAAACCTCCTGTAGAATCCTACATGCCCCAGAAAGCTTCTGATTGCCTTAACATTAGCAGGTGGTGGTAATTTTTCAATTACTTCCACTTTAGCTTGATCCACCTCTATTCCCTTGTTTGAAATTTTATGCGCAACGACAATCCCTTCAGTCACCATAAAGTGACATTTTTCCCAGTTTAAAACTAGGTTGGTCTCTTGGCATCTTTTCAGAACAAGTGTTAGGTGATCAAGACAGGAGCTGAATGAGTCTCCATATACTGAGAAGTCATCCATGAAGACTTCCAGAAAATTTTCCACCATATAAGAGAAAATAGAGAGCATGCATCTCTGAAAGGTTGCAGGTACATTACACAGCCCAAATGGCATCCTTCTGTAAGCAAACACTCCAGATGGACATGTGAATGCTGTTTTCTCTTGATCCTGGGGATCTACTGCAATTTGGTTGTAGCCTGAATAGCCATCCAAAAAGTAGTAATAATCATGACCTGCTAATCTTTGTAGCATCTGGTCTATGAATCGTAAAGGAAAATTGTAACGGCCTAGCTTTTAGCCTCGAAGAAACAGCGCTTTTACGGGATCAAACGGAATTTTTATGGAATTATTAGGAATTTTAGTGCATATAAGCACCTCTGCTGCACAGGTGCTGTGTCATCAAGCTGCTGAGTCAGCAGCTTGACTGCACCAGACACCTCTCCTGATCTAAGTAAGCACGTTGTGAAAAGTTGCATTTTTTAGCCACTTCGAGTCTGAATTTCAAAATTCTGATTTCCGTGGTTAGTCTCTATGTGACGAGCCGGTCTCGAATTTCGAGAGAAAAATTATATTAATATAATATTCGTATATTATTATTTTATTTAGAATATTATATTATTATTTTCTCTGCTGTGGTTAATGTTCATCTATGTTTAGTAATATAATAACTGAGCTAGAAAATCTACCGATAATGGATAATACCGGCATTCCTAGATGAACTTAGCAATGCTAATGCTTCATCATATATCATTTATTTTCATGATTATCATATTACTAGTATCATTTATACTAGTAAAGCTCATGCTTATCCTTTAGTAGTGTAATCTGATGTATCTAGTTTTAGTAATTATCTCCATAATGAAATTTTATTATTAAACTCTGATGAGTCAGCACCCGAGTGACACGTGGCTCTCCCAGAGTTAGCCAGCACATGTTTCCTTTCTTTCTTTCTTTCTTGAGATATTTTTACACCAAACTTTAGGATAATGCTTATCCTAATCCACGGTCTCGTAGGCATCATCATTACCATCATTTTTCTTCCTAAACAAGCTAGAATTCTATGAGAGAAAACCAAGAGAACTTCCATGAACACCTGAGCTTCAACCTCCATTCTTTCTCAAACTAAAACCCCTATCAAAAATCTATCCGACCAAAATGTTCATCTCTTCCTCCTCTTCATTTCTATGACAATTTTTAAGGAGTAAATCAAGGTATGATGGCTGCTCCTCCTCTTTGAAGTTTCAGCCATGGTGGAGAAATCAAGCTAATGATGTTTTCTTCATATTTTCTCTTAGGATCTCTTGTTCACTCACCATAAGCTCTAAGAAAACGTGATTTCTAGCTGTCTTAAGGTGAGAATAACCTTTTTTCATCACCATGAAGCTTTAGCCTTCATGATTCATAAGGATCTAAAGTTGTTTTTTATGTTAAATCAGGCGTAAAAGTGCTTTTTGAAGCTTATTCTTGGTTCAATTCTTGGCAGCTGCAAAGGAGGTAAGATTTGGTAAATTAATCAATGATTGGTTGTGTTCTTGAAGTGTTAAATCAGATCTTGTTGCTTGAGGCTTGATTTTGAGTGTTTGTGTGATGGTTTGATCATGAGATCTTGTTGTTTAATGCTTGAAAATCATGTTTTTGATGGTTCTGAAGTTGTTGTTGTTGTTGCTGGAAAACGTGGCTTTCCAGCCATAAAATTCATGATATTTGATGTGTTTTTTATGTGTATTTGATGGCTGAAACGTTGCTCTTTGGTTTGGTCAAAATAAGGTAAAAATCAGTTACCGAAAAGATTGAAAAACTAGTTGAAAATCAAGCTGAAATCTGATGAACTTTTGGAAAAATGTTTTCGGTCCTTGAAGGACAAGAAAAACGTTGGTTTTAATGATTTTGGGGTCAAGTTATAATTATTAAAAAGTTTGGAGTTGAAAGCTAATTAAGGAAAGGTTAAGGGGCCAAAGTTCAAATATTAAAAGATAAGGGGTCAAAATGAATTTTCCAAAAGGTTCAGGGGTCAAAATGAAATTTTTGAAAGTTGAATAAAATATTATTATTTTAATATTAAAATATTAAAAGTATTATTTTATTAATAATATTATTTTATTAATAATAATAAAATATTGACAAAAAGGCAGTTTTCTCTAAAAACTTTAGGAAAGTAGTTTTGAGTCTAGAATTTCCTAATTCTCTTTATTAAATACCTAAGGAAAGGTATAAGAAAGAGTATAGAAGTATGTAAAGTAATGAAGCAAGATTTAGAAGCTTGTAATCATGTTAGAAAGAGAGGGAGTTAGAAGCTAAATAGTAGTGTGCTGTTGTAATGTTGTGATGTATACAGAGAATTATGAAATGAGATCACTGAGATGTTGTGATGCTTGATTTATGATTGTGGAAAGATGATAAAGAAGATAACAAGTGCAGAATCAAAAGTCAAAGAGAAGAGAGGAAAAGAGGATAAAGATAAAGAGTTAAGTCTTATGGCATGATATTCTATTGTATGTTCATCTGTTGCCTTTTCGTTGGCCCTAGAGGTCCTGTAGGCCGAAGTTCACCTACAGAGCATTGTTATTCCTGTAGGCCAAAGTTCACCTACAGTGAATATGAATTGTGTATCTCAGGGTGTTGCTCCTGTAGGCCGAAGTTCACCTACAGAGAGTTGTGATACCTGTAAGCCGAAGTTCACTTACAGGGGCGCCATTTCTGTAAGCCGAAGTTCACTTACAGAGGTTCCATTTCTATAGGCCGAAGTTCACCTATAGAAAGTTGTTGTGTTGTGATTGAACTATTCCTGTAAGCAGAAGTTCACTTACAGGAGTGCTATTTCTGTAGGCTGAAGTTCACCTACAGAGATAAAGCCATATCTAGGACTAGTTCCTAGGTAATGTCAGGCTGCAGGGTGTAAACCGATACGTGAGCTCATGGCCTGCATAGGACAGACATGCATCATACTTGGATGTGCATTTTCTCTATTATGATTGTTGTGTGAATGTGTGATTTCTTTGTTTATATTCTATTCTTTGTGTCTGTGTTTTATTTTCTTGTATTCTTTGTTGTGTTATGCTTTCTGATTTCTTAATTTCTTTATTTATCTGTATCTCTTGTTTACTGATTCTTTGTATTCTACTATTTGTCTGCTAAGCAACATAGAATTAATGAACTTAACTAATAACCCCGACCTTACTAATAACTCCCCAGTTCTTACCCCTTCTCTCTCCCTTCTCCCCTCAGATGGAAGCATGAGTACCCTTCCGTAGTTCGCTGATGACGCTCTACCTGACTTGAGTTTTGAAGACCTAGAATATACTTTCCCTCACATTAGTAGTTTAGAGGGACTAGGTGAGTGAAGAGTCTAGGCTAGCCTGGGCGCCAGCTTATGGACTCCTTGAACAGGTCAGGGCCTCGGATGTTGTATGTATATATATATGTATAAGGTTATTATCTAGCTATATCTAGGGGTGTTCTAACTAAAGATCTATGATCTAATAAAGGCTAGATGACTGAATGATGTCAGTTGTTTGAGATGTATGAATTTATATAAATGTGTGTTTACTTTTGACTGCTTATCTTGTTGTTACTTTGATATCATATATGTATGTTCATGCCTGACAACTTAAATGTTTTGAAAAAAAAATTTACCCCACAAAATAATAACACTTCAACAACGAATCAGGCTTATATGATAAATAATAGATAATAATTAGGAAGACAAATTAGTAGCACTCAATTTTTGGTATGATCTAGACATACTGAAAATTGGGTCGTTACAATTTGGTATCAGAGCAGTTTGTTCCCAGTAGAGCCTGGGGAGTGGACTAATTATGCTTTACTGCATACTCTGCTTGTGTGTCTCATGCCGTTAGGGTATCTTAAAGATACATTTGACATGAATGTCTATGAGTGCTCATTTTGGAAATGTTCGTGCTTAACTTGAGATATTAAGATTGATCACCTTAATGTTGATTGTTTGGTGCGGAAAAGACCTCAATGACTCTGAATAGGCAATGTTTAATCGAGTTCCGAATGATGAATTTTTTTGAGGAACAGCTATTCTCATAGTTGTTAGGATCTCCATGGCTATGGCTAAGTGAGATTTGGATGCTGTAAGGAACGGACCGATCTCTTCGTCAGGATGTCTTGAAGGAAATTGATCGCATGAAGATGGATTCTTACATGTGGCTGAAATTTTGATGACAAAATTTTCTTTTACGATGGTAGAATGTAACGGCCTAGCTTTTAGCCTTGAAGAAACAGCGCTTTTACGGGATCAAACGTAATTTTTATGGAATTATTAGGAATTTTAGTGCATATAAGCACCTCTGCTGCACAGGTGCTGTGTCATCAAGCTGCTGAGTCAGCAGCTTGACTGCACCAGACACCTCTCCTGATCTAAGTAAGCACGTCGTGAAAAGTTGCATTTTTTAGCCACTTCGAGTCTGAATTTCAAAATTCTGATTTTCGTGGTTAGTCTCTATGTGACGAGCCGGTCTCGAATTTCGAGAGAAAAATTATATTAATATAATATTCGTATATTCTTATTTTATTTAGAATATTATATTATTATTTTCGCTGTTGTGGTTAATGTTCATCTATGTTTAGTAAAAAAATAACTGAGCTAGAAAATCTACCGGTAATGGATAATACCGGCATTCCTAGATGAACTTAGCAATGCTAATGCTTCATCATATATCATTTATTTTCATGATTATCATGTTACTAGTATCATTTATACTAGTAAAGCTCATGCTTATCCTTTAGTAGTGTAATCTGATGTATCTAGTTTTAGTAATTATCTCCAGAATGATATTTTATTATTAAACTCTGATGAGTCAGCACCCAGTGACACGTGGCTCTCCCAGAGTTAGCCAGCACATGTTTCCTTTCTTTCTCTCCAAGCCAAGCTTTCTTAAGGAAAAAGTAAGAAACACTTGTATTCTAGTACATCTAGCTTTAGTAATTATCCTTTCTTGAGATATTTTTACACCAAACTTTAGGATAATGCTTATCCTAATCCACGGTCTCCTAGGCATCATCATTACTATCATTTTTCTTCCTAAACAAGCTAGAATTCCATGAACACCTAAGCTTCAACCTCCATTCTTTCTCAAACTAAAACCCCTATCAAAAATCTAATCCGACCAAAATGTTCATCTCTTTCTCCTCTTCATTTCTATGACAATTTTTAAGGAGTAAATCAAGGTATGATGGCTGCTCCTCCTCCTTGAAGTTTCAGCCATGGTGGAGAAATCAAGCTAATGATGTTTTCTTCATATTTTCTCTTAGGATCTCTTGTTCACTCACCATAAGCTCTAAGAAAACGTGATTTCTAGCTGTCTTAAGGTGAGAATAACCTTTTTTCATCATCATGAAGCTTTAGCCTTCATGATTCATAAGGATCTAAAGTTGTTTTTGATGTTAAATCAGGCGTAAAAGTGCTTTTTGAAGCTTGTTCTTGGTTTAATTCTTGGCTGCTGCAAAGGAGGTAAGGTTTGGTAAATTAATCAATGACTGGTTGTGTTCTTGAAGTGTTAAATCAGATCTTGTTGCTTGAGGCTTGATTTTGAGTGTTTGTGTGATGGTTTGATCATGAGATCTTGTTGTTTAATGCTTGAAAATCATGTTTTTGATGGTTCTGAAGTTGTTGTTGTTGTTGCTGGAAAATGTGGCTTTCCAGCCATAAAATTCATGATATTTGATGTGTTTTTGATGTCTATTTGATGGCTGAAATGTTGCTCTTTGGTTTGGTCAAAATAAGGTAAAAATCAGTTACCGAAAAGATTGAAAAACTAGTTGAAAATCAAGCTGAAATCTGATGAACTTTTGGAAAAATGTTTTTGGTCCTTGAAGGACAAGAAAAACATTGGTTTTGATGATTTTAGGGTCATGTTATAATTATTAAAAAGTTTGGGGTTGAAAGCTAATTAAGGAAAGGTGAAGGGGCCAAAGTTCAAATATTAAAAGATAAGGGGTCAAAATGCAATTTCCAAAAGGTTCAGGGGTCAAAATGAAATTTTTGAAAGTTGAATAAAATATTATTATTTTAATATTAAAATATTAAAAGTATTATTTTATTAATAATATTATTTTATTAATAATAATAAAATATTGACAAAAAGGCAATTTTCTCTAAAAACTTTAGAAAAGTAGTTTTGAGTCTAGAATTTCCTAATTCTCTTTATTAAATACCTAAGGAAAGGTATAAGAAAGAGTATAGAAGTATGTAAAGTAATGAAGCAAGATTTAGAAGCTTGTAATCATGTTAGAAAGAGAGGGAGTTAGAAGCTAAATAGTAGTGTGCTGTTGTAATGTTGTGATGTATACAGAGAATTATGAAATGAGATCACTGAGATGTTGTGATGCTTGATTTATGATTGTGGAAAGATGATAAAGAAGATAACAAGTGCAGAATCAAAAGTCAAAGAGAAGAGAGGAAAAGAGGATAAAGATAAAGCGTTAAGTCTTATGGCACGATATTCTATCGTATGTTCATCTGTTGCTTTCTCGTTGGCCCTAGAGGTCCTGTAGGCCGAAGTTTACCTACAGAGCATTGTTATTCCTGTAGGCCGAAGTTCACCTACAGTGAATATGAATTGTGTACCTCAGGGTGTTGCTCCTGTAGGCCGAAGTTCACCTACAGAGAGTTGTGATACCTATAAGCCAAAGTTCACTTACAGGGGCGCCATTTCTGTAAGCCGAAGTTCAATTACAGAGGTTCCATTTCTATAGGCCGAAGTTCACCTATAGAAAGTTGTTGTGTTGTGATTGAACTATTCCTGTAAGCCGAAGTTCACTTACAGGAGTGCTATTTCTGTAGGCCGAAGTTCACCTACAGAGATAAAGCCATATCTAGGACTAGTTCCTAGGTAATGTCAGGCTGCAGGGTGTAAACCGACACGTGAGCTCATGGCCTGCATAGGACAGACATGCATCATACTTGGTTGTGTATTTTCTCTGTTATGATTGTTGTATGAATGTGTGATTTCTTTGTTTATATTCTATTCTTTGTGTCTGTGTTTTATTTTCTTGTATTCTTTGTTGTGTTCTGCTTTCTGATTTCTTAATTTCTTTATTTATCTGTATCTCTTGTTTACTGCTTCTTTGTATTCTACTATTTGTCTGCTAAGCAACATAGAATTAATGAACTTAACTAATAACCCCGACCTTACTAATAACTCCCCAGTTCTTACCCCTTCTCTCTCCCTTCTCCCCTCAGATGGAAGCATGAGTACCCTTCCGTAGTTCGCTGATGACACTCTACCTGACTTGAGTTTTGAAGACCTAGAATATACTTTCCCTCACATTAGTAGTTTAGAGGGATTAGGTGAGTGAAGAGTCTAGGCTAGCCTGGGCGCCAGCTTATGGACTCCTTGAACAGGTCAGGGCCTCGGATGTTGTATGTATATATATATGTATAAGGTTATTATCTAGCTATATCTAGGGGTGTTCTAACTAAAGATCTATGATCTAATAAAGGCTAGATGACTGAATGATGTCAGTTGTTTGAGATGTATGATTTTATATAAATGTGTGTTTACTTTTGACTGCTTATCTTGTTGTTACTTTGATATCATCTATGTATGTTCATGCCTGACAACTTAAATGTTTTTAAAAAAAAAGTTTACCCCGCAAAATAATAACACTTCAACAACGAATCAGGCTCATATGATAAATAATAGATAATAATTAGGAAGACAAATTAGTAGCACTCAGTTTTTGGTATGATCTAGACATACTGAAAATTGGGTCGTTACAAAAATGATCATTTCTGGTGGCTATATTGAGCCTTCTGTAGTCAATACACATGCGCCACCCTGTAACTATTCTTGTAGGAACCAGTTCATTTTTTTCATTATGAACCACTGTCATGTCTCCCTTTTTGGGGACAACTTGGACAGGGCTCACCCAGGGGCTATCAGAAATAGGATAAATAATCCCAGTCTCCAGTAATTTGGTGACCTCTTTCTGCACCACTTCCTTCATGGCTGGATTTATCCGCCTCTGTGGTTGAACCACTGGTTTAGCATTGTCCTCCAATAAGATCTTGTGCATGCATCTAACTGGGCTTATGCCCTTAAGGTCACCTATGGACCACCCAAGAGCTGTCTTGTGTGTCCTTAGCACTTGAATTAGTGCTTCCTCTTCCTGTGGATTTAAAGCAGAGCTTATGATCACTGGAAAAGTGTCACCTTCTCCCAGAAATGCATATTTCAGGGATGGTGGTAATGGTTTGAGCTCGGGTTTAGGAGGTTTTTCCTCTTCCTGAGGAAGTTTCAGAGGCTCTTTCAATTCCTCTGAATCCTCTAGATCAGGCGGAACATCTTTAAAGATGTTTTCCAGCTCTGATTCGAGACTCTTAGCCATGTTGATCTCCTCCACCAGAGAGTCAATAAGATCAACTTTCATGCAGTCTTTTGGTGTGTCTGGATGCTGCATGGCCTTGACAGAATTCAACTTAAACTCATCCTCATTGACTCTCAGGGTTACTTCCCCCTTTTGGACATCAATGAGAGTTTGTCCAGTTGCTAGGAAAGGTCTTCCTAGAATGAGAGTAACACTCTTGTGCTCCTCCATTTCCAGCACTACAAAGTCAATGGGAAAGGCGAATGGCCCAACCCTGACAATCATGTCCTCAATCACGCCTGATGAGTATTTAATGGAGCCATCAGCAAGTTGGAGACATATCCGGGTTGGTTTAACTTCTTCAGTTAAACCAAGCTTTCTGATAGTGGATGCAGGTATTAAGTTGATGCTTGCTCCAAGATCACATAAAGCTGTCTTGGTGAAATTACCCTCTAAGGTGCATGGTATCAGAAAGCTCCCGGGATCTTTAAGCTTTTCTGGAAAGCTTTTCAGAATGACTACACTGCATTCTTCAGTGAGGAGAACTCTTTCAGTTTCTCTCCAATCCTTCTTATGACTCAAGATCTCCTTCATGAACTTGGGATAAGAAGGTATTTGCTCAAGTGCCTCTGCAAATGGAATCTTTATTTCAAGAGTACTGAGATAATCTGCAAAGCGAGCAAATTGCTTATCCTACTCCTCTTGGCGGAGTTTTTGAGGATAAGGTATCTTGGCTTTATATTCCTCAACCTTAGTTGCTGCAGGTTTATTTCCTACAGAGGTGGTTGGAGAAGCCTTTTTAGAGGGGTTGTTATCAGCACTTGTGTGTGTCTGATCCCTCACTAGCATTTGAATGCCAGGGTTAGAAGCTGGAGTGGCGTTGGACGCCAACTTCTTACTTGTTCCTGGCGTTTGAATGCTAGAACTGAGCTTTCATTGGGTGTTTGACGCCAAATCCTTGCCTGTTTCTAGCGTTTGAGCGCCAGAGTTATTCCTCTCTGGGCTCTTACTGTCCTTAGAGGGATTTTGGGTAGCAGTTTGTTCTTTTCTTGGGTTCCTGCTGCCTTGAAGTGAGGTATTTAATATTTTTCCACTTCTTAATTGAATTGCTTGGCACTCTTCTGTTATTTGTTTTGATAACTGTTTTTCTGTTTGCTTCAACTGTACCTCCATATTTATATTAGCCATTCTTGTGTCTTGTAGTATCTCCTTGAATTCGGCCAGCTGTTTTGTTAGAAAGTCTAATTGCTGATTGAATTCAGTAATTTGTTCTGCAGGACTGAGTTCAGCAGTTACTGTTTTAGCCTCTTCTTTCATGGAAGATTCACTGTTTAGGTACAGATGCTGATTTTTGGCAACTGTATCAATAAGCTCTTGAGCCTCTTCAATTGTCTTTCTCATGTGTATAGATCCACCAGCTAAGTGATCTAGAGAAATTTGAGCTTTCTCTGTAAGCCCATAATAGAAGATGTCAAACTGCACCCATTCTGAAAACATTTCAGAGGGGCATTTTCTTAGCATCTCTCTGTATCTCTCCCAGGCATCATAAAGAGATTCATTATCTCCTTGTTTAAAGCCTTGGATGTCCAGCCTTAGCTGTGTCATCCGTTTTGGAGGGAAGTATTGATTCAGAAATTTTTCTGACAGCTGTTTCCATGTCCTTATGCTAGCCTTAGGTTGGTTATTTAACCACCTCTTAGCTTGGTCTTTTACAGCAAATAGAAATAGTAATAATCTATAGACATCCTGATCTACTTCCTTATTATGTACTATGTCAGCAATCTGTAAAAATTGTGCCAGAAACTTTGTAGGTTCTTCCTGAGGAAGACCGGAATACTGGCAACTTTGCTGCACCATGATAATGAGCTGAGGATTTAACTCAAAGCTACTGACTCCAATGGAGAGTATACAGATACTACTCCCATATGAAGTAGTAGTGGGGTTGGCATATGACCCCAGAGTCCTTCTGGACTGTTCAATTCCACTAACATCCATGATGGAGAAAAGAGAATTGATATGAATAGCAAATAGAATATATTTTTATTTTTTTTTCTTTTATAAAAAGGGGAATGAATAAATAATAAAAGAAAAGAGAATAAAATAGTTTGAAATTAAATATAAAATTTGAAAATTAAGAACAAAAAATTTAAGACTAAAATAATTACTTAATTAAGAAGATTTGAAAAATTTTGGATATGATTTTTGATAAAGATTTGAATTTTGAAATTTTAAAACTAAGATAAGATAAAATAAAAAATTTTAAAATAAAATCTGAATTTTTAAAAGGAAAATTCGAAAAATCAATTAAAATAAAGGAAAAAGATATTTTTGAATTCAATGAGGAAAGAGAAAAATAATAAAAAGACACAAAACTTAAAATTGTTAGATCTAATGCTCCTTATTTTCGAAAATTTTTGGAGGGAAACACCAAGGAACACCAAACTTAAAAATTTTAAGATCAAAACACAAGGAAGACTCAAGAACACTTTGAAGACTCACAAGAACAACAAGAACATGAAGATAGAACACCAAACTTAAAATTTTTAGAAAACCAAAACAAAATTTTCGAAAACTAAAGAAAAATCAACAAGAAAACACCAAACTTAAAGTTTGGCACAAGATTTATTCAAAGAAAGATTAATTTTGAAAAAGTTTTTTAAAAAGAAGATAGCCAATTACCAAGAACATAAGCATCACGCTCTAGCCAATTGAGCTATAAATTTAAAGTGTTTTAACAAGGTATTTAATAAATAAATTTTCTTTTAGATACTAATAATTCGAAAATGCACAAGAAAAACAAGAAAAATCACAAAACAGGAAAAACTAAAGATCAAACAAAGAAAATAAACAAGAACAACTTGATGACTAAGAAAGAACAATGAACACAATTTCGAAAATTTAAAAGAAAATAAAAACATGTAATTGACACCAAACTTAAAATATGAAACTAAACTCAAACAGAAAAACTCAATTATTAGTTTATAAAAATTTTTCGAAAAATTTAAAAAGAGAAAATAAGGATTTAAAAAAGAAAATTTCAACCAAAAATAATAATGTAAGACTCTAAAACAAAAAGAAAAAAAAATTTTCCTAACCTAAGCAACAAAATAAACCGTCAGTTGTCCAAACTCGAACAATCCCCGGCAACGGCGCCAAAAACTTGGTGCACGAATTTGTATATGTCAATATCAATATTACTATTTCTTACAAATTCGCACAACTAACCAGCAAGTGCACTGGGTCGTCCAAGTAATACCTTACGTGAGTAAGGGTCAAATCCTACGGAGATTGTTGGTTTGGAGCAATCTATGGTTATCTTGCAATTCTTACTCAGGATATAATATCAATAATAATTCTTAGTTTGAATTGTAAAAAGGTGAAAGGGCATAAAATAAATACTTGTTATGCAGTAATGAATAATATGTTGGAGTTTTGGAGATGCTTTGTCATCTGAATTTCAGCTTTCCTCTTGTACTCCTCTTCAAACACGCAAGTTTCCTCCTATGGCAAGCTATGTGTTGGTGGATCACCATTGTCAATGGCTACCATCCGTCCTCTCAGTGAAAATGGTCCAGGTGCGCTGTCACCGCACGGCTAATCATCTGTCAGTTCTCGATCATACCGGAATAGGATTTACTATCCTTTTGCATCTGCCACTATGCCCAGCACTCGCGAGTTTGAAGCTCGTCACAGTCATCTGGTATGCGAAATTGTTACTCAAGTTGTGAATTATTATTCGAAATTGATTCCCTGGCAATGGCACCAAAAACGGATGCACAGAACCATGGTCTAAACATATCTTCAAAATTTCGCATAACTAACCAGCAAGTGCACTGGGTCGTCCAAGTAATACCTTACGTGAGTAAGGGTCGAATCCCACGGAGATTGTTGGTATAAAGCAAGCTATGGTCACCTTGTAAATCTCAGTCAGGCGGATATAAAATGGTTATGGAGTTTTCCAAATTAATTAATAAAAGAGGGATAGAAATACTTATGTAAATCATTGGTGAGAATTTCAGATAAGCGTGTAGAGATGCAATCGTTCCTCTGAACCTCCGTTTTCCTGCTATCTTCATCCAATCAGTCTTACTCCTTTCTATGGCTGGCTTTATGCAAGGGCATCACCGTTGTCAGTGGCTACATCCCCTCCTCTTGTGAAAATGATCCAAGATGCCCTGTCACTGCACGGCTAATCATCTGAGGTTCCCGATCATGCTGGAATAGGATTCACCCTCCTTTTGCATCTGTCACTACGCCCAGCAATCGCGAGTTTGAAGCTCGTCACAGTCATTCAATCATTGAATCCTACTCGGAATACCACAGACAAGGTTTAGACTTTCCAGATTCTTTTGAATGCTACCATCATTCTAGCTTACACCACGAAGATTCCGATTAAGAGATCTAAGAGACACTCATTCAATCTAAGGTAGAACGGAGGTGGTTGTCAAGCACGCATTCATAGGGAATGATGATGATTGTCACGTTCATCACATTCAGGTTGAAGTGCGAATGAATATCTTAGAAGCGAAATAAGATGAATTGAATAGAAAATAGTAGTATTTTGCATTAATCTTTGAGGAACAGCAGAGCTCCACACCTTAATCTATGGAGTGTAGAAATTCTACCGTTAAAAATACATAAGTGAAAGGTCCAGGCATGGCCAAATGGCCATCCCTCCAAAACGTGATCACAGGATCAATAATACAATCCAGGATCCAGGATGTCTAATACAATAGTAAAAAGTTCTATTTATAATAAACTAGCTACTAGGGTTTACAGAAGTAAGTAATTGATGCATAAATCCAACTTCCGGGGCCCACTTGGTGTGTGCTTGGGCTGAGCTTAAATGTTACACGTGCAGAGGCTCTTTCTGGAGTTGAACGCCAGGTTGTAACGTATTTCTGGCGTTCAACTCTGGTTTGTGACTTGTTTCTGGCGTTTAACTCCAGACAGGAGCGTAGAACTGGCATTCAACGACCTTTTACGTCATCTAAACTCGGCCAAAGTATGGACTATTATATATTGCTGGAAAGCCCTGGATGTCTACTTTCCAACGCAATTGGAAGCGCGCCACTTTGAGTTCTGTAGCTCCAGAAAATTCACTTTGAGTGTAGGGAGGTCAGAATCCAACAGCATCAGCAGTCCTTCTTCAACCTCTGCATCTGATTTTTGCTCAAGTCCCTCAATTTCAGCTAGAAAATACCTGAAATCACAGAAAAACACACAAACTCATAGTAAAGTCCAGAAATGTGAATTTTAACATAAAAACTACTGAAAACATCCCTAAAAGTGACTAGATCCTACTAAAAACATACTAAAAACAATGTCAAAAAGCGTACAAATTATCCGCTCATCACAACACCAAACTTAAATTGTTGCTTGTCCCCAAGCAACTGAAAATCAAATAGGATAAAAAGAAGAGAATATACTATAAATTCCAAACTATCAATGAAACATAGCTCCAATCAAATGAGCGGGACTTATAGCTTTTTGCCTCTTGAATAGTTTTGGCATATCACTTTATCCATTGAGGTTCAGAATGATTGGCATCTATAGGAACTCAAAGTTCAGATAGTGTTATTGATTCTCCTAGTTCAGTATGATGATTCTTGAACACAGCTTCTTTATGAGTCTTGGCCGTGGCCCTAAGCACTTTGTTTTCCAGTATTACCACCGGATACATAAATGCCACAGACACATAATTGGGTGAACCTTTTCAGATTGTGACTCAGCTTTGCTAAAGTCCCCAATTAGAGGTGTCCAGGGTTCTTAAGCACACTCTTTTTTTGCTTTGGACCTTGACTTTAACCGCTCAGTCTCAAGTTTTCACTTGACACCTTCACGCCACAAGCACATGGTTAGGGACAGCTTGGTTTAGCCGCTTAGGCCAGGATTTTATTCTTTTAGGCCCTCCTATCCACTAATGCTCAAAGCCTTGGGATCCTTTTTATTTACCCTTGCCTTTTGGTTTTAAGGGTTATTGGCTTTTTGCTCTTGCCTCTTGGTTTTAAGAGCTTTTGGCTTTTTCTGCTTGCTTTTTCTTTTTCTTTCTATTTTTTTTTTCGTCTATTTTTTTTTTTGCAAGCTTTGTTCTTTGCTGCTTTTTCTTGCTTCAAGAATCATTTTTATGATTTTTCAGATTATCAAATAACATGTCTCCTTGTCATCATTCTTTCAAGAGCCAACATATTTAACATTCTTAAACAACAACTTCAAAAGACATATGCACTGTTCAGGCATTCATTCAGAAAACAAGAAGCATTGTCACCACATCAATATAATTAAACTAAGTTCAAGGATAAATTTGAAACTCATGTACTTCTTGTTCTTTTGAATTAAAACTTTTTTTCATTTTAGAGAGGTGATGGATTCATAGGACATTCATAACTTTAAGGCAAAGTTACTAACTACTAATGATCATGTAATGAAGACACAAACATGGATAAGCACTTAACATAGAAAATGAAAAACAGAGAAAGTAAGAACAAGGAATGAGTCCACCTTAGTGATGGTGGCGTTTCCTTCTTGAGGAACCAATGATGTCCTTGAGCTCTTCTATGTCTCTTCCTTGTCTTTGTTGCTCCTCCCTCATTGCTTTTTGGTCTTCTCTAATTTCATGAAGGATGATGGAGTGCTCTTGATGTACCACCCTTAATTGTCCCATGTTGGAGCTTAGTTCTCCTAGGGAGGTGTTGATTTGCTCCCAATAGTTTTGTGGAGGAAAATGCATTTGAGGCATCTCCGGGATCTCATGGTGATGAGCTTCATGCGCCTCTTGAGCTCCATGAATGGGCTCTCTTGCTTGCTCCATCTTTTTCTTAGTGATGGGCTTGTCCTCTTTAATGAGGATATCTCCCTCTATGTCAATCCCAGCCGAATTGCATAGGTGGCAGATGAGGTGAGGAAAGGCTAACCTTGCCATAGTGGAGGACTTGTCAGCCACCTTGTAGAGTTCTTGAGGTATAATCTCATGAACTTCCACCTCTTCTCCAATCATGATGCTATGGATCATGATGGCCCGGTCTATAGTAACTTCAGACCGGTTGCTAGTGGGAATGATTGAGCATTGAATGAACTCCAACCATCCTCTAGCTACAGGCTTAAGGTCCAGTCTTCTTAGTTGAACCGGTTTGCCTTTTGAGTCAATCTTCCATTGAGCTCCTTCTACACATATGTCCATGAGGACTTGGTCCAACCTTTGATCAAAGTTGACTCTCCTTGTGTAGGGGCGTGCGTTCTCTTCCATGTTTGGCAAGTTGAACGCCAACCTCACATTTTTCGGACTAAAATCTAAGTATTTCCCCCGAACCATGGTGAGATAATTCTTTGGGTTCGGGTTCTTACTTTGATCATGGTTCCTAGTGATCCATGCATTAGCATAGAACTCTTGAACCATTAGGATGCCGACTTGTTGGATGGGGTTTGTTAGAACTTCCCAACCTCTTCTTTGAATTTCATGTCGGATCTCCGGATACTCATTTCTTTTGAGTTTGAAAGGGACCTCGGGGATCACCTTCTTCTTGGCCACAACATCATAGAAGTGGTCTTGATGGGCTTTGGAGATGAACCTTTCCATCTCCCATGACTCAGAGGTGGAAGCTTTTGTCTTCCCTTTCCCTTTTTTAGAGGATTCTCCAGTCTTACGTGCCATCAATGGAAATGGAAAAACAAAAAGCTTATGCTTTTACCACACCAAACTTAGAATTTTGCTCGCCCTCGAGCAAGAGAAGAAAGAAAAGATGAAGAAGAAGAAGAAGAAAATATGGAGAAGAGAGGGGTGGTGTGTTTCGGCCAAGAAGAGAAGAGAGGGTTGTGTTGTGTGAAAATGAGGAAGAATGGAAGGCTTTATATAGGGAAGGGAGGGGGGTGAGGTTTCGGCCATATACGGTGGGTTTGGGTGGGAAATTGATTTTGAATTTTGAAGGTAGGTGGAGTTTATGAGGTAGGTTTATGGGGAAGAGTGGATGGATGTGAGTGGTGAAGAGGTGATGGGGAAGAGAGATTGAGGTGATTGGTGAAGGGTTTCGGGGAAGAGTGTTTATGGGATTGTGTGAAAGAGGGGTGAGAAGAAGTGAGTGGAGGTAGGTGGGGATCCTGTGGGGTCCACAGATCCTGAGGTGATCCTGTGGGGTCCACAGATCCTGAGGTGTTCAAGGATTTACAACCTTGCACCAAATTAGGCATGTAAAATGCCCTTGCACACAACTCTGGGTGTTCAGCGCCAGGTTGGTGCTTGTTCTGGGCGTTGAACGCCCATTTGTAGCCTATTTCTGGCGTTGAACGCCAGAACCATGCTTGTTCTGGGAGTTCAGCGCCAGCTCTCCTCCAAGGTGCATTTCTGGCATTCAAACGCCCAGATGCTGCCCATTTCTGGCGTTCAGCGCCAGAACCATGCTCTGTTCTGGCGTTGAACGCCCAAAACATGCTTCTTACTGGCGTTTAAACGCCAGTAAGGACTTCCTTCAGGGTGTGATTTTTCTTCTGCTGTTTTTGATTCCGTTTTCAATTTTTATATTTATTTTGTGACTCCACATGATTGACAAACCCCATTTGTAGGGCTTATCTTGTATTGATTTTTGGAGATTTTATCACCTTTTACCCACATTTATCCATTGAAATAGCATGGTTTTATAACTTCTCCTTTAATTGTGCTTAAGAGTGAAAACATGCTTTTTAGGACTTAAAATAGCTAAATCTAATTCACCTTGATTCTATTAGATGCCTTGATATGTTTGTTAAGTGATTTAAGGTTTAGGAGGCAAAGATTGGATCAAGGGAATGAAGAAAGAAGCATGTAAAGTTGGAGAACTCATGAAGAAATGAAAGAACCGGAAAGCTGTCAAGCCGACCTCTTTGCACTTAAACGACCATAACTTGAGCTACAGAGGTCCAAATGATGCGGTTCCAGTTGGGTTAGAAAGCTAACATCCGGGGCTTCGAAACGATATAAGATTTGCCATAGTTGCTACACGTATGGTGGCGCGCACGCGCATAGTACGCGCACGCGCCGTTGCTGCCACCTGGTTCACTTAAAGCAAAACGTGGCCAGCGATTTTAGAAGCCTTGTGGGCCCAATCCAACTCATTTCTGATGTTATTTAAGCCAAGGATTGAAGAGGAATCAACATACTTTTAATCATTAGCTTAGTTTAGTAGTTAGAGTTAGTTTCTAGAGAGAGAAGCTCTCACTTCTCTCTAGAATTAGGATTAGGTTTAGTTTAATAATCTTAGATCTAGATTTTAATTCATGCTTTCATCTCCTTCTATCTCTCAATTCTTTGTTGCTACATTCATCTTCTTCTATTCTTTAGTTGTAATTTCCTTTATGTTGTTCTTATGTTTTGTTGTAGATCTACTTTTGCTCCTTCTATTTTCTTTCAATTCAATTAGAGGTAATTCATAATAATTGTGTTCCTTTTGATTGTTGTTGTTAATTCATTGCCATAATTGTTGTTAGATTCTATTTTTGTTTTCAATTTACTTTGCTTTTCTTTTATGCCTTCCAAGTGTTTGATGAAATGCTTGGTTGGATTTTAGTATAGGTTTTGTTCCTCTTGGCTATGGTAGAGTAATTAGTGACGCTTGAGTTATCTAATGTCTTTGTTGATTGATAATTAGAAGTTGCTAATTGATTTAGATACCACTAAAGCTAGTCTTTCCCTTGGGAGTTGGCTAGGACTTGTGGAATCAAGTTGATTCATCCACTTGACTTTCCTCCATTATTAGAGGTTAACTAAGTGGTAGCAATGGACAATTGTGGTCACAATCGAGGAGGATAACTAGGATAGGACTTCTAATTCTCCCAACCTTGCCAAGTGCTTTTTAGTTGTTAGTTTATTTTCATTGTCATTTACATTTCATGTCTCTTATCCCAAAACCCCAAAATACAATCCATAACCAATAACAAGACACTTCATTGTAATTCCTAGGGAGAACGACCCGAGGTTTGAATACTTCGGTTTATAAATTTTAGGGGTTTGTTTTAGTGACAAACAACTTTTTGTATGAAAGGATTAGTGATTGGTTTAGAAACTATACTTGCAACGAGATTTCATTTGTGAAATTCTAAACCGTCAGAAATCCAATCGTCAAAATGGCGCCGTTGCCGGGGATTTGCAATGGTGTTATGTTATTGGTTATTGTACATATGTGAATAGTGTGAATATCTTGCTTTTTGCTTTATTTGCTAGTTGTAGAATTTTGTTTCTTTTGTTTCCTATTAGCTTTTGTTTTTATTTTATCTTTTCACCATGAATTCTCATTTTGGCTATGAGTGTGATTACAACTATGTTGTAGGTGATGGGAGCTACAATGAAGATGTGTATCAAGGATGGGACAACCAAAGGTGGGAGGAGTCATATGCATATGATCAATCCCCATGGGAACAACCTCCACCAATGCACTATGAAGAAGAGCCATTCTATGATGCATACCAATCCAATGGCAATGGTGAATCTCCTTGTGACTTTCAAGAACCACCACCATATGCCTATGAGTCATATCCTCAACATGAGTCTCAACCACACTCACAAGCCTATTTTCAACAAACACCTCCATATGATCATGATCCTTACCCACCATACCAACCTCCTTTTGAACCATATGAGCCATACATGGAACCACAATTCCAAGATTACTACTCCCAAGAACCACCTCAATACACACCACCACCTTACCAAGAAGAACCACCTTCCTATAATGAACCCTTTCTCCAAGACAATGAACCCTCTTATCCACCCCAATCCTCAATGGATGAAACCCTCGGTGTTCTTCTTCAAGGACAAGAGGAGATGACAAGGGATGTGCAACAATTCATGACCGCCTTGGATGAGGTGGTAAACCGGTTAGCATCCCAATGCTTGAACACTCAAGGGACTCCCATGGCTACATGTGGAGAAACAAATGAAGAGCATAACATGAAGGAGAGATTGGTGGAGAACGAGGGAAGTTGCTTTGTATTGGAACAATTGGAGGAAGCTATAATTGTTGAAGAAGAGGAAGAATTGGTTGAAGACTTAGGAGATGCGGAGCTTCCATGGGAACATAGAGTTGAAGAAAACCCCTCCAAGATGATTGAAATTGATGCTAGGGAGGAAAGTGCACACCTTCCAAGGCATATCCCATATGAAGACTTTGATGGGATAGAGAAAGAATTGAGTTCCCTTGGTGATGAAGATCAAGCATCAAGTCTTAGTGGTGAAGAATCCTTTAAGCATGAAGAACCTTCTCCGGTTGGATTTGAAAGCGTTGAGGAGGTAAATTTTTCTCACCCTCCCTATTATGATTTGAGTAAAGGAAAAGGTTTAGATAAAATTGTTGAACAAAGGATTGAGATTAAGAGATCTTGTGAAGAGGTGGAAGTCCCTAGAAATAGAAGAACGAGGGTTGGTTATGCTTTGTCAAGATCTTTGGAAGCATCTTTGCCTAAGTTGTCATCTACCCCTTCACTTGAGTGGGTAAAATTCATTTCTATTAGCTTTATTGTCCCACTTGAGTATGGCTTGCTTGAAACGGATGGTCAACTTAGGATGCTTTGTGGGATGAAGCGTAAGCGAAAGATGTTTCGTGGTTGGCGTTGCAAATCAAGGCTCATTTTGGTTGATACTTCAAGAGTTGAATACAAAGGTGGGAATAGTGCTCAAATAGATGGGTCTAGGAGGATTGTTGGCCACTATATAGAGAATTCACCTTACTCACCACCCGGTTGGACTAATAATGATGATCAACCTCAAGACGGGTATGAAAACAAAGTGTGGGATCCCGGATTACAAGAAGAGGATCAACTTTGGGAGCCCCAAGCTTGTGAAGAACTCCATCAAGACTTGGCTCAATCCATGAAGAATCTTGGGGCACAATGGAGAACCAAGCATTGGTGGGAGTTCCAAGATGAATACAAGCACAAGCCACCTTGATGAGGAGCTCCCCATAAGTTCAACTTAAGGACAATAAACAAAAGTGCTAGGTGGGAGACAACCCACCATGGTAAAATCCTTTCATTTTCTCTTTTGTATATATTGGTAGAATTAGCTTAATTTCATGTTTTGTTTAGTTAGTTGAGTATGTTTGGTAGTTTAAGTATGATAAATAAGGTTTTATGGTGTTTTGGTAGCTGTTTGGAGGTTTGGAATGTTTGGATTGGTGCAAAAACATAGAAAAAAATTTTTGAAAAATAGAGCACCATCCACGCATACGCGTACATGGCGCGTACGCGCACTTACAGCATTTTCGACCATCCACGCGCGCGCGCCATGCGTGCGTACGCGTGGATTGAGAAGTTCCAACCTCCATACATTTTCCAGAGAGTTGTGCCTGCGCCGCGCCAACGTTGTGCCTTTGGCACAAACCTATTTGCGCGCTCGCGCACATGACGCGTACGCGTCACTCTCGAAATAAGCCATCCGCGCGCGCGGCATGCGCGCGTACGCGCGGATTTCCTTCCTTCACCACATTTCTTTTCTTCTCCTCTTTCTATTTCTTTCCTTCTCCTTTCTCCTACCCCTCATCCAACACTTCCAAACACCATTGACAACCATTTATTTTAGTTAACAAATTAGTTAATTAGTTAGTTAGTTAGTTTTAGTTTAGTTTTCATTTTATTTTCTCTCTTTTCATCATAAGTGTTGGAGTATTGACTTTGTTTACTATACATTGCTATATCCCTTACTGCCTAAATGCTATTTTAGCATGAATGTTTTTAGATAACCTTTGTTGGATTCTATGATTGAGGTTATATTTTGTTACTTGGTTTTGAGTTCTTCATGCTTACCTTTTGAAAAATACCAAGTGATGAGAATTGTCTTCGAGCTTATAACTCTTTTGAATTGCATGTTGTAGCTAGCCACCATGTGATTTGGATCCTTTTCCCTCGATTAGGCAACCTCTTGATGGATGATGTTGTGCATTTACCTTAATGCATTGTGTTCATGATTATATCCATCCATATGTTTGACTTGAATGCTTTCATGCTTCTCTAATGCTTGTCTTACCTTACAAGCTTACTTAAAGCATCTCAAGCACACTAGGATAAGTGAAGTGCATGCTTCTTTTGTGACATAGCTATAACCACTTAATCAACATGCTTGGTTTAACGCAATTTAGAATTCACACACCTAATATTTCTTAATGTCACACTAATTCACTCACCTCATTCTAGTGATTTACCTCATTCCAACAATGTATGCTTCCTTGCTTTTATATCTTGTCATCTTATGGTGTTTTATTTTTGTTTTTCATAACGAATGCACCACAAGCAACCATGGAAGCGGAAGAAAGAACACATAGCAATCCGGAGAGTCGTCGTACCCCCTTGCTCATCTTTGAGTGCACCGAGGACGGTGCAAACTTTTAAGTGTGGGGAGGTCGTCCGACCGATCGGCAATCTTGGGTGACAAATTTCTAACTCCAATACTTTTGCATTTCATTCTAGGATTTTAGGATTTTTACTTACATTTTCTTATTTTTGCATATGCATACACAATAAGCTTAGTCAGGATAATGAGAAATTTTTCAAGATTTCTATCTATAGGGCATCTCAATTGATTTGAGTGAAAACTTTTCATAGAACTTGCTTGAATTATATATATTGTGGAACATGTTTTGAGCTAAGAACACAAGCTTGTGAGATTTGAGCCTAATGGTGTGGTTACATCTTATAACCACTTATTTTTCCTTCTTGTGTGCATTATTCTCTTTCTATGATTGTAATCTTTGATTTGTTTGATTCTTTATGTCCATTATTTTGTGTATTCATGCATTTATATGATTGAGGCCATCATTTCATTTAGCTCACTTACCCAAATAGCCTACCTTTTATCTTCCATTGTTAGCCAAATTTGAGCCTACGATTAACCCACTTGTTCTTAATTTAGCACATTACAAGCCTTAAAGCGAAAAACAATAAATGTCCTTATTTGGATCTTTGATTAGCTTAGGCTAGAGTGTGTGTATCATTCAAGTGTGGGAACCTTGGGACATTGGATGAATAAAAGGGTAGTTTTGTATTATTATTGTAAATATTGGGAATTGGGTACATGCTCATGTATTGATTAAATGTATAGACCTTATGCATTGGTACTCTTGTATATAGTTTGAAAGAAAGAAAAAAATGAGAAAAACAAAAAAAAAATATATGAAAAGTATAGAAAAAAAAAATGGAAAAAGAAAGAAAACGAAAAAGAAAGAAATAAAAAGGGGACAAAATGCCCCAAGGTGAAGCTCAATAAGATCAATGCATATGAGTTGTGAAATGAAAAGAAAATGCATGAGTATGTGAAAAGGTGAAAAATGGGTAGCTAGATTAGAACTTAATTGTATAGGATGTCATAGGTTAGGTGGGAAGTTTAAGCTTATCAAAGATTCAAATTTCAAGCTCACTTGACCAAATATGCATCCTACCTTGACCCTAGCCCCATTACAACCAATGAAAAGACCTCATGATACTTGTATGCATGCATGAAATAAATGTTGATTGTTAGAAGAAAAACAAATCTTGGAAAGCATGAAATAGAGGAGAATTGAGTGAATCAACCCTAAACACTTGAGCGAATAGAGTGCAAACACATCCGGTGAGGGTTTGATGCTCAATTACATGTTCTCACCTATGATCATAATTTTCATGCAAGCTTGTAAAAATACTTAATAACTCAATTCAATTGTGGATTAGACTTGCTAGTCCTTAGCCCTTGTGCATATATGTTTCTTGGGAATTGATTTATTTTGACCAAGCACTTGCATTCATTTAGATAGTTGCATATAGGTGGATTGCATTTAGTTAGTTTCCATTGAATAAATGTTGATACCTTTTGTTTCTCTCTTGGCTTAAGCATGAGGACATGCTTGGTTTAAGTGTGGGGAGGTTGACAAACCCCATTTGTAGGGCTTATCTTGTATTGATTTTTGGGGATTTTATCACCTTTTACCCACATTTATCCATTGAAATAGCATGGTTTTATAACTTCTCCTTTAATTGGGCTTAAGAGTGAAAACATGCTTTTTAGGACTTAAAATAGCTAAATCTAATTCACCTTGATTCTATTAGATGCCTTGATATGTTTGTTAAGTGATTTAAGGTTTAGGAGGCAAAGATTGGATCAAGGGAATGAAGAAAGAAGCATGTAAAGTTGGAGAACTCATGAAGAAATGAAAGAACCGGAAAGCTGTCAAGCCGACCTCTTTGCACTTAAACGACCATAACTTGAGCTACAGAGGTCCAAATGATGCGGTTCCAGTTGGGTTAGAAAGCTAACATCCGGGGCTTCGAAACGATATAAGATTTGTCATAGTTGCTACACGTATGGTGGCGCGCATGCGCATAGTACACGCACGCGCCGTTGCTGCCACCTGGTTCACTTAAAGCAAAACGTGGCCAGCGATTTTAGAAGCCTTGTGGGCCCAATCCAACTCATTTCTGATGTTATTTAAGCCAAGGATTGAAGAGGAATCAACATACTTTTAATCATTAGCTTAGTTTAGTAGTTAGAGTTAGTTTCTAGAGAGAGAAGCTCTCACTTCTCTCTAGAATTAGGATTAGGTTTAGTTTAATAATCTTAGATCTAGATTTTAATTCATGCTTTCATCTCCTTCTATCTCTCAATTCTTTGTTGCTACATTCATCTTCTTCTATTCTTTAGTTGTAATTTCCTTTATGTTGTTCTTATGTTTTGTTGTAGATCTACTTTTGCTCCTTCTATTTTCTTTCAATTCAATTAGAGGTAATTCATAATAATTGTGTTCCTTTTGATTGTTGTTGTTAATTCATTGCCATAATTGTTGTTAGATTCTATTTTTGTTATCAATTTACTTTGCTTTTCTTTTATGCCTTCCAAGTGTTTGATGAAATGCTTGGTTGGATTTTAGTATAGGTTTTGTTCCTCTTGGCTATGGTAGAGTAATTAGTGACGCTTGAGTTATCTAATGTCTTTGTTGATTGATAATTAGAAGTTGCTAATTGATTTAGATACCACTAAAGCTAGTCTTTCCCTTGGGAGTTGGCTAGGACTTGTGGAATCAAGTTGATTCATCCACTTGACTTTCCTCCATTATTAGAGGTTAACTAAGTGGTAGCAATGGACAATTGTGGTCACAATCGAGGAGGATAACTAGGATAGGACTTCTAATTCTCCCAACCTTGCCAAGTGCTTTTTAGTTGTTAGTTTATTTTCATTGTCATTTACATTTCATGTCTCTTATCCCAAAACCCCAAAATACAATCCATAACCAATAACAAGACACTTCATTGTAATTCCTAGGGAGAACGACCCGAGGTTTGAATACTTCGGTTTATAAATTTTAGGGGTTTGTTTTAGTGACAAACAACTTTTTGTATGAAAGGATTAGTGATTGGTTTAGAAACTATACTTGCAACGAGATTTCATTTGTGAAATTCTAAACCGTCAAAAATCCAATCGTCAATGATCATGAACCTATAAAGACATATAACTAAGAAAAATGTAGTTAGATAAATAAACATTGGGTTGCCTCTCAACAAGCGCTTCTTTAATGTCAATAGCTTGATAGTGGGCTCTCATGGAGCCTCACAGATGTGCAGAGCTTTGTTGAAACCTCCCAACACCAAACTTAGAGTTTGGATATGGGGGTTTGACACCAAACTTAGAGTTTGGTTGTGGCCTCTCAACACCAAACTTAGAGTTTGACTGTGGGGGCTTTTGTTGACTCTTCTTTGAGAGAAGCTTTTTCTGCTTCCTCTCCATGGATGCAGAGAGAGATCCTTGGGTTGTAAACACAAGGTTGTCCTTATTTAATTGAAGGATCAATTCTCCTCTGTCCACATCAATCACAGCTCTTGCTGTGGCTAGGAAAGGTCTTCCTAGGATGATGGATTCATCCTCTTCCTTTCCAGTATCCAGGACTATGAAATCAGCAGGGATGTAAAGGCCTTCAACCTTTATTAACACGTCCTCTACTTGTCCATAAGCCTGTTTTCTTGAATTGTCTGCCATCTCTAATGAGATTTTAGCAGCTTGCACCCCATAGATTCCCAGTTTCTCTATTACAGATAGGGGCATGAGGTTTATCCCTGAACCAAGGTCACACAGAGCCTTAAAGATCATGGTGCCTATAGTACAAGGTATGAACTTTTCAGGATCCTGTCTCTTTTGAGGCTATGTCAGTTGATCCAGATCACTTAGTTCATTGGTGAACAAGGGATGTTCATCTTCCCAAGTATCAATGCCAAATAATTTGGCATTTAGCTTTATAATTGCACCAAGGAACTTGGCAGCTTGCTCTTCAGTAACATCCTCATTCTCTTCAGAAGAGGAATACTCATCAGAGCTCATGAATGGCATAAGGAGGTTCAATGGAATATCTATGGTCTCTAGATGAGCCTCAGAGTCCTTTGGTTCCTCAGAGAAAAGCTCCTTATTGATCATTGGACGTCCTAGGAGGTCTTCCTTCTTGGGATTCACGTCCTCTCCTTTCCTTACAGGTTCGGCCATGGTGCTTATGTCAATGGCCTTGCACTCTCCTTTTGTATTCTCTTCTGTATTGCTTGGGAGAGTACTAGAAGGGATTTCAGTGATCCTTTTACTCAGCTGGCCCACTTGTGCTTCCAAATTTCTAATGGAAGACCTTGTTTCATTCATGAAACTTACAGTGGCCTTGGATAGATCAGAGACTAAGTTTGCTAAATTAGAGGTATTTTGTTCAGAGTTCTCTGTCTATTGCTGAGTGGATGATGGAAAAGGTTTATTATTGTTAAACCTGTTTCTTCCACCATTATTAAAGCCTTGTTGAGGCCTTTGATCCTTCCATGAGAGATTTGGATGATTTCTCCATGATGGATTATAGGTGTTTCCATATGGTTCACCCATGTAATTTACCTCTGCTACTGCAGGGTTCTCAGGATCATAAGCTTCTTCTTCATAAGAAGCCTCTTGAGTACTGTTGGATGCAGGTTGCATTCCAGTCAGACTCTGAGAAATCATATTGACTTGCTGAGTCAATATTTTATTCTGAGCCAGTATGGCATTCAGAGTATCGATTTCAAGAACTCCCTTCTTCATAGGCGTCCCATTACTCACAGGGTTCCTCTCAGAAGTGTACATGAACTGGTTATTAGCAACCATGTCAATGAGTTCCTGAGCTTCTGCAGGCGTTTTCTTTAGGTGAATGGATCCACCTACAGAAGTATCCAATGACATCTTTGATAGCTCAGATAAACCATCATAGAATATATCCAGGATGGTCCATTCTAAAAGCATGTCAGAAGGACACTTTTTGGTCAGTCCTTTGTATCTCTCCCAAGCTTCACAGAGGGATTCACCTTCTTTCTGTCTGAAGGTCTGAACATCCACTCTAAGCTTACTCAGCTTTTGAGGAGGAAAGAACTTGGCTAAGAAAGCCTTGACCAGCTTATCCCAAGAGTTTAGACTATCCTTAGGTTGAGAGTCCAACCATACTCTAGCTCTGTCTCTTACAGCAAAAGGGAAAAGTATGAGCCTGTAGACTTTAGGATCTACTCCATTAGTCTTAACAATATTACATATCTGCAAGAATTCAGTTAAGAACTAAAAAAGATCTTCAGATGGAAGTCCATGAAACTTGTAGTAAAGTCCATGAAACATCAGAGAAACTAGCTGAGGTTTCAGCTCAAAATTGTTTGCTCCAATAGCAGGAATGGAGATGCTTCTTCCATGTAAATTGGAATTAGGTGCAGTAAAGTCACCAAGCATTCTCCTTGCATTATTGTTGTTGGGTTCGACTGCCATCTCCTTTACTTGTTCAAAATTTTCAATAAGGTTGTCTCTGGATTGTTGCAATTTAGCTTCTCTTAGTTTTCTCTTCAGAGTCCTTTCATGTTCTGGATCAGCTTCAACAAGAATGCCTTTTTCTTTGTCCCTGCTCATAAGAAAGAGAAGAGAAAAAGAAAAGAAGAGGAATCCTCTATGTCACAGTAAAGAGGTTCCTTATTGTTAGTAGAAGAAGAAAAGAAAAAAAAAATTCGAACACAGATAGAAGGGGGTTCGAATTTGGTGAGTGATGTGAGGGAGAGTATTTTCGAAAATAATTTTTGAAAAAGAGTTAGTAATTTTTGAAAAATAATTTTTGAAAAAGGTTAGTAATTTTTTTGAAAAGATTAAAATCAAAAGTTAAAATAATTAATTAATTAAAAAGAAATTTTGGAAAAGAGGGAAGGGATTTTCGAAAATGAGAGTGAGAGTTAGTTAGGTAGTTTTGAAAAAGATAAGAAACAAACAAAAAGTTAGTTAGTTAGTTGAAACAAATTTTGAAAAGATAAGTGAAGATATTTTTGAAAAGATATGATTAAAATTGGTTTTGAAAAAGATTTGATTTTTAAAATCACAATTAATGACTTGATTCACAAGAAATCACAAGATATGATTCTAGAACTTAAAGTTTGAATCTTTCTTAACAAGTAAGTAACAAACTTGAAATTTTTGAATCAAAACATTAATTGATGATGTTATTTTCGAAAATTATGATATAAAATTAAGAAAAAGATTTTTGAAAAATATTTTTATAATTTTCAAAAATAACTAAGAAAAATGATAAAGATTTGATTTTTGAAAAAAGTTTTGAAAAAGATAGGATTTTTAAATTGAAAATTTGATTTGACTCATAAAAACAACTAGGTTTTAAAATTTTTTGAAAAAGTCAAATCTAATTTTCGAAATTTTAGGAAAGATATTTTTTTGATTTTTGAATTTTTATGATGAGAGAGAAAAACAAGAAAAATGATGTAATGCATGAAAGTTATGGATCAAAATAATGAATGCATGCAAGAATGCTTTGAATGTCAAGATGAACACCAAGAACACTATGAAGATCATGATGAACATCAAGAACACATTTTTGAAAAATTTTTAATGCAAAGAAAACATGCAAGACACCAAACTTAGAATTCTTTAATGCTTAGACACTAAGAATTCAAGAATGCATATGAAAAATAAGAAAAGACACAAAACATGCAAATGCAAAGATCAAACAAGAAGACTTACCAAGAACAACTTGAAGATCATGAAGAATACCATGAATGCATGAAATTTTCGAAAAAAATGCAAGATGCACATGCAATTGACACCAAACTTAAAAAATTGACTCAAGACTCAAACAAGAAACACGAAATATTTTTTATTTTTTTTTATTTTATGATTTTTTTGTATTTTTATTTTATATTTTTCGAAAATCATTTGAGAAAGAAAAATAAGGATTCCAAAATTTTTAATATGAATTCCAGGAATCTTATGCTCTTTAGTCTAAAGCTCCAATCAAAGGGTCAGGCATGGCTTAATAGCCAGCCAAGCTTTAGTATGTAACTCAGACATGACACGCCTAACATGCCCTACAGTCGTGGCTTTACAGCCAACCAGGCTTCAACATGCTTTATGAAACACTAGAATTCATTCTTAAAAATTCTGAAGAAAAATATATTTTTGAAAATATTTTTATTTTTTATTTTTTTTTCGAAAACAAAGGAGAAATTTTTGAAAAATCTTTTGGAAAATTTTTGAAAACAAAACAAAAAGAAAATTACCTAATCTGAGCAACAAGATGAACCGTCAGTTGTCCAAACTCGAACAATCCCCGGCAACGGTGCCAAAAACTTGGTGTTGTTGCTGGATCAAACTTGTCACTGATGTTACCAGACCAAAAGCTTGCCGAAAACTCGAACAATCCCCGGCAACGGCGCCAAAAACTTGGTATGCGAAATTGTTACTCAGGTTGTGAATTATTATTCGAAATTGATTCCCTGGCAATGGCACCAAAAACGGATGCACAGAACCATGGTCTAAACATATCTTCACAACTTCGTATAACTAACCAGCAAGTGCACTGGGTCGTCCAAGTAATACCTTACGTGAGTAAGGGTCGAATCCCACAGAGATTGTTGGTATGAAGCAAGCTATGGTCGCCTTGTAAATCTCAGTCAGGCGGATATAAAATGGTTATAGAGTTTTCGAAATTAATTAATAAAAGAGGGATAGAAATACTTATGTAAATCATTGGTGAGAATTTCAGATAAGCGTGTGGAGATGCAATCGTTCCTCTGAACCTCCGCTTTCCTGCTATCTTCATCCAATCAGTCTTACTCCTTTCTATGGCTGGCTTTATGCAAGGGCATCACCGTTGTCAGTGGCTACATCCCCTCCTCTTGTGAAAATGGTCCAAGATGCCCTGTCACTGCACGGCTAATCATCTGAGGTTCCCGATCATGCTGGAATAGGATTCACCCTCCTTTTGCATCTGTCACTACGCCCAGCAATCGCGAGTTTGAAGCTCGTCACAGTCATTCAATCATTGAATCCTACTCGGAATCCCACAGACAAGGTTTAGACTTTCTGGATTCTCTTGAATGCCGCCATCATTCTAGCTTACACCACGAAGATTCCGATTAAGAGATCTAAGAGACACTCATTCAATCTAAGGTAGAACGGAGGTGGTTGTCAGGCACGCGCATTCATAGGGAATGATGATGATTGTCACGTTCATCACATTCAGGTTGAAGTGCGAATGAATATCTTAGAAGCGAAATAAGATGAATTGAATAGAAAACAGTAGTATTTTGCATTAATCTTTGAGGAACAGCAAAGCTCCACACCTTAATCTATGGAGTGTAGAAACTCTACCGTTAAAAATACATAAGTGAAATGTCCAGGCATGGCCGAATGGCCAGCCCCCCAAAACGTGATCACAGGATCAATAATACAATCCAGGATCCAGGATGTCTAATACAATAGTAAAAAGTTCTATTTATAATAAACTAGCTACTAGGGTTTACAGAAGTAAGTAATTGATGCATAAATCCACTTCCGGGGCCCACTTGGTGTGTGCTTGGGCTGAGCTTGAATGTTACACGTGCAGAGGCTCTTTCTGGAGTTGAATGCCAGGTTGTAACGTATTTCTGGCGTTCAACTCTGGTTTGTGACTTGTTTCTGGTGTTTAACTCCAGACAGCAGCGTAGAACTGGCGTTCAACGCCCTTTTACGTCGTCTAAACTCGGCCAAAGTATGGATTCTTATACATTGCTGGAATGCCCTGGATGTCTACTTTCCAACGCAATTGGAAGCGCGCCATTTTGAGTTCTGTAGCTCCAGAAAATCCACTTTGAGTGCAGGAAGGTCAGAATCCAACAGCATCAGTAGTCCTTCTTCAACCTCTGAATCTGATTTTTGCTCAAGTCCCTCAATTTCAGCCAGAAAATACCTTAAATCATAGAAAAACACACAAACTCATAGTAAAGTCCAGAAATGTGAATTTTAACATAAAAACTAGTGAAAACATCCCTAAAAGTAACTAGATCCTACTAAAAACATACTAAAAATAATGTCAAAAAGCGTACAAATTATCCGCTCATCATCATCCAATCCCTAAATCCTACTCGGAATACCGCAGACAAGGTTTAGACTTTCCGGATTCTCATGAATGCTACCAATAGATTCTAGCTTATACCACGAAGATTCTGGTTAATAAATCTAAGAGATACTCATTCAATCTAATGTAGAACGTAGGTAGTTGTTAGGCACACGTTCATGGGTTGAGAATGGTGATGAGTGTCATGGATCATCACCTTCGTCATAATGAAACGCGAATGAACATCTTAGATAGGAACAAGCGTATTTGAATAGAAAATAGAAATACTTGCATTAATTCATCGAGACACAGCAGAGCTCCTCACCCCCATCAATGGAGTTTAGAGACTCATGCCGTCAAAGAGTACAAAGTTCAGATCTAAAAATGTCATGAGATACAAAATAAATCTCTAAAAGTTTTACAAAAAATGAATAAACTATGATAGATGGTGCAGAAATCCACTTTTGGGGCCCACTTGGTGTGTGCTGGGGCTGGGACTTAAGCTTCTCACGTGCCTAGGCTGTTTCTGGAGTTAAACGCCAGGTTGTAACCAGTTTCTGGCGTTCAACTCCCATTTGTAACCTGTTTCTGGCGCTGAACGCCAGACTGCAACATGGAACTGGCGTTGAACGCCGGTTTACGTCATCTATCCTTGAGCAAAGTATGGACTATTATATATTGCTGGAAAGCCCTGGATGTCTACCTTCCAAAGCAATTAGAAGCGCACCAATTGGACTTCTGTAGCTCCAGAAAATCCATTTCAAGTGTAGAGAGGTCAGAATCCAACAGCATTAGCAGTCATCTTTTCAGCCTGAATCAGATTTTTGCTCAGCTCCCTCAATTTCATCCAGAAAATACCTAAAATTACAGAAAAACACACAAACTCATAGTAAAGTCCAGAAATATGAATTTTGCTTAGAAACTAATGAAAATAAACTAAAAACTAACTAAAACATACTAAAAACTACATGAAATTAACACCAAAAAGCGTATAAAATATCCGCTCATCACCTGTATACCAAAGTTTGAAACCAGAAGTATCCAACTCCCTAGCCTTCGCAACGACCCATTTTGTTTCTTGTAGGCACATAATGTTAATCTTCCTCCTTGTCATGGTGTCCACCCTTGGACTTTCCTATTAGAGTGCCTATGTTCCATGTCCCAAATCTTAACCTTCTGTCGCTCCGACCTTTACCTTTTACTTTATGAACTAGCTTATTTACCCTCGTCCGTTCACGAAAAGGCGAGAACCTTTGCTCATTTAACACTACATTCGGGCACCGATGCAGTGGCTCTTACTCATTTGACACCGTACTCGAGCCATACAGCGCGTTGCTTCTGGGCAACGACCTAGCTTTAGCGCAATAATGTCTTTGATTCATGTCATAGGTATTCGACTATATTTTTATGTTGGTTGCCGAAGACCTAACACAAGTATAACATAGGCGGGATTGAAATTAAAGGCTATAATTTTAAAAAATTTTTGGAGAAAAAACACAAAAAGACACCAAACTTAAAAACATTAAGATCAAACCAAGAAAAATACCAAGAACAATTCGAACACAATGAAGAGCACTCAATAACACATTCAAAAATTTAAGAAAAGAAAACACAAAGAGATACCAAACTTAAAAATTTTAGGATCAAATGACACTAATTTTTGAAAATTAAAAGAAAAACAACTAAAAGACACCAAACTTAAAATTTTTAAAATCAACCAAGAAAATTCACTAAGAACAATTCAAATATGAAGAAGGGAAAATAAGAACACCTTCAAAAATTTAAAGAAAAAGATAAAAACAGAGGGGACACCAAACTTAAAAACTGACACAAGAATTAAACAAAAGACAAAGATTTCTAAAGAAAAGAAAAGGTTTTGAAAAATTTTTGAAAAAGAAAACAAAAGACACAAACAAAAGAGTAAATAAACTATAAAGAATACCTAATCTAAGCAACAAGATAGTCCGGTAGTTTGTCAAACTTGAACAATCCCCGACAACCGCGCAAAAAACTTGGTGCACGAAATTGACTCCGACAAGTGCACCAGGTTGTCCAAGTAATACCTCAAGTGAGTGAGGGTCAATCCCACAAAGATTGTTGGCTTGAACAAGTAATGGTTACCTTGTAGATCTTAGTCAGGCGATTAGAAGAGATGACAGTTGTTGCGAAAAATGCATAAAACAGATAAATGAATAAAACGTTACTAGATAGATGTGAAATTAGTGATGATAGAATGGTTGAGGCTTCAGATATGCTTCTTCGTTTTGGATCAAATTTTCTCACCATCTACTCAAACTTCTGATGATTCATTCCATGGCAGGCTATAAATGATTAGTGCCGGGTCAGCGGTCATTAATCTTCTCTACTTCAGATCAAATCCCGGGTCAGCGGTCATCCAATCTGAACGGGGGTGAAGCTCCTACAGTCTATTCCCTTGGTAATCCTACTCAAAGCGCCACAGACAAGGTCGGATCAGAGAATGTTGCGTCCTGGTTCTAGCCTATACCATAAAGGCCCTAATCGCCCCGTACCTCGGTTGCACTGATGTCTCCAAGTACCCAACAAAGTCGTGGATTAGCCGTCTACAGATGTATAATCAAGTTTATGGTTCAGTAATATCTCATCAAGGACTTGCAAAAACCCATGTGAAATAGGGATGATGGTCAAGTTACACTCCCAATTCATTAGGTTGAAGAACGAAGGTACATCTTAGAATAGAATCAAGCATTGATTGAAATAGAATAGTGATATTATTAATCCATAAGAATCAGCAGAGCTCCTTGTAACACCCTAATATTCAAATCCTTATGCTCGAGTCATAAGTCAATGATAATAAGGTGATACGACTCTCAAGGTGGATTTTTAATAAATAGTTTGTAAGTAAAATTGAAAAGAGTATTAAATGAGAAGCATGAAAAGGAGTAAAAATAAAATCGCAAATTCGTAGCACTCACGTATTGACAACTAAAAGATAAGCGTGAAGTTGAAGTCGATATACTGATAAAGGCATTAAGGAGAATAAGAGAAGGACAGTATATAGACATATAACATAAGTAAATAGCCACTAGTCGCGACCCGAGAAGTTTAGACCGGCTAGGGTACAGTATAACGGTAATTGACAACAATATCTCCTAATCTCTCCCAAAAGAAACATAAAAACCTCTATAGGCAAGTTCAAAAGAGTTCAATACATAATATAGGCATTTCAAAATAAACATGGAGAGATTCTAAGCAAAATATAAAGTGGAGAATATAAAGATCTTCGCCATCTCTCAGATGAACCACAGCTCACTTCTGAGCACCTGGACCTGTATCTGAAATAAATACAATGTATATTAATAAAAACTCGCTAAGCATCCTAAACTTCCTTTCACCAAATATTCATCCTATGTTCTCGCTAATTTATAGATAGGCAACTGTCATAAGGAAATGCTAAATCTAATTCCTCTTCCTCATGCTTCTCAACTCTCTAACTCTCCAACAAATCAGAATCAGAGTCATAAATAAACCGTCACCAGCTATTCTGTCTCATCCATTTTATATCAATAATTCATATCCTCACCTGGAGCAAGTGAAATCATTCCACTGCGTCTACACAAGGAGCTCAAATTTCCACATTTTCTACTTGGAGCAGTGAAATCACTTCACTGCGTCTACCCAGCGAACTCAAATTACCTCATTCAAAGAGTCATCATTTTAAATTAATCACATCATTACTCCATCTCAACAAGAATAACCCTCAGCGTCAACCGACACCAGCATGAGGGACCTCTAAGTTATACAAACATAGGCAATACAGACAAGTAATACACAATTAAGGTACAAGTAAAGCAAGTAGCATTTAATCAGGTAACATAGCATATATGTACAATTTAGCAATCCAAAAGAAATAGGCAAACGCAAACAAGTCAAACATATGCAAATGATGAATGCCTGCCCTATGGCTGATGATATCATCTGTCAGTTATCAAGCCAATCTGACGTGTCCGATAGCTAACCCAGGCAAAGTCTCGCTATTGTGCCTTATTACCATTAGAGGGAATACATGCCCTGTCACCATTAGAGGGTATCTGTGCCCTGTCACCATTAGAGGGTATCTGTGCCCTATTACCATTAAAGGGTATCGGTGCCTTGTCACCCTTACAACCAGAGAGAAAGCACAAGCATACTCACATTCAACATTCTCCAACATTATTCATTTACCACATTCATTCATAATCACCTTTCATTATTACCAATTATCAAACAATGACCCGGAGCAAGCGGGATGAACCACGACCCTTGTTACTACCCAGGTATCACAAATACATATTCATTCAAAACTCTATAATTAAACACATTTATCATAATTCTCCTTCCCCATCTCATACCCGGAGCAAGTGGACAACGCCACTGCCTACTACTCGGGGTCACACGTCACATTCATTTTCAAACCATCATTTCTATACTTCCTCAATCACAATTCATTACTCCAAAGCTTTCTTCATTAACAAGTTATCACTTTTCCTAGCCTTTCCTCATTACTAGGCATACTATACAAATTTAGAACTTAAAGGATGAAAATAGAGGCTTAGAAGTCTGAAATTTGGCTTTAAAAACTCAAAAATCAATTTTATTTGAAAAAGGGGTCACGCGTGCGCATCGCCCACGCACACGCATGGAAAGAGGAAAAAAGCGGGTGACGCGGAGGCGTCGCCCATGCCCACTCATGGGAAGTAGAGAGGTAGGGTAACGTGCGCGTCAGCCACGCGTACGCGTGGATGCGTTTTGTGCTTCGCGCACAAAACCGTCATGCTTTCATCACAACTCTCTGGAATTTATGCCACGCACCTGCATCAATATAGCGACGCGTACGCGTCGGCCAAGCGCACGCGTGAGAGAGTAAAAATCGTGAGTGACGCGCGCGTCGGCCATGCGTGCGCGTCAGAGTACGTTTTCTTAAAAATTTTACTAAGTCTAAAAAAGCTGCAAAATTTCATTTTTAACCTCAAACTTCTGCCACACATAACTTTCATAAAAATCCAATTTTGAAGAATTCCTAACTCCGAGGACCGAGTTACGGACCGCCGAAGTTGCTCAAAAATCAGTTTCTAGTGAAAAAAAGAAATTACCAATTTTTCCAATGTTCACAAGCCAAATTCATTTCCACCCATCCAAATGACCACAACTCAACCACATAATTACACTCAACTAAAACCAAAACTACTTCATCTACACAATTCAATTCAACTTCATCACCTTCCACTCCCAAATTCCTAAGTTCTTATTATTCCACACTCCTCCCATTTTTTCACACACTCAACATTCAATATCCATTCAATCTCATATGACATCACACAATACACACATCACTTACCCTCCTTACCTCTTTCCGGCCTCCGGCCCAAGATTCATGGCCTCCGACTCAATTTCACAATTTAAATTCATATTCAACAAATCAATATTCATTTTCCAATTCATCAAATTCTCAACACAACAAACATACAAATTCACACAATTCTCAACCCAATCATTAATTTACATTACATATCAACTATACATATTAGTACCAACCATTTACACAATCCAAACTTAATCCTAGGGGCATCTAGCCTAGAAATTCTCATCATACCACACGGTACTTAAATGAAACTTAAACGATACCTCTTGGACCAAAACCAATTGAGCCTCTTCTTTGGAAGTCTCTACCAACCTTAGCTCCAAGCCTCACCAAAGCTCCACCAGCAAAACCAACCTCCCAATTGTGCATCAAAATCAACCAATAGTCTAACATAACCAATTTTACACTTACAATCAACCTAGGGTTCATGAAAATGATAAATCACAAAGGTTTGAGGGTTTCTTACCTTAACCCATTGAAGTTTGTGATGAATATCACCCATGACTCATACTAGAGCACACCTAAACAACCAAAATAATAAAATTACTCAACACCCATAACCAAACTCGATTTTAAGGGGGAAAAAAAAGCTGGGTAGAGGACAGTGGAATACTCACTACAAAACTTAGATAAAATTGTAGAGGATGAGAAGAGTGACGCGTGGCTACAAATGGCTCATCAATCGGAGTTCCGGAGAAAAAGTTATGGTGATTTGAAGTTTGGAAAGCTAGGTTTTCTCTTTCTCTTCTCTCTATCTGCCCCACACCCTTTCTTTAGGGTGAATAAGCTGAAATCGTCATAACTAATGTTTATATATGTTGGGTCTTGGGCCCACTTAGGCTCGGTTCACTTGTTTTAGTCCGTTGGCCCAATTTTGGGTCAAAACCTTTAAGATTAGAGTTTTAAATCGTATCTTAAATATTTCTACCTTCCCTAATTATAAATCCTTACTTGTTAACCTTATTTACTTATAATCAATTTCCTTAGCTGCAGTACCAGGCAGATCTCAGTCGGTACTGCCGGTCAAAATTCAGTGCGCATTTTTACGCAGAAAACTATATTTTCCAACTCAGAAAAATCCACTGAGTCTAAATATCATATTTAAATTATCAAATTCTGGTGGCTAAATTTTCTAACCATATTCGCTCCTATTTAATTTATTATTTAATTAATTACGGTTTGACCGGATTTTACATCCTACCCACCTAACAGAAATTTTCGTCATCGAAAATTCACTATCAAATCTTCATATAAGCTCTCTCATATTCAACCGACCTCTTACCATTCTTTTACCATTCTTCAACATCAATTCTAATACCCTATTCCCGATTCTGTCTTAAGCTATATTTATCCGTTATACTCTTAGCTTCTTATATGTTTCCCTCAATAACTAACCAAATGTTATGTTCATCTCACCCTTCATAAAATTTTCTAAGCTAAAACTACCGATTGATATCATAAACTCTTCAAGTTCTTTCAGAATTCCGGCAGAACCTCCCCTATAAATTTGGGTTTACCGTTGATAAACCACTATTTTATGGTCTTTCTTGTGCTAAATTGAGTGGTTTTTATCAGTTCTTTGCGCACTTATTCATGTAATTTGCATGTTTTACATTTGCCTTCCTAATTTCGCACTATGATTGAAAACTTGCTTCCTAAGCCTTTAAATTGTCAATTTTTAATTTTCCGTTATACCATTTGATGCCGTGATCTGTGTGTTAAGTGTTTTTAAGCTTTATAGGGCAGGAATGGCTTAGAGGATGGAAAAGAAGCTTGCAAAAATGCCAGGAACACAAGAAACTAAGGAGCTGACCAGCGAGGATCGACGCGCACACATAGCTCACGCGTTCGTGTGATTTAGAGCTTTTAATAGTAATGCGTACGCGTAACTGATGCGTACGTGTGACAAGCGAAGTCGTACATCGACGCGTACGTGTGACACGCGCAAAACACCATCGACGCGTATGCGTGACTGACGCGTACGCGTGACATGCGTAACGTACTGCAACTGCAGAAGATGCTGGGGCCAATTTTGGGCAGAGTTTGGACCCAGTTTTTGACCCAGAAACACAAACTAGAGTAGGGGGAAAGGAGAGACTCAAGACACATTTACATTCACTTAGTTTTATTTTAGTTTTTGAATCTTAGAGAAAAAAAATACTACTTTCTCTAGGGTTCTTCACATTCTATCATTATAATTTGCTTTCTTATTTCCTTACTCTTTTATTTACCATTTAGTTTGTTCAGAGTTACATATGGATATCTTAGATTTTGGAAATTATTAATGCAAGAGTTATTTTTAAATTTAATTTCATTATTGGTTTGAATATCATCTTCCCTTAATCTATTATTTAAAAATTGCTTTTACTAAATTAATTTTAATTATCATGTCTCCTTTCTACTCCATTTACATGTTTGCGAAAATGGCATCCATGTCAATGGAGTAGACTCCCAACTTGACTTTGGAGTTGATTAATAGGAGACCCTTGAGTAGGAATACTCAAGTGTTAATTTGTAATTGAAAGTTGTTGGCTGACTCTCTAGTCACTAACTCTAATCCTTCCCTAGGAAGGGACTAGGACTTGTGAATCAGAGTTGGTTTAGTTACTTGACTTTCCTTTATTAGGTAAAGGATAACTAAGTAGAAGCAACAACCTCTAACTATTATACTTGGGAAAATTCAACAAGGATAGAACTTCCGATTAATCTTCTCCTAGTCAAGGCTTTTTATTTCAAATATATAAAACTTCTTGTTAATTTTTATCGCTTTAATTGATAGTCATTTATTTTACCGTTCTCCAACTCTAAAAATTCTCAGAAAATTCCTGACCAATAAATTGCACTCTTTTGTCAACTCGTTGGGAGACGACCTGGGAATTCTACTCCTAGTATTTTATTCTTAAAGTGTGAAAACTCTTTTTAAATTGATAAGTAGAATTTTCGTTGGTTAAGAACTGTACTTGCAACGTTATTTCCATTATAAATTCTTAATTGGCAATTTTCCGCCCATCAATTGTTTGCGCCGTTGTCGGGGAGTTGCAACAGTGTGCTAAATTGTTGGTTGGTGTAAATATTTTTATAATTGCATCTTTGCATTTTTATTCTATTTTTAGTTTAATTTTTCTTAATATATCTTATTTTATTACCACGAGCTCTATGTTTCTTTCATTGAATGACGTGTTCGTTACCGGATCCGAGCTTAGCCACATTTGATCCTGAGATCGAAAGAACTATTTCACGTATTAGGCGATCTCGGCGTCGGTTAGCCTCTGAGGGTGAATCTGAAGCGTCATTTGAGAAAGAAACAAGCTCCTCTTCTACTGATTCTGTTGATTTACGCGCAGGTATTATGGCGGAGCCTAGAAAAGAATACTCTCCAGGAAGCAGGAGCTTCGGACTTTACACTGCAACCATATCAAGCGCGTCATCCAAATTTAGCTGCGGATTTTGAACTGAAGACTGTGCTAATCAATCTATTGCCTAAGTTTCACGGCTTACCTGCTCAAGAGCCTATCAAGCACCTTAGAGATTTTCAAATGGCCAGCTCAACTACTAGGCGTCATGGTGTGGATGAGACTACTATTTGGTTATATGTCTTCCCATTTTCTCTTGAGGGAAAGGTAAGGGAGTGGTTCTACACTCAACCTGAAGAAGTTGTTACTAATTGGGTTCTGCTCAGAAAGGAATTCCTGGATAAGTACTTTTCAGCTGAAGTTACAGATAGACTGAAGAAAGAAATTTTCTGCATTATCCAAGGCGAATCAGAGACTCTTTACGAGTATTGAGAACGCTTTAGGAATCTCCTAGACTCATGTCCCCATCACAAGATTGACCAGTTGGCGTTCATTAGCTATTTCTGCCAAGGCATGAAGCCTCAAGACAGGACTATATCAGATGCTGCGAGTAATGGCTCTCTGACTAAGTATAAGACGGCGACAGAAGCATGGCAACTGATCGCCGATCTAGCTGAGTCTACCCGGAATGCCAGGCACAGGAACAACCATCCCAAGGCTATTGCGGAGGTTTTCACTAGTAGTGAGACTGCTGCTCTCATAAAAACTCTGGGAGAGATGACCAATATACTGAAGCAGCTCCAGCTAAATCAACAACAACCTCAGCCTCCTCCACAACAACAGTGTCAACAGTTGGTTCCTCAGAGAATGTGCGGAATATGTGCCTGTTATTCTCATTACACTGATGAATGCCCATAACCCCAACAAGAAGACAACACCTTGGCAGCTACTAATAATTACTATAACCATTCGAATCAACGGTACTATCAACAAGGCGGTAATTATAACCAAGGAGGGAACTACAATCAAGGTTGGCAAGACAACTCCAACAAGGGATGGAAAGATAATTCCAATCAAGGGTGGAGAGACAATTCCAACCAAGGATGGAGGGAGAACTACAATCAAGGAGGCAGAGACAACGGTGGAAATCAGAGGTGGAATAACAACAACAACTATCAGCAGAACCGATATCAATAGAACCCCCGTTACCAATAGCAGAACCAAGGCCAGACTTACCGAGCACCTCACTAAAGGCAAGCCCAAGCATCTCAAAGCAACCAACAGTAAGCCCCTCAAATTACTTACCCCCCTTCCTCCTCTATTGATGAGATGCTTTGTTCTATTGCGCAGGGACAAAAAGACCTTCAGAATACAATCAGCTCTAGCATCAACGGTCTTACCTCCACTACACAAGCTCTCATATCTCGGATGGAACTACCACCTACCCCCAACAATCAACCTTTAATCTCTAATGAACTTCCCTCTCAACCTTTACCTAACCCCAAGGGTGGCATCAATGCCATTACTTTGAGGTCCGGAACCACATTGCAAGAGAGTAATCCTGAGGAGCCAAGCTTTAAAGAAAACATTCAAGTTGAAGACATTGTTGAGGTAGAAGATGTTGAAGGAGAGGATGAGGTACACGATATGGATGAAGAGGAAGTAGCTCAACCAAGGAATGGAGCACTTAAGGAAGATGATGCTGTGAGAGATGCCATCCCCATTCCCTTTCCACACCTTGCTAGGATACCCAGAAAGCAAATGGAGCTAGACCCCAAGATGGTGGAGATCTTCAAAAAAGTTGAGGTAACTATTCCCCTTTTTAATGCTATTCGCCAAGTACCTAAATATGCTAAGTTTCTAAAAGATCTATGCATGAATAAAGATAAAATACATGATTTAGAAACTATTCCTCTAGGTAGCTCTATTTCTGCTTTAATGGGAGCTATACTGGAAAAATGTGGTGATCCCGATCTACACATAGTTACTTGTACTATTAAGGGTGTACAAGTTTTTTACTGCATGTGTGATTTAGGTGCATGTGTTAGTATTATGCCATTATCTGTATATGATGCTTTGAGGCTCCCTCCCTTAAAAAGGTCGGCAGCATGTTTTGTTTTGGCAGATAAAAGCATAATCTCAGTGGTTGGAATTACTGAAGGCGTGCTGGTGAGCATTAAGGGGTTGATTTTTCCCTATTGACTTCTACATTTTGGAGATGCCCCCTAATGACTCAGGAAGACCATCATCAATCATGCTTGGAAGGCCATTTCTGAATACTTCAAGGTTCAAATTGGATGCCTTCTCTGGAACTTACTCTTTTGAGATAGATGGCAGAGCAGTGAGCTTCAACCTGGATGAAGCTATGAAGCACCCTCCGGAAGATCACTCTATCTTCTAGTGCAACATTATTGATGAGACAGTGGCTGAAGTTCACCAAGAAGAAGTAGAAGAGATGCACATGGAGCAAGGTGCACGTGTAGGGAAACCCTCTGAGCTTACTGAAGATACCTTGCCACCATCAATGGCTCCAGATGATGAAGTGCCAAGCCATGAGCAGAAAATAGAGTTAAAGCCCCTTCTACCCCATCTCAAGTATGCTTATCTTGAGGATAATCAGAAGCTCCCAATTATTATTGCAAGGGAACTCACTTCCCAACAAGAGGAGCAGTTGCTTAGTGTGCTGAGAAGACACAAGAAAGCTATTGGGTGGAGCTTTGCGGATATAATAGGCATCAGCCCTCAAGTCTGTGAGCACCGTATATTTTTAGAAGAAGGAGCAAGGCCTGTGCGTCAACCCCAAAGGCAGTTGAACTCCACCATTCTAGAAGTTGTCAAGAAGGAAGTGACCAGACTGCTTGAAGCTGACATCATCTACCCAATCTCGGATAGTGAATGAGTTAGCCTAGTACAGGTGGTACCAAAGAAGTCTGGCGTCACAACAGTGAAGAATGAGCATGGGAAACTCATGGCAACTAGAGTGTAGAATTCCTGGAGGGTTTGCATTGATTATAGGTGTCTCAACCAGGCCACTCGCAAGGATCACTACCCACTTCCTTTCATCGATCAAATGCTTGATTGCCTGTCAGGTAAATCACACTACTATTTCCTAGATGGTTACACTGGCTATTTTCAAATTCATATAGCTCCTGAAGATCACGAGAAAACTGCTTTTACATATCCCTTTAGAACGTATGCATATAAGAGAATGCCTTTTGGCTTATGTAATGCACCGGCTACGTTTCAAAGATGCATGATGAGCATTTTCTCAGATCTTCTTGAGAACTGTATGGAAGTTTTCATGGATGACTTTAGTGTGTATGGTGATTCGTTTGACCTTTGCATGGATAGTTTAGCTAGAGTATTAGAAAGGTTTTTTAGTTCAAACCTTTTATTGAATTTTGAAAAATGTCATTTTATGGTAAAATAAGGTATTGTTATAGGACATGTTGTTTTTAATACTGGTATTTCAGTTGATCCAACAAAGGTAGATGTTATTTCTGGTTTACCTTACCCTTCCTCCGTGAGGGAAGTCTGTTCATTTCTTGGTCATGCAGGTCTCTACCGGTAATTTATCAAGGACTTCAGTAAGGTAGCATTGCCTTTATCCCGATTGATGCAGAAGGACATTGAGTTCGAGCTGAGTGAGAACTGCATGAAAGCGTTTGATAAGCTAAAGATTGCCTTGGCTCAAGCTCTGATTGTGAGAACGTCCGACTGGAGCCAACCATTTGAGATCATGTGTGACGCCTCCAACTGTGCAATAGGAGCGGCACTGGCTCAACGCGAAGGTAAGGACCCTTATATAATTGCTTATGCTTCTAAGACCTTAGACGCTGCTCAGTCTAATCATACTACCACTGAAAAAGAGCTTCTGGCTATTATTTTTGCTCTGGATAAATTCCGAGCCTACTTACTTGGTACTAAGTTGGTAGTATACTCAAACCATGCAAATCTAAAATATTTGTTAGCTAAAAAAGAGTCCAAACCAAGGTTGATACGTTGGATATTGTTGCTGCAAGAATTTGATTTAGAAATCAAAGATAGAAGTGGTTCCCAAAATTTAGTGGCGGACTACTTGAGTCGCCTTGAGCACATTAAAAATGACTCCACTCCTATCAATGATGTTTTTCCATTTGATAGCTTGAACACAATATCTGAGTTGGTTCCTTGGTACGCATCTATAGCTAATTATTTGGTTAGTCGTACATTTCCTCCTAATTTCACTAAGCATCAAAGGGACAAGCTTAAAAGCGAGTCCAAATATTATATATGGGATGACCCATATTTATGGAGATGTGGTGCTGACAAAATAATTAGGAGGTGTGTGACACAATCAGAATTCTAGTCAATTTTAGAGGCCTGCCACTCTTCTGAAAGTGGTGGACATTTTGGTCCTCAAAGAACAGCTAGAAAAATTTTAGACTATGGATTCTGGTGGCCCACACTATTTAAAGATGCAACTGCTTCTGTGAATCTTGCTCCCCATGCCAGAGGTTTGGGAATATATCCAAGAGAGATGAGATTCCCCAACAACTTATGTTGTTCTGTGAAATTTTTTATGTTTGGGGTATTGACTTCATGGGTCCATTTCCAAATTCTAGTGGTTTCTTATACATATTGTTAGTTGTTGATTATGTTTCTAAATGGGTGGAAGCAATTTCTACCCGTACTGATGATCCTAATATTGTTGTCTCTTTTGTTCGAAATAATATTATCTGTCGCTTTGGATTACCACGAGCAATCGTGAGTGATCAAGGTACTCATTTTTGTAACAGGAGATTGACAGGTCTACTGAAGAAACTTGGCATTGTTCAAAAGGTAGCGACGGCTTACCATCCCCAGACTAATGGGTAAGCTGAGGTGTCTAACAGAAAGATAAAGCGCATATTGGAGAAGATTGTCAAGCCTCATAAAAAAGACTGGAGTACCAGGCTTGCAGATGCGCTTTGGGCTTATCGAACAGCGTATAAGACACCAATCGAAATGAGTCCCTTCTGCCTAGTTTATGGAAAGGCTTGTCACCTCCCAGTGGAGGTGTAGCACAAAGCTTTCTGGGCGGTACGGGAATGCAACATGGGGTTGGAGAGAGCCGGAGCTGAAAGGAAGTTGCAACTACAGGAATTAGAGAACCTTCGACTCGAAGCATATGAGAACTCCAGGCTATACAAAGAGAGGGTGAAGGTTGTGCATGACAAGAATATCATGAGAAGGGAGTCTCGACCAGGGGAGTTAGTCCTGGTCTACAACTCAGGGTTGAGACTCATGCCAGGCAAGTTGAGATCAAGGTGGGAAGGACCCTACAGAGTAGAAAAGGCAGAACCATATGGAGTCTTCCACCTGAGCCATCTTTCAAGCCCCAAGTTCTTCAAGGTCAATGGTAACCACTTAAAGCTATACCATGGTGAGAAGATGAAGAACAACAAGGAGCTGGAGATCTTCATCTTGGCGGATCCAGCAACAGCTGAATACTGAGCTTGTGGACCGTCCAACTTAAGGACATTAAAGAAAAGTGCTAGTTGGGAGACAACCCACCATGGTACGATCTTCCATTTTTATTCTTAGTTCTATTTTATTTTTATCAGTGTTAAGTTCTGCATAATTACTTCTATGTTCATATTTAAAATAAAAAAAAGCATTCGACGCGCAAGCATCAATGACGTGTACGCGTCAGGCGTGAATGCGCAACACCTTAGGATTGAACAGAGAGTTACGTGGAAGCTGTGCAGAAAGCATGCCTTGCGCACAAGCAAGCCCACGCGTACGCATACCTCATGCGTGCACGTCACTTGCAGTTTTGGCAACCCACGCATAAGCGTCTAGAACGCGCACGTGTGGACCTGGAAATCAGCGTAAATATGTGGTTTGACAGAGAGTTGTGCTGGTCTGACGCGGGAAGTGTGATGGAGGCGCAAATTCACCCACGCGTAAGCGTCTCTGACGCGTACGCGTCTGTTTAATTTTTGGCCATCCACGTGCACGCGTGCCTGACGAGCACACGTCGCATGCAATTTTGGCCCCAGTGCATATCGAACAGGGAGTTGTGCGTGTGTGAAGCTGGACTCACGTGATTAGCACAACCAAGGTCACGCGCACACATGACCGATGCTTACGCGTCACCCCCATTTTTCGCAACCCACGCGTACGCGTGTAGTACACGTGCGCGTCGACTGCGCCGCATCATTTACTCCGTACGCCGCATCATTTACTTCTCTTTCATCCTTCTTTCCTTTTTTTTCAAATCCTAATTCTTCTTCCTTTCTTCTTCCTTCTTTCTTCTTCATTCTTTCTCACTTCTTACTTGTTACTTCTTACTTCTCTCTTCTTCCCTTCTCCCCCCACCACCGGCGGACCACCACCGGAGATCACTAACTCCAGCAACTACAATTTCCTTTTCTCTTCCTCTCCTATTTTTACTCCTCTTCTCTCATTCTTACTTCCACTCAACATCCTATTTTCACTTTTTTCTTTTATTTATTGCATTTGTTTATTTTATTTATTTTTAATTAGCTTAGTTATTTATAACTGCTTTTTCATTCTTTTATCTTGAATTTTTATGTTGGTGTTGGAGCTTTATTTGGGTACTATTTTATTATATTTGAGCTTGTGGATATTATGAGGAGTAATTTAACAATTGACATTCTATTTTGGGGTCTCCTATTTGCATGCATTAATTGCGTTAATACTTAATTTTATATTGAACACCAAGTGTTTGTGAAAAAACCAACATCGCATTTTGATCTCTTTTCTATTCTATTCTTACTACTTTAATGCCTCTTTTTCACAACCTTTGAATTCCATGTAAGTTAAGTATATTAGTCATTAATTGTCAACATTCAAGTGCTCATTATTTTCCTCCATGTGATACCTATTGTTGATATTGATGCTTGAGCTATGCTTCTCATGCCTCTTACTTGCATGCTATAAACCCTCTTGCATCTAATTGTTATGAATTGCCTTCAAGATCTTAATTGATGTCTTACCTACATGTTGTAGCTACCATGTATTTAAGCTATTATCTTTTCCTTGGCATTTATTATCACTTGGAATTTCTTCCTTCCGGTTTTTAGCTATCTATATTTAACATTCTTTCTCTTTCTTTCTTCCTTAGGATGGGTACCAAAAAAGGAAAAGAGAAGGCTATTGACAAGACACCGGCAAGGAAAGGCACTAAAAGAACCGTGGCTAAGGCACAACCCACTACAAGCGTTAAGACACCCACGAAGCAGGTGAAGCGGACAATCAAAGTTGATGAGGCGGAAAAGGCGTTTCCTTCTAGGGACTCTGCACGGTTCACTAACCGTTACTGTGAGCAGATGTTCCCCATCCTGGCTTAGAGAAACTACAATAATGAGAACCTACTCATTCTTCCTACACACTTTGTTGATTTTGTAGAGCCCTGCATTGAAAGGAGACAGTGGAGATTCCTGAGGAGACAGCCACTGGAGGCCAATCTATCATGGGTAGTTGAATTCTACTCCAACTTCCAGTTTGACTGGCATAGCGTCCTTGGAGTCATAGGACAACCTGGCAGCAAATGGATCTATGGACAACATTACACTCGACCTAAGAGCATCTCAGCTCCAACACTTACCTTGGAGGCTTGTGTGTGGGCACAGATTATGTCCCACTATGTCTTTCCGAGCACTCACGAGTCCACCTTCATTGCGGACATGGCTGTGCTCATCTGGTGCATTCTCACAGAGCAACCTCTCAACTTACCAAGACACATCCGATAGGCCATGGGACACGTATAGATTGCGGGCAACCTACCCTTTCCCGCATTGGTTTTGGATCTAGTCTCTGCGGCGGGAGTCTCCTATAGGGCTGGGGATACCAAGGCCATGATCCCAAGGGTTGATCAGTATGTCCCAAATGGGAAGTACATCAGACCCCTAGTACCTTCTGCGAGCCGGCATCCAGGCCCATCTTCAGACACTCATTCCAATTCCGCTCCACTATCACTTACACCTCCTACACCATCCACTACTCAAATGTTCCTTCAGATCCTGCAGAGGTTAGACTGGCAAGACCGGCAGATGGAGCAAATGGAGCACCACAACAAGCGCTGATACACCTACCTGAAGGAGCTTATTGTTAGTACTCACCCACCTCCAGAAGAAAAGGATACCCTAGACTCCACTTTACCTACCAGCACGGAGAGCCATGACGAGCCCGACAGTGGAGGTGATGCTACCAGCCCCACCTTGTTCCTTACTGATGGCACGGAGGACCATGCCAAGCCTTAAGTGTGGGGAGGTCAGTACCTGACTTCCGAAGATAATCTCTCTCTCTCTCTTAACACTAATATGTTATTTTCCTTTTGTTAGATAGGATAGATTGCATTATTTAGTGTATATTCATGCATACATGTTATTGAGGCCATCATTTGATATTAGCTCAGTTATCCCAAATAGCCTACCATTCCATTTACCTTTATTTGCCACTTTGAGCCTTTTTAACCCCATTTGTTCTTTACTCTACCATATCACTAGCCTTAAGCGGAAAAATAATTAATTATCCCATTTGAATCTTTGGTTAACTTAAGATAGGGATTGTGTGTCAACTAAGTGTGGGAAATTATAGGAACTTGGGTTAATGAAAATGTGTTTTAATATTATTGACAAATATTGAGAATTTTGGTGCTACTCATGTGAAATTATGAAATTATGATAACCATATGCATCGATTTACTATGCTTTCATATAAATATATATAATTATTAAAAAAAAAGAAGAAATAAATGAATAGGGGACAAAATTACCCCAATGTTAAGTCCAAGAAAAACATTAATGCATATGTGGTGAAATTAAAGAAAATTTGATACATGAGTATGTGAAATATACAAAAGTGAGATTATGGGTAGCTAGGCATGATTCTAGAATTACATAGAGTGTGTGTGTGTGTAAATGAGGACTTAGGTTAGTCAAAGATTCAAATTATACCTCACTTGGCCATACATATATCCTCACCCTTACCTTAGCCCCATTACAACCTTGAAAAGACCTCATAATGATTGCATTTATACACTAGATATTTATTGATTGGTTAGATGAAGAACAAAGTTTTAGAAAGCATGACTAGAGGAGATTAGAGTGGATTAACCCAAGACACCTGAGCGATTAGAGTACATATACATTTCTAGTAAGGGGTCAATGCTTGACTCTGTGTTCCCGGCTTTCATGAGCTATTTTCTTACAAGTTTACCTGCCTCTTATTGTGTGATTTAAATTAATGGAATCTAATTTTTGTTTGTCTTGCAAAACTTGTTCATTTTTAACCAAGTAGGTAGAAACATCTTAGCATATAGTTGCATTCATATACATAGGTTGCATTGCATTGCATGAGTCTTATTTTTTCCCATTCATTCTTTTGGTTTCCTTGAGCTTAGCATGAGGACATGCTAATGTTTAAGTGTGGGGAGATTGATAAACCACTATTTTATGGTTTATCTTGTGCTAAATTGAGTGGTTTTTATCAGTTCATTGCGCACATATTCATGTAATTCGCATGTTTTACATTTGCCTTCCTAATTTCGCACTATGATTGAAAACTTGCTTCCTAAGCCTTTAAATTGTCAATTTTTAATTTCACTTTATACCATTCGATGCTGTGATCTGTGTGTTAAGTTTTTTCAAGCTTTATAGGGCAGGAACGGCTTGGAGGATGGAAAGAAAGCTTGCAAAAATGGAAGGAACACAAGAAACTAAGGAGCTTACCAGCGAGGATCGACGCGCACACATGGCTCACGTGTGCGCGTGACTTGGAGCTTTTCACAGTGACGCATACACGTGACAAGCGAAGTCGTACATCGACGGGTACGCGTGACTGACGCGTACGCGTGACATGTGCAAAAGATCCATCGACACGTACGCATGACTGACGCGTACGCGTGACATGCATAACGTACTACAACTACAGAAGCTGCTGGGGGAGATTTTGGGCTGAGTTTGGACCCAGTTTTTGGCCCAGAAACACAGACTAGATCAGGGAAAAAGGAGAGACTCAAAACACATTCACATTCACTTAGTTTTAGTTTAGTTTTTGTATCTTAGAGAAAAAATACTACTTCTTCTAGGGTTTTTCATATTCTTAGATTTTTAGTTTTATGGTTTTGGATTGGATCTTGTGAGAGTTACTACCTCCGTTTGATGTCTCTATCATTATAGTTTGCTTTCTTATTTCTTTACTCTTTTGTTTTCCATTTAGTTTGTTCAGAGTTACATATGGATATCTTTGATTTTGGAAATTATTAATGGAAGAGTTATTTTTACATTTAATTTTATTATTGGTTCGAATATCATCTTCCCTTAATCTATTATTTCAAAAATTGCTTTAACTAAATTAATTTTAATTACCATGTCTCCTTTCTACTCCTTTTACATGTTTGCGAAAATGGCATCCATGTCAATGGAGTAGACTCCCAACTAGAAGCAACAACCTCTTACTATTATACTTGAAAAAATTCAACAAGGATAGAACTTTCGATTAATCTTCTCCTAGTCAAGGCTTTTTATTTCAAATATATAAAACTTCTTGTTAATTTTTATCGCTTTAATTGATAATCATTTATTTTACTGTTCTCCAACTCTAAAATTTCTCAGAAAATTCCTGACCAATAAATTACACTCTCTTGTTAACTCGTTGGGAGACGACCTGGGAATTCTACTCCCAAAATTTTATTCTTAAAGTGTGACAACTCTTTTTTAAATTGATAAGTGGAATTTTCGTCGGTTAAGAACTGTACTTGCAATGTTATTTCCATTATAAATTCTTAATCGGCAATTTTCCGTCCGTCAACCGCCCTTCACGGTTTCCCTTAAATTAACCTCAATACAGCCTCAATGTTTCAATTTACTAACTTCCAACTCCATCATCCATAGTCCAATAATTTGTCCATCAAAATTTAGGCACGAATCCAATTCCACCTCTAGTTACTTATGCAACCACTTTAGAATTAATCGAACCACATAGTCACAATTAAACTTAACTACTTGCGAATCACTATTGGCATTAGCTCACTAAGCCTGTCAGGTATCCAAACCTAAAGTATTTCGAATCATTCTCCACAGCTTCCATTTGCAACTATTTTATTTTAATGCTTCCAAAAACTTCCGTTGTATGACTCTGATTTCTCGTCTAGTACTAATCCTATCACTTATTTCATCAAGTACTATACCACAACTTAGCATGACCGACATTCACTAGATTTCTATCTATGATATCCAAAATCAAATATCAACTTAAGCATAATTTTAGCACGTTGTTACCAATCATTCACTTACCTCTTCCCAAGCTGTCGGATCGAGCGGTATCCTCCGTTATCATAGTGAATACACAACCTTGTTGTTGGCCCTCGGCAGTATTCCGGTTGGCCTTCTCAGGACAGTTCCAAGACATGTGTCCAGCTCCTCCACAACTATAGCAAAGTCCCAATCCAGCTTAACACGAGTTCCAGGACATCCTTTGATGATTGTTGTTGTTATTCCTTCGGGAATTGTCCTGGGCTTACTAGGGCTGATAAACCACTATTTTATGATTTATCCTGTGCTTAATCTAGTGGATTTTATCTATTATTCTCACACTTATTCATACAATTCGCATGTTTTACATTTTTCTTCCTGATTTTGTGCTATGATTGAAAACATGCTTCTTTGGCCTTATATTTGCTAATATTAATCCTCTCTTATTACCATTTAATGACGTGATATGTGTGTTAAATGATTTCAAGGTTTATAGGGCAGGAATGGCTTAGAGGATGGAAAGAAAGCATGCAAAACTGGAAGGAATACAAGAAACTAAAGGAACTGCTAAAGCTGTCCAGCCTGACCTCTTGGTACTAAATCGATCATAACCTGAGCTACAGAGGTCCAAAAGAGGTGGTTCTAGTTGCGTTGGAAAGCTAACATCTGGGGCTTCGCAAAAATATATAATTTGCCATAGTTGCCCCGAAGATAGGCTATGTGCACGCGTGGATCACGCGCATGCGTGACCTAGAGAAAATTCAATCCACATGTACGTGTGAACGACGCATACGCGTGACAGTGCCGCGGGTTGGACGTATCAGAAATTACTGGGGGCAATTTCCGGGCTATTTTTGACCTAGATAATGGCCCAGAAAACACATATTAGAGGCTATAAAGTGGGAGAATGCATCCATTCATTGGGGGAATATACATTCACATAATTTTAGGTTTTAGATGTAGTTTCTAGAGAGAGAGGCTCTCTCCTCTCTCTTAGGTTTTAGGATTTAGGATTTTTCCTAGGTTAGGTGATGAGCGGATAATTTATACGCTTTTTGGCATTATTTTTTAGTATGTTTTTAGTAGGATCTAGTTACTTTTAGGGATGCTTTTATTAGTTTTTATGTTAAATTCACATTTCTGGACTTTACTATGAGCTTGTGTGTTTTTCTATGATTTCAGGTATTTTCTGGCTGAAATTGAGGGACTTGAGCAAAAATCAGATTCAGAGGTTGAAGAAGGACTGCTGATGCTATTGGATTCTAACCTCTCTGCACTCAAAGTGGATTTTCTGGAGCTACAGAACTTTAAATCGTGCGCTCTCAACGGCGTTGGAAAGTAGACATCCAGGGCTTTCCAGCAATATATAATAGTTCATACTTTGCCTGAGTTTAGATAATGCAAAAGGGTGTTGAACACCAGTTCTACGCTGCAGTCTGGAGTTAAACGCCAGAAACACGTCACGAACCAGAGTTGAATGCCAAAAACACGTTACAACTTGGCGTTCAACTCCAAAAGAAGCCTCTGCACGTGTAAACTTCAAGCTCAGCCCAAGCACACACCAAGTGGGCCCCGGAAGTTGATTTATGCATCAATTACTTACTTCTGTAAACCCTAGTAACTAGTTTAGTATAAATAGGACTTTTTACTATTGTATTAGACATCTTGGGACGTCTAGTTCTTAGATCATGGGGGCTGGCCATTCGGCCATGCCTGGACCTTCATCACTTATGTATTTTCAACGGTAGAGTTTCTGCACTCCATAGATTAAGGTGTGGAGCTCTGCTGTTCCTCATGATTTAATGCAAAGTACTACTGTTTTCTATTCAATTCAACTTATTCCGCTTCTAAGATATCCATTCGCACCCAAGAACTTGATGAATGTGATGATTATGTGACGCTCATCATCATTCTCACTTATGAACGCGTGCCTGACAAACCCTTCTGTTCTACATGCAAACAAGCTAGAATGAGTATCTCTTAGATATCTAATACAGAGGACCGAGTCCGAGATATTAGAATCTTCGTGGTATAAGTTAGAACCCATGGATGGCCATTCCTGAGATCCGGAAAGTCTAAACCTTGTCTGTGGTATTCCGAGTAGGATCTGGGAAGGGATGGCTGTGACGAACTTCAAACTCGCGAGTGCCGGGCGTAGTGACAGACGCAAAAGGAGGGTGAATCCTATTCCAGTATGATCAAGAACCTCCAAATGATTAGCTGTGCCGTGACAGAGCATTTGGACCTTTTTCACAGAGAGGATGGGATGTAGCCATTGACAACGGTGATGCCCTATATAAAGCTTGCCATGGAAAGGAGTAGGAAGGATTGGATGAAGACAGCAGGAAAGCAGAGGTTCAGAGGAACGAAAGCATCTCTATACGCTTATCTGAAATTCTCACCAATGATTTACATAAGTATTTCTATCTTTATTTTCTGTTTATTTATTATTATTATTCGAAAACTCCATAACCATTTGATATCCGCCTGACTGAGATTTACAAGATGACCATAGCTTGCTTCATACCAACAATCTCCGTGGGATCGACCCTTACTCACGTAAGGTTTTATTACTTGGACGACCCAGTGCACTTGCTGGTTAGTTGTATCGAAGTTGTGACAAGTTATGAGTTAAGATTAGAGCACCAAGTTTTTGGAGCCATTACCAGGGATCACAATTTCGTGCACCAAGTTTTTGGCGCCGTTGCCGGGGATTGTTCGAGTTTGGACAACTGACGGTTCATCTTGTTGCTCAGATTAGGTAATTTTTTTTTGTTTTATTTTCAAAAAAAAAAATTTTCAAAAATATTTCAAAAAAATTTTTCCCTTTGTTTTCGAAAATTATTTTAAAATTTTTAAGAATGAATTCTAAAGTTTCAAAATGGTATGCTGAAGTTTGGCTGGCCATCAAGCTTTAGACTAACCTGGTATGATTCCTGGAATCTTGATTGAGGACTATGAATTCATTGCTTCCTTTTCCCTATATGTTTTCAAAAAAATAAAAATATACAAAAATCCAAAAAAATTAATAAAATCAAAAAATCAAAAATATTTTTTGTTTCTTGTTTGAGTCTTGAGTCAATTTTTAAGTTTGGTGTCAATTGCATTTTTTCTAAAAATTTATGCATTTTTCAAAAATTCATGCATTCATAGTGTTCTTCATGATCTTCAAGTTGTTCTTGGTAAGTCTTCTTGTTTGATCTTGATATTTTCTTATTTTGTGTCATTTGTTGTTTTTCATGTGCATCTTTGCATTCATAGTGTCTAAGCATTAAAGATTTCTAAGTTTGGTGTCTTACATGTTTTCTTTGCATTAAAAATTTTCAAAAATAAGTTCTTGGTGTTCATCTTGACATTTAAAGTGTTCTTGGTGTTCATCTTGACATTCATAGTGTTCTTGCATGCATCACATGTTTTGATCCAAAATTTTCATGCATTGAGTCTTTTTTATGTTTTTCTCTTTCATCATTAAAAATTCAAAAATAAAAAAGATATCTTTCCCTTTTTCACTCATAAATTTTCGAAAATTTAAGTTGACTTTTTCAAAACTTTTTAAAATTTAGTTGTTTCTTATGAGTCAAATAAAATTTTCAATTTAAAAATCTTATCTTTTTCAAAATCTTTTTCAAAAATCATATCTTTTTCATTTTTCTTATTTATTTTCAAAAATTTTAAAAATATTTTTCAAAAAATCTTTTTCTTAATCTTATATCATATTTTCGAAAATATCATCAACAATTAATGTTTTGATTCAAAAAATTTCAAGTTTGTTACTTGTTAAGAAAGATTCAAACTTTAAGTTCTAGAATCATATCTTGTGATTTCTTGTGAATCAAGTCATTAATTGTGATTTTAAAAATAAAATCTTTTTCAAAACTAATTTTAATCATATCTTTTCAAAAATATCTTTTTATCTTATCTTTTTCAAAATCATATCTTTTTAATCATACCTTTTCATATTATATCTTTTTCAAATATCTTTTTTAACTTCTTATCTTCTTATCTTTTAAAAATTGATTTTCAAAATTTGTTTAACTAACTAATTAACTTTTTGTTTGTTTCTTATCTCTTTCAAAACTACCTAACTAACTATCCCTCTCTAATTTTCGAAAATACCTCCTTCTTTTTTCAAAAATTCTTTTTAATTAATTAATTGTTTCAATTTTTAATTTTAATTTTAATTTTATCTTAATTTTCGAAAATCATTAACTCTTTTTCAAAATTTATTTTTCGAAATTCCCTCTCTCTCATCTCCTTCTATTTATTTATTCATTTACTAACACTTCTCTTCATCTCAAATCACTGCTCCTATCCTCACCCTTGTGTTTGGATTATCCATTCTTCTTCACTCTTATTCCCTTTCTTCTTCTACTAACAACAAGGGAACCTCTATACTGTTGTAAAAAAGATCCCTATTATTATTTTTTGTTCCCTTCTTTTTCATATGAGCAGGAGCAAGGACAAGAATATTCTTATTGAAGCAGATCCTGAACCTGAAAGGACTCTAAAAAGGAAACTAAGAAAAGCTAAAATACAACAATCCAGAGACAACCTTACAGGAATTTTTGAACAAGAAGAGGATATGGTAGCTGAAAATAATAATAATGCAAGGAGGATGCTTGGTGACTTTACTGCACCAAATTCCAATTCACATGGAAGAAGCATCTCCATCCCTACCATTGGAGCAAACAATTTTGAGCTTAAGCCTCAATTAGTTTCTCTGATGCAACAAAACTGCAAGTTTCATGGACTTCCATCTGAAGATCCTTTTCAGTTCTTAACTGAACTCTTGCAGATATGTGATACTGTTAAGACTAATGGAGTAGATCCTGAAGTCTACAGGCTCATGCTTTTCTCTTTTGCTGTGAGAGACAGAGCTAGAATATGGTTGGATTCTCAACCTAAAGATAGCCTGAACTCTTGGGATAAGCTGGTAACGGCTTTCTTAGCCAAGTTCTTTCCTCCTCAAAAGCCTAGTAAGCTTAGAATGGATGTTCAAACCTTTAGACAGAAGGAAGGTGAATCCCTCTATGAAGCTTGGGAGAGATACAAGTAACTGACCAAAAAGTGTCCTTCTGACATGCTTTCAGAATGGACCATTCTGGATATATTCTATGATGGTCTGTCTGAATTAGCTAAGATGTCATTGGATACTTCTGTAGGTGGATCTATTCACCTAAAGAAAATGCCTGCAGAAGCTCAAGAACTCATTGACATGGTTGCGAATAACCAGTTCATGTATACTTCTGAAAGGAATCCTGTGAATAATGGGACGCCTATAAGGAAGGGAGTTCTTGAAATTGATACTCTGAATGCCATATTGGCTCAGAATAAAATATTGACTCAGCAAGTCAATATGATTTCTCAGATTCTGAATGGAATGCAAGCTGCATCCAACAGTACTCAAGAGGCATCTTCTGAGGAAGAAGCTTATGATCCTAAGAACCCTACAATAGCAGAGGTAAATTACATGGGTGAACCCTATGGGAACACCTATAACCCCTCATGGAGAAATCACCCAAATTTCTCATGGAAGGATCAACAAAAGCCTCAACAAGGCTTTAATAATGGTGGAAGAAACAGGTTTAACAATAGTAAACCTTTTCCATCATCCACTCAGCAACAGACAGAGAATTCTGAGCAGAATCCATCTAGCTTAGCAAATTTAGTCTCTGATCTATCTAAGGCCACTCTGAGTTTTATGAATGAAACAAGGTCCTCCATTAGAAATTTGGAGGCACAAGTGGGCCAGCTGAGTAAGAAGATCACTGAAACTCCTCCTAGTACTCTCCCAAGTAATACAGAAGAAAATCCAAAGAGAGAGTGCAAGACCATAGATATAACAATCATGGCCGAAACCAAGGAGGAAGGGGAGGACGTGAATCTTAAGGAGGAAGACCTCCTGGGACGTCCAGTGATCAACAAGGAGTTTCCCTTTGAGGAACCAAAGGAATCTGAGGCTCATCTAGAGACCATAGAGATTCCATTGAACCTCCTTATGCCCTTCATAAGCTCTGATGAGGATTCTTCTTCTGAAGAGAATGGGAATGTTACTAAAGAGCAAGTTGCCAAGTTCCTTGGTGCAATCATGAAGCTGAATGCCAATTTATTTGGTAATGAGACTTGGGGAGATGAACCTCCCCCGTTCACCAATGAACTAAATGCATTGGATCAACTGAGATTGCCTCAGAAGAAACAGGATTCTGGAAAGTTCCTAATACCTTGTACCATAGGCACCATGACCTTTGAGAAGGCTCTATGTGACCTTGGGTCAGGAATAAACCTCATGCCACTTTCTGTAATGGAGAAACTTGGAATCTTTGAGGTACAAGCTGCTAGAATCTCATTAGAGATGGCAGACAATTCAAGAAAAGAGGCTTATGGACAAGTAGAGGACATGCTAGTAAAGGTTGTAGGCCTTTACATCCCTGCTGATTTCATAATCCTAGATACTGGGAAGGATGAGGATGAATGCATCATCCTTGGAAGACCCTTCCTAGCCACAACAGGAGCTGTGATAGATGTTAACAGAGGTGAATTAGTTAGCACAAGGTTATCATCCTGTAAACATGGAAAAGAGGCACGATAAGCTTCTCTCAGTACAGTGTCAAATAAAGCCCCCACAATCAAACTTTAAGTTTGGTGTTGGGAGGCCTTAGCCAAAATCTAAGTTTGGTGTTGGGAGTCTACAACATTGACCTGATCACTTGTGTGGCTCCATGAGAGCCCACTGTCAAGCTATTGACATTAAGGAAGCGCTTGTTGGGAGGCAACCCAATTTTTATTTATCTAATTTTATTTTTATTTTATTATTCTTTTATGTTTTATTAGGTTCATGATCATGTGGTGTCACAAAATAAATCAAAAAATTAAAAACAGAATCAAAAATAGCAGAAGAAAAATCACACCCTAGAGGAAGGACTCACTGGCACTTAAACGCCAGTAAGGAGCATCTGCCTGGCGTTCAACGCCAGAACAGAGCATGGAGCTGGCGCTAAACGCCAGAAACAAGCATGAAGCTGGCGTTCAACGCCAGAAGTATGCTGCATATGGGCGCTGAACGCCCAGAACAAGCACCACTTCAGTGTCTAAACGCCAGAAATGCATACAAAGGCATTTTACATGCCTAATTGGTGCAGGGATATAAATCCTTGACACCTCAGGATCTATGGACCCCACAGGATCACCTCAGGATCTGTAGACCCTATAGGATCCCCACATACCTCCACTCACCTTCCCTCCTCATAATCCTATATCACCCTATCTCTCTCCATTCACAGTCATCCCTTCTATTTTCCATTCACCACTCACATCCATACACCCCACCTACCTTCAAAATTCAAAATCTCTTTCCCACCCAAGCCCACCCATATAGCCGAATACACACATCCTTCCATCTCCTCCATATCTTCTTCTTCTTCTACTATTCTTTCTTCTTTTGCTCGAGGGTGAGCAACATTCTAAGTTTGGTGTGGTAAAAGCATAGCTTTTTTGTTTTTCCATAACCACTGATGGCACCTAAGGCCAGAGAAACCTCTAGAAAGAGGAAAGGGAAGACAAAAGCTTCCATCTCCAAGTCATAGGAGATGGAGAGATTCATCTCAAGGGTCTATAGCTCAATGGTGAAACATTTGACTGCAAATCAAGAGATCCCTGAGATACCTCAGGGATACATTTTCCTCCACACAATTATTGGGAGCAACTAAGGGTGGAACATCAAGAGCACTCCATCATCCTTCATGAAATTAGAGAAGATCAAAGAGCAATGAGGTAGGAGCAACAAAGACAAGGAAGAGACATAGAAGAGCTCAAGGACATCATTGGTTCCTCAAAAAGGAAACGTCACCATCACTAAGGTGGATTCATTCCTTGTTCTTAAATTTTCTATTTTTCGTTTTCTTATGTTAAATGTTTAATTATGTTTGTGTCTTATTACATGATCATTAGTATCTAACTGTCTATACCTTAAAGTAGTGAATATGAATCCATCACCTCTCTTGAATGAAAAATGTTTTAAAAAAACAAAAGAATAGGAAGTACATGGTTTCGAATTCATCCTTGAAACTAGTTTAATTATTTTGATGTGGTGGCAACACTTTTTGTTTTCTGAATGAATGCTTGAACAGTGCATATGTCTTTTGAAGTTGTTGTTTAAGAATGTTAAATATGTTGGCTCTTGAAAGAATGATGACAAGGAGACATGTTAGTTGATAATCTAAAAAATCATAAAAATTGATTCTTGAAGCAAGAAAAAGCAGTGAATACAAAAGCTTGCAGAAAAAAAAAGAGAGAAAAGAAAGAAAAAATGGCGAAAAAAATTTAGAAAAAGAAAAAGCAAGCAGAAAAAGCCAAAAGCTCTTAAAACCAAAAGGCAAGAGCAAAAAGCCAATAGCCCTTAAAACCAAAAGGCAAGGGTAATAAAAAGGATCCCAAGGCTTTGAGCATCAGTGGATAGGAGGGCCTAAAGGAATAAAATCCTGGTCTAAGCGGCTAAACCAAGCTGTCCCTAACCATGTGCTTGTGGCGTAAAGGTGTCAAGTGAAAACTTGAGACTGAGCGGTTAAAGTCAAGGTCCAAAGCAAAAAAAGAGTGTGCTTAAAAACCCTGGACACCTCTAATTAGGGACTTTAGCAAAGCTGAGTCACAATCTGAAAAGGTTCACCCAGTTTTGTGTCTGTGGCTTTTATGTATCCGGTGGTAATACTGGAAAACAAAGTGCTTAGGGCCACGGCCAAGACTCATAAAGTAGCTGTGTTCAAGAATCAACATACTGAACTACGAGAGTCAATAACACTATCTGAACTCTGAGTTCCTATAGATGCCAATCATTCTGAACCTCAATGGATAAAGTGAGATGTCAAAATTATTCAAGAGGCAAAAAGCTACAAGTCCCGCTCATCTGATTGGAGCTATGTTTCATTGACAGTTTGAAATTTATAGTATATTCTCTTCTTTTTATCCTATTTGATTTTCAGTTGCTTGGGGACAAGCAATAATTTAAGTTTGGTGTTGTGATGAGCGGATAATTTATACGCTTTTTGGCATTGTTTTTTAGTATGTTTTTAGTAGGATCTAGTTACTTTTAGGGATGCTTTTATTAGTTTTTATATTAAATTCACATTTCTGGACTTTACTATGAGTTTGTGTGTTTTTCTATGATTTCAGGTATTTTCTGGCTGAAATTGAGGGACTTGAGCAAAAATCAGATTCAGAGGTTGAAGAAGGACTGCTGATGCTATTGGATTCTAACCTCTCTGCACTCAAAGTGGATTTTCTGGAGCAAGAGAACTTTAAATGGTGCGCTCTCAACGGCGTTGGAAAGTAGACATCCAGGGCTTTCCAGCAATATATAATAGTTCATACTTTGCCCGAGTTTAGATGATGCAAAAGGGTGTTGAACACCAGTTCTACGCTGCAGTCTGGAGTTAAACGCCAGAAACACGTCACGAACCAGAGTTGAATGCCAAAAACATGTTACAACTTGGCGTTCAACTCCAAAAGAAGCCTCTGCACGTGTAAACTTCAAGCTCAGCCCAAGCACACACCAAGTGGGCCCCGGAAGTTGATTTATGCATCAATTACTTACTTCTGTAAACCCTAGTAACTAGTTTAGTATAAATAGGAATTTTTACTATTGTATTAGACATCTTGGGACGTCTAGTTCTTAGATCATGGGGGCTGGCCATTCGGCCATGCCTGGACCTTCATCACTTATGTATTTTCAACGGTAGAGTTTCTGCACTCCATAGATTAAGGTGTGGAGCTCTGCTGTTCCTCATGATTTAATGTAAAGTACTACTGTTTTCTATTCATTTCAACTTATTCCGCTTCTAAGATATCCATTCGCACCCAAGAACATGATGAATGTGATGATTATGTGACGCTCATCATCATTCTCACTTATGAACGCGTGCCTGACAAACACTTCCGTTCTACATGCAAACAAGCTAGAATGAGTATCTCTTAGATATCTAATACAGAGGACCGAGTCCGAGATATTAGAATCTTCGTGGTATAAGTTAGAACCCATGGATGGCCATTCCTGAGATCCGAAAAGTCTAAACCTTGTCTGTGGTATTCCGAGTAGGATCTGGGAAGGGATGGCTTTGACGAACTTCAAACTCGCGAGTGCTGGACGTAGTGACAGACGCAAAAGGAGGGTGAATCCTATTCCAGTATGATCAAGAACCTCCAGATGATTAGCCGTGCTGTGACAGAGCATTTGGACCTTTTTCACAGAGAGGATGGGATGTAGCCATTGACAACGGTGATGCCCTATATAAAGCTTGCCATGGAAAGGATTAGGAAGGATTGGATGAAGACAGCAGGAAAGCAGAGGTTCAGAGGAACGAAAGCATCTCTGTACGCTTATCTGAAATTCTCACCAATGATTTACATAAGTATTTCTATCTTTATTTTCTGTTTATTTATTATTATTATTCAAGAACTCCATAACCATTTCATATCCGCCTGACTGAGATTTACCAGATGACCATAGCTTGCTTCATACCAACAATCTCCGTGGGATCGACCCTTACTCACGTAAGGTTTTATTACTTGGACGACCCAGTTCACTTGCTGGTTAGTTATATCGAAGTTGTGACAAATTATGAATTAAGATTAGAGCACCAAGTTTTTGGAGCCATTACCAGGGATCACAATTTCGTGCACCGTTAGGTTTACTTCTTCTTCAATTCCAGGTTCAATATTCCTTTAATTTAACTTCTCTTCTACTTTTAATTGTTCTAGCTTTCTAGTTTATTTAATTCCTTATTTGATTACTTTATGTTGCTATTTGTTTTATGAATTCTCATGTTTAATTTGACTTTCTATTTAATACAATTTGAGGTATTTCAGATTTATGATTGTTTTTTTCAAATTATGTTATTGATGCTTTCAATTTAATTTAGATTTCACTCCTTTTGGCTTTGGTTGAGTAATTGGTGACACTTGAGTTATCAAACTCCTTTGTTGATTAATATTTGAAGTTTGCTGGTTGATTTGGATCCCTCTAAAGCTAGTCTTTCCTTAGGAGTTGACTAGGACTTGAGGAATCAAATTGATTAGTCCACTTGACTTTCCTTTATTTAGTAAGGGTTAACTAAGTGGGAGCAACGGACAATTCTCATCACAATTGATAAGGATAACTAGGATAGGATTTCCAGTTCTCATACCTTGCCAAGAGTTTTTCTAGTTATTAATTTACTTTCCTGCTATTTAATTTCCCTGTTCAACCTTTCAAAAAACCTCAAAAAGATACAATCTCATAACCAATAATAATTACACCTCCCTGCAATTTCTTGAGAGACGACCTGAGGTTTAAATACTTCGGTTATAAATTTTATTGGGTTTACTTTAGTGACAAACAAGTTTTTGTATGAAAGGATTCTTTGTTGGTTTAGAAACTATACTAGCAACGAGATTTTATTTGTGAATTTCTTTACCGATAGAAAAACCCGTTCGTCAAAATAGCGCCGTTGCCGGGGATTTGCAAATGTGTGCCTTATTATTGGTTATTGTAAATATTTGCTTTTTCGTTTCTTTGTTAGTGTTTCTAGTTTTAGGAGTTTATTTTCATTAATTTTAATTAGTTTTTATTTTCTTTAGCTACTATGAATTCTCACCCCTCTGGTTTCAAGTTTGGTTCCAATGTTGTTGAAAGGAATGGAAGCTATAATGAGAACAGGCATCAAGGTTGGAAGAATCAAAGATGGGAGGAGCCACAAGGATTTGATCAACCCTCTTGGAAACAACCCCCTCCAATGTGCTATAACCAACAACCATTTTGTGATGCATATCAAAACAATAGTTATGTTGGACCCTTTCGTAACAAACCACCGCCACCAAATTACTATGGTCAAGAGCCATTCCAGGGTGGATATCAAGATGATGAATATGGTGGAACCCCTTGTAGTTACCAACAAGCCCCGCCATATGCGGATGAACTACCTCCTCAACATAGCTTTGAACCACCATACTCACAAGCCACCTACAACCATTCACCTCCATATGATCTTAATCCTTATCCACCACATCAACCACCATATGAACCATACCCAGAACCACCTCCGTATTATGAGCCCTCTCTCCCAACAAATGAACCCTCCTATCCACCCCAACCTCCATTCGATAACAACACACTCATCTCTAACATCATTGGTCTCACATCTACACTCCAAAATCTTATATCCCGCATGAACCAACCCTCTACCTCCAATATTCAACCCTCAAGCTCTAGTGCACTTCCTTTTCAACCACATAATGACCTTTCCATCCCATCACCATCCTCCATGAAAGAACACCCACATCTATCAATCCACGAGTAAGATGATCCCAATTATGCTATTGATATTGAACAAGAAAGAAGGAATCATCTTCGCAAATCCATAATTCATAAGAAGCTAGAGGAAGCCCTAAGGGTAGCGGTAGCAGAGACCCTTAAAGGTGGAGGAGTGATTGAAGAATTAGTGAAGGAAGACATCAAGGAGGAGTCTGATTTTGTATTAGAGCAAGTGGAGAAGGCCGAAATTATCAAAGAAAAGGAAGTGGTTGAAGACTTAGGAGATGTAGAACCTCCATGGGAAAGTCCAGTCATAAAGCCTCCTTCCAAGATGTTTGATGTTGATGTTGAGGAGGGTGTACAACCTCCAAGGCATATCCTGGTTGAAGACCTTGAAGAGGTTGATCAAGAGATGGAGATTAAAGAAGAAGAAGAAGCACAATCCCCCATGCCCTTGGTAAGCCATGAAGAAGAGTTTGAATTGGAAAAAAGCAACGAAGAGGAAGAGGTTGAAACTGAAGAAGCTTTCAAAGAGGTGGAAGTTTCCAAGGGAAAGCACGAGGGAATGGAGCTTCAAATTACCTTGCCAAAGCTGTTGGAGACCTCTCCCCCGAAACCATTACCATCCAACACAACATTCAAGTGGGTAAAATTCTTATCTTTGACCTTTACTTTCCCACTTGAATATGGTTTACTTGAGACAGATGGTCAGCTTAGAGCTTTTTGTGGCTTTAAGAGTAAGAGGGAGATGGTTAGTGGTTGGCAACACAATCCTAGGTTCGTTGTGGTTGAGAGCTCAAAATTGTCTAGAGCTCGAGTGAATGGGTCTAGGAAGCTGTTTGGATGCCTTAGTGAGAATTCGGATTGCTTACCACCCGGATGGAATCATCATGTTCCACTTGAAGACGGGTGCAGAAACAAGATTTGGGATCCAGGCATACATGAGGATCGACTTTGGGAGCTCAAAGCTTGTGCAGAACTCCATCAAAGCTTAAGGAATTTACCTGGTATTGATAGAGCTTATTGGAAGTCCAAGCGTAGGTGGAAGTTTCAAGACGAGTTCAAGCACAAGCCACCATGACAAGGAGCTCACCAAATGTCCAACTTAAGGACTTTAACTAAAAGTGCTAGGTGGGAGACAACCCACCATGGTATGATCGTTCTTTCTTTTTTCTCCTTAGTTTTATTTTAGTGACTCTTCTCATTAGTATTGCATATAGTCTGCATTTTCATCTGCATAAAAAAAATGAACAGAAGGTTACGTGGGAACAGTGTAAAAACTGTGCCAATCGCACAAGCATCACCACGCGTACGCGTCCCTCACGCGTACGTGTCATCTGAGAATTTGGCACTTCACGCGTTTGCGTCAATGACGCGCACGCATGACCTTGCGAATTCGACGTAAAAGGTGTATTGGCCGAAAGTTATGCTGGCTTGGTACTGGAATTGTGCTAGAAGCACAAACCCACCCACGCGTACGCGTCGTTAACGCGTGCGCGTCATTTTCCACTTTTGCACTTCCACGCGTGCGCGTGCCTGACGCGCACGCGTCATATGACATTTTGGCACATATCCCAAAATGAACAGAGGGTTGTGCGAGCGCCACGATGCCCTCGCGCGAATAGCACAAACATGGTCACGCGTACACGTGACCGACGCCTACGCGTCGCCCCCTCAGTCCGCGACCCACGCGTACTGATCCGCCCGAAGACTATGTTGGTATAGAATTTCTCAATAAAATCCCGTTGCAAGTATATCTCTTCCCAACAACAATCCTCGAGTATCAAAATTAGAAAGGGATTTGGTTGTCACAAGTTCAACCCCAGTAAAAGTAACCGAAGTATTCAAACCTCGGGTCATCTCACAATAAATGGGCAAACATGTGCTTCAACATTGGTTAGAAATCCGGGGTTGCAAATCATGAGCAAGAAATTAAACTAGGAATCTTAACAAGCAAGTAATCTTGGAATGCAAGAAACTAATTCAATTGACTAAAGCAAGATTTAAATGATTCCAAACTAGTGAAGTAACATTTAATGTAATTCTATTCTAAACTAAACAAGTAACTATAACTAGGACAAAGCAATCAAGATTTTTGGGTTTTCAAATAAGAATGATAAAAGCAACTCTTGGCTAAGCATGGGAATTGAGATTGCCATCCTTGTCTCCATATCAAACATTGACAATTATGAGGTACCAACCCACTAAGTCTACTTCTCAAAAGCTTAAGTATGTATTTTCTACTCCTAGGCTTGAAGTACGTTAAATAGATTTGATCACATCAACCCATAAGTCCCAACCTATCTACTAATTACATTTGTAGTGGGTTAGTGTCAACGGGTATCAAATTGATCACCTAGGGTTCTCAAACCACCAATTCAATGAGACCCAAGGACTCTAGGTCACTCAATTCCCTTAGCTTATGCCAAGAGTAAAGAAAACTACTCCATAATCAAAGAAAATATTCATCAAACACATGGTAAGCATTAATAAAAGACATATTCAAATTGCAATTAAATTGGAACTAACAAGTACCCATTAACAATTATCAACATACAATCACTCAAACAACACAATTAATCATGGAAATCATCAATGTAACAATAACAAATCAAGATCCACAAGATTCATGAAATGGGTATAAAATGACAAATAACAAGGAAACATAAAACTAACACAAGATCTCAACACAATTATACTAGAGAATTCAAATTAAACAATTAAAACTAGGAATTAACAAGATCCAATTCAAAATTCAACAAGGGAAGATCAAATTAAAGCTAGATCTAGAGAGGAACAAGGATTTCTCTCTCTAGAAGAACAAAGAACCAAAAACTAGCTAAAAATTGTGTCTAAGTGTAAAATGATTGATTCCCCCCCCCTTTCCCCCTAGCATCCTTGGATTTTTTCCATGCAGAAACAGCTTGAATTTGGGCCTGATGAGCCTCAGAAATAGCCAGCCACGATTTCCTTTAATGAGGTCACGTGCATCTTTTCGCGCGTGCGTGCCACGAGTGCGTGCGCGCCGATTGCTTTTGTGATCCACGCGTGCGCGTCATGTGCGTGTGCGCGTCGGTGGGATTTCTCTGATCCGCGTGGATGCGTCCATCCTTGCGCGCCACTTCCAGCTATCCACATCCACGCGTGCGCGTGAAATGTGCGTGCGCGCCCATGCTGAAATTCCCAAAATCCAAATCTTCATGTTCCTTCCTTTTGTGCATGCTTTGTTTCTCTCTTCGAGGCCATTCTTGCCCTATAAATCCTGAAATCACTTAACAAATACATCACAGCATCGAATGGCAATAAAAGAGGATCAAAATATAGCAATTATAAGGCAAAATAAGCATGTTTTTCATCATGGAGCAATATTAGGAAGGGAACACAAAACCATGCAATTCTTGTGAATAAGTGTGAGAAATATTGACAAAAACCCCCAAATTCTACACAATATAAACCACAAAATTGGGGTTTATCAAATCTCCCCACACTTAAACCAAGCATGTGCTCATGCTTAAAATAAAAAGACCAAAGATCATGATGAAAAAGGGTTTATGAAATGCAAACTACCTAAGTGAATACATGCAACTAAAGTAAAATCGTCTATCTACTTGGTCAAGGGTAAATCCATCCTCCAAGAACACATATGAGCATACGGGGTGAAAATGATATGTAATTCATGAATCCTACCAAATTGAACATTACATGAAGTGCATATAACTTGCTAGATGAACACTTGTGAAAGCCGGGAACAAGGAGTTGAGCATCGAACCCTCACCGGAAGTGTATCCGCTCTATTCGCTTAAGTGTATAGGGTTCGTCACTCAATCCTCTCCTAATCATGCTTTCCAAGATTTGTCTTTCTTCTAACAATCGACAATTACTTGATGCATGCTTACAAGTATCATGAGGTCTTATTCACGGGTTGTAATGGGGCTAGGGTGAAGGTAAGGATGTATGTGGTCAAGTGAGCTTAAAATTTGAGTCCTTGATTAACCTAAGATCCCACTAGACACATAGAATAACCAATACAACTATAATACAATACCTAGCTACCATGGGTTTCACTTTTTACATACTCATGCATTCTTTCCAATTCACATCCTATATGCATTGTTATTATTACTTTGTCTTGGGGCATTTTTGTCCCCTTCCATTGCTTTCTCTTTTTCTATTTTTGTTTCTTCTATATATATATATATATATATATATATATATATATATATATATATATATATATCAAATACACACCTTTATATCTACCCAAGTTCCTAAGTAGATCCTCCCATTTGAATGACACACACCCTAACTTACCTAAGCTAATCAAGGATCCAAATCTAGGGTCATCTATTGTTTTTCACTTAGGGTTGTTGATGTGCTCTATTTAGAACAAAAAGGGTTTATCATTGGCTCAAAATTGGTTAGCAATGGTAGATAAAAGGGTTAAAGCCGTTTGGGAAAAGTGACTATTGAAATGATAGCCTTAATCATGTAAATGCATTCATACACAAAATAATGGACATATAGAATCAAACAAAGCAAGGATTACAATCATAGAGAGAGAACAATGCACATAAGAATCGGAATTAATGGTTAGAAGATATAACCACACAATAGGCTCAAAACTTACATGCTTGTGATCTTAGCTCAATCACTCTGTTCTAAAATACATTCTTGAAGCAAGTTTTTCGCAAAATTTTTTTTTTCAAAATTGGTAGGGTACCCCAAAACACAGTTTCTTGGGGAAGAAGTCATTATTTTGACCAAGTAACTCCATATGAACTAACTACCATGCAAGGAGTATTTACAAGCAATACTAACTACTAAGCAAAAGATAAATCCATGGGTGTTGAAAGGAAGAGATTGTTACCCATAGAGATCGGTTGAACGACCTTCCCACACTTAGAATTTAGCACGGTCTTCTGTGCTACCAACAATGTGCAAAGGACGGTCGATACCGGAACCTTCACTATCCTCTTCATCAGAACTCCCATCACTTGGGTTTGAGGTGGATGTGAATATTTCGGATTTCTCCATACTAGGGGTAACACAACGCAGAAGCTTCTTGATGTAAGTGTATCGGCATTGGTTGTGCCACTCATATCTATCAATCTTTCGGTGTAGATCTTCTATCCTTTGATGGGTGGATCTTTGCCGTGGTGGTGATGATGAGGTGGAGGGAATAGTAGATGGAAGGGCTATGTCGAGGCTTGGGTTGTTCATCGGAAGATGTAAGTATTTTTCGCTTGGGACCACATCGCCCTTAGCCGGAATTATAGCCTTCGTGTCCATGTCTTTCCAAGGAACACCCGCAGCGGCAACTAAATCGGATACCAATGCTAGAAATAGCAAATTGCCCCGGGCGTGGACTTGTCCCATCATTTGCTTGACAAGAGGTGGAATGTTCACCGGTCTCTCCGTGAGAATACACCAAACAAGCAAAGCGAGATCCGCCGTGAAGGACGACTTATGAGTGCTAGGTAGCACATAGTGGGATAGGATCTGGGCCCAAGCTCTAGCTTCTACAGTGAGGAAACTTGCGTCAATGCACTTAAGCCTCATCCTGAATCGACCATGGGTCCAAAATGTCTCTAGTTCAGCAATGACTCAGAGGATCAAGTCCCAATCAAATCCAAACTTTTCTCGCTGACGTAAGACCTCTTGGTAGCCATCCATGTCACTTGGTAATGGTAAGACATTAACCACTTGCTGAATAGCCTCTTCTGAAACCGAGACTTTCTTCCGGCGCACGTATACCGATTGAAGAGAGGAAAGATGGTAGTTAGTGTAGAATTCTACCACCCATGAGAGGTTGACCTCTTGTGGTTTTCTCAGAATGAACGCCCATCCTCACCGTTCAATGCGGGATAAAATACAAGGAGCAACCTTGTCCGGTGGAGTGAGTAGATGCTCGGCATGATAGTTCCTCTCAGCCATGACGGGGAACACAAGTTCACAGAAGCGGTTGGGGAATCTTGAAGGATCCTTTGCCGGTTTGCTCTTCTGGATCTCATCAATAGGAGCGGGTGCCTTCGCTTTCTTAGATAGCAGTTTGGCTCCTAATGAAGAGTGCACCTTAGAGTTTGACCTTTAAGGTGCCCTCTTTGCGGCCGGTTTCCTTGAAGCTTTCTCCTTGCCTTTCGTGGTGGCCATCCTGAAAAAGGAAGGGAAAAAGGAAAGCATTAAACCCAAAGAATCATCTCAACAAAAACATGCAAGTGAAAGATAGTGCCCAAGAGAGATATTGCAATAAAGTAAGCATAGAGACATGGGTCACAACACTTGGCATGGGATGCAAGAGGGAGTGAGGCATGCAAAATGGCATGAGAAGTATAATCTCAAGCATCCATAACAAAGTGCAAGTCATGTTCAATGAGCATCTAATTAGCAAGTAATAAGCAAAGTGGACTCAATGCATTTAGAAGACAACAGGTGAGTGAGGAGAAAGCACCAAATTGAAGATACATGATTAAAATAAACCAAAATAGTATTCGTGCATTTCCTCGAACACTTGGTGTGCAATTATCAAGCAATGAGCAATTATGAGAAACTCAACCAATTTGAAGCCCAAAATGAAATTTCAATCATCAAACAACATCACTTATATGACAAAGACAATGAGAGACAACAAAAAGATCTATTAAAGCAAATTAAAACTCAAATTCAACATTCATAGAAAAATAAGAAAAAAGAAAAGTAAGCAAACAAAAAACAAGTAGTGTAATCATGTAACTAAAAGAGAGAATAAGTAAATCAACAAGAAAAATCTAACTAGAAGAAGAGATTATGCAAAGAAAATAATAGATGAGATATAGAAGAAGTAGAACCTTGAGAAGTGTAAAAGAAAAAAACAAGGTGGCGTTTTCTTCTTGTGAGAATGAGAAAGAGAGAAGAGGTGTAGGGCCACCGGAAGTGGTGGTGGTCACCGGTAATTAGCCAGAGATGGTGGTGGTAGATTATGGAGAAGAATGAAGAGAAGAGAGGTGATGGAGAAGGAAGAAGAGTAGAAATAAGAAAGAAAGGGGGTAGAGGGGCAGAACAGGGCGCGCCAGCTTTAAAACTGGTTCGCGCGACCGGCGCGCGCGCGCATGCTGTGCTGGCGCATCGGTGAGGGTAGAGCGAGGGACGCATACGCGTCCTTGGCGCGTACGCGCAAAGTTGGTTTGGCTCCTGGCACAGGGTTGGCACAAAGTAGGCCTAAGTCTCGGGTAATTTGTACTAGAGTTGGTATGCAGCACAGGCGTGCGGACGCGCACAGTGCACGGACTTGTGCCTGAGTGAATTGGCGACCAGCGCGGACACACGCAGTGCGCGGGCATGTCGGTATAGGCACAGGCTAGGCACAAGTATGGCACAACTCTCTGGTCTTTGTCCCAGAGAGTTCATATAGCGCCATCGGCGCGCGCGCACGGTGCGCTTGCGCGTCGATGGCCAAATTACAAGGGGGCGCGCAGGCGGCACGTACGCTGGCGCGTGGGTGCCTAGCACGTAATGGGCACAAAGTGGGCATGAGTCTCAGGTTTTTGGCCCAAGAGTAAGAAATACACCTCCGGTGCGCGCGTGCACAGGGCACTTGCGCGCGGATGCCTATTTTCCTTGCTCTCTCTCTCTTTTTTTTTAACATAGGGAAAAGCTATTCTAACACATTTTTGGCAGGTGTTCAAGCTAGTAGGCAAGAAAACACTTATAAATGCATGCACCATTCAAGACAAAGCATTTTCTCTAACTTCAATAATTCATCCATACCAAAATGATGAAAAATATATGAACATCCTATCTATCCAACAAGAACAATAAAACTAACAATCCTATGCAATCAACAACATCAAGAAGTCACAAAATTCACAAGAATCTAAAGCTAAAATAAGAAAGCATACAAAAGGAAGATCTTACCACGGTGGGATGCCTCCCACCAAGCACTCTTCTTTAACATCCTTAAGTTGGACGGTCCTTTGCTTAAGCTTCCTCTCCCTTTGGTGCATCCTCAAGTAGGAGCACTTCCACTTCTCTTGGTGACTTATAGCCATGGTACTTCTTCACTCTATGCCCATTTACTTTGAAAGTTATGTCACTTTGAGGGTCAAACAATTCTACCACTCCATAGGGCTTTATCTCCTTCACCTTGAAAGGTCCTTCCCATTTAGATCGGAGTTTGCCAGGCATAAATCGCAGCCTCGAGTTGTAGAGGAGAACCTCATCACCTTCTTGAAAATCCTTCATTTGGATGTGGTGGTCATGAAAGGCCTTAGTTTTCTCCTTTTATATCCGGGCATTCTCATATGCCTCCATCCTCAAGCAGTCGAGCTCCTCTAGTTGTAGTTTTCTGGCCACACCTGCCTTAGTGAAATCCATGTTATACTGCTTTACCGCCCAATAGGCTCTATGCTCAATTTCCACTGGAAGGTGGCATGCCTTACCATAGACGATCTGGAAGGGACTCATCCCTAACGGAGTCTTGTAGGCTGTCCTATACGCCCATAGTGCATCTCCTAATCGGAAGCTCCAATCCTTCCTTAGTGGATTGAGCACTTTCTCCAAGATTCTCTTAATCTCCCGGTTGGAGACTTCTGCTTATCCATTGGTTTGCGGATGATAAGCAGTGGCAACCTTATGCAATACCCCATAGCGCTTGAGCAGTGCCTCTACTTTCCTGTTACAAAAGTGGGATCCTTAGTCGCTCACAATTGCTCGTGGGGACCCATAACGGCATACAATGTGATTTCTAATAAAAGAAACAACGGTATTGGCGTCGTCAAGGCAGGTAGGTATTAGTTCTACCCACTTTAACACGTAGTCAACCGCTAACAGAATATATAGATACCCACTTGAGTTGGAAAACGGTCCCATACAGTCAATGCCCCATACATCAAATATCTCACAGAACAACATAGGTTGCTGAGGCATCTCATCCCTTTGGGACGTGTTTCCCGACTTTTGGCACTGATGGCAAGACACATAGAACCGGTTAGCATCCTTGAATAAGGTTGGACACCAGAATCCACAATCCAACACCTTTTTAGCTGTCCTTTGTGGGCCAAAGTGGCCACCACATTCGGACAAATGGCAAGCTTCAAGAATGGGTTAAATTTCAAATTCTGGGACACATCTTCGAATTACTTGGTCCACTCTCCTCTTCCACAAGTGAGGGTTATTGATAAACCACTATTTCATGGTTTATCTTGTGCTCAATTGAGTGGTTTTTATCAACTCTTTACCCACTTATTCATACTATTTGCATGGTTTTACATTTGCCTTCCTAATTATGTGCTTTGATTGAAAACATGCTTCTTTGGCCTTAAGTTCCCTATGTTTGATCCTCTCTTATTACCATTAGATGCCTTGATATGTGTGTTAAGTGTTTTCTGAGATTACAGGGCAAGAATGGCTTAGAGGATGGAAAGGAAGCATGCAAAAGTGGAAGGAATACAAGAAGTTGGAGAAATTGCTAAGTTGTCCAGCCTGACCTCTTCGCACTCAAACGGCTATAACTTTAGCTACAGAGGTCCAAATGATGCGGTTCTAGTTGTGTTGGAAAGCTAATGTCCGGGGATTCGATTTGATATATAATATGACATAGTTGCTCTGATGCTAGGCAACGCGAACGCGTGCTCCACGTGGACGCATCACAGTGACGAAAATCAGTGTGGCAGATTTCTTCTCCAGCGATTTCTGGGCTGTTTTCGACCCAAAAAACACAGATTAGAGGCTATAAAGTGGGGGAATCCATTCATTCAGAATAATAAGCTCATAATACACAATTTTATGATTTAGATGTAGTTTTTAGAGAGAGAGGTTCTCTCCTCTCTCTTAGGATTTAGTTTTAGGATTTAGGATTATTTCTTCTTCATCACAGGTTCAATGTTCCTTTTATTTATTTTTCCAATTTAATTTATGAACTCCATGTTAGAATTGATTTCTTTATTTAATATAATTTGAGGTATTTCAGACTTATGATTGCTCTCTTTAATTTATTAATGCTCTCAATTTATCCAAATTATTTTTATTCAAGTAGAATTTCTTCCCTTTTGGCTTTGGTTTGGTAATTGGTAACACTTGAGTTGTCAAACTCAGCATTGGTTGAAATTGGCAGATTCTAATTGATCTAGATCGCTCTAAAGCTAGTCCTCCTACAGGGATTGACTAGAACTTGAGAATCAAGCTAATCAGTCCACTTGACTTAACTAAATGGGATTAAAACCCAATTCTCATCACATCTGATAAGGATAACTAGGATAGGACTTCCAGTTCTAATACCATACCAAGAGTTTATTTTATTATTACTATTTTATTTTTCTTATCATTCAACATACTCATTCCTTACTTTCAAAAACCCCCAATTTAGAAGACTCATAACCAATAATAAGAACATACTTTCCTGCAATTCCTTGAGAAGACGACCCGAGGTTTAAATAATCGGTTATCAATTTTAAAGGGGTTTGTTACTTGTGACAACCAAAACTTTTGTAAGAAAGGTTGATTGCTTGATTTAATAACTATACTTGCAACGAGAGTTTACCATAACTTCTAAACCATCAATCTTCAGTTCTTCAAAATGGCGTCGTTGCCGGAGAATTGCAAACGTGTGCCTTATTATTGGTTATTGTAAATATTTGCTTTTTACCTGTTTATTTGTTTTTAATTTTGCTTTTTCGTAAATTAAGAGGTTATTGGTTTTTATTTAGTTATTAAAAATTTTTCAAAAAATTTATTCTTGGTGATCATCTTGATCTTCAAGTTGTTCTTCGTGTTCATCTTGACCTTCAAGTTGTTCTTAGTTGTTTTCTTCGTTTTGATCTAAAAATTTTAAGTTTGGTGTCATTTTATTGTTTTTCTCTTTCCTCATTAAATTCAAAAATTCAAAATTTAAAACTCAAATTTCAAATTTCAAATTTTAAATTAAAAAAAAATCTTTAAATTCAAAATTTCAAAATTTCAAATTTTAATTTTCAAAATTCAAATTTAAAAATTTAAAATTCAAATCTCAAATTTCAAAATTTAAAATTTCAAAATTTAAATTTCAAAATTCAAATCTTTTTTTAAAAAATCATATCTTTTTCAAAATCTTATCTTATCTTATTTCAAAAATCAAATTTCAAACTTCAATATTTAAATTCGAAAATTCAAAATCCAAATTTAAAATTTTAAAATTTAAAATTTAAAAATCAAACATTTTCAAAATTTAAATCTTTTTCAAATTTTTATCTTTTATTGTTGACTTTTTCAAAATTCAAATTTCAAAAAGTTTAAAAATTCAAATTTATAAATTTTCAAATTTCAAATTTCAAAATTTAAAATTCAAAATTCAAATTTTCAAAATTCAAAATTTAATTTTCAATAACCTTTTAATTTAAATTTATTTTTATTTTTATTTTTAATTTTTATTTGCTACTATGAACTCTCACCCCTTTGGTTATGAGTCTGGTTACAATTATGTTGTAGGAAGAGAAAATTCCAATGAGAACAGGCATCAAGGTTGGAACAATCAAAGATGGGAGGAGCCACAAGGATTTGATCAACCCTCATGGCAACAACCACCTCCAATGGACTATCAACAACCACCACCATATGCCTATGAACCCTTTCCTCAACATGACTTTGGACCACCATACTCACAAGCCCCTTTCCACCATTCACCTCCATATGACCCTAACCCGTATCCACCATACCAACCACCTTATGAGCCAAATAAACCCTCCTATCCACCCCAAACCTCCATGGAGAAAGTACTTACCAATCTAAACTCTACTATACAAGCTCTCGTTGCCCAAATCGAACCACCAAATACCTTCAACAATAACCCTCAAGCTCTAGTGCACTTCCTTTTCAACCACAGAATGATCTCTCCATCCCATTACCACCATCCATGGAAGAGTACCCACATCCATCAATCTAAGAGCAACATGATCCCAATGATGCTATTGACATGGAACAAGAGAGAAGGGATCATCTTCGGGAATCCATACTTCATAAGGAGCTAGAGGAGGCCCTAAAGGTGAATGTAGTAAAGACCCTTGAAGATGAAAGAATAATTGAAAGGAGTTGTCATGGAAAGAAAATCATCAAGGATGAGTACAATTTTATATTAAAACTACTGGACAAAGCAGTAATTATTAAAAAGGAAAAAGTGGTTGAAGATTTAGGAGATGCTGAACCTCCATGGGAGAGTCAGGTTATAGAACCTCCTTCCAAGGCGATTGAAATTGATGCTGAGGAGGGTGTACAACCTCCAAGGCATATCATAGTTGAAGACTTGGAAGAGTTTGGTCAAGAGATGGAGATTAAAGAAGAAGAAGCACAACCTCCCATGCCCTTGGTAAACAATGAAGAAGAGATTGAATTGGAAGAAAGCTACCAAGAGGAAGAGGTTGATATTGAAGAAGCTTGCAAAGAGGTGGTAGTTGTCAAAGAAGAACACAAAGGAGTGGAGCTTGCAAGTTCATTAGAAACCCCTCCTCCTAAGTTGCCATCATCCTTCACAACATTCAAGTGGGTAAAATTCATATCCCTTAGCTTTCTAATTCCACTTGAATATAGGCTACAGGAGACGGATGGTCAACTTAGAGCTCTTTGTGGCATTAAGAGTAAGAGGAAGATGGTCAGTGGTAAGAATTGTCCTGGAAGGTTCATTATGGTTGGAAGCTTTAAGTTTAAATGCAAAGGTTGGTATAGAGCTCAATTGAATGGGTCTGGGAAGTTGTTTGGATGCTTCAGTGAAAATTCTAAGGCTGAACCACCCTGATGGAATCATGATAATCAACTTGAAGACGGGTGCAGAAATAAGATTTGGGATCCAGGCATACATGAGGATCAAATTTGGGAGCTCAAAGCTTGTGAAGAACTCCATCAAAGCTTAAAGAATCTACCTGGTATTGATAAGGCTTAATGGAAGTCCAAGCATTGGTGGAAGTTTCAGGATGAGTTCAAGCACAAGCTGCCATGACAAGGAGCTCAGCACATGTCCAACTTAAGGACTTTAACTAAAAGTGCTAGGTGGGAGACAACCCACCATGGTATAATCGTTCTTTTTTTATTTTTATTTAGTTTTATTTGTTTTCAAGTTTTATTTTATTTTATTGTATTGAACTTGGAGTTTTGCATAACATTCATATTAGCATTGCATTCTGCATTTTTCATGCGTAAAAAAAAAAGAGAGGGAGAGCACGCGACGCGACAGTGTCGCCGACGCGTCCGCGTCGTATGTGCCTCAGGAAGAAAAAGCAATCGAACAGAAAGTCACGCGGGAGCGTGGCTGGAAGCGTGCCTTTGGCACAAATCACCCCACGCGACCGCGTCGCTGACGCGATCGCGTCACATAGGAAACATGCCTCCCACGTGTCCGCGTCACCCACGCGGATGCGTGACCTGGAAATCGACGTAACAAAGGGTGCACGACCGAAAGTTGTGCTAGAGTGGTGCTGGACTGGTGCTGAACGCACAAGCCTTACCATGCGGACGCATGGCTCACGCGTCCGCGTCATATCCCTATAGTGGCCACTCACGCGATCGCCTCGCTCACGCGACCGCGTCACCCTGGATTTTGGCAAAAATAAGTTTTGAACAGAGAATTGTGCGAGCGCGAGGCTGCCCTCGCGCCAGTAGCACAAAACGAGTCACGCGTCCGTGTGACCGACGCGACTGCGTCAATTCATTTAAGCGCAAGTCGCGCAAACGCGTACCCCATGCGTCTGCGTCACTTGCGCCGCACACCTTAACCTAATCTGCCAAAAATCTTATCTTTTCTTCCCCAATCCTAATTTTTCCTCCCTCCTTTCTTACTTACTTCTTCTTCCCTTCTTTCCCTTCCCATTCTTCTTATCTTTCATTTTATTTTACTTAATTTACTTGCATATTCTATTCATTGCATTTTAAATTTGTGCATATTTTTATTTTCTTTTCTAAATTTATTATTTTTTCATTGGTGTTAAAAATTTTCTTATTCAAATGTTGCATCTTTTCTTGAATTTACTTTGGTGCTTAGTAACTTGTTTTACACTGTGGGATGATATTAATTATCTGCCAATGCCAATCTTTTATGATACTTGCACTTCATTTGTATTGACATGAACTTATATTGATATTTTCATTACCCACACTCCTTCCCTGTGTTGCAAATTCTGCACTACTCGTATGCCATGTGCTTCTATTATTTTCTCACGTACATGTTGAAGCTTCCATGTAAATGAGACCTTTATCAATTGGCATTAACCCCCATACTTCATTTATTTTCTTATCTTTACTTCTGGGTTACTTTTCTTCCCTTTTTCTTTCAGGATGGCCACCCGGAAGGGAACCAAAAGACGTTTACATGGGGAGACAGACAAGTCCATCTGCAAAAATCTTCAGAGAAAAGCATCAGTTGGAGCCACCCATCCACTTGTACATCTTAGCATGCACCGAGGACGGTGCAATCTTTAAGTGTGGGGAGGTCGATACCGATCTCCATGGGTTAGTTACTCTTCTATCTCAACACCAATGGTTTATTTTCCTTGTTAGTTGTTGCATTTGCATGTTTGATTACATGATTATTTGATTTTGTGCATATTTTACCACTTGGTTGAAGTAATATTTTCTTTTTCAAGAAACCTTTTAGAGCATTTCACTAATTTGAATAAAATTTTTTGTTACACTTGTTTGAAAAAATATTATTTTGGAACATGGTTTAGAGCTCGAACACACAAAACCTGTGAGATTTTTGAGCCTATTTGAATTGGTTGCATTTTACCAACCAATATTTTATTTTTGGTGTGTGTTTTTCTCTCTAAAATTGTGATCTTTGTCTTGCTTAATTCTATATTTCCATGGTTTGATGTATGCATACACTTACATGATTGAGGTCTTTGTTTCACTGAGCTTACATACCCATATGGCCTTACCCTTTCATTATTCTTTGCAAACCAATGTTGAGCCTATTATACCCATTTGTTCTTTACTTTAGCACATTATTAACTCTAAGCGAAAAACAATAATGTCCTTAATTTGAATCCTTGGTTGGCTTAGACTAGTGAGAGTGCTCATAAATTAAGCATGGGGAAAGTTGAATTTGGAAACATTTGGTTTGAGAATTGAGTATGTTAGAATTTTCTGAAAATGTGAAAAAAAAATGTTTAGGACATGATTCATACATCCAATAATTTAATCATATGCATTGAAAAAAATAAAAGAAAAAAAATATATATAAAAAAAAGTGAAAAAAAATAAAAGAAAAAAAGAGCAATTAAGCAAAAAGGGGACAAAATGCCCCAAAGTAAGTAGTGAAAGCAATGCATATGTACTGTACTTGAAATTAGAATGCATGAATATGTGGAAAACATGGTGAATGGATAGTTAGATGTAGTATTATGATTACATGGATTGTCTAAAGTTAGGTGGAAAGTTTAAGTTAATTAAGAATTCAAATTTTAGTCCACTTGGCCAAATACAATCCTACCTTGACCCTAACCCCATTACAACCCTTAAAAGACCTCTTGATATGTGTATCTGTGCATTAAATTTATGTTGATTGTTAGATGAAGAGCAAGCCTTAGAAAGCAAGGTTAGTGGAGAATTGAGAGAATCGAACCTAAAACACTTGAGTGATTAGAGTGCATACACTTCCAGTGAGGGTTCGATGCTCGATTCTTTGTTACCTGCTTTCATTAGCTATCTTCTTACAAGTTTACTTGTATTTTATTGTATAATTTGATTTAGTGAAATCTGATTCATATTTGTCTTGAAGGACTTATTTACTTTTAACCAAGTAGGTAGAAACATCTTAGCATGTAGTTGCATTCATATAGATAGGTTGCATTTCATACATTTCACCATTCCCCTTCACTCTTAGTTCCCTTAAGCTTAGCATGAGGACATGCTAATGTTTAAGTGTGAGGAGGTTGATAAAACATTATTTCATGGTTTATCTTGTGCTCAATTGAGTGGTTTTTATCAACTCTTTACCCACTTATTCATACTATTTGCATGGTTTTACATTTGCCTTCCTAATTATATGCTTTGATTGAAAACATGCTTCTTTGGCCTTAAGTTCCCTATGTTTGATCCTCTCTTATTACCATTAGATGCCATGATATATGTGTTAAGTGTTTTCAGAGATTACAGGGCAGGAATGTCTTAGAGGATAGAAAGGAAGCATGCAAAAGTGGAAGGAATACAAGAAGTTGGAGAAATTGCTAAGCTGTCCAGCCTGACCTCTTTGCACTCAAACAGCTATAACTTAAGCTGCAGAGGTCCAAATGACGCGGTTCCAGTTGCGTTGGAAAGCTAACGTTCGGGGCTTCGATTTGATATATAATATGACATAGTTGCCTTAACGCTAGGCGATGAGAACGCGTGCTCCACGTAGACATGTCGCAGTGACGAAAATCAGCGTGGCAGATTTCTTCTCCAGCGATTTCTAGGCTGTTTTCGACCCAGTTTTCGGTCCAGAAAACACAGATTAGAGGCTATATAGTAGGGGAATCTATTCATTCAGAATAATAAGCTCATAATACACAATTTTATGATTTAGATGTAGTTTTTAGAGAGAGAGGTTCTCTCCTTTCTCTTAGGATTTAGTTTTAGGATTTAGGATTATTTCTTCTTCATCACAGGTTCAATGTTCCTTTTATTTATTTTTCCAATTTAAATTATGAACTCCATGTTAGAATTGATTTCTTTATTTAATATAATTTGAGGTATTTCAGACTTATGATTGCTCTCTTTAATTTATTAATGCTCTCGATTTATCCAAATTATTTTCATTCAAGTAGAATTTCTTCCCTTTTGGCTTTGGTTAGGTAATTGGTAACACTTGAGTTGTCAAACTCAGGAGTGGTTGAAATTGGCAGATTCTGATTGATCTAGATTGCTCTAAAGCTAGTCCTCCCATAGGGATTGACTAGGACTTGAGAATCAAGCTAATCAGTCCACTTGACTTAACTAAGTGGGATTAAAACCCAATTCTCATCACATCTGATAAGGATAACTAGGATAGGACTTCCAGTTCTAATACCTTGCCAAGAGTTTATTCTATTATTACTATTTTATTTTTCTTATCATTCAACATACTGATTCCTTACTTTCAAAAACCCCCAATTTATAAGACTCATAACCAATAATAAGAACATACTTCCCTGTAATTCCTTGAGATGATGACCTGAGGTTTAAATACTCGGTTATCAATTTTAAAGGGGTTTGTTACTTGTGACAACCAAAACTTTTGTATGAAAGGTTGATTGCTTGATTTAGTAACTATACTTGGAACGAGAGTTTACTATAACTTCTAAACCATGAATTTTTCAGTTCTTCAGTCATCCGAAATATAGTATTTCGAGTCACTCCTTAACTTGTCCCTTTAGTTTTTAGAAAAGTTAGGAGGGAAGATTTTTGCAACCAAGTAGTTCGCCATTGGGGCAAACCAAGGAAAGCTATCCGACACAGCATGCAAACTATCCAATGGGAATGAGTCATTGATCAGAAATGGGTCAAATTTTAAATTCTCAAGGCGGCTTAAATGATCCGCAACCAAGTTTTGAGACCCACTCCGGTCCCTAATCTCAATGTCGAATTCTTGCAAAAGCAAGATCCAACGTATGAGTCTAGGTTTTAACTCATTATTTGTCAAAAAGTATTTTAAGGCTGCATGATCCGTGTATACCACTATCTTGGATCATAGCAAATAAGACCTGAATTTATCTAAAGCATGAACAATAGCTAGGAGTTCTTTTTCCATAGTGGTATAGTTGAATTGTGCTGCATCTAGTGTTTTAGAAGAGTAAGCAATGACATAAGGGAGTTTACCATCGCGCTGTGCAAGCACGGCACCTACAGCATGGTTTGACGCATCGCACATTATCTCAAATGGCAACGTCCAGTTGGGGCCTCGCACAATCAGTGTCGTGGTAAGAACTCTCCTTAGCTCTTCAAACGCTTTCACACATGCACTGTCAAACTCAAAGTCCACATCTTTTGGAGTAGGTGCGACAATGGCAAAGCAATCTTGCTGAAATCTTTAATAAAGCGCCTATAAAATCCTGCATATCCCAAAAACGAGTGGACCTCCCTCACAGATGAGGGGTGAGGTAAAGTGGTAATAACATCGACCTTGGCTGGGTCTACAGAAATGCCTTCACTAGATACCACATGTCCTAACACTATACCTTCTCTTACCATAAAGTGACATTTCTCAAAATTTAAGACAAGGTTAGTGTCAACACATCTAGCTAAGACCTTGGCCAAGTTCTCTAAGCAACAATCAAATAAAGTTCCATAAACACTGAAGTCATCCATAAAGACTTCCATACAATTCTCCATTAGATCAGAAAAGACACTGGTCATACACCGCTGAAAAGTAGCAGGTGCATTACATAGTCCAAATGGCATTCTTTTGTAGGCAAAGGTGCCAAAAGGGCAAGTGAATGTGGTTTTTTCCTGATCTTCAGAAGCAATGTGAATCTGCAAGTAACCAGTGAATCCATCAAGAAAACAATAATAGGATTTACCCGCCAAACGGTCCAACATCTGATCGATAAAGGGCAAAGGGTAGTGGTCCTTTCTTGTAGCGGCGATCAACCTCCTATAATCGATGCATACTCGCCACGCATTTTGTACTCTCTTGGTGACTACTTCACCATCATCTTTTTTGACCGCAGTGATGCTCGATTTCTTGGGAACAACCTGGACCGGGCTCACCCATTAACTGTCAAAAATTGGGTATATAATACCCGCATCAAGTAGCCTAGTAACCTCCTTCTTTACCACATCAAGGATGGTCGGGTTGAACCTCCTTTGTGGTTGCCTAACCGGCCTAGCTCCCTCTTGGAGAAATATATGATGCATGCACTTACGACGGTCAATCCCCACAATATCAGCTAGGCTCCAACCAATTGCCCTCTTGTACTTTCTTAGGACATCTAAGAGCTTTTCTTCTTCCTCACTAGAAAGCTCACTAGCAATAATGACTGGAAACTTTTGGTTGTCCTCTAAGAAAGCATACTTCAAGTGATGGAAGAGGCTTCAATTCACTCTTTGCCTCAAGTTGAGGTTCCTTTTCATCAAGCTCACGGAGTTCACTCTCAACAACTTTCTCTTGTTCATCCTCTTGGTCATCCGTCTCTTCAATAATATGGTAGCACAACTTGTTGTGGTCTTCGTTTTGCACTTCTGCTACCACTTCATCGATTACATCACATCGGAGAACGGAATGCTCTTCGGGCGGATGCTTCATGGCTTCTTCCAAATTGAACTTGATAGTCTTGTCTCCAGCCTCAAACGAATATGTGCCGGTGAAGGCATCTAACTTGAATTTAGAGGTCTTAAGGAAGGGTCTACTAAGTAGAACAGAGGATGAGCTTCTATTTTCTGTTGGAGGCATTTCAAGGATGTAAAAGTCAACCGGAAAGACCAAGTCCTTGATCACCACAAGTACATCTTCTGCTATTCCCATCACAGTGATCATACTCTTATCGGCTAAGGCAAACTTCGTTGCCAACTTCTTTAATGGAGCTAAATTCAACCGCACAAAGATAGAAAGTGGCATGATGCTTACGCAAGCTCCTAGATCACACATACAGTCATGAAAAGTATGCCCACCAATATAACAAGACACCAAACAAGGTCCAATGTCACTATATTTCTTTGGAATAGGTTCCATCAAGGAAGAAATTGAACTACCCAAGGATAATGTCTCCAACTCTCCTATCCTATCCTTGTGTGTACAGAAGTCTTTCAAAAATTTTGCATACTTTGGAATTTTTTGGATATCATCAAGAAGTGGTATGGTTACATCCACTTTCTTGAACACTTGAAGCATGTTCAAATCAAATTCCGGGGTCTTCTTTGCTTTCTTCACCAAGGAAGGGAATGGGATAGGAATGGACTCATCCACTATAGCTTTCTTCTTGGGTTCCTTGAGGCTTACTCCTTCTTCATCGTGCCTTTTTCTACCTCTTCTTCTTCATGTGGAGCTTCAACAACCACTTCTTCCTCATGAATGTCTCCCATGACCCTAGGAGGTATCTCCTCCAATGTAGTCCCCGACCGTAGAGTGATGGTATTGAGACCACCCTTGGGGTTTGGTTAGGGTTGGGAAGGAAGGCTAGAAGAGCTTGAGGGTTGGTTGGTGTTGTTGGAGGAGGACACAGACATCTTTGAAATTATGTCGGTAAAATTGGCCAATTGAGCGCCCATGGTATTGAATTGAGCCTTGTAGCTCTCGTCCCGTTTCTCCATAGCGACTCTAAGCTCATCAAACTGATTGGTGGAAGATGAAGAAAATTGGTTGGATTGTTGTCTATGGTGTGGTACTTGGTATTTGGTGTAGTTATTTTGGTTTTGGTTGCGGTGATTTTGGTTGGCTTGGTGGTTGTTGTTGTTGTGGTGGTATTGAGATGAAGATTGGTTGTTGTTGTAATGAGAAGAAGAGTTGTTCCATCTTTGGTTTTGATTGCTCCCTTGTGCATTATCCCTCCACCCTTGATTTTGATTACTACCATGAGAGTAGTTGTTTTGGCCTTGAGAAGGATAGGACGGACGGTTGTTATAGTTCACATTGGCCATGACAAGGGCATGCTCCTCTTGAATTTGATGGCATTGATTGGTGTAATGTGTGGTGCTAGAGCACAAACCACAAATTCTAGGAGGGCCTTCAAGTTGAGCAACTTGAGGTAGGGCTTGGATGGCTTGGATGGAGTAGTATTCCTTTTGATCTTTTTGTATTTGCGTGAGGATAGTGGTCATGTCCCCAAGGGCCTTGGTTAAGCTTGCTTCAAAAGGGGATGGTTCCACCACACCCTTGAGAGGATTACTTCTCACCTTTACATGTTGTGTAGCCTCGGCAACATCATTTATTAATTTCCAAGCTTCTCCTTCCGTCTTGTTCTTTGAAAGGGAACCGTCACTAGAAGCGGTGAGCAATCTTCTATCTTCCACACAAAGACCTCCGGTGAAGTAACTAATGAGCAAGTGAGTGTTCAATCCATGGTGTGGACAAGATTCCAATAGCCTCTTGAACCGAGTCCAATACTCATACAAACTCTCTTGGTCCTTTTGCATTATACCCGAAATCTTCTTCCGGATGTAGTCAGTCTTCTCCGGTGGAAAGAATTTATCTAGAAATTCTCTTCTCAAGAAATCCCAATTGGTCACAATCTCATCCGGTTGTGAGTAAAACCACATCTTTGCTTTCCCTTCAAGAGAGAAAGGGAAGGCAAAAACCATAATAGCCAACTCATCGGCTCCATGCCTTTGAGCCGTAGAACAAGCAACTTGAAAGTCTCTTAGATGTCGGATGGGGTCTTGACCCGGCAACCCAAGATACTTAGGAAGTAGATTTATCAAGCTACTCTTCAACTCAAAGTTTGGATCAAGGTTGGGATACCTAGCTTGCAAAGGTTGAAGTATGATATCTGGAGCTCCTTGTTCATGCAAAGTGATCCGTCGTGGCTCCGCCATGTATGGTTCACCGTCTAGCGATTCGGTATGTGATAAACCACTATTTTATGGTTTATATTGTGTTTAATTGTGTGGTTTTATCAAATCTTTACCCACTTATTCATTACATAAGCATACATTTTTAATTCCTTCCTAAAAATACTTTATGGTTGAAAACTTGCTTCCTAAAGACTTTTAATTTTGTATTTTAATTCTCCTTTATTCCATTCGATGCCGTGATCTGTGTGTTAAGTGTTTCAGGCTTTATAGGGCATGAATGACTTGGAAATTAGAAAGGAAGCTTACAAAAGTGGAAGGAACACAAGAAATTAAGGAGATGACCAGCGAGAGGTGACGCGGGCGCTTGGCTCACGTGACCGCGCGATATGCAGGAAATTGCAGTGACGCGGACGCATGGCTCACGCGACTGTGCAGATTGGAAACTGCACCAGTAACGCGAAGGCGTGGCAAGGCAAAACGCTAGATGACGCAAACGCCTGGATGACGCGATCGCGTGACATGCGCGATCTGCAGAATCTGTAGAATTCGCTGGGGGCGATTTTGGGCCCTGTTTTGACCCAATTTTTGACCTAGAAAAGAATATTAGAGCCAGGGAACATCCAGAGATAGAAGACAGCATTCATTCCACATAATTTTAGTTTTAGATCTGATTTTACTCCTCCTCTAGGTTTTCTCTCTACACATTCATAGTTCTTAGGATTTTGATTTATTGCTTTTTGGATTGGGGATATTGAGAAGAGTTATTACCTCCGCCAAGATTTCGTCATTCTAGTTTGTTTCCTTACTTGTCTCTTACTCTTCCATGTCTTCAATTTATTCAGAATTACTATTGGATTATTTTTAGAATTCATTAATACAGGAACTATTTTTATTTTTAATTGATCTTTTAATTATTATTTATCATGTCTTTCTTTATTTCCCTTTCTTATGTTATGAAGTTTTCATTCATAATGAGCGAGTTGTTCCATAACTTGATTGGGAGATGATTGAAAGGAAACCTTGAGTTGGATTACTCAAGAGAAAAATTGTAATTGGGTTTATTGTTGGATCGCCCTCTAGTCATTGACACTAGTCCTTCCCAAGGGAGAGGATTAGGACTTGTGACTAGAAATAGCTTTCCAACTTGCTTTACTTTCTTCTACCTAGTAAGGGATAACTAAGCAGAACAACCTTCAATCATCAATTAATCTTGAGAGTACTCCAGCAAGAATAGGGCTTCCAACTAATCTACTCCCAGTCAAGGTTTTTATTTAAATTACATAAATTCTCTAATTTAATTTCCCGTTTATCAACTCAAACCATTTTAGAAAATATCTGATTAATGAAATAGCACACTTTTTTGCAACTCGTTAGGAGACGACCTGGGATTTATACTCCCAGTATTTTATTTCTAATTTTTGTGACAACCCCTTCTAAATTGATAAACGGAATTTCAGTTGGTTAAGAACTATACTTGCAACGTATCTCTTATAATAATTTCTTAACTCGCCAATTTCTGCCACGTCAGTATGTTCCTTAAGAGAGGCCGAAGTACTAGCCGTGTAATCCAACCGCCGTCTAGCTTGCCGACTGTGTAACAAGGTTCTTTCAATCTCAGGATCAAACTCGGCTAAGCTAGAATTCGGTTGAGACTGGTCATCAAACTTGGGAGTCATAGCACATATACAAAAGAAATCTAAACTATAACTAAGTATTAGAAGGAAGTAAACTATCTACAATATTCACATATTCACATAACCAATATCAAGGCATATGTTGCAACCATTCCCCAGCAACGGCGCCAAAAATTTGATCTGCCCTAAAGACTATGTTGGTATAGAATTTCTCAATAAAATTCCATTGCAAGTATAGCTCTTCCCAACAACAATCCTTGAGTATCAAATTTAGAAACGGATTTGGTTGTCACAAACCTCGGGTCGTCTCACAAGGAATGGGCAAACATGTGCTTCAACATTGGTTAGAAATTCGGGGTTGCAAATCATGAGCAAGAAATTAAACTAGGAATCTTAACAATCAAGTAATCTTGGAATGCAAAAAACTAATTCAATTGACTAAAGCAAGATGTAAATAATTCCAAACTAGTGAAGTAACATTCAATGTAATTCTATTCTAAACTAAACAAGTAACTATAACTAGGACAAAGCAATCAAGATTTTTGGGTTTTCAAATAAGAATGATAAAAGCAACTCTTGGCTAAGCATGGAAATTGAGATCGCCATCCTTGTCTCCATATCAAACGTTGACAATTATGAGGTACCAACCCACTAAGTCTACTTCTCAAAAGCCTTAAGTACGTATTGTCTACTCCTAGGCTTGAAGTACGTTAAATAGGTTTGATCACATCAACCCATAAGTCCCAACCTATCTACTAATTAGATTAGTAGTGGGTACGTGTCAATGGATATCAAATTGATCACCTAGGGTTCTCAAACCACCAATTCAATGAGACCCAATGAATCGAGGTCACTCAATTCCCTTAGGTTATGCCAAGAGTAAAGAAAACTACTCCAAAATCAAAGGAAACATTTCATCAAACACATGGTAAGCATTAATAAAAGACATTTTCAAATTGTAATTAAATTGGAACTAACAAGTACCCATTAACAATTATCAACATACAATCACTCAAACAACACAATTAATCATGGAAATCATTAATATAACAATAACAAATCAAGATCCACAAGATTCATGAAATGGGTATAAAATGACAAATAACAAGGAAACATAAAACTAACACAAGATCTCAACACAATTATACTAGAGAATTCAAATTAAACAATTAAAACTAGGAATTAACAAGATCCAATTCAAAATTCAACAAGAGAAAATCAAATTAAAGCTAGATCTAGAGAGGAACAAGGATTTCTCTCTCTAGAAGAACAAAGAACCAAAAACTAGCTAAAAATTGTGTCTAAGTGTAAAATGATTGATTCCCCCCTTCCCCCTAGCATCCTTGGGTCTTTTCCATGCAGAAACAGCTTGAATTTGGGCCTGATGAGCCTCAGAAATTGCCAGGCACAATTTCTTTTAATGAGGTCACGTGCAACTTTCCGCGCATGAACGCCATGCGTGCGTGCGCGCCGATTGCTTTTGTGATCCACGCGTGCACGTCATGTGCACGTGCACGTCGGTGCGATTTCTCTGATCTGCGCGGATGCGTCCATCCTTGCGTGCCACTTCCAGCTATCCACATCCACGCGTGCGCATGAAGTGCATGTGCGCGCCCATGCTGAAGTTCCCAAAATCCAAATCTTCATGATCCTTCCTTTTGTGCATGCTTTGTTTCTCTCTTCCAAGCCATTCTTGCCCTATAAATCCTGAAATCACTCAACAAATACATCACGGCATCGAATGGCAATAAAAGAGGATAAAAATATAGCAATTCTAAGGCAAAATAAGCATGTTTTTCATCATGGAGCAATATTAGGAAGGGAACACAAAACCATACAATTATTGTGAATAAGTGTGAGAAATATTGACAAAAACCCCCAAATTATACACAATATAAACCCCAAAATTGGGGTTTATCACGTACGCATGGAGTACGTGTACGCGTCATTCGCGAATCCGCACCTGAACCCTGCGCATCCTGTTTTTCATATCTTATCTTTCTAAATCCTAATTTCTTTCTTCTTCTTTCTTCTTTCTTTTCTTTCTTCTGTATTCTCCCATCTTTTTCCATTCTTTCACTTTCGTTACTCTTCTCTTCTTCTTTTCCCTTTCATCATATTTTCTTCACCTCACGTTCTTTATTACCCCTCTTTATCACCTTCTTCTCAAGGTTCTTTCTTTCTATTTTCTTTTTCTTCTTCTTTTTATTATTTATCTATTTTTGCATTATTTTACATGGTGTTAGAAATCTAATTGGATGATTGTTTTCTTCCATATTTGCTTGTGGATTATTAGGAAGTTATTTGACAATTATCATAAATTATTATTTTTGGGTCATTTGCATGTTCAAATTTAATACTTTCCCTATCATATTAGACATGCATACCAAGTTTTTGTGAATAAGCCTGATAAATCCCAATTTTGTGGTTTATCTTGTGCTTAATTTGGGGGATTTTATCACCTTTTCTCACATTTATTCAATGAAATAGCATGGTTTTGCAATTCTCCCTTGATTTGTGCTTAAATGTGAAAATATGCTTTTTAGGCCCTAAAATTGGTAATTTTAATTCACTTTAATTCCATTCGATGCCTTGATATATTTATTGAGTGATTTCAGGTCCATAAGGCAAGTATTGGATGGAAGAAGTGAGGAGAAAAGCATGCAAAGTGGGAGAACTCATGAAGAAATGAAGGAACCGTAAAGCTGTTGATGAGAGAACTTTTGCGTGGTCTAGAAATTTACGGATAAATTCTCGATGCAAGCATAGTTTCTAAACCTTCAAAAGTCCTTTCATACAAACGTTTTGGTTGTCACAAGTAACAAACCCCTAAATAAATTGATAACCGAAGTATTTGAACCTCGGGTCGTCTTCTCAAGGAACTGCAGGGAAGTATGTTCTTATTATTGGTTTTGGAGATTGTAAATTGGGGTTTTGAGAATGAGGAGGGAATGGTTTAATCAGCAATTAAAGTAAATAAAGAACATGTAATTTAAATGGCAAGTAAAATAAATAAATAACTGTAAAATAAACTTTTGGCAAGGTAAGAAAAATTAGAGGTCCTATCCTAGCTATCCTTATCAATGATGATGAAAATTGAATCTTAATTCCACTTTGTTAACCTTTACTAAGATAAAGGAAGGTCAAGGGATTAATTGGTTTGATCTTCGAATCCTATTTATTTCCTAAGAAAAGATTGGGATTATTGAAGTTCAGTTTAATTAACAAAGATAACAATTATCATTCATGTTTGAGTTTGATAACTCCTGAGTTACTGATTTCTTAACCAAGACCAAAAGGAGAAAAATAAATCTACTGGAATAAAAATGTCTTCAGATTTGGGAATAATAGCAACATCAATAAAAGAAAGCAATATTAAACTGAAATACCTCAAATAACATTAATTCAAAAGAGTAATCTGTAACATGGAAGAATTCACAAATTAAATTGCAAAATCAAATAACCAACTAAAGTAATGGAACGAATAAAAAGTAAAGGGAAGCTTAAAGTAAAGGAACATTGAACCTGGGATCGAGAGTCACTCCTAAAACTAAGAGAAATCCTAAATCCTAATCCTAAGAGAGAAGAGAGAGGAGAGAACCTCTCTCAAAACTAAATCTAAATCATGAAAACTAACTAAAGTGGAGACTCTCTTTGAATGGATGCATTCCCCCACTTCATAACCTTTGGTCTATGCCTTCTGGACTTGGATTTGGGTCAAAAAGGGCCTCAGAAATTGCTATGAGCGTTTTCTACAATTTCTGGTGCGTGGCCTCTGTCACGCGTCTGCGTGGGTCACGCGGTCGTGTCATTCGGAGTTTTCCTTGGCACGCGGTCACGTCAGTCATGCGACCGCGTCATATGTGTTTTGCTCGAGGCGCGCGATAGCGTCAGTCACGCATTTGCGTCGCACTCTCTTTGCAATGGCATGCGGCCGCGTCGTCCATACAATCGCGTGGCTGCCAGTTTCTTCACAAACTCCGTTTTATGCTTAGCGTATAGGGGGTGCGCACGCGCCATGTACGCGTGCGCGCCGATGCTGCTCCTGGCCCACTAAAAATGAAATCGCTGGGTGTGATTTCTGAAGCACTTTGGGCCCAACCCAACTCATTTCTGATGCTATCTCATGCAGAATTCAAGCTTGGGAAAAGGGGGGAGCAATTGTTTGTAGCATTAGCATCATGTAAGTTAGTTTCAAGAAAGAGAAGCTCCATCTTCTCTCTAGAATTAGCTTAGGCTAATCCATCTTAGATCTAGGCATGATTTCTTGATTTCATCTTGTTTTCTTTCCAATTTCTTGTTTCTACTACTCTATTCTTCTTAGTTCTCTTGTCAATTTTACTTTTATGTCTCTTTTAAGTTTATGAATATTCATGTTGGATCTTGTTTACATTTGATGAAATTTAATGTTGATGTTTCTTTTATTGATGATTTGAGTTGTTGATTTACTTTTCTTGCAATTAGTAGTTGGTAGATTTTACTATTTCTTGTCATTTATTATAGTTTCCTTTTATGCCTTCCTAGTGTTTGACAAAATGCTTGGTTGGATGTTAGAGTAGATTTTGAGCATTTTTGGCTTGGAAAGAGTAATTAGGAAATCTTGAGTCATGAAAACCCAACTTATGTTGGTGATCTAGAGTTGTTAGCTAGTATGATCTCCATTGACTCTAATCTCTTGCTAATTCAATTAGTAGGTGATTAGGACTTTTGCATTGAGATTAGCTAGTCTTATTAGACTTTCTCCGAGTATGAGGATAACATGATATCTTCCTCCATCATTGGGGATGACGTAATAAGATGAATTCTTGTTTATCATTGTGATATGATTGATTAGTCTTGTTTGACGTTCTTCCTATGTGAAGATAACATGATACCTTATTCCATTTGTTGGAGTTGACTAAATAGGGTGAATTAATCATTGTATGAGTAGGATAGAAAGCCTATATTCTCAATCTTTGCCATGAATGTCTCTCTCTTTATTACTTTCTTTCTCTTATTTACTTGTCTTCTTTAAATACTTGCTTGATTCACTTTCCTTGTCATTTAATTTCTTGCCCCTTTTATAAACCAAACCCCTTTTGTTCTTTCATAGCCAATAGTTGATCAATTCATTGCAATTCCTTGTGAGACGACCCGGAGTCTAAATACTTCGGTTATAAATTTATTGGGGTTTGTATTTGTGACAAAACCATATTTTAATTTGATGTGAGAGTTATTTGTTGGTTTGGAGCTATGCTTACAACGAAGTAATTCCTTTCTTTAGGAAGAAAATCCAGACCGTCGATAATTTTTGCTATCAAATTAATGGCACCGTTGCCGGGGAGTTGCAACGGTGTTATGTTATTGGCTATTGTATATATGTTAATATGCTTCTTTGCTAGTTTTTGCTTGTTTTAGGAGTTAGTTTTTATTAGTTCTTACTAGTTTGTTTTTATTTTCTCTTGCTATTATGAATTTTCACCACTTTAGCTATGAGTTTAACTCAAATTATGTTGTAGAAAATGGGAGCTACAATGAGGATGTGCATTAAGGATGGAACAATCAAAGGTGGAGGGAGCCTCAAAGGATTGATCACCCTTCTTGGCAACAACAACCTCCGGATTCTTATGGGTATAATCCTAATCCTAATGCATATCAATCTAATGGATGTGGTGACCTTTATTGTGATTGTCAACAACCACCACCACATGCCTATGAACCACCTCCTCAACATAATTTTGCACCACCTTACTCACAAGCCCCTTTTCACCAAACACCTCCATATGACCCTAATTCTTATCCACCATACCAACCACCTTATGAACCATATGAACCATACATGGAACCACCACCATTCCAACACAATTACTCTCAAGAACTACCTCAATATACGCCGTCTCCATGTCCTTGCCAAGACGAACCAACTTCCAATTATGAAACTTTCCTCCCAAACAATGAACCTTCTTCTTCCACACCACCTCCAATGGATGATTCTCTCCAAGAATGTGTTAGTTCTTACATTTGAAGGTAAGAAGAGAACCAAAAGGAGTTCAAGGAGTTAGAAGCCAAGATTGCTACCATAGCGGAAGCCGTTAGCAACATGGTCTCCTCCCGACTAAGCCTAAGCAACCAAAGCACTCCCATTGACGAATGTAGAGAGGCAATTAAGGAGCATAGTGAGAGAGTGAGCTTAGAGCTTCAAGGTGAAGAAGAGGAGTTGAAGCAAGAATTGTCACAAGGGGAAGAAGTTGAGATAAATAAGCCGGAAGAAGTGGTTAAAAACATAAGAGATGTTGGAAGTCCATGGGAATGTAGAATTAGAGAGTCCTCTTCCAAGATGCTTGATGTTGATGTTGAGGAGGGTGTACAACCTCCAAAGCATATCATGATTGAAGACTTTGAGGAGGTTGATCAAGAGATGGATTCAAACATTGAGGAGTTCCTATCTACAATTGAATCCTCTCCTATTGGGCTTGAAATTGAGGTCAAAGAAGAAGATGCATAACCTCTCATTCCTTTGGTGAGAAATGAAGAAGAAATTGAATTGGAAGCAAGCCACCAAGAGGAAGAGGTTGAAGTTGAGAAAAGTTTGTAAAGAGGTGGAGGTAATCAAGAAAGAGTACAAGGGAGTGGACCTTGCAAGATCATTGGGACCACCCCTTCCTAAGTCACCATCCTACACAACATTCAAGTGGGTAAAATTCTTATCCTTAAGCTTTAATTCCCACATGAATATGGTTTGATTAAAAATGATGGTCAACTTAGAGCTCTTTCTAGAGTTAAGAGTAAGAGAGAGTTGTGTAGTGGTTGGAAACATCATTCCAAGTTCATGATGGTTGCATCCTCAAAGTTGAATGACAATGGTTGGTGTAAAACCAAATGGCATGGGTCTAGGAGGTTGTTTGGAAGCTTCTTTGAGAATTCTAAGGTTATGCCTCCCGGATGGAATAATGATGACCAAATTAAGGACGGGTGTCAAAACAAAGTGTGGGATCCCGGATCGCACAAGGAGAATCAAATTTGGGAGCTCATGGTTTGTAAAGAACTCCATCAAAGCTTGAAGATATTAAAATTGAAGAATGGAGCTTATTGGAGACTCAAGCATTGGTAGATGTTCAAGGATAGCTTCAAGCACAAGCCACCTTGAGAGGAGCTCCCCATAAGTCCAACTTAAGGGCAATAAACAAAAGTGCTAGGTGGGAGACACCCCATCATGGTAAATTCTTTTCATTTTTTCCTTTTGTACATATTGGTAATTAGTTTAATTTCATGTTTTTTTGAGTTTGTTGAGTTTATTTGGCAGTTTGATATGTTAAATAAGGTTTTAGGGTGTTTGGGTAGCTGTTTGGAGGTTTGGAATGCTTGGTTTAGTGCAAGAACTTGGAAAAATTTTGAAAAATAGAGCACCAACCCGCGCACCTGGCGCATACGCGCGCCTCAAGCATTTTTGATCATCCATGCGGATGCGCCATGTACGCGTACGCGTGGATGCAAAAAAATCCCATCCCCAGCCTAAAACCAGAGAGTTATGCCCAGTTTGTGCCTATTCTGTGCCTGCAACCCACGCGCAAGTGTACATGACGCGTACGCATCGGTCGCCATCTTCACATCCGCGCGTGCGTCCACCTGGCGCGTACTCGCCCTTCGGCCAACTGCGCATCGGCACGTAAGCATGCATGACACGTCCGCGCTGGTAAAAAAAAATTTCTTTTCTTCCATTTTCTTTTATTGCATTTGTCTATTTTCATTCATTGTTGAGAATGTCTTGGTTACTCTTGGTGCTTTGTGACTTGTTTGGCATTAATTGTAATATTTACTCTACACACAAGATTAGTGCTTTAGTCCTTCTTGACTCATGATCCCTTGTTTTTGTACCTCATCATCATTGAGTTAGGATGGGACCAAATGCTCTCGTGTTTATCACTAATCTTGTTTGTGTCAATTGTTAATTATGCTTGAAGCAACATGCTCTTCATGTCATGTACCTATGCTTTGACTTTTCTCTTGCATCAAATATTAATTGATATGCCCTTTGGCTATATTGTTTTCTCACTTACATGCGTAGCTAACATGTGGTGAGAACCTTACTCTTATTTGGCATTAGCCCCGCCTATTTTCTACTTGCTTTGATATCTTTGATGTAGGCTTAATTATCCTTCTTTCTCTTTCCTTTTAGGTTGGCCCCCAAGAAGGAAAAGATTGGAAAGGCTTCTAAATAGGGCAAAAAACAAGTTCACCCGCACAACCTTTTGAAGGAGCTCATCAATTGTAGTAACCCATCCACATTGCTCTTCTTTGCATACACCGAGGACGGTGCAAATTTCTAAGCGTGGGAAGATCGTCCGACTGATCTCCATGGGTAACAATCTCCTTTTTCAACACCAATTCTTAATTTTTGTCTTTGTTAGTTAGTTGTTGCATTGCATGATAGGTTGCATGTTAGTTATAATTTGTATATACTCTATCACTTCTTTTTATGTTAGGACCACTTGGTTAGGGTGATGACTTCTTTTCAAAGAAAAATTGTTTTTAGGGCACCCTACCAATTTGAAAAAAAATTTTGTGACAAACTTGCTTGAAGAATTTATTTTGGAACATGGTTTTTGAGCTAAGAACACAAGCATGTGAGTTTTGAGTCCAATTGTGTGGTTACATCTTATAACCACTTATTTTCATTCTTGTGTGTATTATTCTCTCTCTATGATTGTAATCTTTGATTTGTTTGATTCTTTATGTCCATTATTCCATGTATACATGCATTTATATGAGTGAGGCCATTATTTTATTTAGCTCACTTACCCAAATAGCCTACCTTTCATCAACTATTGTTAGCCAATCTTGAGCCTATTGAATCCTTTTTGTTCTTAATTATAGCACATCACTACCCCTAAGTGAAAAATAATAAATGTCCTTATTTTGGATCTTAGATTAGCTTAGGCTAGTGAGAGTGTGTATCATTTGGGTATGGGAAACTTGGGACATTGGTTGAGGTAAAAGTGTAATTTTTATTTTTATTGAAAATTTTGGGAATAGGGTACATACTCATGTATTAATTATGTTTAAACCATATGCATTGATACTCTTGTATATGCTTTATTACAAAAAGAAAAAAATTTACAAAATAAAGAAAAAATATATAAAAAGAAAAAAAATATAGAAAAAGAAAAAAAGAGAAAAAAAAGAAATAAAAAGGGGACAAAAATGCCCCAAAGTAAAGTTCAATAAAAATCAATGCATATGGAATGTTAATCAAAGAGAATGCATGAGTATGTGAAAAAGTGGGAATCATGGGTAGCTAGGTTGTGTATTAGAATTGTATAGGTTGTTACATGTGTTAGGTAAGAGCTTAGGCTAATCAAAGATACAAATTTCAAGCTCACTTGATCATACGCATCCTTACCTTTACTCTAGCCCCATTACAACCTATGAATAAGTCCTCATGATGAATGTATGTATGCATTGAATAATTGTTGATTGTTAGAAGCAAAACAAATCTTGGAAAGCATGATTAGAGGAGAATTGAGTGAATCAACCCTATACACTTGAGCGACTAGAGCGGATACACTTCCGTTGAGGGTTCAATGCTCAATTCCTTGTTCCCGGCTTTCATGAGCTTTTCTTCTCGCAAGTCTACTTGTACTTCATTTTGATATTTAAATTGGTAGGATTCATGAGTCATCATACTACTTAGCCCTACATGTGCATATGTGTTCTTGGAGATTGATTTGCTTTTGACCAAGTAGGTAGAATCATTTTGCATTTAGTTACATTCATATAGATAGGTGCATATAGTTTATTGAATAAATGTTCATACCCCTTTTCTTGTCCTTCTTTATTCTTAGCATGAGGACTTGCTTGGTTTAAGTGTGGGGAGATTTGATAAACCCCAATTTTGTGGTTTATCTTGTGCTTATTTTGGGGAATTTTATCACCTTTTTCTCACATTTATTCAATGAAATAGCATGGTTTTACAATTCTCCCTTGATTTGTGCTTAAATATGAAAACATGCTTTTTAGGCCCTAAAATTGGTGATTTTAATTCACTTTAATTCCATTCGATGCCTTGATATGTTTGTTGAGTGATTTCAGGTCCATAAGGCAAGTATTGGATGGAAGAAGTGAGGAGAAAAGCATGCAAAGCTGGAGAACTCATGAAGAAATGAAGGAACCGTAAAGATGTCAAGCTTGACCTCTTCGCACTCAATCGACCATAACTTGAGCTAAAGTGGTTCAAATGAGGCGGTTTTAGTTGCGTTGGAAAGCTAACATCCGGGGCTTCGAAATGATATAAAATTTGTCATATGTTGCTTCTTCTATAGGGGCGCGCACGTGCCATATACGCGTGCGCACCGATGCTGCTCTTGGCCCACTAAAGATGAAATCGCTGGGGGCGATTTCTGAAGCACTTTGGGCCCAACCCAACTCATTTCTGATGCTATTTCATGCAAAATTCAAGCTTGGGCAAGGGGGAGCAATTTTTTGTAGCATTAGCATCATGTAAGTTAGTTTCTAGAGAGAGAAGCTCCCTCTTCTCGCTAGAATTAGGTTAGGCTAATCCATCTTAGATCTAGGCATGATTTCTTGATTTCATTTTGTTTCCTTTCCAATTTCTTGTTTCTACTACTCTATTCTTCTTAGTTCTCTTGTCAATTTTACTTTTATGTCTCTTTTAAGTTTATGAATATTCATGTTGGATCTTGTTTACATTTGATGAAATTTAATGTTGATGTTTCTTTTATTGATGATTTGAGTTGTTGATTTACTTTTCTTGCAATTAGTAGTTGGTAGATTTTACTATTTCTTGTCATTTATTATACTTTCCTTTTATGCCTTCCAAGTGTTTGACAAAATGCTTGGTTGGATGTTAGAGAAGATTTTGATTATTTTTGGCTTGGAAAGAGTAATTAGGAAATCTTGAGTCATGAAAACCCAACTTATGTTGGTGATCTAGAGTTGTTAGCTAGTATGATTTCCATTGACTCTAATCTCTTGCTAATTCAATTAGTAGGTGATTAGGACTTTTGAATTGAGATTAGCTAGTCTTATTAGACTTTCTCCGAGTATGAGGATAACATGATATCTTCCTCCATCATTGGGGATGACGTAATAAGATGAATTCTTGTTTATCATTGTGATATGATTGATTAGTCTTATTTGACGTTCTCCCTATGTGAAGATAACATGATACCTTATTCCATTTGTTGGAGTTGACTAAATAGGGTGAATTAATCATTGTATGACTAGGATAGAAAGCCTATATTCTCAATCTTTGCCATGAATGTCTCTCTCTTTATTACTTGCTTTCTCTTATTTACTTGTCTTCTTTAAATACTTGCTTGATTCACTTTCCTTGTCATTTAATTTCTTGCCCCTTTTATAAACCAAACCCCCTTTGTTCCTTCATAGCCAATAATTGATCACTTCATTGCAATTCCTTGTGAGACGACACGGAGTCAAAATACTTTGGTTATAAATTCATTGGGGTTTGTACTTGTGAAAAAACCATATTTTAATTTGATGTGAGAGTTGTTTGTTGGTTTGGAGCTATGCTTACAACGAAGTAATTCCTTTCTTTAGGAAGAAAATCTAGACCGACTATAATTTTTGCTATCAAAGCCCGTATAGCATTATGTATTTTTAATTATTCTACTCTTCTACTCTAATGCCTGCTTTTCACCAAACCCTTCCTATATTTTATGAATTAATTATAATTGTCAATACAAACATGATTGTTGGTTTGTTACAAGTGATAATATATTTTAGCAATTAATTCTTGATCTATGCTACTCATGCCTTTGCCGGCATGCTAATAAACATCTTGCATCTAATTGCCTTCATATTTCTTGCTATATTTCCGTTGATGTCCTAATTTCATGAAGTCGCGACCATGTGTTAACAACATCCTTCTTTACCTTGGCATTGATTATCACTTATACCATCCTCTTCCTTGTTCTATCCCTTTGAATTGCATGCTTTCTTTTCTCCCTTTTCAGGCTGGCCCTCGCGAGGAAAAAGGAAAAGTTTCTAATTGGAGCAATAAACAAGTCTGCCACACAATCTTTGGAGAAAAAGCATTCGTTGGAGCCACCCATCCACTTGTACATCTCTGCATGCACCGAGGACGGTGCAATCTTTAAGTGTGGGGAGGTTGATACCGACTTCCCTGGATTAGTACTTCCTGACTCAACACCAATGTTTAACTTTTTTTTTGGTTAAATTAGTTGTTACATTTGCATGTTTGTTTGATTTTGTGCATATTTTACCACTTGGTTGAAGTAATATTTTCTTTTTCAAGAAACTTTTTATAGAATTTCACTAATTTGAATTAAACTTTTTGAAAAACTTGTTTGAAGAAATTTTAATTTGGAACATGGTTTTAGAGCTCGAACACACAAAACCAGTGAGATTTTGAGCCTACTTGATTGGTTGCATCTTATCAACTAATATTTTATTATTTTTTTTTTGTGTTGTTCTCTCTAAAATTGTGATCTTTGTCTTGCTTGATTCTATATTTCCATTGTTTAATGTATGCATGCACTCATGTTATTGAGGCCTTGTTTCACTAAGCTTACATACCCATATGGCCTTAACCTTTCATTATCCTTTGCAAACCAATTTGAGCCTATTTTACCCCTTTTATTCTTTACTTTAGCACATCATTAACTCTAAGCAGAAAACAATAATGTCCTTAATTTGAATTCTTGGTTAGCTTAGACTAGTGAGAGTGCTTATGATTTAAGTGTGGGGAAATTGGGTTTGGAAACATTTGGTTTGAGAATTGAGTATGTTAGAATTTTCTGAAAATGTGAAAGAATGTTGAGAATATGTTCATGCATTCAATACCTTAATCATATGCCTTGAGAAAGGCAAATGAAAGAAAAATTATGAAAAAAATGAAAAGAAAAGAAAAGAAAAAGAGGAAATAACAAAAAGGGGACAAAATGCCCCAAAGTAAATGTTGGTAGCAATGCATATGAGTTGTACTAAAGTTGGGATGCATGAATATGTGGTAAACATAGTTAATGGCTAGTTAGATTTTGCATTGTAATTACATGGATTGTCTTAAGTTAGGTGGAAAGTTTAGGTTAATTAAGGATTCAGATTTTAGTCCACTTGACCAAATACAATCCTACCTTGACCCTAACCCCATTACAACCCTTAAAAGACCTCTTGATATGTGTATCTGTGCATTAAATTCTTTGTTGATTGGTAGAAGAAGAGCAAGTCTTAGAAAGTAAGATTAGTAGAGAATTGAGAGAATCGAACCTTAAACACCTGAGCGGTTAGAGTGTATACACTTCCAGTGAGGGTTCCATGCTCGATTCCTTGTTCCCGGCTTTCATGAGCTTTCTTCTTACAAGTTTACTTGTCTTTTATTGTATAATTTGAATTAATGAAATATTATTTATGTTTGTCTTGAAGAGCTTATTTACTTTTAACCAAGTAGGTAGAAACATCTTAGCATGTAGTTGCATTCATATAGATAGGTTGCATTTCATATATTCTAGCATTCCTCTTAACTTTTTTATAGCTTCTATTGAGCTTAGCATGAGGACATGCTAATGTTTAAGTGTGGGGAGATTGATAAACCACTATTTTATAGTTTATTCTGTGCTTAATCTAGTGGATTTTATCCATTATTCTCACATTATTCATACAATTCGCATGTTTTATATTTTCCTTCCTAATTTTGTGCTATGATTGAAAACATGCTTCTTTGGCCTTATATTTGCTAATATTAATCCTCTCTTATTACCATTTGATGCTGTGTTATGTGTGTTAAGTGATTTCAAGGTTTATAGGGTAGGAATGGCTTAGAGGATGGAAAGGAAGCATGCAAAACTAGAAGGAATACAAGAAACTGAAAGAACTGCTAAAGCTATCCAGCCTGACCTCTTGGTACTAAATCGATCATAACTTGAGCTACAGAGGTCCAAATGTGGCGGTTCTAGTTGCGTTGGAAACCTAACATCCGGGGCTTCGCAACGATATTTAACTTGCCGTAGCTGCTCCGAAGATAGGTGACGCGCACGCGTGGATCACGCGCACGCGTGACCTGGAGAAAATTCAATCCACGCGTACGCGTGGACGACGCGTACGCATGACAGTGCCGCGTGCTATGTATCAGAAATCACTGGGGCCCAGAAAATACAGATTAGAGGCTATAAAGCGGGGGAATGCATCCATTCATTAAGGGAACATACATTCACATAATTTTAGGTTTTAGATGTAGTTTCTAGAGAGAGAGGCTCTCTCCTCTCTCTTAGGTTTTAGGATTTAGGATTTCTCTTAGGTTAGGTTTACTTCTTCTTCAATTCTAGGTTCAATGTTCCTTTAATTTAATTTCACTTCTACTTTTAATTGTTCTAGCTTTCTAGTTTATTTAATTCCTTATTTGATTACTTTATGTTGCTATTTGGTTTATGAATTCTCATGTTTAATTAGAATTTCTATTTAATACAATTTGAGGTATTTCAGATTTATGATTGCTTTATTCAAATTATGTTATTGATGCTTTCAATTTAATTTAGATTTCACTCCTTTTGGCTTTGGTTGAGTAATTGGTGACACTTGAGTTATCAAACTCCTTTGTTGATTAATATTTGATGTTTGCTAGTTGATTTGGATCCCTCTAAAGCTAGTATTTCCTTAGGAGTTGACTAGGAGTTGAGGAATCAAGTTGATTAGTCCACTTGACTTTCCTTTATTTGGTAAGGGTTAACTAAGTGGGAGCAACGGATAATTCTCATCACAATTGATAAGGATAACTAGGATAGGATTTCCAGTTCTCATACCTTGCTAAGAGTTTTTCTAGTTATTAATTTACTTTCCTGCTATTTAATTTCCCTGTTCAACCTTTCAAAAAACCCCAAAAAGATACAATCTCATAACCAATAATAATTACACCTCCCTGCAGTTCCTTGAGAGACGACCCGAGGTTTAAATACTTCGGTTTTAAATTTTATTGGGGTTACTTTAGTGACAAACAAGTTTTTGTAAGAAAGGATTCTTTGTTGGTTTAGAAACTATACTAGTAACAAGACTTTATTTGTGAATTTCTTTACCGACAGAAAAACCCGTTCGTCAGGGGCTGTGGATTATAACCTGCTCTCTTAAAATCTTGACCCCTTGGAGTAAAGTCCCTCCCTCGGTTCTGTTGAAAAGGTCCCCTATGACATCCTTTCTCTGCAGCCGCCTTTTTCATACACTCTTTAACAACCCTGATCTTATTCATCAACTCTGAGAAAGTTCTGATCTCCACTGGTCCCACTGAACTTAAGATATCACTCTGGAGCCCTCCTTCATACTTAATGAACTTCCATTCCTCGAAGTCTCTCGAAGCTCCGTGACACATGCGGGAAAATCTGAATAGCTCCTCAAATTTTTCTGTATACTTAGACACGGACATAGCACCCTGCTTCAGTTGCAGTAACTCAAGTTCCTTAGCCGTCCTGGCAGAATTTGGAAAGTACTTTTTATAAAATTTCACCTGGAAAGCATCCCAGGTGATAGGGTCATCCTCCTGCTGTAGGAAACCTCGGGCTCTCTGCCACCAATGCGATGCTTCCCCAGTGAGCAAATAGGTAGTGAATTCAACACATTGCTCTTCAGGTACCAATTGCGCTTGCAGTGCATGCTCCATAGCCTGAAACCAGGTATCGGCTTCAATCGGATTGGTGGCTCCCTTAAACTTAGGTGGATTAACCTTTAAGAAGGTTTCTAGTGTTATCGGGCCCTGAACTCCACTTCCGCCATTGCCATTATTGTTTATCTGTTGCCCAAGAGCCTCCGTAGTGGCCTGCATAGCCGCAGCCATATTCTCCAAAGCCGCAATAAAGTTTACCTGGTTATTCGGGTTGGTCTCCAATCCCTGAGTACTACTACGACCTCTCTTACGGCCTCGACCTCATACACGAGGCGCCATCTGGTTCCTATACACACTAAACAATCGATATTAAGTTGATCAGTCTCAATATCAGATGTCTAGTGCTTCAAAGTCCCAACTGCATGCTCATGAACGTTTATGCCAGTTATATCAGTTAGATGTCCTAATAGTACATAAACACACATACAGAGAATGCACAGAGGCACAGTCAGTCTGCCCCTCAGGCTCTACAGGAACGAACTACTCTGATACCATAATGTAACACCCTAATATTCAAATCCTTATGCTCGAGTCATAAGTCAATGATAATAAGGTTATACGAATCTCAAGGTGGATTTTTAATAAATAGTTTGTAAGTAACATTGAAAGGAGTATTAAATGAGAAGCCTTAAATGGAGTAAAAATAAAATCGCAAATTCGTAGCACTCATGTATTGACAACTAAAAGATAAGCGTGAAGTCGAAGGCGATATACTGATAAAATAATTAAGGAGAATAAGAGAAGCACAATATATAGACATATAACATAAGTAAATAGCCACTAGTCGTGACCCACAAAGTTTAGGCCGGCTACGGTACAGTATAACAGTAGTTGACAACAGTGTCTCCTAATCTCTTCCAAAAGAAACATAAAAACCTCTATAGGCAAGTTCAAAAGAGTTCAATACATAATATAGGCATTTCAAAATAAAGGTGGAGAGATTCTAAACAAAATATAAAGTGGAGAATATAAAGATCTTCGCCATCTCTCAGATGAACCACAGCTCACTTCTGAGGACTTGGACCTGTATCTGAAAAACAAGAGTGGTGCATGAAATTACAATCACACTTTTTGTAAATCCGCACAACTAACCAGCAAGTGCACTGGGTCATCCATGTAATACCTTACATGAGTAAGGGTCGATCCCACGGAGATTGTTGGCTTGAAGCAAGCTATGGTTATCTTGTAACTCTTAGTCAGGATATCAATAATTCTCAGATTTAATTGTAAAAAGTAAAAGAACATAAAATAAATGCTTGTTATGCAGTAATGGAGAACAGGTTGAGGTTTTGGAGATGCTCTATCTTCTGAATCTCTACTTTCCTACTGCCTTCTTCTTCATACACGCAAAGCTCCTTCCATGGCAAGCTGTATGTTGGTGGATCACCGTTGTCAATGGCTACTGTCACTACGCCCAGCACTCATGAGTTTGAAGCTCGTCATAGTCATCCCTTCCCAGATCCTACTCGGAATATCACAGACAAGGTTTAGACTTTCCAAATCTCAGGAATGGCCGCCAATTGATTCTAGCTTATACCACGAAGACTCTGATCTGAATCAGGAGGCTAAGAGATAAGCACTTAATCTAAGGTAGAACAGAGGTGGTTGTCAGGCACGCGTTCATAGGTTGAGAATGGTGATGAGTGTCATGGATCATCACATTCATCAAGTTGAAGTACGAGTGAATATCTTAGAATAGAGACAAGCGTGATAGAATGGAAAACAGTAGTAATTGCATTAATTCATCAAAACACAGCAGAGCTCCTCACCCCCAACCATGAGGTTTAGAGACTCATGCCATAGAAGATACAATATGAAATGTGTAGAGTGTCATGAGGTACAAGATGAATCACTAAAAGTAGTTTTTATAATAAACTAGTGACCTAGGGTTACAGAAAATGAGTAAGCTAGAACAGTTAGTGTAAAAATCCACTTCCTGGGCCCACTTGGTGTGTGCTTGGGCTGAGCATTGAAGCTTTCACGTGTAGAGACCTTTCTTGGAGTTAAACGTCAGCGTTTGTGCCAGTTTGGGCGTTTAACTCCAGCTTTCATGCCAGTTCTGGCGTTTTGACGCCAGAATTTCTATGCTGACTTGGAACGCCGGTTTGGGCCATCAAATCTCGGGAAAAGTATGGACTATTATATATTGCTGGAAAGCCCAGGATGTCTACTTTCCAACGCAATTGAGAGTGCGCCAATTGAACTTCTGTGGCTCCAGAAAATCCACTTCGAGTGCAGGGAGGTCAGAATCCAACAGCATCTACAGTCCTTTTTCAGCCTCTGTATTAGATTTTTGCTCAGATCCCTCAATTTTAGCCAAAAAATACCTGAAATCACGGAAAAATACACAAACTCATAGTAAAGTCCAAAATATGATTTTTATTTAAAAACTAATAAAAATATAATAAAAACTAACTAAAACATACTAAAAAACTACCTAAAAACAATGCCAAAAAGCGTATAAATTATCCGCTCATCACAACACCAAACTTAAATTGTTGCTTGTCCCCAAGAAACTAAAAACAAAGTAGGATAAAAAGAATAGAATATACAATGAATTCCAAAAATATCTATGAAGATCAGTCTTAATTAGATGAGCGGGGCTATTAGCTTTTCGCTTCTGAACAGTTTTGGCATCTCACTTTATCCTTTGAAGTTTAGAATGATTGGCATCTATAGAAACTTAGAATTCAAATAGTGTTATTGATTCTCCTAGTTCATTATGTTGTTTCTTGAACACAGCTACTTTATGAGTCTTGGCCGTGACTCTAAGCATTTTGTTTTCCAGTATTACCACCGGATACATAAATGCCACAGACACATAACTGGGTGAACCTTTTCAGATTGTGACTTAGCTTTGCTAGAGTCCCCAATTAGAGGTTTCCAGAGCTCTTAAGCACACTCTTTTTGCTTTGGACCACGACTTTAACCACTCAGTCTCAAGTTTTCACTTGACACCTTCACGCCACAAGCACATGGTTAGGGACAGCTTGGTTTAGCTGCTTAGGCCAGGATTTTATTCCTGTAGGCCCTCCTATCTACTGATGCTCAAAGCCTTGGATCCTTTTTATTTTACCCTTGCCTTTTGGTTTAAAGGGCTATTGGGTTTTTCTGCTTGCTTTTTCTTTTTCTCTCTTTTTCTCTTTTTTTTTCGCATATATTTTTTTTATTCACTGCTTTTTCTTGCTTCAAGAATCATTTTTATTATTTTTCAGATCATCAATAACATTTCTCCTTTTTCATTATTATTTCTAGAGCCAACATTTTTAACATTCATAAACAACAATATCAAAAATATGCACTGTTCAAACATTTATTCAGAAAAACAAAAAGTATTGCCACCAAATCAAAATAATTAATCTGTTTTAAAATTCAAAATTCATGTACTTCTTTTTCTTCTTGCAATTAAAAATATTTTTCATTTAAGAAAGGTGATGGATTCATAGGACATTCATAACTTTAAGACATAAACCTTAAATTTTATTAATCATGGAATGAAAATAAGACTCAAAAATAAATATAAGATCAAACCAATAATAATAGAAGACAGAAAATTAATAACAGAAAAATAAATGACTCTTAAAATAGATTCCTAATAATAAAGGTTATCACAGAGTTAGGACTCAACAACCTTGATTTTGAGCAGTGGATGTTCCTTCAATCTGGGTGGTGTTCGGTCCTTCAAGGGAGAGCTTCTGGCGCTTCAGCTCCTGTAGCTCACGCCCCCTGTTTCTCCTGTTCCTTAAGCAACTTGTAGAGCATGCAGTTTTGATTCTACTATTCTTCCTTAAGTTGATCCACATCTTCTTGCAGCTTGGTAACAGATGCTTCTAGGCGAGTCCAGTAGTCAATTTCAGGGATTTCTAGGAGGAACTCCTGCGCCCTCCTCTTGATGGAGTTGTCTTGCACTTGTTGTCCTTCCATTGACTTTTTGGTGATTGGATGTTCGATTGGGATGAATTCATCTACTTCCATCCTCACCCCAGCATCTTTACATAGCAGAGAAATTAAGATTGGGTATACCAATTTGGCTTTAGTGAAGTTTTTGTTTGCAATTGTGTAGATCTCACAAGAAATCAAATGATGAATCTCCACTTCTTTTTCCAGCATAATACAATGAATCATCACCGCTCTTTTGACAGTGACCTCAGAGCGGTTGCTTGTGGGCAGTATGGAACGCCCAATGAAGTCCAACTAGCCTCTTACGACTGGTTTGAGATCTCCTCTCTTGAGTTGGATTGGGACACCTTTTGAATTGGTTATCCACTTAGTTCCAGGGAGGCATATGTCCTCTAGAACTTGGTCCAACCCCTTATCTTCTCTCACCATTCTCCTATTAAAGGATTCTGGATCATCTTGTAGTTGAGGCAGTTTGAAGACCCTCTTATTTTATCCAGATGGAAGTAAATAATCCTTCCTCTGACCATGGTTCTGTTGGTATGAAAGGCGGTTCCAGTTATTCTCTGCTTATCTGTCAGCCACAGATTTGAATAAAATTCCTGAACCATGTTTCTTCCAACCCTTGTTTCAGGATTAGCTAGAATTTCCCATCCTCTATTTCGAATTTGCTCTTGGATCTTCGAATATTCGTGTTCTTTCAGATCGAATTTAACTTCCGGGATCACTGATCTTAGACCCATTATCTTATGGTAATGGTCTGTAGGTTCTTTGGTGAAGAACCTCTCTTAATTCCAAAGACTCTTTGGAGTATTCTCTTTCTTGCCTCTTGAATTGGTTTGTTTTCCCTTAGGAGCCATGATCTTGATGAGTCTTAGCTCAGTGATCATGGAAAAACACACCAAACTTAGAGGTTTGCTTGCCCTCAAGCAAAAGAAGGGAAAGAGGAGAGAGAGGAGGAGAGGCAAATTCGAATGGTAGAGAGGAGGGGATGGCCGAATGTGTATTTATAAGTGGAGAGGAGGGATTTCAAAAATTTTGAGAAAGATATGACATAAATATATGATTGGTGGAAGAAAATAGAACCATGATATGAAAAGATGAGATTTTAAATGGAAAAGATATAAAGAGGTGAAATCTGAAAATTTGTTTATGCAGAAAATTATGAGTCAAAACATGAAAATTTGAAAAATTTTGAAGTGGAAAACAAAATCCTCTCCCCCTGTCTTTTTGGCGTTAAACACCCAGAATGGGATCCATTCTGGCGTTTAACGCCCATAAGTTGGCCATTTTGGGCGTTAAACGCCAGAAATCCTTTGTTACTGGGCATTTTTCTGAACGCTCAGGATGCTGCAATTCTGGCGTTTAATGCCCAAAATGGTACCTTTACTGGCGTTAAACGCCCAGAATGGTATCCATTTTGGCGTTTAACGCCCAAAATGCTCCTTACTGGCGTTTAATGCCCAAAACGCCCAGAATGAATCCTTCTGTAACTCTATAAATTCCTTCAATTTTAATGATTAATCTTTGAAAAAAAATTATATCAAACTTCTACAAGTATTAATTAAAACAAATAACTTGCTAATGGTTGGGTTTCCTCCCAGCAAACACTTCTTTATTGTCTTTAGCTAGACCTTGACTGAGCTTTATTTAAGCCTCAGTTTTGAGCATTCTTGCTCAAAATTGCTTTCAAGATAATGTTTGATTCTCTGTCCATTAACAATGAACTTTTTGTCAGAGTCAATATCCTGAAGCTCAATATATCCATATGGTGACACACTTGTAATCACATATGGTTCCCTCCACCGGGATTTCAATTTCCCGGGGAATAGTCTGAGCCTAGAGTTAAATAGAAGAACCTTCTGTCCGGGTTTAAAGACTCTAGATGACAGTATCATATCATGCCACTTTTTTGCTTTCTCCTTATAAATTTTCGCATTTTCAAAAGCATTGAGTCTGAATTCCTCTAGCTCATTCAGCTGGAGCAATCTTTTCTCTCCAGCTAACTTAGCATCCAAGTTTAGGAACCTGGTTGCCCAGTAGGCTTTATGTTCCAGTTCCACGGGCAGATGACAGGCCTTGCCATACACAAGCTGGTATGGAGAGGTTCCTATAGGAGTCTTGAATGCTGTTCTGTATGCCCACAGAGCATCATCCAAGCCTTTTGCCCAATCCTTTCTACGGGCAATTACAGTCCGTTCCAGGATTCTTTTTAGTTCTCTATTAGAGACTTCAGCCTGCCCATTTGTCTGTGGGTGATATGGAGTTGCTACTTTGTGGCTAATTCCATGTCAGACCATAGCAGAGTATAGCTGTTTATTGCAGAAATGAGTGCCTCTGTCACTGATTAGTACTCTGGGGATGCCAAATCTGCTGAAGATATATTTCTAGAGGAATTTCAGTACGGTCTTAGTATCATTAGTGGGTGTGGCAATTGCTTCTACCCATTTAGATACATAGTCTACTGCCACTAGAATATAAGTATTTGAATATGATAGTGGGAAGGGACCCATGAATTAAATACCCCATACATCAAACAACTCAATCTCTAAGATCCCTTGTTGAGGCATGGCATAACCATGAGGCAAGTTTCCAGCTCTTTGGCAACTGTCACAGTTACGCACAAACTCTCGGGCATCTCTATAGAGAGTAGGCCAGTAGAAGCCACATTGGAGGACCTTAGTAGCTGTTCGCTCACCTCCAAAATGTCTGCCATACTGTGATCCATGGCAGTGCCATAGGATCTTCTGTGCCTCTTCTCTGGGTACGCATCTGCGGATCATTCCGTCTACACATCTCTTAATGAGATATGGTTCATCCCATAAGTAGTACTTTGCATCAGAAATTAGTTTTTTCATTTGCGCTCTGCTGTACTCCTTGGGTATGAACCTCACAGCTTTATAATTCGCAATGTCTGCAAACCATGGTGCTTCCTGAATGGCAAAGAGTTGCTCATCCGGAAAGGTTTCAGAGATCTCAGTAGGAGGGAGGGACGCCCCTGCTACTGGTTCTATACGGGACAGGTGATCAGCTACCTGGTTCTCTGTCCCTTTTCTGTCTCTTATTTCTATAGCAAACTCTTGTAGAAGTAACACCCATCTTATGAGCCTGGGTTTTGAATCCTGCTTTGTGAGTAGGTATTTAAGAGCAGTATGGTCAGTATACACAATCACTTTTGAACCTACTAAATAGGATCTAAACTTGTCAATGGCATAAACCACTGCAAGTAACTCTTTTTCTGTGGTTGTGTAATTCTTCTATGCATCATTTAAAATACGGCTAGCATAGTAAATGACGTGTAGAAGCTTGTTATGCCTCTGTCCCAATACTGCACCAATGGCATGGTCACTGGCATCACACATTAGTTCGAATAGTAATGTCCAGTCTGGTGCAGAGATGACTGGTGCTATGACCAGCTTAGCTTTCAGGGTCTCAAATGCCTGCAGACACTCTGTGTCAAACACAAATGGTGTGTCAGCACCTAGCAGATTGCTCAGAGGTTTTGCAATTTTCGAAAAATCCTTTATAAACCTCCTGTAGAATCCTGCATGTTCCAGAAAGCTTCTGATTGCCTTTACATTGGCAGGTGGTGGTAATTTTTCAATTACCTCTACCTTAGCTTGATCCACCTCTATTCCTTTGTTTGAAATTTTATGCCCAAGGACAATTCCTTCAGTCACCATAAAGTGACATTTTTCCCAGTTTAAAACTAGGTTGGTCTCTTAGCATCTTTTTAGAACAAGTGCTAAATGGTCAAGACAGGAGCTGAATAAGTCTCCAAATACTGAAAAGGCATCCATGAAGACTTCCAGAAATTTCTCTACCATATCAAAAAAGATAGAGAGCATGCACCTTTGAAAGGTTGCAGGTGCATTGCATAGACCAGAGGGCATCCTTCTGTAGGCAAATACTCCAGAAGGACATGTGAATGTTGTTTTCTCTTGGTCCTGAGGATCTACTGCAATTTGGTTGTAACCTGAATAGCCATCCAAAAAGCAATAATAATCATGACCTTCTAGTCTTTCTAGCATCTGGTCTATAAATGGTAAAGGAAAATGATCCTTTCTAGTGGCTGTATTGAGCCTTCTGTAGTCAATACACATATGCCACCCTGTAACTGTTCTTGTGGGAACCAGTTCATTCTTTTCATTGTGAACCACTGTCATGCCTCCCTTTTTGGGTACAACTTGGACAGGGCTTACCCAGGGGCTATCAGAAATAGGATAAATAATCCCAGCCTCTAGTAACTTAGTGACCTCTTTTTGCACCACCTCCTTCATGGCTGGATTTAGCCGCCTCTGTGGTTGAACCACTGGCTTAGCATCATCCTCCAATAGGATCTTGTGCATGTATCTTGCTGGGCTAATGCCTTTAAGATCACTTTTGGACCACCCAAGAGCTGTCTTGTGTGTCCTTAGCACTTGAATTAGTGCTTTCTCTTCCTGTGGATTTAAAGAAGAGCTTATGATCACTGGAAAAGTGTCACCTTCTCCCAAAAATACATATTTCAGGGATGGTGGTAGTGGTTTGAGCTCGGGTTTATGAGGCTTATTTTCTTCCTGAGGAATTTTCAGAGGTTCTTTTATTTCCTCTGATTCCTCCAGATCAGGCTGAACATCTTTAAAGATGTCCTCTAGCTCTGATTTGAGACTTTCAGTCATATTGATCTCTTCCACCAAAGAGTCAATAATATCAGTGCTCATGCAGTTATTTGATGTGTCTGGATGCTGCATAGCTTTGACAGCATTTAACTTGAACTCATCCTCATTGACTCTTAGGGTCACTTCCCGTTTTTGTACATCAATAAGAGTTCGTCCAGTTGCTAGGAAAGGTCTTCCTAGAATGAGAGTTGCACTCTTGTGCTCTTCCATTTCCAGCACTACAAAGTCAGTGGGAAAGGCAAATGGCCCAACCTTGATGATCATGTCCTCAATTATGCCTGATGGATATTTAATGGAGCCATCAGCAAGTTGAAGACATATCCGGGTTGGTTTGACTTCTTCAGTCAAGCCAAGCTTTCTGATAGTGGATGCAGGTATTAGGTTGATACTTGCTCCAAGGTCACATAGAGCTGTTTTGGTGCAAGCACCCTCTAATGTGCATGGTATCATAAAGCTTCCTGGATCTTGAAGCTTCTCTGGTAAGCTTTTCAGAATGACTGCACTGCATTCTTCAGTGAGAAACACTTTTTCAGTTTCTCTCCAATCCTTCTTATGACTTAAGATCTCTTTTATGAACTTAGCATAAGAGGATATTTGCTCAAGTGCCTCTGCAAATAGGATCTTTATCTCAAGAGTCCTGAGATAGTCTGCAAAGCGGGCAAATTGTTTATCCTGTTCCGCTTGGCGAAGTTTCTGAGGATAAGGCATCTTGGCTTTATATTCTTCAACCTTAGTTGCTGCAGGTTTATTCCCTACAGAGGTGGTTGGAGAAGCCTTCTTAGAGGGGTTACTATCAGCACTTGCAGGTGTCTGATCCCTCATTGGCGTTTGAACACCAGGATTGGGTGCTGGATGGGCGTTTAATGCCAGCTTCCCACCCTTTTCTAGTGTTTGAACGATAGAACTGGGCAAGGAATGGGCGTTCAATGCCAACTTTTCTCCCTTTTCTGGCGTTTGAACGCCAGAAGCGGGCATCCACTGGGCGTTTGACGCTAATCTTTCACCCTTTTTTGGCGTTTGAACGCCAGAATTATTCCTCTCTGGGCTCTTGCTGTCCTCAGAGGGATTTTGGGCAGTGTTTTGGTCATCCTCTGTCAGTTGTTCCTTTCTTGGCTTTCTACTACTTTGAGTTGATTTATTCAATGTCTTCCCGTTCCTTAGTTGAATGGCTTGGCATTCTTCTGTTATCTGTTTAGATAGCTGCTGTCTTGTCTGATTTATTTGTGCTTCTATATTCTTGTTAGCATTTTTAGTGTCTTGGAGCATCTCTTTAAATTCTGCTATTTGTTTTGTCATAAGGAGTAATTGCTGATTAAGTTCAACAATCTGTTCTTGAGGATTAGGATCAGTAGTTACTGTCCTAGCCTCTTCTTTTACAGAGGACTCACTGCTTGAGTACAGATGCTGATTTCTAGCAACCATATCTATGAGTTCTTGAGCTTTTTCAATCGTCTTTCTCATGTGTATAGATCTACCAGCTGAGTGATCTAGAGACATTTGAGCTCTTTCTATAAGCCCATAGTAGAAGATGTCTAATTGTACCCACTCTGAAAACATTTCAGAGGGATATTTCCTTAGCATCCCTCTGTACCTCTCCCAGGCATTATAAAGGGATTCATGATCCTCTTGTTTAAAGCCTTGGATGTCCAACCTTAGCTGTGTCATCCTTTTTGGAGGGTAAAATTGATTCAGGAATTTGTTTGTTAACAGTCTCCATGTTTTTATGCTTGCTATGGGTTGGTTATTTAACCACCTCTTAGCTTGATCTTTTATAGCAAATGGAAACAGTAATAATATGTAGACATCCTGATCCACTTCTTTATCACGTACTATGTCAGCAATTTGTAAGAACTGTGCCAGAAACTCAGTAGTTCTTCCTGTGGAAGATCGGAATACTGGCAATGTTGCTGCACCATGATAATGAGCTGAGGATTTAGCTCAAAACTGCTTGCTTTAATGGGAGGTATACAGATGCTACTCCCATATGCAACTGTAATGGGGTTAGCATATGATCCTAGAGTCCTTCTAGACTGTTCATTTCCACTTATGTCCATGATGGAGAAAAGAGAATTGATATGAATTACAATTAAATTATATTTTTAATTTTTAATTTTATTTAATTAAAAGTAACCGAAAATAAAACAAAATAAATGGAAGATAAAATAAAACTTTCGAAAATTAGAAGAAAATAAAATAAAAGCAAATTGAAAACTAAATTAATTAATTAATTAAAAAGATTTTGAAAAGAAATGCTTAGTTGATTTCGAAATATGAAAGAGAAAATTAGTTAGGTGAATTTTTTGAAAAAGAATTTGAAATTAGTAATCAAAAAGATATGATTGAAAATTATTTAAAAAAAAAGATATGATTGAGAGGATATGATTGCAATAAAAAAAAGATATGATTGAAAAGATATGATTGAAGAAATTAAAAAGATTTGATTTTTGAAAAAGATTTGAAAAGATCAATTTTTGAAATTAGAATTTTGACTTGACTAAAAAAAATTATATGATTTTGAAAATCTTTGACTAATTTAATGCAAAATTTCGAAATTTATGAGTAAAATAAGGAAAAGATATTTTTTGATTTTTTAATTTTAATGAGGAAAGAGAAAAACAACAAAATGACACTAAACTTAGAAATTTTAGATCAAAACAAAGAGAACAAACAAGAAAACTTTGAATGTCAAGATGAACACCAAGAACAAATTTTTGAAAAATTTTTAAGTAAATAAAAGCACAAGGGGCACCAAACTTAAAATTTTTTAAAGATCAAGAAAGAACTAAGAACATGCAAATTCGAAAAATTTGAAAGAAAATAAAAGCATGCAATTGACACCAAACTTAAAATATGAAACTAAACTCAAATAAAAGACTCAAATTTAGTGACTCTAAACCAACAAAAATAAATTATTCCTAATCTAAGCAACAAAATAAACCGTCAGTTGTCCAAACTCGAACAATCTCCGGCAACGGCGCCAAAAACTTAGTGCACGAAATTACAATCACACTTTTTGTAAATCCACACAACTAACCAGCAAGTGCACTGGGTCGTCCAAGTAATACCTTACGTGAGTAAGGGTCGATCCCACGGAGATTGTCAGCTTGAAGCAAGCTATGGTTATCTTGTAACTCTTAGTCAGGATATCAATAATTCTCAGATTTAATCGTAAAAAGTAAAAGAACATGAAATAAATACTTGTTATGCAGTAATGGAGAACAGGTTGAGGTTTTGGAGATGCTCTGTCTTCTGAATCTCTGCTTTGCTACTGCCTTCTTCTTCACACACGCAAGGCTCCTTCCATGGCAAGCTGTATGTTGGTAGATCACCGTTGTCAATGGCTACCATCTGTCCTCTCAGTGAAAATGGTCTAAATGCACTGTCACCGCACGGCTAATCATCTGTCGGTTCTCACTCATGCTGGAATAGGATCCATTGATCCTTTTGCGTCTGTCACTATGCCCAGCATTCATGAGTTTGAAGCTCGTCATAGTCATCCCTTCCCAGATCCTACTCGGAATACCACAGACAAGGTTTAGACTTTCCGGATCTCAGGAATAGCCGCCAATTGATTTTAGCTTATACCACGAAGACTCTGATCTGAATCAGGAGGCTAAGAGATAAGCACTCATTCTAAGGTAGAACGGAGGTGGTTGTCAGGCACGCGTTCATAGGTTGAGAATGGTGATGAGTGTCACGAATCATCACATTCATCAAGTTGAAGTACGAGTGAATATCTTAGAATAGAGACAAGCATGATAGAATGGAAAATAGTAGTAATTGCATTAATTCATCAAAACACAGCAGAGCTCCTCACCCCCAACCATGGGGTTTAGAGACTATGCCGTAGAAGATACAATATGAAACGTGTAGAGTGTCATGGGGTACAAGATGAATCACTAAAAGTAGTTTTTATAATAAACTAGTGACCTAGGGTTACAGAAAATGAGTAAGCTAGAACAGTTAGTGTAAAAATCCACTTCCTGGGCCCACTTGGTGTGTGCTTGGGCTGAGCATTGAAGCTTTCACGTGTAGAGACTTTTCTTGGAGTTAAACGCCAGCTTTTGTGCCAGTTTGGGCGTTTAACTCCAGCTTTCATGCCAGTTCTGGCGTTTCGACGCCAGAATTTCTATGCTGACTTGGAACGCCAGTTTGGGCCATCAAATCTCGGGAAAAGTATGGACTATTATATATTGCTGGAAATCCCAGGATGTCTACTTTCCAACGCAATTGAGAGCATGCCAATTGGGCTTCTGTAGCTCAAGAAAATCTACTTCGAGTGCAAGGAGATTAGAATCCAACAGCATCTACAGTCCTTTTTCAGCCTCTGAATTAGATTTTTGCTCAGGTCCCTCAATTTCAGCTAGAAAATATCTGAAATCACAGAAAAACACACAAATTCATAGTAAAGTCCAGAAATGTGATTTTTATTTAAAAACTAGTAAAAATATAATAAAAACTAACTAAAACATACTAAAAACTACCTAAAAACAATGCCAAAAAGCGTATAAATTATCCGCTCATCAAAGAGATATATACGGAATGAGAACCCCTGACCCATGGGTTCCCAGTACGGTAATAGTACCAAATAAATACAATACATTGTAATAAAACCTCGCTAAGCATCCTAAACTTCCTTTCACCAAATATTCATCCTATGTTCTCACTAATCCATAGATAGGCAACTGTCATAAGGAAATGCTTCCTCTTTCTCATGCTTCTCAACTCTCTAACTCTCCAACAAACCAGAATCAGAGTCATAAAAAAAACTGTCCCCAGCTATTCTGTCTCAGCCATTTGATATCAATAATTCATATCCTCACCTGGAGCAAGTGAAATCACTCCACTGCGTCTACCCAGGGAGCTCAAATTACCTCATTTTCTACCTGGAGCAGTGAAATCATTTCACTGCGTCTACCCAGGGAACTCAAATTTCCTCATTCAAAAAATCATCATTTTAAATTAATCACATCATTACTCCATCTCAACAAGAACAACCCTCAGCGTCAACCGACACTAGTATGAGGGACCTCTCAGTTGTACAAACACAAGCAATACAGACAAGTAATACACAATTAAGGTACAAGTAAAGTAAGTACCATTTAATCATGTAACATAGCGTATATATACAATTTAGCAATCCAAAACAAATAGGCAAACCCAAACAAGTCAAACATATGCAAATGATGATTGCCTGCCCTATGGCTGACGATATCATCTGTCGGTTATCAAGCTAAGCCAACATGTCCGGTAGCTAACCCGGGCACAGTCTCTCTGTTGCGCCTTATTACCATTAGAGGGTATCTTGCCCTGTCACCATTAGAGGGTATCTATGCCCTGTCACCATTAGAGGGTATCTGTGCCCTGTCACCATTAGAGGGTATCTGTGCCCTGTCACCATTAGAGGGTATCTGTGCCCTGTCATCATTATAGGGTATCTGTGCCCTATCACCATTAGAGGGTATCTGTGCCTTATCACCATTAGAGGGTATCGGTTCCCTGTCACCCTTACAACCAGAGAGAAAGCACAAGCATACTCACATTCAACATTTTCCATTATTATTCATTTACCACATTCATTCGTAATCACCCTTCATTATTACCAATTCTCAAACAATGACCCAGAGCAAGCGGGACGAACCACGACCATTGCTACTACCCAAGTATCACAAATACATATTCATTCATAATCACTCTTCATTATTACCAATTTTCAAACAATGACCTGGAGCAAGCAGGACGAACCACGACCCTTGCTACTACTCAGGTATCACAAATACATATTCATTCAAAACTCTATAATTAAACTCATTTATCATAATTCTCCTTTTTCATCTCATGCCCAGAGCAAGTGGACAACGCCACTGCCTACTACCCGGGGTCACACATGACATTCATTATCAAACCATCATTTCCACACTTCCTCAATCATAATTCATTACTCCAAGACTTTCTTGATCAACAAGTTATCACATTTCCTAGCCTCTTCTCATTACTAGGCATACTATACAAATTTAGGACTTAAAGGATGAAAATGGAAGCTTAGAAGTCTGAAATTCGACTTTAAAAACTCAAAAATCAATTTTTGCTGAAAACGGGGTCACACGTGCGCGTCGCCCACGCGCACGTGTCGCCCACGTGCACGCGTGATAAGCAGAAAAAAGCGGGGCACGCGTAGGCGTCATCCATGCCCACACGTGGGAAGTAGAGAGGAAGGGTGACGCATGCGCGTCAGCCACGCGTGCGCGTCAGCCACGCGTGCGCGTCAGCCACGCGTGTGCGTCAGCCACGCGTGCGCGTGGACGCATTTTGTGCTCCTCGCACAAAACTGGCACGCTACCATCACAACTCTCGGGAATTTATAACACGCACCTGCATCAATATAGCGACGCGTACGCGTCGGCCAAGCGCACGCGTGAGAGAGTAAAAATCATGAGTGACACGTGCGCATCAGCCATGCGTGCGCGTCGGAGTACGTTTTCTTAAAAATTTTACTAAGTCTGAAAAAGCTGCAGAATTTCATTTTTAACCTCAAATTTCTGCCACACATAACTTCTTCTACAAAATCTCATTTTTAACAATTTTGAAACCGTTTGAAAGATCGTTGAATAAACTTTCATAAGAATCCAGTTTTGATGAATTCCTAACTTCGAGGATTGAGTTATGGACCGCTGAAGTTGGTCAAAAATTAGTTTTTACCCAGAAACAGAAATTACCAATTTTTCCAATGTTCACAAGCCAATTTCATTTTCTCCCATCCAAATGACCACAACCCAACCACAAAATTACATTCAACAAACACCAAAACTACCTCATCTATATAATTCAATTCAACTTCGTCACCTTCCACTCCCAAATTCCTAATTTCTTATTCTTCCACACTCCTCCCATTTATTCACACACTCAACATTCAATATCCATTCGATCTCATATGAAATCATACAATACACACATCACTTACCTTCCTAACCTCTTTCCTGCCCCCAGCCCAAGATTCACGGCCTCCGGCCCAATTTTACAATTTAAATGCATATTCCACAAATCAATATTCAGTTTCTAATTCATCAAATTCTCAACACAACAAACATACAAATTCACACAATTCTCAACCCAATCATTAATTTACATTACATATCAACTATACATATTAGTACTAACCATTTACACAATCCAAACTTAATCCTAAGGGCATCTAGCCTAGGAATTCTCATCACACCACACAGTACTTTAATGAAACTTAAACCGTACCTCTTGGAGCAAAACCAATTGAGCCTCTTCTTTGGGAGTCTCGACCAACCTTAGCTCCAAGCCTCACTAAAGCTCCACCAGCAAAACTAGGGGTGTGCAAAAAAACTGGTTTCACTAAACTGAATTGAAACTGAACTGAAACTGTTTTAAAGAAACCAGTTTTTTTAAATAAAAAACTGAACTGAAACCATAGTTTTTATGAAAACTAGTTTATTAAAAACCAGTTTTTATGGTTCAGTTTAGTTTTAAACCAAATTAAAACTGGTTTTATTTAAACTCTAAAATTAGTTTTTACATACTCTTTCTCTCTCTCCTTTCACTTTCTCTCTCCCTTCCTCTCTCTCTCCACTTTCTCCCCCCTTTCCCTTCTCTCTCCACTTTCTCCGCCCTCTTCCCTTCTCTCTCCTCTTTCTCCCCCTCTCTCCCTTCTCTCTCTCTTTCCCCTCCTCTCTATCTCTCTCCTCTTTGTCTCCCTCCTCTCTCTCCTCTCTCTCTCCATCCTCTCTCTCTCCTCTCTCCTCTCTTTCTCTCTCTCTCTCTCTCTCTCTTTCTCTTTTTCCTCTCCTCTTCTCTCCTCTCCCTCCTCTCTATCTCTCTCCTCTTTGTCTCCCTCTTCTCTCTCCTCTCTCTCTCTCTTTCCTCTTTTTTCCTCTCCTCTCTCTGTCCTCTCCCTTCTCTCTCTCTCTCTCTCTCTCTCTCTCTCTCCCTCTCCCTTCCCGTCTCTCTTCCTCTCTCTCTCCTCTTTTTCCCCCCTCTCTCCCTTCTCTCTCTCTTTCCCCCCTCTCTCTCTCCTCTTTGTCTCCCTCTTCTCTCTCTCCATTCTCTCTCTCTATCTATCTCTTTCTCTCCGCCTCTCTTCCTATCTCTCTCTCTCCCTTCTCTCTCTCCTTTCCATCTCTCTCTCTCCTCCTCTTTCTCCCTCTCCTCTCTCTCCCTCTCTCTTCCCCTTACTTTCTCTCTCTCCTCTCCCTCCCCTCTCTCCCCCTCCCATCTCTCTTCGTCTCTCTCTCTCTCTCTCTCTCTCTCTCCTCTCCCACTCTTTCCCAATTCCTTCCTCTCTCTCTCTCGTCCCTTCTCTCTTCTTCTCTCTCTCTCTCTCCCTCCTTTTCCTCGCTCTCCCCTTTTTTCTCTCTCTCTCCTTTCCCTCCTCTCTCTCTCCCCCTCTTTCTTCCTCTCTCTCTCTCATTCTCCTCTTTCTTACCCTCCTCTCTCTCTCTTTTTCCTCTCGCTCTCTCTCCATGTCTTTCCTTTTTCTCCCCTCTCCCTTGCTCTCCCTCCATTCCCCCTTCTCTCTCTCTTTCTCTCTCTCTCCTCTCTCTCTCTCTCTCTCTCCCATTTTGTTTTTCTCTCTCTCTTCCTCTTTTCTCTCTCTCCCTCTTTTCCCTCTCCCATTTCTTTCTCTCTCTCCTCTCCCTCCTTTCTCTCTCTCCCTCCCTTCTCTCTTCCTCTTTCTCTCTCTCTCTCTCTCTCTCCTTTTTTTCCTTTTCTCTCTTTCTCTCTCCTATTTCTCTCTCCCTCTTCCCTTTTTCTCTCTCCTCTTCTCTCTCTTTCTTCGCCCTCTCTCTCTCTTTCTCCTCTTTCTTTCCTTCCCTTCCTTTCTCTCTTTTTCTCTTTCTCTCCCAAACTTCTCTCACTCTATATCCCTCTCTCTCTCTTTCTCTCTTCTCTCTCTTTCTCTCTTCTCTCTCTCTTTCTCTTTCTCTCTCTCTTTCTCCCTTCTCTCTTCCTCTTTCTCTCTCTCTCTCTCTCTCTCTCTCTCTCTTCTCCCCCTCTTCTCTTTCTCTCTCAACCTTCTCTCTCTCTTATTTTGGAGAAAAGAGGGGGAGAGAGAGAAGAGGATATAGAGTGAGAGAAGGTTGAGAGAGAAAGAGAAAAGAGAGAAAGGAAGGAAGGAAAGAAAGAGAGAAAGAGAGAGAGGAGGGCGAAGAAAGAGAGAAAGAGGAGAGAGAAATAAGGGAAGGGGAGAGAGAAATAGAGAGAGAAAGAGAGAAAAGGAAAAAAAAGGAGAGAGAGAGAGAAAGGAGGGAGAGAGAGAGAGAAAGAAAATGGGAGAGGAAAAGAGGGAGAGAGAGAAAAAATGGGAGAGAGAGAAAAGAGGAAGAGAGAGAGAAACAAAATGGGAGAGAGAGAGAGAAGGGGGAAGGGAGGGAGAGCAAGGGAGAGGGGAGAAAAAGAAAAGACATGGAGAGAGAGCGAGAGAAAAAAGAGAGAGAGAGAGAGAGGAGGGTAAGAAAGAGGAGAAGGAGAGAGAGAGAGGAAGAAAGAGGGGAGAGAGAGAGGAGGGAAGGAGAGGAGAGAAAAAGGGGAGAGGAGGAAAAGAGGGAGAGAGAGAGAGAAGAAGAAGAAGAAGAAGAAGAAGAAGAAGAAGAAGAAAAGAGAAGGGACGAGAGAGAGAGAGGAAGGAATTGGGAAAGAGTGGGAGAGGAGAAAGGAGAGAGAGAGAGAGAGAGAGAAAGACGAAGAGAGATGGGAGGGGAGAGAGGGGAGGGAGGAGAGAGAGAGAAAGAAAGGGGAATAGAGAGGGAGAGAGAGGAGAGGGAGAAAGAGGAGGAGAGAGAGGAGAGAGACGGGAAGGAGAGGGAGAGAGAGAGAGGGAAAGGAGAGAGAAGGAGAGAGAGATAGGAAGAGAGACGAAGAGAGAGAGAGATAGAGAGAGAGAATGAGGGAGACAAAGAGGAGAGAGAGGGGGGAAAGAGAGAGAGAAGGGAGAGAGGGGGAAAAAGAGAGAGAAGAGAGAGGAAGAGAGAGGGAGAGAGGAGAGAGAGAGAGAGAGAGAGAGAGAGAGAGAGAGAGACGAAGAGAGATGGGAGGGAGAGAGAGAGAGGGAGAGGAGAGAGAGGAGAGGAAAAAAGAGGAAAGAGAGAGAGAGAGAGAGAGGAGAGAGGAGGAGAGAGGAGGAGAGAGAGAGAGAGGAGGGAGACAAAGAGGAGAGAGATAGAGAGGAGGGAGAGAAGAGAGAGGAGAGGAAAAAAGAGGAAAGAGAGAGAGAAAGAGAGAGAGAGGAGAGAGAGAGAGAATGGAGAGAGAGAGAGAGAGGAGAGAGAGGAGGGAGACAAAGAGGAGAGAGATAGAGAGAGGGGGAAAGAGAGAGAGAAGGGAGAGAGGGGGGAAAGAGGAGAGAGAAGGGAAAGAGGGGGAGAAAGTGGAGAGAGAGAGGAAGGGGAGAGAGAAAGTGAAAGGAGAGAGAGAAAGAGTATGTAAAACTAATTTTAGAGTTTAAATAAAACCAGTTTTAATTTGGTTTAAAACTAAACTGAACCATAAAAACTGATTTTTAATAAACTGGTTTTCATAAAAACTATGGTTTCAGTTCAGTTTTTTATTTAAAAAAACTGGTTTATTTAAAACAGTTTCAGTTCAGTTTCAATTCAGTTCAGTGAAACCAGTTTTTTTGCACACCCCTACTTATCGGAGCTCCTTGACACCATATATGGTGGAAGCTCTTGTATGCACTCAAGATTGGGTAATAGATGACCCATTTGGACTAATTGAAAATTTTAAGAGATTGAAAAAGCTGAACAAGGTAATATATATTTTTTTCTTATTGCTTGTTTGTTACTAATTGTTAGTTTTCTATAATTAATGAGATATTTTTTTTATGTAGGGAGAAATTCTTCAACAAATGTTGGCACGCTTGTTTCTCTTGAAGATGATTAGAATATTGTAATGGGCCAATATTGTGTTAGTCTGTTAGATTTGAATTAGTTTATTTTAACTTCATTTAGGTTAGTATCATATTATATCATATTTTGAATATTGTCATTGAACAAAAAGTAAGACCATGCTTTAGTTTATTAGTATGTGAATATTTTATGATTCTTTCAACTTTTGATTTAGAGAGAGAGGGGAGAGAGAAAGTAGAAGGAGAGAGAGAGAGAAAGAGAAAGGGAGGAGAGAGAAAGGGAGAGAGAGAGGAGAGAGAGAGGGAAGAGAGAGGAAGGGGAGAGAGAGAGAAAGGAAGGGGGGAGAGAGAGAGAGGAGAAGGGAGAGAGAGTGGGAAAGGGGGAGAGAGGGAGAGAGAGAGAGAGAGAGAGAGAGGGGTAGGAGAGAGAGAGGAGAGAGAGAGAGGAGAAGGGAGAGAGAATGGGAAAATGGGGAGAGAGAGAAGGGAGAGAGAGGGGGGAGAGAGAGAGAGGGGAAGGGGGAGAGAGAGAGAGGGGAGGGTAGGAGAGAGAGAGGGGAAGGGAGAGAAAAGGGGAGAGAGAGGAAGGAGAGAGAGAGAGAGAGGAAGGGAAGAGAGGGAGAGAGAAGGGAGAGAGAGTGGGAAAGGGGGAGAGAGAGGGGAAGGGGAGAGAAAGAGGAGGGAGAGAGAGAAGGGGGTAGGAGAGAGAGAGGAGAGAGAGAGAGAGGGGAAGGGAGAGAAAAGGGGAGAGAGAGAGAGAGAGGAAGGAGAGAGAGAGAGAGAGAAAGAGAGAGGAAAGGAAGAGAGGGAGAGAGAGGATGTGAAAACTAGTTTTAGGCATAAACCAGTTTAAACTGGTTTTTTTAATTAAAACCAGTTTTATTTTTATGAACTGGTTTAAACTGGTGCACTGTATTATAAACTGGTTTAAAACCAGTTTCTTATATGACAAAGTAGTTTGGTTCAGTTTCTAAACCATTTAAAATGGTTTAGTGCAGTTTCAGTTCAGTTTATGGAAAAACTGAACCATGCACACCCCTAAGCAAAACCAACCTCCCAATTGTGCACCAAAATCAACCAATACTCTAACATAACAAATTTCACACTTACAATCAACCTAAGGTTCATGAAAATGATAAATCACGGTGGTTTGAGGGTTTCTTACCTTAACCCAATGAAGTTTGTGATAAATATCACCCATGGCTCATACTAGAGCACACCTAAACAACCAAAATCATAAAATTACTCAACACCCATAACCAAACTCGAATTTCAGGGGGAAAATAAAAGCTGGGCAGAGGAGAGTGGAATAGTCACCACAAAATGTAGGTAAAATTGTAGAGGATGAGAAGAGTGACGCGTGGCCGTAAACGGCTCATCAATCGGAGTTCTGGAGAGAAAGTTATGGTGATTTGAAGTTTGGAAAGCTAGGTTTTCTTTCTCTCTTCTCTCTATCTGCCCCACACCCTTTCTTTAGGGTTAATGAGCTAAAATGCTCATAACTAATATTTATATATGTTGGGTCTTGGGCCCACTTGGGCTCGGTTCATTTGTTTTAGTCCGTTGGCCCAACTTTGGGCCAAAACCTTTAAGATTAGAGTTTTAAATCGTATTTTAAATATTTCTACCTTCCCTAATTATAAATCCTAACTTCTTAACCTTATTTACTTATAATCAATTTTCTCAGCTGCAGTATCAGGCAGATCTCAGTCGATACTTCCGGTCAAAATTCAGTGCACATTTTTACGCAGAAAACTATGCTTTCCGCCTCAGAAAAATCCACTGAGTCCAAATATCATATTTAAATTATCAAATTTTGATGGCTAAATTTTCTAACCATATTTGCTCCTATTTAATTTATTATTTAATTAATTACGGTTTGATCAGGTTTTACATCCTTCCCACCTAACAGAAATTTTTGTCCTCAAAAATTCGCTATCAAATCTTCATATAAGCTCTCTCATATTCAACCGACCTCTTACCATTCTTCAACATCAATTCTAACACCCTATTCCCGATTCTAGCTTAAGCTATATTTATTCGTTATACTCTTAGCTTCTTATATGTTTCTCTCAATAACTAACTAAATGTTATGTTCATCTCACCCTTCATAAAATTTTATAAGCTAAAACTACCGATTGGTATCATAACTTAAGATTTCTAAACTCTTCAAGTTCTTTCAGTATTCCAGCAGAACCTCCCCTATAAATTTGGGTTTATCGCCCTTCATGATTTCCCTTAAATTAACCTCAATACAGCCTCAATGTTTCAATTTACTGTCTTCCAACTCCATCATCAAAAGTCCAGTAATTTATCCATCAAATTTAGGCACGAATCCAATTCCACCTCTAGTTATTTATACAACCACTTTAGAATCAATCTAACCCCATAGCCACAATTAAACTTAACTACTTGCGAATCACTATTGGCTTTAGCTCACTAAGCCTGTCAGGTATCCAAACCTAAAGTATTTCGAATCATTCTCCACAGCTCCTATTTGCAACTATTTTATTTTAATGCTTCCAAAAACTTCCGCTGTGTGACTCTGATTTCTCGTATAGTACTAATCCTATCACTTATTTCCTCAAGTACTAAACCACAACTTAGCATGAAATACATTCACTAGATTTCTATCTATGATAGCCAAAATCAAATACCAACTTAAGCGTAATTTTAGCACGTTGTTACCAATCATTCACTTACCTCTTCCCAAGCCGTCGGATCTAGTAGTATCCTCCGTCATCATAGTGAACACACGACCTTATTGTTGGCCCTCGGCAGTATTTCGGTTGGCCTTCTCAGGATAGTTCCAAGACATGTGTCTAGCTCTATCACAACTATAGTAAAGTCCCAATCTAGCTCGACATGGAGTTCCTGGATGGTAGCTTCCACACCGCCTACAAGTCATTTCATTCTAAAGTTACTTTCCATTCTAAAATTGGATCTTTGGGGCTGTGGATTATAACCTGCTCTCTTAAAATCTTGACCCCTTGGAGTAAAGTCCCTCCCTCGGTTCTATTGAAAAAGTCCCCTATGAAATCCTTTCTCTGCAGCCACCTTTTTCACACACTCTTTAGCAACCCTGATCTTATTCACCAACTCTGAGAAAGTTCTGATCTCCATTGGTCCCACTGAACTTAAGATATCGCTCCGGAGCCATACTTTATATTTAATGCACTTCCATTCCTCGAAGTCTCCCGAAGCTCCTTGACACATGCGGAAAAACCTGAATCACTCCTCAGATTTGTCTGTATACTCAGACATGAACATAGCACCCTGCTTTCAGCTGCAGTAACTCAAGTTCCTTAGCCGTTCTCGCAGAATTCGGAAAGTTCTTTTACAAAATTCCACCTGGAAGGCATCCCAGGTGATAGGGTCATCCCCCTGCTACAGGAGACGTCGGGCTCCCTGCCACTAATGCGATACTTCCCCAGTGAGTAGATAGGTATCGAATTTAACACATTGCTCTTTAGGTACCAACTGCGCTTGCAGTGCTCGCTCCATAGCCTGAAACCAGGTATCGGCTTCAGTCGGATTGGTGGTTCCTTTGAACTTAGGTGGATTAACCTTTAAGAAGGTTTCCAGTGTTATCGGGCCCTGAGCTCTACTTATGCCATTGCCATTATTGTTTATCTGTTGCCCAAGAACCTCTGCAGTGGCCTGCATAGCAGCAACACATGTTCTTCAATGCTGCAATAAAGTTTACCTGGTTATTTGGGTTGGTCTTCAATCCCTGAGTACTAGTACGACCTCTTTCAAGGCCTCGACCTCGTACACGAGGTGCCATCTGGTTCCTATACACACCAAACAATCGATATTAAGTTGATCAGTCTCAATATCAAAAGTCTAGTGCTTCAAAGTCCCAAACGCATGCTCATGAACGTTTATGCCAGTTATATCAGTTAGATATCCTAATAGCAAATAAACACACATACAGAGAATGCACAGAGGTATAGTTAGTCCACCCCTCAGGCTCTACAGGAACGAACTGCTCTGATACCATAATGTAACAACCTAATATTCAAATCCTTATGCTTGAGTCATAAGTCAATGATAATAAGGTGATACGAATCTCAAGGTGGATTTTTAATAAATAGTTTGTACATAAAATTGAAAGGAGTATTAAATGAGAAGCCTGAAATGGAGTAAAAATAAAATTGCAAATTTGTAGCACTCACGTATTGACAACTACAAGATAAGCGTGAAGTCGAAGGCAATATACTGATAAAGGCATTAAGGAGAATAAGAGAAGCACAATATATAGACATATAACATAACTAAATAGCCACTAGTCGCGACCCGCGAAGTTTAGGCCGGCTAGTGTACAGTATAACAGTAATTGACAATAGTGTCTCCTAATCTCTTCCAAAAGAAACATAAAAACCTCTAAAGGCAAGTTCAAAAGAGTTCAATACATAATATAGAAATTTCAAAATAAACATGGAGAGACTCTAAGCAAAATATAAAGTCGATAATATAAGGATCTTCGCCATCTCTCAAATGAACCATAGCTCACTTATGAGCACCTGGACCTGTATCTAAAAAACAAGAGATATATACGTAATGAGAACCCCTGACCTATGGGTTCCCAGCATGGTAAAAGTGCCAAATAAATACAATACATTGTAATAAAAACTCAATAAGCATCCTAAACTTCCTTTCACCAAATATTCGTCCTATGTTCTCGCTAATCCATAGATAGGCAACTGTCATAAGGATTAGTGTCATAAACAAATTGTCCCCAGCTATTCTGTCTCAGCTATTTTATATCAATAATTCATATCCTCACTTGGAGCAAGTGAAATCACTCCACTGCATCTACCCAGGGAGCTCAAATTACCTCATTTTCTACCTGGAGCAGTGAAATCACTTCACTGCGTCTACCCAGGGAACTCAAATTACCTCATTCAAAAAACATCATTTTAAAATAATCACATCATTACTCTATCTCAACAAGAACAACCCTCAGCGTCAACCGACACCAGAATGAGGGACCTCTCAGTTGTACAAACACAAGCAATATAGACAAGTAATACACAATTAAGGTACAAGTAAAGCAAGTAGCATTTAATAACGGAACATAGCATATATGTACAATTTAGCAATCCAAAACAAATAGGCAAACCCAAACAAGTCAAACATATACAAATGACGATTGCCTGCCCTATGGCTGACGATATCATCTGTCGGTTATCAAGCCAAACCGACATATCCGGTAGCTAACCCGGGCACAGTCTCTCTGTTGCGCCTTATTACCATTAGAGAAAATACGTGCCCTGTCACCATTAGAGGGTATCTTGCCCTATCACCATTATATGGTATCTGTGCCCCGTCACCATTAGAGGGTATCTGCCTTGTGATCATTATAGGGTATCTGTGCCCTGTCACCATTAGAGGGTATTTGTGCCCTGTCACCATTAGAGGGTATTCGTGCCCTGTCACCCTTACAACCAGAGAGAAAGCGGAAAAAAGTGGGTGCCGTGTAGGCATCATCCATGCCCACACGTGGGAAGTAGAGAGGTAGGGTGACGCGTGCGCGTCAGTCACGCGTACGCGTGGATGCGTTTTGTTCTCCTCGCACAAAACCGGCACGCTACCATCACAACTCTCTGGAATTTATAATACGCACCTTCATCAATATAGCGACACATATGCGTTGGCCGAGCGCTTGCGTGAGAGAGTAAAAATCGTGAGTGATACGTGCACGTCGGCCATGCGTGTGCGTCGAAATACGTTTTCTTAAAAATTTTACTAAGTCTGAAAAAGCTACAGAATTTCATTTTTAACCTCAAACTTCTACCACACATAACTTCTTCTAGAAAACCCCTTTTTAACCATTTCTGAACCATTTGAAAGATTATTGAATAAACTTTCATAAAAATTCAGTTTTGATGAATTCCTAACTCCGAGGACCGAGTTACGGATTGCTAAAGTTTGTCAAAAATTAGTTTTTACCCAAAAACAGAAATTACTAATTTTTCCAATGTGCACAAGCCAATTTCATTTCCATCCATCCAAATGACCACAACCCAACCACATATTTACACTCAACAAAAACCAAAACTACCTTATCTACACAATTCAATTCAACTTCGTCACCTTCCACTCCCAAATTCCTAATTTCTTATTCTTCCACACTCCTCCCATTTATTCACACACTCAACATTCAATATCCATTCAATCTCATATGGCATCACACAATACACACATCACTTACCTTCCTTACCTCTTCCCGACCTCTGGCCCAATTTCACAATTTAAATGCATATTCTACAAATCAATATTCATTTTCCAATTTGTCAAATTCTCAACACAACAAACATACAAATTCACACAATTCTCAACCCAATCATTAATTTACATTACATATCAACTATACATATTAGTACCAACTATTTACACAATCCAAACTTAATCCTAGGGGCATCTAGCCTAGGAATTCTCATCACACCACACGGTACTTAAATAAAAATTAAACTGTACCTCTTGGAGCCAAACCAATTGAGCCTCTTCTTTGGAAGTCTCCACCAACCTTAGCTCCAAGCCTCACCAAAGCTCCACAAGCAAAACCAGCCTCCCAATTGTGCACCAAAATCAACCAATATTCTAACATAACCAATTTCACACTTACAATCAACCTAGGATTCATGAAAATGATAAATCACAAGGATTGGAGGGTTTCTTACCATAACCCATTGATTTTTGTGATGAATATCACCCATGGCCCATACTAGAGCACTCCTAAACAACCAAAATCATAAAATTACTCAACACCCATAACCAAACTCAAATTTAAGGGGGAAAACAAAAACTGGGCAAAGGAAAGTGGAATACTCAACACAAAACTTATAAAGAATCATAGAGGATTGGAAGAGTGGCGCGTGGCCGCAAATGGCTCGTCAATCGGGGTTCCGGAGAGAAAGTTATGGTGATTTGAACTTTGGAAAGCTAGGTTTTCTTTCTCTCTTCTCTCTATCAGCCCCACACCCTTTCTTTAGGGTAAATGATCTGAAATGCTCATAACTAATGTTTATATATGTTGGGTCTTGGGCCCACATGGGCCCGGTTTACTTGATTTAGTCAGTTGGCCCAACTTTGGGCCAAAACCTTTAAAATTAGAGGTTTGAATCGTATTTTAAATATTTCTACCTTCTCTAATTATAAATCCTAACTTCTTAACCTTATTTACTTATAATCAATTTTCTCAGCTGCAGCACCAGGCAGATCTAAGTCAGTATGCCGGTCAAAATTCCAGTGCGCATTTTTACGCAGAAAACTATGCTTTCCGACTCAGAAAAATTCACTGAGTCCAAATATCATATTTAAATTATCAAATTCTGATGGCTAAATTTTCTAACCATATTCGCTCCTATTTAATTTATTATTTAATTAATTACGGTTTGACTGGGTTTTACACTCCTAACTAGGAGGTTAGTGACTCATAGTTTACAAAAAAGTGGGGGACGAAGATGAGGTAGAAGATCCTAAACATAGGTGATCTTCTCCTATATATACTAATCTAATAACTAAGGATTACAGAAATTAGGATAAACAAGGTTGACAGTCAAAAAATCCACTTCTGGGCCCACATGGTGAGTGTTTTGGCTGAGCTAAGGGTGATTCCACGAGCTAGTACCCTTCTTGGGCGTTGAATGCCAGCTTTGGACTCCTTTTTGGGCATCGAATGCCAGCTGCTCCCTTTTGGGCATCCAACACCAGGAAGAGGGTGAAGTGCTGGCGTTGAACACTAGTTTTGGACCTTTATTTCTGATACACGAAAAATAAGTTCCGCGCAATAACTACCGGCAAGTGTACTGGGTCGTATCAAGTAATAAAACTCATAAAAGAATGAGGTCGATCACAAGGAGCAATCACACATACATACAAAGATGTTAGAAGACAGTCATGCAACTTAAAATACTAGGAATAAATAAGAGGAAAAGGAACTTTACCACCTTATAGTTCATCTTCATTGTTGTTGTCCTTCACCTCCTATTCTTCCCCTTCCCACACTAATTTAGGATGATTGCCTGTCTTCAAGCAACGATAAAGTAGTGGTGGTGGGGTCTATGATGGGTCATGAATGTCTTACACACTGAAATGTGAGTGATATATGTGGTTAAGCAACCAAAAATTAAAGATCACACTGCAGGCCTAAGAAGCAAAGGCATTACGATTAGACAAACAAGTGATGTTACTGGATACATTACACAAAAAAAATGAGTGGCACACCAAACTTAGTCTGACACTTTCTCTTAGAATTGATGTAAGTATCCAAAAAGATTGAAAAACAGATTGTTCCAGGGCAACACCAAACTTAGAATGTAACCATATATGCCAATTTTTATTTGAAAGAAAGTAAAGTACAAGAAACTGTTATATGTGCTAATAACACAATCACCGAGAGCCAGAGGTGTAACAAACATGGGCTTCTTGGTGAGGCATTAACACAAACAGTCCAGAAGCAAGAAAAAACAAAGAACAAAAGCAATTAAATGAACAGAAAGAAAATGTCTAATCTAGGCAATCAACCAACCGATAGATTGTCAATCACATTAATCCCCAGCAACGGCGCCAAAAATTTGATACGCGAAAAATAAGTTCTGTGCAATAACTACCGGCAAGTGCACCGGGTCGTATCAAGTAATAAAACTCACAAAAGAGTGTGGTCGATCCCATGAGGATTAATGGATTAAGCAATCAATAGTTGATTAATTAACCTAGTTAGACAAGCATAATTGGAGTAATGAGCAGTAGGAAGTGTAAATTAACAGAAAAGGAATGTGCAGAGATGTACAGAAAAGTAAATTGACATAAATGTAAAGTGCAGAAAGTAAATGACAGAAAGTAAATGTAAGAACTAAAAATAAAATGAACATTGGGATCAAGAGATATTGAAATTCTCCGGATCAATTTCATCCTCATCTCTTCCTCAATCAATGCATTCATTGTTCTTCTTGGCAATCTTAGGTGATTGGATCCCAATGTCTTGGCTCACCAATCTCTCTAAGCTTGAACAATTTCCCAATGGCTTGGTTTAATTTTTCATGGAAAGAGATGAAGCTTGGTCACTGATTATACCACACACCTTCATAGATCAAAGTATTGGTAGGATTAAATGTCACAATATCCATCCAACCCCCAACCTAATCCAATGTGAGAAAGCATTTCTAGCATGATTTCCTCATCCCTCTCTCAAGGATCAAAAGAAACCCAATTATGAACAATTTCTCTGTCGAGACAATTGTTTAATTGGATGAAGACCGAAAGCTTTCTAGTAAGATCAAGAGAAAATACTAAAAAAGAAGAATGAAAACTACAATTAATCTATCAAATAACAATAGAGCTCTCTAACCCAATGAAAAGAGTTAGTTTGGTTCATTGCTCTAATTAAACAGAGAAGAAAGAAAGTGCAGAAAAATAAAGAAGATGATTAAAATTGAAATTGAAACTTCAAATTCATAATTGAAAATTACAACTGAAACTAAACTAATAGAAAAGCAGAAAAAAGAAAAGAAAAGAAAGAAAAGTGCATGAAAGGTGTGTGTCAGTGGATGTGGATGCATGATTCTGGACTCCCTTCCAATCCAGAATGAGTTCTCCAATCCAGCTAATGCCTATATATAGGCTTACAAAGATGAAAATGCAAATTACAAAATGAATTAAAATTCCTAATCTAGATACTTCTTGTGCCTTGGATTGAGTGATGTTTGATGGGCTCAGCTTGCTTGTATGATTCAGGCGTGTATTGGGGCCTTTACTCGTGTTGCAGCATTTAAATATTGCTCTCAGGCCCTGTCTGCAGCATTTGCGTCAACGTTGGCATGCAAACGTTACCTCCAACGTTTTCCTGGTCACTCATACACGTGGGTGACGCGTACACGTGACCCTTGTTTTTTTAACATTGAGATGAGCGTTGGAGATAGCGTTGTTGGGCCAACGTTCTACCCATGCGTGCGTGTGGGCGACATGCACGCGTGCCTTGTCTATTCTTCACTTCTCACGCGTACGCGTGTGTGACACGTACACGTGTCTTGTCAACTTTTCTCTTTTCACACGTACGCGTGAGTGACGCGTGCGTGTGGCCTCTTATTTTACACTTCTCACACATACGCGTACGCGTGGCTGTTGATTTTTCCAGGCTTCTTTTTCGTGCATATTGGGGGTAAGGTTGGATCACCAACGTTCCCTCCAACATTTCTTCCTCAATTTTTTTATACCAGCATTGGTTGATTGCCAACGTTCACTCTAATGTTCGCACTAATATTGGTTCTCCCTTTTTGCTTTTCTCTGCTTCTTTGCTTCTTTTTTGCCTATCATCAAACAAATAAGTGTATCAAAGTAACATACAAGATAATCTTTACTTATACTAAGTGTGCTAATAATGCTCAAAATTATAAGTTCACTTAGTGTGATCTATTTCATCTTATTTACCCTGTATATTAACAAAAATTCACCTATGCTTGAGATTTTCTTAATGCAGAGATTTTTCATGCTTTTGCTCCTTTATCAACAAAATTTGTATGAAACTAAACAAAAATCCAGTGAAAAAGCATAGAAAAACAGGCAATGATGCCTTGGCATCACAACACCAAACTTAAATCTTGCTTGTCCCCATACAAAAAGAGACTCATGCAATAAGGTTTGACAATCCAAGGTCAGAAGACAGTAGCAGTGTAATGTTCATGGTCAGCTAGTTTTCTATGCATGCAATAATCACAAAAGAGATTACATAATTGATGCCTCTATCTAGCTCATTTTAGGAAATCTTTTTCCTTAAGTTTCTTCCTTGAACAAGCTTTTCATTCTGTATATGGCTTATTCTTTTCGGGTGCTTTGCACCATGAGTTACAAGCAAAGCTACGACTCTAAATGCTTTGTTTCAAGTATTACCACTTGATACATAAGCACCACAAGCATTTAATTAGAGGACTCTTTTAGTACATTTTGTTTCTTATCTTCTTGACTCTCTAATCATTGATGCTCAGAGCCTTGAGCTTTGAAGGAGTACCTTTGCACTTGAGCCTAACCTTGACTCTAAGTGTTTTGTTTTCAAGCTTTTTGCTTGATACATAAACACCACAAGTACTTAACAAATGAATTATCATTGGTACTCAGAGCCTTCAGGTTTCTCGTTCTTTCCCTTCTCTTTTTCTTGCCTTAATTGCAATTGCTTCTTCAAGGTTTTCATTATATCAAAAATTTCACAAAATGTCTTAGATGAAAACTTCAATTTAAATAAATTCAAATGCAATTGAGCAACAATAGTCATGCTAGCTTCCCAATACTCATAAGCTCATGCTAACTTCTTCTTTAAGGACCTTGTTTGTTTATGATTATGAAACTAAATTACTTTGTACTCACAAAATTCAAGATGGCAATCATAATGTCACAGCAACATGTTACAATTCAAACATAAAACTATGCTTATTCATAAGGAGCATTCACACATACATACAAAGAAGATAGAAGACAGTCATGCAACTTAAAATACTGGGAATAAATAAGAGGAAAAAGGAACTTTACCACCTTGTAGTTTATCTTGATTGTTGTTGTCCTTCACCTCCTATTCTTCCCCTTCCCACACCAATTTAGGATGATTGCCTGTCTTCAAACAACGAATAAAGCAGTGGTGGTGGGGTCTATGATGGGTCATGAATGTCTTACACACTGAAATGTGAGTGATATATGTGGTTAAGCAACCAAAAATTAAAGATCACACTGCAGGCCTAAGAAGCAAAGGCATTATGATTAGACAAACAAGTGATGTTGCTGGATACATTGCACACAAAAAATGAGTGGCACACTAAACTTAGTGTGACACTTTCTCTTAGAATTGATGCAAGTATCCAAAAAGATTGAAAAACAGATTGTTCCAGGGCAACACCAAACTTAGAATGTAACCATATATGCCAATTTTTATTTGAAAGAAAGCAATGTACAAGAAACTGTTATATGTGCTAATAACACAATCACCAAGAGCCAGAGGTGTCACAAACAAGGGCTTCTTTGTGAGGCATTAACACAAACAGTCCTGAAGCAAGAAAAAATAAAGAACAAAAGCAATTAAATGAACAGAAAGAAAATGTCTAATCTAGGCAATCAACCAACCGGTAGATTGTCAATCACATTAATTCCCGGCAACGGCGCCAAAAATTTGATACGCGAAAAATAAGTTCTGCGCAATAACTATCGGCAAGTGTACCGGGTTGTATCAAGTAATAAAACTCACAAAAGAGTATGATCGATCCCACGAGGATTAATGGATTAAGCAATCAATAGTTGATTAATTAACCTAGTTAGACAAGCATAATTGGAGTAATGAGCAGCAGGAAGTGTAAATTAACAGAAAAGGAATGTGCAGAGAAGTACAGAAAAGTAAAATGACATAAATGTAAAGTGCAGAAAGTAAATGACAAAAAGTAAATGTAAGAACTAAAAATAAAATAAACATTGGGATTAAGAGATATTGAAATTCTCCAGATCAAGTTCATCCACATCTCTTCCTCAATCAATGCATTCATTGTTCTTCTTGGCTATCTTAGGTGATTGGATCCCAATGTCTTGGCTCACCAATCTCTCTAAGCTTGAACAATTTTCCAATGGCTTGGTTTAATTTTTCATGGGAAGAGATGAAGCTTGGTCACTGATTATACCACTGATGCACGGAAACTTGTCTCTCAACAAATTTCCCTCGGCAAGTATACCGAATTGTCGTCAAGTAAAAACTCACAACAGAGTTAGGTCGAATCCCACAGGGATTGATTGGTCAAGCAACTTTAATCGGAGGAATGTTCTAGTTGAGCTAAGCAGAAGTTGATTTGAGAGTTGCAGAAAATTAAATGGTGGGAAAGTAAATAGAAGAAATTGTAAATGCTGAAATAAAGAACTGAATATAAATGACAGAAAATAAATTGCAGAATCTTAAATGGGAAATGGAGAATTCAGCATAAAAGTAAATGACAGAAAATAAAGAGAATGGGTAAGATCAGAAATGGGGAATTCATTGGGCTCAGGAGATATTGCATTCTCCGAATCAAGTTCATTTTCATCTCTTCCTCAATCAATGCATTCATTGATCTCCTTGGCAATCTTAAGTAATTGAATTCCAATTCCTTGGTAATTCAATCTCTCAAATCTTGATCAATAGCCAATTCCTTGGTCTAATTGCTCATGAGAAGAGATGAAGTGTGGTCACTAATTATACCACATGTATTCCCAAATCCAAATGTTGGTAGGATTATATGTCACTATATCCATCCAAACCCCAATTTGGTCCAACATGAGAAAGCATTTCTAGCATGATCTCTTTATTCCTCTTCCAAGGTTCCGAAGAGATCCAAGTATGAATAGCTTATTTTCCAAGACAACTACCCAATTGGATGAAGATTGAAAGCTTTCTAGTAAAATCAAGAGAAAAGAAAGAAGAAGGATAATGAAAACTATTATTGATCCATCAAATTACAACAGAGCTCCCTAACCCAATGAAAGGGGTTTAGTTGTTCATAGATCTGGGAATGGAAAGCAAAGATGGAAAATACATTCTGAAAGTAAAACTAGAAGTTGCAGAGAAAGTAAAATTTTACAGAGAGTGGTTCTCTCTATCCAAAAGCTCTTCTCTAGTTCAAAACTACTCCTATATATACTACTCTTCTGATCTTCTAGTTGGCTCTTCAAGTCTTGGATATGGGCCTTTGGATCTTTGAGTTGAAGCAGTTTGGAATCTTCAGTGGGCTCAGCTTTACCTGCAGAGAAAGTGTGAAGTAGGCATGGACTTTAGTTAGGACGTTAGTGGTGTTAACGTTAAGTGAAAATGTGGGTTCGAGAACGTTAGTGACAATCACCTTTTTCACTAACATTCATAGCCCAAGATGGTTCACGTTAACTTCAACGTTAGTGGCACTAACGTGACCACTAACTTTGCCTCTTGGTCCATCGCAAGCGTTATTGGCGTTTACCTTTGCCAATAACCTTGCTCTTAGCCCCCCTTTTCTCACGTTAGAGTCCACGTTAGTATAACTAACGTGGCTCTTAACGTGGGCATGCCTTAGCCTCGAGAGCATTAGTGACACTTACCTTTGTCACTAACGCTCCAAACGCCCTTTCTCACGTTATAATGCCTCACGTTAATTGTCTTAACGTGGCCACTAACGTGGTAGTGATTGCCATCTCCAACGTTAGTGACAAAGGTGAGTGTCACTAACGTTGGCTCATCATTTCTTTCCTCCATGTTAGCTTCCACGTTAATGCAAATTAATGTGGCAACTAACGTGGCTCATAGTGACTTAGTCTAACGTTAGTGACAAAGGTGAGTGTCGCTAACGTTGGCGATTCCTTGCTCCTTCCACGTTAGAGTTCACATTAATGTAGTTAACGTGACTCTTAACGTGGCCAATTGGGCTTAGTCCAACGTTAGTGACAAAGGTGAGTGTCACTAATATTAGCATTGTCTTCCCTTTCCACGTTAGAGTTCACGTTAACTGAGTTAACTTGACTCTTAACGTGGCTAATTGCCAATTTGGAGCGTTAGTGGTATTCACTTTTACCACTAATGCTGGAGCTCCCTTTCTCTCCACGTTAACTACCACGTTAATGTAGTTAACGTGGCAATTAACGTGGGCCATGATGGTTTCAAAGGCGTTATTGGCAATCACTTTTCTCATTAACGTTGCAAGTTTATTCCCATTCCACGTTAGTAGTCATGTTAATTAGATTAACGTGGCTGCTAATGTGGCTCTTCCTTGCTTCCTTTGTCCTAAAATCAAGCAAATAAAGTGTATTAAAGCTCTAATCCAAGTTATGAGACATGCATTATCCAATTTGTCATTCAATTCATGCATAATTCTCATAAAATCACATGAAATTTACAATGTTTGCTTGAAGCAAGATGTAAGTGATTATCTACCCAAAACTTGCTTATTAACTAAGAAAATGCATGAAACTATCCTAAAACAGTAAAGAAAAGGTCAGTGAAACTGGCCAAAATGCCCTGGCATCACAACACCAAACTTAAAGCTTGCTTGTCCCTAAGCAAGTACTGAAACATGAGAATGATGAATGAAATGACAAGAGAAATGAGTCATTATTGTGGAAGTGATGTCCTTGGTTTTAAGGGGTTTCATGCATAGCAACTTAGGTTCATTCCTTCATTGGCTTTCAGACCTTTACCATGCCCTGGAATACTCACTTGATTGCACCCTATGAGACTTTTATTCATTGATCCCTTTGTCTTTTTAGGGTTTGATTGTGTTCTTTAGACTAGGTGCTCTGTAAGGGGGCGACTGTTTAATATAAGCTTTCAGCCAGCACTCCCGAACCAGTTGGTTCAAGGTGCTAGGTGTTAAGACACCCCTAAGGACTTACTCCCTCAAGTTTCTTTCCCCCATACATTCACATCACAGGCACATGGTTTGTTATTTTTATTCTTGAGACCTTGGTGTCCATCACCTCTTTGGGTTACTAAGTGTTCTGTAGCAAAGGTTACTCTTGATAGTGGACTTTTAGCTGATAATCCCGGATTAGTTAACCCAAGTTACCAAGTGATAAGGCACCCCTGAGAGCTTATTCATCCAAGTATATTGATGTGTGAAAAACGATCCAACACAAAACTCACCGGCAAGTGTACCGGGTCGCATCAAGTAATAATAACTCACATGAGTGAGGTCGATCCCACAGGGATTGAAGGATTGAGCAATTTTAGTTTAGTGGTTGATTTAGTCAAGCGAATCAAGATTTGGTTGAGTGATTTGTGATTTGCAGAAGCTAAATTGCATGGAAAGTAAAGGGGAAGGGGAAATTTGCAGTAAACTAAAGAACAGGAAAGTAAATGTGCTGAATCTTAAAGTGCAAGTAAATTAAATTGCAGAAACTTAAATTGCAAGAAATGTAAATGGCTGAAGCTTAAACTGCAAGAAACGTAAATTGCTTGAATTGTAAAAGGGATTGGGAGTTGGGATTGCAGAAATTAAACAAGAACAAGTAAATTGTATTAAACAATAAAAGAGAAAATTGAATTGCAGTGAAGTAGATCTTAAACAGAAGAGTAAAATGCTTTGAGAATTTAAAAGACAGAGAAAGCAGTGCTTAATTTGCAGCAAAGTAAAAGAGGTTGAAGATCTCAGGAGTGGAAGAGACTAGATAACAAGTCTAGATCTCAAATCATTCCTTGATCCAACAAGAACAATTGCAAAGGAAATAAAGAAAAGTAAATTGCAGAAATAGTAGAGGAATGAAGTAGTAAAGTAAACAGAAAGTGCAATTCAATTATGCAGAAAATTAAAACAAGATCTCAAGGTGAGATTGAAACAGAAGTTCTTCAATTCTCCACCCAAGATCCAAAGCAAGAAAATAAAAAAAGTGCTCAAGCAAGAACCCAGAAGAAGAGAGATCAATTCTCCTTCCAAGTTCTCAGAAATTACAAACTCAAAGCCAAAAGTCCAGAATTAAAATGAAAGCTCCAAAGGAAAATTCAAAGTAAAAGTCTAGAGGTAAAAGAAGATAAAAATCCAAAAGTTCAAAAGTCCCAATTACATCAAACTAACTTCTATTTATACACTTTCTATTCTTGAATTTTGGAATTTGGGTGGGCTTTTGATTTGGTGAAGAAATGAATTAAATTGGATTTTTAATCCAATTTTTAGCCCAAATGCATCTCCCAGGGGTAAGCTCAGTTGGAAAAACCAACTGAGCACTCTAATGCCTTGCTTGCCCGTGTCAACTTGGTGCGCCCAGCCTTGTTTGAGTGTCAATTGCACTAGAGCTCAGTTGGAATTTTGAACTGAGCTCTAAGTGTTGGCCGTGTCATGATGCTCACTCAAAGCCTCTTTGTTGCGCCAAAATGCTTGCTCCTTGGTGTCATGACCGTGTCAAATTGTGGAGGCTTGGGGGAGGCAATACTCAATTGAAAAAACCAAATGAGCTTTCCTTGTAGCGCTTAGCTTGAGACTTCAAGGTCCCAGGTTCGAATCCTGGTGAAGGAAGTGGAGGCTAATTTACTTTGGAGGAGTTGGACGCTCCTCCCTTGCTTCTCATGGAGTTCCCTTGTTTGAACCTTGGCCCAAGCATTTAAGCTATTCTTCCTTGATTTTTCTTGCAAGCTTGGTGGCATTCCTTCCTTATGTTTCAAGGAATTCCCAAGTTCAAATCCCAGAGGAAGCATTTTGGCTATTTCTCTTGATTTTTCCTTGCAAGGAGTAGCGTGTGGTTCTAAGTTCAAACCATGGAGGAGGCATTTTGGCTAATTCTTCATGATTTTTATTGCAAGGAGTGTTCCTTGCTTCCTTTAGCTCATGGGTTCGAAACTTGGTGGCTTCACTCCTTGGAAATTCATCTGGAATTAATATGGAGAGGTCCCCGATAAAGTTAACTTAGTTAACTTAGCTTTGCACCATTTCCTTCTCTTTTCATTCCTTGTGAAGCTCAGTTTGCTTTATCAACTTAGCTTTCCTTCTTCCTCAATGTGGTTATACTTTTTCTTTCCTTGGGCACGCTTGTGGCTTCCTTTGGAACGTTTCTTATGCCACGCTTTTCTTCTTTTCTTCTTTCTTCACCTACAAGCAATCAAAGTATCACTAAATTCACAAGGCTTATAAATCATTAAAAATCAATTAAATTTGGCTTCAACCTCATGATTTAGCATCAAATAATTGTTGGTTGTTTGATTCAAAGAAGTCATGCATTTTCATTCCAAATTACTTACTTATAATGCAAGAAAGTGTATAAAACCTAATAAAAACAAAGAAAAAGGCTAGTGAAACTAGGCTAAGATGACTTGTCATCATATATCCTTTGCACAGGAGCACCACAGACACATGCCTTAAGATTCAACCCTTGGTGCCTAGCCTTATTTCTTACTCTTTTTCTTTATTTCTCAACTTTCATTTTTCTTTCCCCTTTTCTTATGGGGATCTTGTTATTTAGCTAGTCTCATGGGTTGTGCTTCAAGCATATGATTCAGGACAGATAGTTGCCTTCCTACCTTGTTGGTGAACCAACTTAGCTAAGTAATTACTACCCCACAAGCTTAAGAACTTACTCCACAATTTGAACATCACTCTGGTCTTTCATAACATCTCTTTTTATTTGACTTAAAGGGACAAGCATACAAGTGAGCAAGGTGAGAATGCAGTAATGACATTAGACTAGCAAGCACAAACCTAAGCAATGAAAATACTAAAGACAGAATTGAAAATCCTAAACTACCATGGAAACATGTTCTATTTCATACATGATTTTCCTTATTTAAAACTTGAAAAAGATGGAACAAAGAGGGAACTCCACCACCTTTTACTCACAGGGGTGCCCATGCTCTCCCTCTTGTTTGTCCTCTTCGTGTCCACTTGTGTTTCCTTGTATCCGTGCCAGTTTGGCTTTTTTTCAATCCTCAAGTGCCTTCCTTACTGATTCATGACTCTTTTCTACCCTCTCTCTTTCTTCTTGCGCTAAGTCATCTTTCACCTCTTCATATCTTGTGATTCCCGGATGCAATATAGGCAGTTGTCCAACTAAGTACCCGAGCCTGGCTTGAGTGTTCACATGATGTCCAGTCTCGTTCATGTAAACTCCCTCTGCGAACGCTCTGTATTCGTCAAAGAGTTCTGCCTGTTCCAATTGTTTTCGATGCATTTCATGTATGTGTGCACCTTGATGTGCTTGGATGTTGATTAGCTTTTGGATGGCTTCTTGTTGTTGATCCTACCTCTGCTCTATCCTGTGGAAGGATTCACCCCATTGTTTCCCTTGTTCCAGTTGCTGTTCCATTATTTGCTTTTGCCACTCCCCCTGTTGATTCATCCATCTAGAGACTGATTCTTCTTGACGGTCCATCAACTGTAGTTGAAGCTCTTTCTGTGCCCCTTGATTTTCCAAGTATTGTCTAGATAAGCCATCAATGGCTTCCTGTAGTTGGTGCATGTCCAGAGGGGCTTGCTCCTCTAGGTTTTATCCTTCTACCACTTGCTGGGCTGGCCTCTTTCTTGGCTTTCGTTGAGGTAGGGGAGATGCAACAGCATGCATCCGTCGAACAGTAATTGGGATGCCTACTTTTATCCACTCGGGGTTCTCATCCTCGAACACCACCCCAGCCCTGTCACACAGACGGAAAATAGTGCTGGGGTAGCCTAACCTTCCTCCAGAGTTGCTTTTCTCAGCCATCTTCCTAATACCTTGGGCTATGAGTTCATGAACCTTGATCTCTCCTCCTTTAAGTATACATTGCACCATTGTTTCTCTCTTAAGATTCACCTCTGAGTTGTTCCCGGCAGGAAGGATGGATCTCCTTACAATTTCAAACCACCCCTTTGCTTCAGGAGTGAGGTCCCCTCTCTTGATGAACTTGGGCTTCCTTTGAGGGTCTCGTACCCAATCAGCTCCTTGTACGCAAATATCTTGCACAATCTGGTCATAGTTGGGACTAGTATCTATTTTGGAGTGATATCTTTCTTCTGCAAATGGTATGGTTCGTAGTTTCAACGCCCTCATAACGCTCATGGGACTGAAATCCACGGTCACCCCTCTTACAAAGCTTATATAGGATTCATCGGCCTTATTATACCTGACTGCATTTGCATAAAACTCTCTTACAAGAGTTGCGTTTACTTTTATGACCGGATCAGTGAGGAGCTCCCATCTCCTCTTTTCCACCTTCTCTGTGATTTCGGGGCACTCAGTTTTTCTGACTTGAATGCCCAGCTCATATATGATCTCCTTATCAACCATCCACCCGAATTGTAATGCATGGTGAAAGGTTCTAAATTTCTTCTCATCGAAAGGGCGTTGCTCCATAGGCTCCTTCCCCTTTCTTCTTTTACAGCTTGACGATGCCATGAATAAATGTTGGTATGTAAAGGTGGTGAGGAGTGTGAGTTGCTGGTGAAATTCAGCCGGTTAAGATGGGGTGTAGTGAAGGGAGTGAATGAGAGTGTTTTTAATGGGGTAAGAGGAGTTGGGTGTCGAAAGTGGGGAGTACAAAGAATGGAAATTGGAATGTGAAGGGAGTATGGAATAAGGACCACTTATATAGGGAGGTGGTGAGTGAATGAAAGGTGTGGATTGATGGAGTGGGTGTATGATGAACGGATGGGGTTTAGCATGGGATGAGCACAAGGATCATCAATTTTATGATGGGGTTGGTTCAGTTTCCAAGCGCGTTCTTCTTCCAATGTTGCATGGCAATATTTCCCAATGCATTCCCCTTGAAGACACGTGTATAGTCCTCTTCTTTTGAAGTGGCCGAACCCTTCCTCCTTCAATTGTCCCATCAATCTTCCTACAAAACAAAAGAAATGTGATTAATGAATGTGTAGATAGTGGCGGCAAAATTTAAAAGGAAAGAATAACTACTTTTTAAAATTTTTGTTTATAAATGGTAAGTGCTATTCATGAATACAAACAAACTGACTAATTAACTGTCCATGTATGCAACATTGGTGACACCAAACTTAGTTTGTGGCACTGTGGTGTAAAAAGTTTTGTTCAAGGCTCTAAGAGTGACATGATATGAATTGCATTTATGCTCTCTTAGTATGCCTTGAACACCAAACTTGTTCTTTACTATGTGCTGCATAAAAAGATTCATTCAAGTATGTGTCAAAGTTGATTTGGAATTCATGTGCCTTGTATTATTAACTACTTTGAAAGCATATAAAACATGGATTGCCTCCCATGAAGCGCTTCTTTAGCGTCACTAGCTTGACGTTCTGACTTTGTCAGGTTGGTTGGTAATGCTTCAAATCTTCCCCCCTCGCAGTAAATCTATCTCCATTGGCTTCATCAAGAATCTCCACATGTTCTAGGGAGAGAATTCTGTTGATGGTGAAAACTTTAGGTAGCTGAGATGGGATGGTGGGGAAGTGAGATGGGATAACTGGGAAATAAGCTGAGATCACTTTATCCCCTGAAGAGAAGTCCTCTGTAGGGATCTTCTTGTTCCTCCACCTCCTTGGTGCTTCTTCTTTGTTTCTTTTACTGTTGCCCTGCTCTTTGTGGCCTCTTTTAACAATGAAATTTTGTTGCTGGTCTCATATGACTCTGGTGGTTTAGGTTCCTCCTGGTTTTCCTTTTGCTGTTACAACTGCTGACTGTCTTGTTCATCAACCAAAGGGATTCCCAGGTGTACAGCTTGTGCTTCAATGCTTGTTTCTTCCACCAGTGCTTTGTCGTGCTCTCCCCTTGGTTCCTTGCTTTCCTGATCTGCTTCTTGTGAGGGTTTGAAGACATTGAATACGAGTTGTTCGTCATGTATCCTCAGTATTAGCTCTCATCGCTCCACATCTATGAGCGCTCTGGCTGTAGCTAGGAATGGTCTTCCCAATATGATTGGGTGAAGGTGACTCTCTTCCATTTACAATATGACAAAGTATGTGGGAAGAAAGTAGTTCCCAACTTTTACCAACATGTTTTCAACCACTCCTACTGCTTGTTTTTGAGTTTTGTCAGCCAGCCTGATGACTACGTCTGTGGGCATTAGCTCATTGATCTGCAGCTTCTTCATAAGGGATAAAGGCATTAAGTTGATGCTTGTTCCCAGGTCACAGAGTCCTTTGTCAAACATTGTTTCTCCTATGGCACAAGGGATGTGAAAACTCCCAGGGTTCTTCCTTTTTGTAGGCAACTCTGGTTGAATGAGAGCATTGCACTCCTTATTCATCACTATTGTTTGCCCTCCTTTGAATGAGCTTTTCCTGGTCAGTAGCTCTTTCATATACTTAATGTATGAGGGCATTTGTTGGAGTGCCTTGATGAATGGTATGTTTACATGGAGAGATGCAAACATATCAAGGAACTTTGAGTATATTCTCTTTTCCACACCACCCTTGAGTCTTTGGGGAAAAGGTGCATAGAGTTTCAGCATCTCCTTCTGTGTAATTTTGGTTTCTTGGTGACCCTCTTCCTGCTTCTCTGCTGAAGTATCTTCAGAGTGTTCAGGGTTTGTTCAGCTCTTCCTCAGTCCCCTTATCACTTATAGTGACCATCTTGCAGTCTTCCCATCTTACTTTCTTTGCTTCACCTCTCGGATTTTTCTCTGTGTCACTTAGGAAGCTGTCAGTGGGTTTGGGAATCTTCTCAGAGAGGTATCCCACTTGAAATTCTAGCCTCTTAATGGTGTCTCCCTGGTTTTTAATATTAGCTCGCACCTCCTCCTTGAACACCTTGTTCTCTTGGAGTTCCTTACATATGCCTTCAAGTAGGGTCACAATCCTTGAGAGTCTATCCTCGGATGATGGTGAGTTGGAGTTGGAGGGATGAGAATGGCCATTTTGGTTTTGATATGGATGTTGAGAGGTGTTGTTAGGTGGGTGCTGGTATGATCTCTGTGTGGAATATTGGTGAGCTGCATTGTTGTTGGGGTTGTGACGTCTCCGATCTTGGCCTTGATCTTGTTGATTTCCCCACCCAAAGTTTGGGTGGTTCCTCCAATCAGGATTATAAGTTTTGAAGTATGGATCATGGGTCTGCCTAAGTGAGTTTCCAATGTAGTTGGCTTATTCCTGCTCACCCTCTGCTTCTGCATTCACTCCTTCTTGGGTTGCTGATGAGGTGGTGATTGCTGCTACTTGGTTCCTCTCCATCTTCTTGGTAAGATCGGCCAGCTGCTTGGTGATTATCTTGTTCTGGGCCAGCAGTGCATTCACATTGTTTAACTCCATCACTCCTCTAGTATTGCCTCTTTCAGAAGCATAGAAGTAATCATTCTCAGCTACAGTCTCAATGACATCTATGGCTTCTTCAATGGTCTTCTTCTTGTTCAGAGATCCCCTAGATGAGTGGTCTACTGCCTTCTTTGATTCATAAGAAAGACCTTCATAGAAAATGTGTAACTACACCTATTCATTGAACATATCTGGCAGGCACCTTCTTGTTAAGTCTTTGAACCTCTCCCATGCTTCATAGAGAGTTTCACCATCTTGTTGCCTGAAGGTTTGTACCTCAGCTCTCAACCTGTTGATTCTTTGAGGAGGTTAGAATCTCGCCAAGAATTTGTTTACCACATCTTCCCAGGTTGTTAAGCTTTCCTTCAGGAAGGATTCCAGCCATTTAGATGCTTTGTCCTTGAGTGAGAAGGGAAACAGAAGCAGTCTGTAGGTGTCAGGATGAACACCATTAGACTTCATAGTATCACATATCCTCAGGAATGTGGTGAGATGCTGATTGGGATCTTCTTGGACACTTCCTCTGAATGAACAGTTGTTCTGAACAAGGGTGATAGTTCAAAGTTATTGGCATGTATGGTTGGCTTTTGGATGCTACTTCCACAGTTTCCTAGGTTTGGATTGATATAAGAGCCTAGAACTCTTCTTTCTTGTCCAGCATGATGCACTGATCCTTCTCTGCCATGGTTGTGAGCCTCTTCTTCATGATGGTTCTCCATATTCTCATCCATGTTTGGTTCAAAATACTCCTTCTCTTCCTCAGCACTAACGACTCTCTTTCCTCTTGCTTCCCTCCTTAGTCTAAGGAAGGTTCTCTCAGGTTCAGAATCAAAGGAAGTTGAAGCCCCGCTTCTTCTACCTGTCATACAACCAACAAAGCACAAGCAAAAAAGAGATAAATGCAGGAAGTATTCTTGTCAGAAATGCTGTTAGTGTGAGTGAAGCAATATATCAAACAGTTAGTAGATTAGTGAACTGAATTGTAACAAATAAGAGAACACCACAAACGGGGAGGGGTAAAGGGAAGAAAATAACTAAAACTGAAAGTAAATCACTCAAATAGAAATTAAATCAAACAAAAAAAATGCTCAATCTAGTTATCCACTAATTTAATCTTTGTTGATACAAAATCAATCCCCGGAAACGGCGCCATAAACTTGATGGATGGAAATTTGTCTCTCAACAAATTTCCCTCGGCAAGTATACCGAATTGTCGTCAAGTAAAAACTCACAATAGAGTGAGGTCGAATCCCACAGGGATTGATTGGTCAAGCAACTTTAATCGGAGGAATGTTCTAGTTGAGCTAAGCAGAAGTTGATTTGAGAGTTGCAGAAAATTAAATGGCGGGAAAGTAAATAGCAGAAATTGTAAATGCTGAAATAAAGAACTGAATATAAATGACAGAAAATAAATTGCAGTCTTAAATGGGAAATGGGGAATTCAGCATAAAAGTAAATGGCAGAAAATAAAGAGAATGGGTAAGATCAGAAATGGGGAATTCATTGGGCTCAGGAGATGTTGCATTCTCCGGATCAAGTTCATTTTCATCTCTTCCTCAATCAATGCATTCATTGATCTCCTTGGCAATCTTAAGTGATTGAATTCCAATTCCTTGGTAATTCAATCTCTCAAATCTTGATCAATAGCCAATTCCTTGGTCTAATTGCTCATGAGAAAAGATGAAGTGTGGTCACTGATTATACCACATGTATTCCCAAATCAAAATGTTGGTAGGATTATATGTCACTATATCCATCTAAACCCCAATTTGGTCCAACATGAGAAAGAATTTCTAGCATGATCTCTTCATTCCTCTTCCAAAGTTTCGAAGAGATCCAAGTATGAATAGCTTCTTTTCCAATACAACTACCCAATTGGATGAAGATTGAAAGCTTTCTAGTAAAATCAAGAGAAAAGAAAGAAGAAGAATAATGAAAACTATTATTGATCCATCAAATTACAACAGAGCTCCCTAACCCAATGAAAGGGGTTTAGTTGTTCATAGCTCTGGAAATGGAAAGCAAAGATGGAAAATACATTCTGAAAGTAAAACTAGAAGTTACAGAGAAAGTAAAATTTTACAAAGAGTGGTTCTCTCTATCCAAAAGCTCTTCTCTAGTTCAAAACTACTCCTATATATACTACTCTTCTGATCTTCTAGTTGGCTCTTCAAGTCTTGGATATGGGCCTTTGGATCTTTGAGTTGAAGCAGTTTGGAATCTTCAGTGGGCTCAGCTTTACTTGCAGAGAAAGTGTGAAGTAGGCATGGACTTTAGCTAGGACGTTAGTGGCGTTAACGTTAAGTGAAAATGTGGGTTCGAGAACGTTAGTGACAATCACCTTTTTCACTAACGTTCCAAAGCCCAAGATGGTTCATGTTAACTTTAACGTTAGTGGCACTAACGTGACCACTAACGTTGCCTCTTGGTCTATCGCAAGCGTTATTGGCGTTTACCTTTGCCAATAATATTGCTCTTAGCCCCCCTTTTCTCATGTTAGAGTCCACGTTAGTATAACTAACGTGGCTCTTAACGTGGGCATGCCTTAGCCTCGAGAGCATTAGTGACACTTACCTTTGTCACTAACGCTCCAAACGCCCTTCTCATGTTAGTGCCTCACGTTAATTGTCTTAACGTGGCCACTAACGTGGTGGTGATTGCCATCTCCAACGTTAGTGACAAAGGTGAGTGTCACTAACGTTGGCTCATCATTTCTTTCCTACACGTTAGCTTCCACGTTAATGCAATTAACGTGGCAACTAACGTGGCTCATAGTGGCTTAGTCTAACGTTAGTGACAAAGGTGAGTGTCACTAACGTTGGCGATTCCTTGCTCCTCCCACGTTAGAGTTCACATTAATGTAGTTAACGTGACTCTTAACGTGGCCAATTGAGCTTAGTCCAACGTTAGTGACAAAGGTGAGTGTCACTAATGTTGGCATTGTCTTCCCTTTCCACGTTAGAGTTCACGTTAACTGAGTTAACGTGACTCTTAACATGGCCAATTGCCAATTTGGAGCGTTAGTGGTATTCACTTTTACCACTAACGCTGGAGCTTCCTTTCTCTCTACGTTAACTACCACGTTAATGTAGTTAACGTGGCAATTAACGTGGGCCATGATGGTTTCGAAGGCGTTATTGGCAATCACTTTTCTCATTAATGTTGCAAGTTTATTCCCATTCCACGTTAGTGGTCACGTTAATTAGATTAACGTGGCTGCTAATGTGGCTCTTCCTTACTTCCTTTGTCCTGAAATTAAGCAAATAAAGTGCATCAAATCTCTAATCCAAGTTATGAGACATGCATTATCCAATTTGTCATTCAATTCATGCATAATTCTCATAAAATCACATGAAATTCACAATGTTTGCTTGAATCAAGATGTAAGTGATTATCTACCCAAAACTTGCTTATTAACTAAGAAAATGCATGAAGCTACCCTAAAACAGTAAAGAAAAGGTCAGTGAAACTGGCCAAAATGCCCTGGCATCAACCACACACCTTCATAAATCAAAGTATTGTAGGATTAAATGTCACAATATCCATCCAACCCCCAACCTAATCCAATGTGAGAAAGCATTTCTAGCGTGATTTCCTCATCCCTCTCTCAAGGATCAGAGGAAACCCAATTATGAACAATTTCTCTGTTGAGACAATTGTTCAATTGGATGAAGACCGAAAGCTTTCTAGTAATATCAAGAGAAAAGACTGAAAAAGAAGAATGAAAACTTCAATTAATCCATTAAATAACAATAGAGCTCTCTAACCCAATGAAAAGAGTTAGTTTGGTTCATTGCTCTAATTAAACAGAGAAGAAAGAAAGTACAAAAAAATAAAGAAGATGATTAAAACTGAAATTGAAACTTCAAATTCATAATTGAAAATTACAACTGAAACTAAACTAATAGAAAAGCAGAAAAGAAAAGAAAAGAAAGAAAAGTGCATGAAAGGTGTGTGTCAGGGGATGTGGATGCATGATTCTGGACTCCCCTCCAATCCAGAATGAGTTTTCCAATCCAGCTAATGCCTATATATAGGCTTACAAAGATGAAAATGCAAATTACAAAATGAATTAAAATTCCTAATCTAGATGCTTCTTGTGCCTTGGATTGAGTGATGTTTGATGGGCTCAGCTTGCTTGTATGATTCAGACGTGTATTGGGGCCTTTACTGGTGTTGCAGCATTTAAATATTGCTCTCAGGCCCTGTCTGTAGTGTTTGCGTCAACGTTGGCATGCAAACATTACCTCCAACGTTTTCCTGGTCATGCGTACCCGTGGGTGACACGTACACGTGACCTTTGTTTTTTTAACATTGAGATGAGCGTTGGAGATAGCGTTGCTGGGCCAACGTTCTACCCATGCGGGCGTGTGGGTGATGCGCACGCATGCCTTGTCTATTCTTCACTTCTCACGCGTACGCGTGGGTGACGCGTACACGTGTCTTGTCAACTTTTCTCTTTTCATGCGTACGCGTGAGTGACGCGTACTGTAACGACCCAATTTTCAGTACGCCTAGGACATACCAGAAACTGAGTGCTACCAATTTGTCATCCTAATTATTATCTATTATTTATTATATGAGCCTGATTCGTTGTTAAAAGCGTAGTTAGTTAGCGAGGTACTTTTTTTTTTTTTGAAAACATTTGGATTAATAGACGAAATCATTCATAAGCAATTCACAACTGATAACAGATAAAACAGTTATAAGCAACCACACATAAATACATCACAAGTAGCTAGCAACATTCAGTTATCCAGCCTTTATTAGAGTAAAGATCTTTAGTTAGGACACCCCTAGATATAGCTAAATAATATCTATATACATATATATACATACAACATCCCAGGTCTTGACCTATTAAAGAGGTCCCTAAGCTGGCACCTAGGCTAGCCTAGACTCTATACTCGCCTAGTCCCCTAAACTACTAAGGCGAGGGAAAGTGCGTTCTAGGTCTTCAAAACTCAAGTCAGGTGGAACGTCATCAAAAGGTAGAACTTCATCTGTTACTCCTCTGCACGATCAGACATTACCATACGGCGTATCTCTGGTACCTCATCAAGTATCCACAAAATAGGAATCTCATACACAGGATTTAGGTTAAAGTTCGCATACAAACGGGGTGTAGATGTTGGCTGGTCTCACCGTATATACATATGAACAGAGAACGATATTCACCCTAGACTCAGAAGACTATCTAGAGCAGAATCCTCTTTGCAGAACCATCATCAACGAGCTACTGTAAGGTACTCTTACTTCCATCAGAAGGGGGAAGGGAGAGAGAAGGGGTAAGAACTGGAGAGTTCTTAGTAGGGTCGGGGTTATTAGTTAAGTTCATTAATTTGTGTCGCTTAGCAGATACATAGCAGAATACCGAGAAGTAGTGAACAGAAGATACAGATAAATAAAGAAAATAGAGAAAACAGAAAGCAAAACACAAACAAAAGAATACAAGAAAACAAAACACAGACACAGTGAATAGAATACAAACAAAGAAAGCATACATTCATTCAACAATCATAACAGAGGAAATGCACAACCAAGTATGATGCATGTCTGTCCTATGTAGGCCATGAGCTCACGTGTCGGTTTACACCCTACAGCCCGACATTACCTAGGAACTAGTCATAGATATGGCTTATTTTCTGTAGGTGAACTTCGGCCTACATAAATAGCACTCCCGTAAGTGAACTTCGGCTTACAGGAATAGTCTAAACACAACACAATAACTTTCTGTAGGTGAACTTCGGCCTACAGAAATAACACCTCTGTAAGTGAACTTCGGCTTACAGAAATAGCACCCCTGTAAGTGAACTTCGACTTACAGGTATCACAACTCTCTGTAGGTGAACTTCGGCCTACAGGAGCAACACCCTGAGATACACAATTGATATTCACTGCAGGTGAACTTCGGCCTACAGGAATAACAACTTACTGTAGGTGAACTTGGGCCTACAGGACTTCTAGGGCCAATGGAAAAGCAGCAGATGAGCATACAACAGAACATCATGCCACAAGGCTTAACTCTTTATTCTTATACTCTTCTTCTTTATTTTCTTTGTGATATTACTCTTTTCTCATTATCATCATTCATTATCATTCCCATTATTCATCATCACTTTCACATTCTTATGCAGTACTTATTTCTTTCTCTGTTCAATCATACTATACAAACTTTACATCTTTCACTTTATCTTTTTACTCTGCTTTGATTAATCTTTTCTCTATATCTCTTTACTTTTCTCTGGTTACTCTGTTCTTTGTGTTTTCTTTACTCTGCTCAGATTTCTCTGCTTAACGTATGTATTTAAAGCTTATGTAAATTTTGGTATGAATAGTTAGCCTGTCCCAAGTATAGGTTCATTAAGTCTATACTGAAACAGTTTAACTTTTCATATAATACCTAACCCTAGTCGCAACTCAAGGACTAACTATGTTGCCCTAGTTTGTTCACTAGTCTCTGTTTGTTTTTCTGTCATTAAAACTTTACAGAATTTTCTTTGGTTTTTATCTTTTCTTTAACTTTTTATCTTTTCTTTATCTTTGCCTCACTATCATGACATTACCACTCCCTAAGTGTTTTATGAAGGTAATTATGAGATTCTGCACTTAAAGTTGTCTTTCTAAAGCTTTTACAGAAAACTGCCTTTTTCGCATTATTTTATTATTTTTATTAAAATATTATTTTAATTAAATATTATTATTTAATATTTTATTATTATTTATTATTTTATTAATATATTTTCGAAAATTACCTTAACTTTACCTTTAACCTTTAAAAATTTACTTTTTACCACCGGTAACTTTTAATATTTCTACTTTTACCACCCTAACTTTCAGAAATTACCATATAACCCCTTAAACACCAAAAAATTTACTTCCTTGCCCTTTCTAAGATCTAAAAGGTGTTCTTCAATGCTCTTCACCACACTCAAAGTGTTCTTCATGTTCTTCATAAATTCTTCAAATTCTTTCTCTGTTTTTACCCGTTTTTCAGTCTTTTCAGCAACCAATTTTTACCATAATTCAAAATAAAATTGCAGCCACTAAAACCCCATCTTTTCTACATGATTTTAACACAAATTGAACCCCAATTTAAGGTCTAGGGTTTGTTTTTCCAGCAGCCATGAAGAACACAAATTCAAAGTTGAATATCATCAAATTTCATCAAATTTTCACCAAAATTTCAACAAGAATTACTCATATTAACAATCAATTTCAAGCATAACCAAACCATATCATAATCACACAACTCAAACACAATCAATCAAGATTAAATTCGTCAATCCCTACCTTGATTTGCTGCTCCAAATTCGGTTAGACTTTCAGGTGGTCCTTAAGCACTTTTTCCTCCTAAAACACATCAAGAACAACTTTAAATCCACAAACTTTCAACTGACCAAATCTCCCTCAGCACGTTAGGAAGAGATATCTCACCTTAGACTTGCTGAAAATTAATATTTCTTGGCCCTCAAGTCAAGTTAAGCATGATTCATAAGGAAGAACATCAAGAAAACACATGTTTTGCATGGTTTTCCTTGAAAACCGAATTGAAGAGGGAGGGAGACAGCCATCTCACCTTATTTCCAGCCTTGATAAGTCACATGGTTATGTAGAGGAAGAAGAGAGGATCATTTTGGTGAAATCGGAGTTTTGATTTGAGTTTTGGTTCAGAAGAAATCAAGATTTGAAGATTAAGTGTTCATGAAATTTTCTCTCTTTTCTCTCCTTTCAATTTCGGCCAAAATGATGAAATGAGACAGCCTTGGAGGTCTTGGGGGTGTAGGGTGAGTTGTGATTGGTTGGCTTGGAGGTGGATTAAAATAATATTAAAATATCTCAGGTGTATAACTACTAAAACTAGATGTATCTGAACACTTGCAAAAACATCTCTAAAAATTATTTTCTGAGCTACTAGCATAAATGATACTAGTAACATATTTATTATGAGAATAAAACATGAATAATGAGGCCTTAGCATTGCTAAAGTCATCAGAGAGTGCTGGTGCTAAGCTGCACCAGTAAATTGTGAAACCGGTTAAACCGGTTTTCTATTTTTAACAAAAATAGACCAGGTAACCTTATAATATCATTCAAGCATTTTCTAATACTAATATAATGATAATATTATACTATTATCTCTCTCCTCTCATAAATCGAGTCCGGTTTGTCAAACTGGGACTATTTACGAAAAACCGAATCAAAACCCCTAACCGATACGGTTCAAAAACTAGGTTCTTCGTGACCGCGTTATCGAGCTTGTCTCAACTAAGGTCCTGAGTTAAAGATAATATAATGACAATGAGGATTGAGATGCTTGATGATACAGAAGAGGTATTCCCTTTACTGATCTTTCGGAGAAATCCGTGTATTCAGAAATGATCTCGCGTACTCGAAAATCAGGGTTGTTACATTCTACCCTCCTAAAAGAAAATTTTGCCCTCAAAATTTAACATGCGCATAAGAAGTTATAGTATTATCTAGAAAAACCATAGTGTGGTACTCACCTCGAGTGGAAGAATTATATGCATTTGTGTTGCCAGCAGTTACGGTAAAAACCCTTCCTTGTTGTTTTGGCCTTGCTAGATCTCGAACAAACTTCCTTGGGCAAATCCTAGCTATGTGTCCAGGTTCTCCGCAAGCATAACAATGGTTTGTTCCATACTAACATGGTATGTTACCATGATCTTTCCCACACCTTGAGCATACTAAAATATCCTGAATTTCCTGAGGTTGACCTCCTTCTTCCTCTCCCAGATTATTGTTGTCGTATTTGCCATTGTTACGAGCGAGAAAGTTACCATTTTGTTGATTCCTATTTTGGCGATGGAACTGACCACTGAACTTAAAGTTACGACCTTGAGGGGCTAGATCTTGAATAAAGTCTCTTCCTGAGGTTTCCTTACGATCTGCTCGAGCTATCGCCACCTTTTTCGAACATTCTTCCACTAGTTTACTTTTATTCACCAGTTCAGCAAAATTTCTTATCTCTAATGGAACTACTGAACTCATCAGATCCTCACGAAGGCCCCCTTCGAACTTCAAACACTTCCATTCTTCAAAGTCAGCAGGATTCCCTTGGCAGATCTTGGAGAAACGGCACAAGTCATCAAACTTACGGGCATATTTTGCAACAGTTGTGTTACCCTGTTTCAGCTGCATAAGTTCCATCTCCTTAGCGTCACGAGCTGCCCTCAGAAAATACTTCTTATAAAATTCATCCTTAAAAGTATTCCAAGGAATATCGCCTTCATCCTGTTGCAACAGTCGCTGTATCCCCTGCCACCAATGCTCAGCTTCTCCTTCCAGCATATAAGTAGCAAACTCCACGTGTTGGCCTTCCGGAACATGCTGCGCTCGTAGTGATCGTTCAATAGCTCGAAACCAATTGTCAGCATCAGTCGCAACGAGTGTACCTTTAAACTTAGGCGGTTTAACCTTCAGAAAAGTCGCAAGGGTCATAGGTCTTTCAAGATGCCCCAAGTTATTCTCATCATTCCCACTATCTTCTCCATGTTCATTCTCATTCCCGTTTCTCACCCCAAGACGTTCAATAACCCTAGCCGTTGCTACTACAGCCTCACACACTGCCTCAGCTACAGCGTTCATGGTAGTCATAAACGTTTCCTGTTCTCTCTCTCGGTTATCACTAGGGGTTCCTTCCCGCGCACTCCGTCTCCGTGGTCTCATTGTAGTCCTGTTCACACCAAACAATCATTATTAAGGTGATCAGTCTTAACACTTCAAGTCAAGTGTGAACATTCCCAGAATGAAAAAACAGAGACAATCATGCAACACATATCACATAGATATCCTATAAGCATGAGACACACAACAGAGTATGCAATGAAGCATAGTCAGTCCACTCCCCAGGCTCTACTGGGAACGAACTGCTCTGATACCAAATTGTAACGACCCAATTTTCAGTACGCCTAGGACATACCAGAAACTGAGTGCTACCAATTTGTCATCCTAATTATTATCTATTATTTATTATATGAGCCTGATTCGTTGTTAAAAGCGTAGTTAGTTAGCGAGGTACTTTTTTTTTTGAAAACGTTTGAATTAATAAACAGAATCATTTATAAGCAATTCACAACTGATAACAGATAAAACAGTTATAAGCAACCACACATAAATACATCACAAGTAGCTAGCAACATTCAGTTATCCAGCCTTTATTAGAGTAAAGATCTTTAGTTAGGACACCCCTAGATATAGCTAAATAATATCTATATACATATATATACATACAACATCCCAGGTCCTGACCTGTTAAAGAGGTCCCTAAGCTGGCACCTAGGCTAGCCTAGACTCTATACTCGCCTAGTCCCTCTAAACTACTAAAGCGAGGGAAAGTACGTTCTAGGTCTTCAAAACTCAAGTCAGGTGGAACGTCATCAAAAGGTAGAACTTCATCTGTTACTCCTCTACACGATCAGACATTACCATACGGCGTATCTCTGGTACCCAAGGTTTTGAAAACTGGACCGGTCATCGAACCGTTCTAGTCACTGGTTTACTGGTTTACTGGTCCAACCGGTCCAACCAGTGGTTCAACCGAAAAAACCATTTTAGAATAAAATAATAAATAAATTATAAATAAACATCCTAAAATATAATTATAGTATAATATAAATCTTAAAATATCTTCGAAATTTAAAACACTACATAAAATATCATCAACTTAATCTATATGATCTTATCAAAATACAAACTCAAAAATAAAATAGTAAAAAAACATATCTAAATATTAAATCCCAACATCATGATTTATCAATCATCAAAATCCATAAGAACTTGTTGCAAATTTGCTTCGGTAGATTAGGATTAGGATTAGCAGCATCATTCGAAATTAATAAAAGTTTTATTAATCTCTATTTGATTAATACTATTATCCAGAACTGAAATTAATAAAAGTTTTATTAATTAAAACAAAATTAAAGACCAGCCACAACACAATGAAAAATCAAAAAATTATCAACATGACCATATCTAAATTCTGCCACCAACATTCAGCAACAAACAAAGCCAGCAAAACCAGCAATAATTAGGAGCCAACAACTACAAATCAAAGCAAAACCAGTAACTACAAAACAAAGAAGTATCCATAACCAGATACAAAATTAAAGACTAGCCATAGCACATTGAAAAATCAAAAAGTTATCAAGATGAGCATATCTAAATTCTGCCACCAACATTCAGCAACAAACAAAGAAATAAAAACAGCAGGACATTCAGCAGCAAAAACACCATTACCAACAGCATTCAGCATTCAGCAACAAAAATTATCATTCAGCAACAAACAGGGAATTCAACAACAAAAATTAGCATTCAACAACAAAGTGTGATCTTATCAAAATACAATCTCAAAAGTTAAATAGTAAAAAGAAATATCTAAATATTAAAAACCAACATGAAGATTTATCAATCATCAAAATCCATAAATTAGAACCTTGTGACCGACTATTATTCGAAATAGGTGGATTAGGATTAGCAGAATCATTTGAATTAGGAGGATTGGCAGACGAATTATTACTCAAACAGGCATTATAAGCAACTGCTTCTTGATTAATACTTTCATCCATAACTAAATTCAATAAATCATAATCCAAATTAAAAACAGCAACAGAACGGCTAGAAATCCAATAATCATCCCTAAGACCATAGAACAGAATCAGTAACAAATCCATTACTCAATTTCAGAAACAAATCCATTACTCAATTTCAGAATCAGTAACAAAAGCACATATTAGAACAGAATCAGTAACATATCAGAAATCAATCACTAACTTCAGAGTTCAGATTCACAAATCCCTAATTTCAGAAATTGCATATTTGAGTAATTTGAAATTTCAGAGTTTAGACCACTAACCTTGACTGAGAAATTATAAAAGCTAGAAATTATAAAACCAATCAGAAATATGGTTAAAGCATTTCATCAAACATGTTGAGTGCGGTAAAATTAAAATGAAATAAGAGAATCAAAAGCTTAATTTCAATGTGATAGAGAAGAGAACAAAACTATTGTAACTTTAATTTAATATATGAAAAAAATCCAAACCACTACCAAATCAAATAATTACTTATTGTAGTAGAAATCAGAAGTTGCAGAGTTTGAAGAAGAGTATTGGTGTTGTCTGTTGTGTGAGTGTATTGTCTGGTGGCTAGTTTAGGGAACTCACGGCGGGGACAACAGAAAGCAGTTCGACGAGTGGAGCACGTGGGTTGGTCGCAGAGTTTGAAGCAGAGCAACGTGGCTTCCAGACGAACGCGAACGGTGAACGACGAGCGAACGCGAACGGCGAAGAACGCGAACGAAGACGCAAACATGAACGGCAAACAAACGGCGACAGAAGCGTGGCTGAGCAGACAAAGACGACGGACGCCGAGCTCGAGGAAGCAACCACGATCGGTGACAGCGAACAGGGGTTGAAGACTTCGAGCACGAGGGAAGCTAGATGACGGATGGCGAGCTTTGAGTGCGACGGACGGCAGTAGTATGCCCCTCCTTGTGGCGGTGGTGTAGGCTTACAGTGATAGGGTTTTGAGGTTAGGTTTGTGATTTCTCTGACTGAAAGAAAGAAAGGGAGAACGGGAGAAAAGAAACGAAGGAGCTTCCCTTTTTGTGTAAACCGGCCGGGTTCCGGTTCGGTCTGACCGGCCGATTTTCGTCCGGTTCAACGGTTTTTAGCCGGTTTTCTAATAGTCGGTTTTATATGCCTGACCGGACCGTTAATACTACCGGTTCGCGGTTAAACCGGTCCGACCGGCCGGTCCGGTCCGGTTTTCAGAACATTGCTGGTACCTCATCAAGTATCCACAAAATAGGAATCTCGTACACAGAATTTAGGTTAAAGTTCGCGTACAAACGGGGTGTAGATGTTGGCTGGTCTCACCGTATATACATATGAACAGAGAACGATATTCACCCTAGACTCAGAAGACTATCTAGAGCAGAATCCTCTTTGCAGAACCATCATCAACGAGCTACTGTAAGGTACTCTTACTTCCATCTGAAGGGGGAAGGGAGAGAGAAAGGGTAAGAACTGGAGAGTTCTTAGTAGGGCCGGGGTTATTAGTTAAGTTCATTAATTTGTGTCGCTTAGCAGATATATAGCAGAATACCGAGAAGCAGTGAACAGAAGATACAGATAAATAAAGAAAATAGAGAAAATAGAAAGCAAAACACAAACAAAAGAATACAAGAAAACAAAACACAGACACAGTGAATAGAATACAAACAAAGAAAGCATACATTCATTCAACAATCATAACAGAGGAAATGCACAACCAAGTATGATGCATGTCTGTCCTATGTAGGCCATGAGCTCACGTGTCGGTTTACACCCTACAGCCCGACATTACCTAGGAACTAGTCCTAGATATGGCTTATTTTCTGTAGGTGAACTTCGGCCTACATAAATAGCACTCCCGTAAGTGAACTTCGGCTTACAGGAATAGTCTAAACACAACACAATAACTTTCTGTAGATGAACTTCGGCCTACAAAAATAACACCTCTGTAAGTGAACTTCGACTTACAGAAATAGCGCCCCTGTAAGTGAACTTCGGTTTACAGGTATCACAACTCTCTGTAGGTGAACTTCGGCCTACAGGAGCAACACCCTGAGATACACAATTGATATTCACTGCAGGTGAACTTCGGCCTACAGGAATAACAACTTACTGTAGGTGAACTTGGGCCTACAGGACTTCTAGGGCCAATGGAAAAGCAGCAGATGAGCATACAACAGAACATCATGCCACAAGGCTTAACTCTTTATTCTTATACTCTTCTCCTTTATTTTCTTTGTGATATTACTCTTTTCTCATTATCATCATTCATTATCATTCCCATTATTCATCATCGCTTTCACATTCTTATGCAGTACTTCTTTCTTTCTCTATTCAATCATACTATACAAACTTTATCTTTCACTTTATCTTTTTACTCTGCTTTGATTAATCTTTTCTCTATATCTCTTTACTTTTCTCTGGTTACTCTGTTCTCTGTGTTTTCTTTACTCTGCTCAGATTTCTCTGCTTAACGTATGTATTTAAAGCTTATGTAAATTTCGGTATGAATAGTTAGCCTGTCCCAAGTATAGGTTCATTAAGTCTATACTGAAACAGTTTAACTTTTCATATAATACCTAACCCTAGTCGCAACTCAAGGACTAACTATGTTGCCCTAGTTTGTTCACTAGTCTCTGTCTGTTTTTCTGTCATTAAAACTTTACAGAATTTTCTTTGGTTTTTATCTTTTCTTTAACTTTTTATCTTTTCTTTATCTTTGCCTCACTATCATGTTATTACCACTCCCTAAGTGTTTTATGAAGGTAATTATGAGATTCTGCACTTAAAGTTGTCTTTCTAAAGCTTTTACAGAAAACTGCCTTTTTCGCATTATTTTATTATTTTTATTAAAATATTATTTTTAATTAAATATTATTATTTAATATTTTATTATTATTTATTATTTTATTAATATATTTTCGAAAATTACCTTAACTTTACATTTAACCTTTAAAAATTCACTTTTTACCACCGGTAACTTTTAATATTTCTACTTTTACCACCCTAACTTTCAGAAATTACCATATAACCCCTTAAACACCAAAAATTTTACTTCCTTGCGCTTTCTAAGATCTAAAAGGTGTTCTTCAATGTTCTTCACCACACTCAAAGTGTTCTTCATGTTCTTCATAAATTCTTCAGATTCTTTCTCTGTTTTTACCCATTTTTCAGTCTTTTCAGCAACCGATTTTTACCCTAATTCAAAATAAAATTGCAGCCACTAAAACCCCATCTTTTCTACATGATTTTAACACAAATTGAACCCCAATTTAAGGTCTAGGGTTTGTTTTTCCAGCAGCCATGAAGAACACAAATTCAAAGTTGAATATCATCAAATTTCATCAAATTTTCACCAAAATTTCAACAAGAATTACTCATATAAACAATCAATTTCAAGCATAACCAAACCATATCATAATCACACAACTCAAACACAATCAATCAAGATTAAATTCGTCAATCCCTACCTTGATTTGCTGCTCCAAATTCGGTTAGACTTTCAGGTGGTCCTTAAGCACTTTTTCCTCCTAAAACACATCAAGAACAACTTTAAATCCACAAACTTTCAACTGACCAAATCTCCCTCAGCACGTTAGGAAGAGATATCTCACCTTAGACTTGCTGAAAATTAATATTTCTTGGCCCTCAAGTCAAGTTAAGCATGATTCATAAGGAAGAACATCAAGAAAACACATGTTTTGCATGGTTTTCCTTGAAAACCGAATTGAAGAGGGAGGGAGACAGCCATCTCACCTTATTTCCAGCCTTGATAAGTCACATGGTTATGTAGAGGAAGAAGAGAGGATCATTTTGGTGAAATCGGAGTTTTGATTTGAGTTTTGGTTCAGAAGAAATCAAGATTTGAAGATTAAGTGTTCATGAAATTTTCTCTCTTTTCTCTCCTTTCAATTTCGGCCAAAATGATGAAATGAGACAGCCTTGGAGGTCTTGGGGGTGTAGGGTGAGTTGTGATTGGTTGGCTTGGAGGTGGATTAAAATAATATTAAAATATCTCAGGTGTATAACTACTAAAACTAGATGTATCAGAACACTTGCAAAAACATCTCTAAAAATTATTTTCTGAGCTACTAGCATAAATGATACTAGTAACATATTTATTATGAGAATAAAACATGAATAATGAGGCCTTAGCATTGCTAAAGTCATCAGAGAGTGCTGGTGCTAAGCTGCACCAGTAAATTGTGAACCCGGTTAAACCGGTTTTCTGTTTTTAACAAAAATAGACCAGGTAACCTTATAATATCATTCAAGCATTTTCTAATACTAATATAATGATAATATTATACTATTATCTCTCTCCTCTCATAAATCGAGTCCGGTTTGTCAAACTGGGACTATTTACGAAAAACCGAATCAAAACCTCTAACCGATACGGTTCAAAAACTAGGTTCTTCGTGACCGTGTTATCGAGCTTGTCTCAACTAAGGTCCTGAGTTAAAGATAATATAATGACAATGAGGATTGAGATGCTTGATGATACAGAAGAGGTATTCCCTTTACTGATCTTTCGGAGAAATCCGTGTATTCAGAAATGATCTCGCGTACTCAAAAATCAGGGTTGTTACATTCTACCCTCCTAAAAGAAAATTTTGCCCTCAAAATTTAACATGCGCATAAGAAGTTATAGTATTATCTAGAAAAACCATAGTGTGGTACTCACCTCGAGTGGAAGAATTATATGCATTTGTGTTGCCAGCAGTTACGGTAAAAACCCTTCCTTGTTATTTTGGCCTTGCTAGATCTCGAACAAACTTCCTTGGGCAAATCCTAGCTATGTGTCCAGGTTCTCCGCAAGCATAACAATGGTTTGTTCCATACTAACATGGTATGTTACCATGATCTTTCCCACACATTGAGCATACTGAAATATCCTGAATTTCCTGAGGTTGACCTCCTTCTTCCTCTCCTAGATTATTGTTGTCGTATTTGCCATTGTTACGAGCGAGAAAGTTACCATTTTGTTAATTCCTATTTTGGCGATGGAACTGACCACTGAACTTAAAGTTACGACCTTGAGGGGCTAGATCTTGAATAAAGTCTCTTCCTGAGGTTTCCTTACGATCTGCTCGAGCTATCGCCACCTTTTTCGAACATTCTTCCACTAGTTTACTTTTATTCACCAGTTCAGCAAAATTTCTTATCTCTAATGGAACTACTGAACTCATCAGATCCTCACGAAGGCCCCCTTCGAACTTCAAACACTTCCATTCTTCAAAGTCAGCAGGATTCCCTTGGCAGATCTTGGAGAAACGGCACAAGTCATCAAACTTACGGGCATATTTTGCAACAGTTGTGTTACCCTGTTTCAGCTGCATAAGTTCCATCTCCTTAGCGTCACGAGCTGCCCTCGGAAAATACTTCTTATAAAATTCATCCTTAAAAGTATTCCAAGGAATATCGCCTTCATCCTGTTGCAACAGTCGCTGTATCCCCTGCCACCAATGCTCAGCTTCTCCTTCCAGCATATAAGTAGCAAACTCCACGTGTTGGCCTTCCGGAACATGCTGCGCTCGTAGTGATCGTTCAATAGCTCGAAACCAATTGTCAGCATCAGTCGCAACGAGTGTACCTTTAAACTTAGGCGGTTTAACCTTCAGAAAAGTCGCAAGGGTCATAGGTCTTTCAAGATGCCCCAAGTTATTCTCATCATTCCCACTATCTTCTCCATGTTCATTCTCATTCCCGTTTCTCACCCCAAGACGTTCAATAACCCTAGCCGTTGCTACTACAGCCTCACACACTGCCTCAGCTACAGCGTTCATGGTAGTCATAAACGTTTCCTGTTCTCTCTCTCGGTTATCACTAGGGGTTCCTTCCCGCGCACTCCGTCTCCGTGGTCTCATTGTAGTCCTGTTCACACCAAACAATCATTATTAAGGTGATCAATCTTAACACTTCAAGTCAAGTGTGAACATTCCCAGAATGAAAAAACAGAGACAATCATGCAACACATATCACATAGATATCCTATAAGCATGAGACACACAACAGAGTATGCAATGAAGCATAGTCAGTCCACTCCCCAGGCTCTACTGGGAACGAACTGCTCTGATACCAAATTGTAACGACCCAATTTTCAGTACGCCTAGGACATACCAGAAACTGAGTGCTACCAATTTGTCATCCTAATTATTATCTATTATTTATTATATGAGCCTGATTCGTTGTTAAAAGCGTAGTTAGTTAGCGAGGTACTTTTTTTTTTGAAAACGTTTGAATTAATAAACAGAATCATTTATAAGCAATTCACAACTGATAACAGATAAAACAGTTATAAGCAACCACACATAAATACATCACAAGTAGCTAGCAACATTCAGTTATCCAGCCTTTATTAGAGTAAAGATCTTTAGTTAGGACACCCCTAGATATAGCTAAATAATATCTATATACATATATATACATACAACATCCCAGGTCCTGACCTGTTAAAGAGGTCCCTAAGCTGGCACCTAGGCTAGCCTAGACTCTATACTCGCCTAGTCCCTCTAAACTACTAAAGCGAGGGAAAGTACGTTCTAGGTCTTCAAAACTCAAGTCAGGTGGAACGTCATCAAAAGGTAGAACTTCATCTGTTACTCCTCTACACGATCAGACATTACCATACGGCGTATCTCTGGTACCCAAGGTTTTGAAAACTGGACCGGTCATCGAACCGTTCTAGTCACTGGTTTACTGGTTTACTGGTCCAACCGGTCCAACCAGTGGTTCAACCGAAAAAACCATTTTAGAATAAAATAATAAATAAATTATAAATAAACATCCTAAAATATAATTATAGTATAATATAAATCTTAAAATATCTTCGAAATTTAAAACACTACATAAAATATCATCAACTTAATCTATATGATCTTATCAAAATACAAACTCAAAAATAAAATAGTAAAAAAACATATCTAAATATTAAATCCCAACATCATGATTTATCAATCATCAAAATCCATAAGAACTTGTTGCAAATTTGCTTCGGTAGATTAGGATTAGGATTAGCAGCATCATTCGAAATTAATAAAAGTTTTATTAATCTCTATTTGATTAATACTATTATCCAGAACTGAAATTAATAAAAGTTTTATTAATTAAAACAAAATTAAAGACCAGCCACAACACAATGAAAAATCAAAAAATTATCAACATGACCATATCTAAATTCTGCCACCAACATTCAGCAACAAACAAAGCCAGCAAAACCAGCAATAATTAGGAGCCAACAACTACAAATCAAAGCAAAACCAGTAACTACAAAACAAAGAAGTATCCATAACCAGATACAAAATTAAAGACTAGCCATAGCACATTGAAAAATCAAAAAGTTATCAAGATGAGCATATCTAAATTCTGCCACCAACATTCAGCAACAAACAAAGAAATAAAAACAGCAGGACATTCAGCAGCAAAAACACCATTACCAACAGCATTCAGCATTCAGCAACAAAAATTATCATTCAGCAACAAACAGGGAATTCAACAACAAAAATTAGCATTCAACAACAAAGTGTGATCTTATCAAAATACAATCTCAAAAGTTAAATAGTAAAAAGAAATATCTAAATATTAAAAACCAACATGAAGATTTATCAATCATCAAAATCCATAAATTAGAACCTTGTGACCGACTATTATTCGAAATAGGTGGATTAAGATTAGCAGAATCATTTGAATTAGGAGGATTGGCAGACGAATTATTACTCAAACAGGCATTATAAGCAACTGCTTCTTGATTAATACTTTCATCCATAACTAAATTCAATAAATCATAATCCAAATTAAAAACAGCAACAGAACGGCTAGAAATCCAATAATCATCCATAAGACCATAGAACAGAATCAGTAACAAATCCATTACTCAATTTCAGAAACAAATCCATTACTCAATTTCAGAATCAGTAACAAAAGCACATATTAGAACAGAATCAGTAACATATCAGAAATCAATCACTAACTTCAGAGTTCAGATTCACAAATCCCTAATTTCAGAAATTGCATATTTGAGTAATTTGAAATTTCAGAGTTTAGACCACTAACCTTGACTGAGAAATTATAAAAGCTAGAAATTATAAAACCAATCAGAAATATGGTTAAAGCATTTCATCAAACATGTTGAGTGCGGTAAAATTAAAATGAAATAAGAGAATCAAAAGCTTAATTTCAATGTGATAGAGAAGAGAACAAAACTATTGTAACTTTAATTTAATATATGAAAAAAATCCAAACCACTACCAAATCAAATAATTACTTATTGTAGTAGAAATCAGAAGTTGCAGAGTTTGAAGAAGAGTATTGGTGTTGTCTGTTGTGTGAGTGTATTGTCTGGTGGCTGGTTTAGGGAACTCACGGCGGGGACAACAGAAAGCAGTTCGACGAGTGGAGCACGTGGGTTGGTCGCAGAGTTTGAAGCAGAGCAACGTGGCTTCCAGACGAACGCGAACGGTGAACGACGAGCGAACGCGAACGGCGAAGAACGCGAACGAAGACGCAAACATGAACGGCAAACAAACGGCGACAGAAGCGTGGCTGAGCAGACAAAGACGACGGACGCCGAGCTCGAGGAAGCAACCACGATCGGTGACAGCGAACAGGGGTTGAAGACTTCGAGCACGAGGGAAGCTAGATGACGAATGGCGAGCTTTGAGTGCGACGGACGGCAGTAGTATGCCCCTCCTTGTGGCGGTGGTGTAGGCTTACAGTGATAGGGTTTTGAGGTTAGGTTTGTGATTTCTCTGACTGAAAGAAAGAAAGGGAGAACGGGAGAAAAGAAATGAAGGAGCTTCCCTTTTTGTGTAAACCGGCCGGGTTCCAGTTCGGTCTGACCGGCCGATTTTCGTCCGGTTCAACGGTTTTTAGCCGATTTTCTAATAGTCGGTTTTATATGCCTGACCGGACCGTTAATACTACCGGTTCGCAGTTAAACCGGTCCGACCGGCCAGTCCGGTCCGGTTTTCAGAACATTGCTGGTACCTCATCAAGTATCCACAAAATAGGAATCTCGTACACAGAATTTAGGTTAAAGTTCGCGTACAAACGGGGTGTAGATGTTGGCTGGTCTCACCGTATATACATATGAACAGAGAACGATATTCACCCTAGACTCAGAAGACTATCTAGAGCAGAATCCTCTTTGCAGAACCATCATCAACGAGCTACTGTAAGGTACTCTTACTTCCATCTGAATGGGGAAGGGAGAGAGAAAGGGTAAGAATTGGAGAGTTCTTAGTAGGGCCGGGGTTATTAGTTAAGTTCATTAATTTGTGTCGCTTAGCAGATATATAGCAGAATACCGAGAAGCAGTGAACAGAAGATACAGATAAATAAAGAAAATAGAGAAAATAGAAAGCAAAACACAAACAAAAGAATACAAGAAAACAAAACACAGACACAGTGAATAGAATACAAACAAAGAAAGCATACATTCATTCAACAATCATAACAGAGGAAATGCACAACCAAGTATGATGCATGTCTGTCCTATGTAGGCCATGAGCTCACGTGTCGGTTTACACCCTACAGCCCGACATTACCTAGGAACTAGTCCTAGATATGGCTTATTTTCTGTAGGTGAACTTCGGCCTACATAAATAGCACTCCCGTAAGTGAACTTCGGCTTACAGGAATAGTCTAAACACAACACAATAACTTTCTGTATGTGAACTTCGGCCTACAAAAATAACACCTCTGTAAGTGAACTTCGACTTACAGAAATAGCGCCCCTGTAAGTGAACTTCGGTTTACAGGTATCACAACTCTCTGTAGATGAACTTCGGCCTACAGGAGCAACACCCTGAGATACACAATTGATATTCACTGCAGGTGAACTTCGGCCTACAGGAATAACAACTTACTGTAGGTGAACTTGGGCCTACAGGACTTCTAGGGCCAATGGAAAAGCAGCAGATGAGCATACAACAGAACATCATGCCACAAGGCTTAACTCTTTATTCTTATACTCTTCTCCTTTATTTTCTTTGTGATATTACTCTTTTCTCATTATCATCATTCATTATCATTCCCATTATTCATCATCACTTTCACATTCTTATGCAGTACTTCTTTCTTTCTCTATTCAATCATACTATACAAACTTTATCTTTCACTTTATCTTTTTACTCTGCTTTGATTAATCTTTTCTCTATATCTCTTTACTTTTCTCTGGTTACTCTGTTCTCTGTGTTTTCTTTACTCTGCTCAGATTTCTCTGCTTAACGTATGTATTTAAAGCTTATGTAAATTTCGGTATGAATAGTTAGCATGTCCCAAGTATAGGTTCATTAAGTCTATACTGAAACAGTTTAACTTTTCATATAATACCTAACCCTAGTCGCAACTCAAGGACTAACTATGTTGCCCTAGTTTGTTCACTAGTCTCTGTCTGTTTTTCTGTCATTAAAACTTTACAGAATTTTCTTTGGTTTTTATCTTTTCCTTAACTTTTTATCTTTTCTTTATCTTTGCCTCACTATCATGTTATTACCACTCCCTAAGTGTTTTATGAAGGTAATTATGAGATTCTGCACTTAAAGTTGTCTTTCTAAAGCTTTTACAGAAAACTGCCTTTTTCGCATTATTTTATTATTTTTATTAAAATATTATTTTTAATTAAATATTATTATTTAATATTTTATTATTATTTATTATTTTATTAATATATTTTCGAAAATTACCTTAACTTTACATTTAACCTTTAAAAATTCACTTTTTACCACCGGTAACTTTTAATATTTCTACTTTTACCACCCTAACTTTCAGAAATTACCATATAACCCCTTAAACACCAAAAATTTTACTTCCTTGCGCTTTCTAAGATCTAAAAGGTTTTCTTCAATGTTCTTCACCACACTCAAAGTGTTCTTCATGTTCTTCATAAATTCTTCAGATTCTTTCTCTGTTTTTACCCATTTTTCAGTCTTTTCAGCAACCGATTTTTACCATAATTCAAAATAAAATTGCAGCCACTAAAACCCCATATTTTCTACATGATTTTAACACAAATTGAACCCCAATTTAAGGTCTAGGGTTTGTTTTTCCAGCAGCCATGAAGAACACAAATTCAAAGTTGAATATCATCAAATTTCATCAAATTTTCACCAAAATTTCAACAAGAATTACTCATATAAACAATCAATTTCAAGCATAACCAAACCATATCATAATCACACAACTCAAACACAATCAATCAAGATTAAATTCGTCAATCCCTACCTTGATTTGCTGCTCCAAATTCGGTTAGACTTTCAGGTGGTCCTTAAGCACTTTTTCCTCCTAAAACACATCAAGAACAACTTTAAATCCACAAACTCTCAACTGACTAAATCTCCCTCAGCACGTTAGAAAGAGATATCTCACCTTAGATTTGCTGAAAATTAATGTTTCTTGGCCCTCAAGTCAAGTTAAGCATGATTCCTAAGGAAGAACATCAAGAAAACACATGTTTTGCATGGTTTTCCTTGAAAACCGAATTGAAGAGGGAGGGAGACAGCCATCTCACCTTATTTCCAGCCTTGATAAGTCACATGGTTATGTAGAGGAAGAAGAGAGGATCATTTTGGTGAAATCGGAGTTTTGATTTGAGTTTTGGTTCAGAAGAAATCAAGATTTGAAGATTAAGTGTTCATGAAATTTTCTCTCTTTTCTCTCCTTTCAATTTCGGCCAAAATGATGAAATGAGACAGCCTTGGAGGTCTTGGGGGTGTAGGGTGAGTTGTGATTGGTTGGCTTGGAGGTGGATTAAAATAATATTAAAATATCTCAGGTGTATAACTACTAAAACTAGATGTATCGGAACACTTGCAAAAACATCTCTAAAAATTATTTTCTGAGCTACTAGCATAAATAACACTAGTAACATATTTATTATGAGAATAAAACATGAATAATGAGGCCTTAGCATTGCTAAAGTCATCAGAGAGTGCTGGTGCTAAGCTGCACCAGTAAATTGTGAACCCGGTTAAACCGGTTTTCTGTTTTTAACAAAAACAGACCAGGTAACCTTATAATATCATTCAATCATTTTCTAATACTAATATAATGATAATATTATACTATTATCTCTCTCCTCTCATAAATCGAGTCCGGTTTGTCAAACTGAGACTATTTACGAAAAACCGAATCAAAACCCCTAACCGATACGGTTCAAAAACTAGGTTCTTCGTGACCGCGTTATCGAGCTTGTCTCAACTAAGGTCCTGAGTTAAAGATAATATAATGACAATGAGGATTGAGATGCTTGATGATACAGAAGAGGTATTCCCTTTACTGATCTTTCGGAGAAATCCGTGTATTCAGAAATGATCTCGCGTACTTGAAAATCAGGGTTGTTACACGTACGTGTGGCCTCTTATTTTGCACTTCTCACGCATACGAATATGTGTGGCATTTGATTTTTCCAGGCTTCTTTTTCGCGCACGTTGGGTGTAACGGTGGATCACCAACGTTCCCTCCAACATTGCTTCCTCAATTAGACGACTCTAAATGCTTTGTTTTCAAGTATTACCACTTGATACATAAGCACCAGAAGCATTTAATTAGAGGACTCTTTTAGTACATTTTGTTTCTTATCTTCTTGACTCTTTAATCATTGATGCTCAGAGCCTTGAGCTTTGAGGGAGTGCCTTTGCACTTTAGCCTAACCTTGACTCTAAGTGTTTTGTTTTCAAGCTTTTTGCTTGATACATAAACACCACAAGTACTTAACAAATGAATTGTCATTGGTACTCAGAGCCTTCAGCTTTCTCGTTCTTTCCCTTCTCTTTTTCTTGCCTTAATTGCAATTGCTTCTTCAAGGTTTTCATGATATCAAAAATTTCACAAAATGTCCTAGATGAAAACTTTAATTTAAATAAATTCAAATGCAATTGAGCAACAATAGTCATGCTAGCTTCCCAATACTCATAAGCTCATGTTAACTTCTTCTTTAAGGACCTTATTTATTTATGATCATGAAACTAAATTGCTTTGTACTCACAAAATTCAAGATGGCAATCATAATATCACAACAACATGTTACAGTTCAAACATAAAACTATGCTTATTCACAAGGAGCAATCACACATACATACAAAGAAGATAGAAGACAGACATGCAACTTAAAATACTGGGAATAAATAAGAGGAAAAAGGAACTTTACCACCTTGTAGTTCATCTTCATCGTTGTTGTCCTTCACCTCCTATTCTTCCCTTTTGCACACCAATTTAGGATGATTGCCTATCTTCAAGCAATGAATAAAGCAGTGGTGGTGGGGTCTATGATGGGTCATGAATGTCTTACACACTGAGATGTGAGTGATATATGTGGTTAAGCAACCAAAAATTAAAGATCACACTGCAGGCCTAAGAAGCAAAGGCATTATGATTAGACAAACAAGTGATGTTGCTGGATATATTGCACAAAAAAAATGAGTGGCACACCAAACTTAGTGTGACACTTTCTCTTAGAATTGATGCAAGTATCCAAAAAGATTGAAAAACAGATTGTTCTAGGGAAACACCAAACTTAGAATGTGACCATATATGCCAACTTTTATTTGAAAGAAAGCAAAGTACAAGAAATTGTTATATGTGCTAATAACACAATCACCAAGAGCTAGAGGTGTCACAAACAGGGGCTTCTTAGTGAGGCATTAACACAAGCAGTCCAGAAGCAAGAAAAAATAAAGAACAAAAGCAATTAAATGAACAGAAAGAAAATTTCTAATCTAGGCAATCAACCAACCAGTAGATTGTCAATCACATTAATCCCTAGCAACGGCGCCAAAAATTTGATACGCGAAAAGTAAGTTCTGCGCAATAACTACCGGCAAGTGCACCGAGTCGTATCAAGTAATAGAACTCACAAAAGAGTGTGGTCGATCCCACGAGGATTAATGGATTAAGCAATCAATAGTTGATTAATTAACCTAGTTAGACAAGCATAATTGGAGTAATGAGCAACAGGAAGTGTAAATTAACAGAAAAGGAATGTGCAGAGAAGTACAGAAAAGTAAATTGACATAAATGTAAAGTGTAGAATGTAAATGACAGAAAGTAAATGTAAGAACTAAAAATAAAAAGAACATTGGGATCAAGAGATATTGAAATTCTCCGGATCAAGTTTATCATCATCTCTTCCTCAATCAATGCATTCATTGTTCTTCTTGACAATCTTAGGTGATTGGATCCCAATGTCTTGGCTCACCAATCTCTCTAAGCTTGAACAATTTTCCAATGTCTTGGTTTAATTTTTCACGGGAAGAGATGAAGCTTGGTCACTGATTATACCACACACCTTCATAGATCAAAGTATTGCTAGGATTAAATGTCACAATATCCATCCAACCCCCAACCTAATCCAATGTCAGAAAGCATTTCTAGCGTGATTTCCTCATCCCTCTCTCAAAGATCAGAGGAAACCCAATTATGAACAATTTCTCTGTCGAGACAATTATTCAATTGGATAAAGACCGAAAGCTTTCTAGTAAGATTAAGAGAAAAGACTGAAAAAGAAGAATGAAAACTACAATTAATCCTTTAAATAACAATAGAGCTCTCTAACCCAATAAAAAGAGTTAGTTTGGTTCATTGCTCTAATTAAATAGAGAAGAAACAAAGTGCAGAAAAATAAAGATGATTAAAACTGAAATTGAAACTTCAAATTCATAATTGAAAATTACAACTGAAACTAAACTACCAGAAAAATAGAAAAGAAAAGAATAGAAAGAAAAGTGCATGAAAGGTGTGTGTCAGGGGATGTGGATGCATGATTCTGGACTCCTCTCCAATCGAGAATGAGTTCTCCAATCCAGCTATTGCCTATATATAGGTTAACAAAGATGAAAATGCAAATTACAAAATGAATTAAAATTCCTAATCTAGATGCTTCTTGTGCCTTCGATTGAGTGATGTTTGATGGGCTCAGCTTGCTTGCATGATTTAGGGGTGTATTGGGGCCTTTACTGGTGTTGTAACATTTAAAAATTTCTCCCAGGCCATGTCTATAGCATTTGCGTCAACGTTGGCATGCAAACGTTACCTCCAACATTTTCCTAGTCACGCGTACGCATGGGTGATGCGTACGCGTGATCCTTCTTTTGTTAACGTTGAGATGAGCGTTGGAGATAGCGTTGATGGGCCAACGTTCTACCCACGCGTGCGTGTGGGTGACACGCATGTGTGCCTTGTCTACTCTTCACTTCTCACGCGTACGCGTGGGTGACGTGTACACGTGTCTTGTCAACTTTTCTCTTTTCATGCATACGCGTGAGTGACGTGTATGCGTGGCCTCTGATTTTGCACTTCTCACGCATAAGTGATGACCGGATAATTTATACGCTTTTTGGCATTGTTTTTAGTATGTTTTTAGTAGAATCTAGTTACTTTTAGGGATGTTTTCATTAGTTTTTATGTTAAATTCACATTTCTGGGCTTTACTATGAGTTTGTGTGTTTTTCTGTGATTTCAAGTAATTTCTGGCTGAAATTGAGGGACTTGAGCAAAAATCAGATTCAGAGGCAGAAGAAGGACTGCTGATGCTGTTGGATTCTAACCTCCCTGCACTCAAAGTAGATTTTCTGGAGCTACAGAACTCAAACTGGCGCGCTTCTAATTGCGTTGGAAAGTAGACATCCAGGGCTTTCCAGCAATATATAATAGTTCATACTTTGGCCGAGTTTAGACGACGTAAAAGGGCGTTGAACACCAGTTCAATGCTGCTGTCTGGAGTTAAACGCCAGAAACACGTCACAAGCCAGAGTTGAACGCCAGAAATACGTTACAAACTGGCGTTCAACTCCAAGATTGACCTCTACACGAGTAACATTCAAGCTCAGCCCAAGCACACACCAAGTGGGCTCCGGAAGTGGATTTATGCATCAATTACTTACTTCTGTAAACCCTAGTAACTAGTTTAGTATAAATAGGACTTTTTACTATTGTATTAGACATCTTTGATCAATTTTATGCTATCTTAGATCATGGGGGCTGGCCATTCGGCCATGCCTGAACCTTTCACTCATGTATTTTTAACGGTAGAGTTTCTGCACTCCATAGATTAAGGTGTGGAGCTCTGCTGTTCCTCATGAATTAATGCAAAGTACTACTGTTTTTCTATTCAATTCAACTTATTCCGCTTCTAAGATATTCATTCGCACTTCAACCTGAATGTGATGAACGTGACAATCATCATCATTCCCTATGAACGCGTGCCTGACAACCACTTCCGTTCTACCTTAGATTGAATGAGTATCTCTTGGATCTCTTAATCAAAATTTTCGTGGTATAAGCTAGATTGATGGCGGCATTCATGAGAGTCCGGAAAGTCTAAACCTTGTCTGTGGTATTCCGAGTAGGACTTTGGGATTGAATGACTGTGACGAACTTCAAACTCGCGAGTGCTGGGTGTAGTGACAGACGCAAAAGGAGGGTAAATCCTATTCCAGCATGATCGAGAACCTCAGATGATTAGCCGTGCTGTGACAGAGCATTTGGACCATTTTCACAAGAGGATAGGATGCAGCCATTGGCAAGGGTGATGCCTCCAGACGATTAGCCATGCAGTGACAGCGCATCGGACCATTTTCCAGAGAGGATTAAAAGTAGCCATTGACAACGGTGATGTCCTTACATAAAGTCAGCCATGGAAAGGAGTAAGATTGATTGGATGAAGATAGCAGGAAAGCAAAGGTTCAGAGGAACGAATGCATCTCTATACGCTTATCTGAAATTCTAACCAATGAATTACATAAGTATTTCTATCCTTATTTTCTATTTATTATTTATGTTCAAAAACTCCATAACTATTTGATATCCGCAGCTTGCTTCTAGCCGACAATCTCTGTGGGATCGACCCTTACTCACGTAAGGTTTATTACTTGGACGACCCAGTGCACTTGCTGGTTAGTTGAATCGAAGTTGTGAATGAAAAACGATTTATTAAGACATGCGTACAGAGTTTTTGGCGCCGTTGCCTGAGATCACAATTTCGTGCACCAAGTTTTTGGCGCCGTTGTCGGGGGATTGTTCGAGTTTGAACAACTGACGGTTCATCTTGTTGCTCAGATTAGGTAATTTTCTTTCTGTTTTATTTTCAAAAATTTTTCAAAAACCTTTCAAAAATTTCTCATCTGTTTTCGAAAAAAAAAATTTTTAAAATCAATGTTTTCAAAAATATATTTTTCTTCAGAATTTTTAAGAATGAATTCTAGTGTTTCATGATGATTTGTTGAATCCTGGCTGGCTGTAAGCCATGTCTAATCTTTTGGACTGGGGTTTCAACTTATCATCACAAGAGCTTGTTGATTCTCACACACTTAGTTGCTCTATACATGGAAAGTATAAATATCTTCTAAAGCTTGACTGGCTATTAAGCCATGTCTAACCCTCAGATTGGAGCTTTAGACTAAGAATTGAAGATTCCTGGAATTCATATTAAAGATTTTGGAATCCTTATTTTTCTTTTTTTTTTTCAAATTAATTTTCGAAAAATCCAAAAAAATCATAAAATCATAAAAATAAAAAAAAATATTTTGTGTTTCTTATTTGAGTCTTGAGTCAATTTTTAAGTTTGGTGTCAATTGCATACTCATCTTGCATTTTTCGAAAATAGCATTCATGCATTCATGGTGTTCTTCATGATCTTCAGGTTGTTCTTGGTAAGTCTTCTTGTTTGATCTTGATGTTTTCATGTTTTGAGTCTTTTCTTGTTTTTCATATGCATTCTTGCATTCATAGTGTCTATACATGAAAAATTTTTAAGTTGGGTGTCTTGCATGTTTTCTTTGCATTAAAAATTTTTCAAAAATAAGTTCTTGATGTTCATCTTGACATTCAAAGTGTTCTTGGTGTTCATCTTGACATTCATAGCATTCTTGCATGCATTCATTGTTTTGATCTAAAAATTTTTATGCATTGCATCAATTTCATGTTTTTCTCTCTCATCATAAAAATTCAAAAAAATCAAAAAAATATCTTCCCCTTTTCCTCTCTTAAAATTTCGAAAATTAGATTTGACTTTTTCAAAAATTTTTAAAATCTAGTTGTTTTTATGAGTCAAATCAAATTTTCAATTTAAAAATCTTATCTTTTTCAAAATCTTTTTCAAAAATCAAATCTTTTTCATTTTTCTTAATTATTTTCGAAAATTTTTAAAAATATTTTTCAAAAATCTTTTTCTTATCTTTATCTCCTAATTTTCGAAAATAACATCATCAATTAATGTTTTGATTCAAAAATTTCAAGTTTGTTACTTGCTTGTTAAGAAAGATTCAAACTTTAAGTTCTAGAATCATATCTTGTGATTTCTTGTGAATCAAGTCATTAATTGTGATTTTAAAAATCAAATCTTTTTTCAAAACTAATTTCAATCATATCTTTTCAAAAATATCTCTTTATCTTATCTTTTTCAAAATTTGAATTTAAAATATCCTTTCTAACTTCTTATCTTCTTATCTTTTCAAAATTGATTTTCAAATTTGTTTTAACTAACTAACTAACTAACTTTTTGTTTGTTTCTTATCTTCTTCAAAACTACCTAACTAACTCTCTCTCTCTCTCTAATTTTCGAAAATATCTTCCCTCTTTTTCAAAATTTCTTTTTAATTAACTAATTATTTTAATTTTTTATTTTAATTTTCAAAAAAATTACTAACCTTTTTCAAAAACTATTTTCGAAAATCACTAACTCTTTTTCAAAAATTATTTTTGAAAATTCTTTCTCTCTCTTATCTCCTTCTATTTATTTATTCATCTACTAACACTTCATCTCACCCAAATTCGAACCCCCTCTTCCATCTGTGTTCGAATTTTTTTCTTCTTCTTTTCTTCTACTCACACAGGGACCTCTATACTGTGGTAAAAAGGACCCCTATTATTATTATTTTTTTTGTCCCTCTTTTTCATATGAGCAGGAGCAAGGACAAGAACATTCTTGTAGAAGCAGATCCAGAACCTGAAAGGACTCTGAAGAGGAAACTAAGAGAAGCTAAATTACAACAATCCAGCAAGCACCTTTCAGAAATTTTCGAACAAGAAGAGGAGATGGCAGCCGAAAATAATAATAATGCAAGGAGGATGCTTGGTAACTTTACTGCACCTAATTCCAATTTACATGGAAGAAGCATCTCCATTCCTACCATTGGAGCAAACAATTTTGAGCTTAAACCTCAATTAGTTTCTCTGATGCAGCAGAACTGCAAGTTTCATGGACTTCCATCTGAAGATCTTTTTCAGTTCTTAACTGAATTCTTGCAGATATGTGATACTGTTAAGACTAATGGAGTAGATCCTGAAGTCTACAGGCTCATGCTTTTCCCTTTTGCTGTAAGAGACAGAGCTAGAGTATGGTTGGACTCTCAACCTAAGGATAGCCTGAACTCTTGGGATAAGCTGGTCAAGGCTTTCTTAGCCAAGTTCTTTCCTCCTCAAAAGGTGAGTAAGCTTAGAGTGGATTTTCAGACCTTCAGACAGAAAGAAGGTGAATCCCTCTATGAAGCTTGGGAGAGATACAAAGAACTGACCAAAAAGTGTCCTTCTGACATGCTTTCAGAATGGACCATCCTGGACATATTCTATGACGGTCTGTCTGAATTAGCTAAAATGTCATTGGACACCTCTGCAGGTGGATCCATTCACCTAAAGAAAATGCCTGCAGAAGCTCAAGAACTCATTGACATGGTTGCTAATAACCAGTTCATGTACACTTCTGAGAGGAATCCTGTGAGTAATGGGACGCCTATGAAGAAGGGAGTTCTTGAAATTGATACTCTGAATGGCATATTAGCTCAGAATAAAATATTGACTCAGCAAGTCAATATGATTTCTCAGAGTCTGAATGGAATGCGAGCTGCATCCAACAGTACTCAAGAGGTATCTTCTGAAGAAGAAGCTTATGATCCTAAAAACCCTGCAATAGCAGAGGTGAATTACATGGGTGAACCTTATGGAAACACCTATAACCCCTCATAGAGAAATCACTCAAATCTCTCATGACAAAAGCCTCAACAAGGCTTTAATAATGGTGGAAGAAATAGGTTTAACAATAGTAAACCTTTTCCATCATCCACTCAGCAACAGACAGAGAACTCTGAACAAAATACCTCTAATTTAGCAAACTTAGTCTCTGATCCATCTAAGGCCACTGTAAGTTTCATGAATGAAACAAGGTCCTCCATTAGAAATTTGGAGGCACAAGTGGGCCAGCTGAGTAAAAGGATCACTGAAATCTCTCCTAGTACTCTCCCAAGCAATACTGAAGAAAATCCAAAAGGAGAGTGCAAGGCCATTGACATAGTCAACACGGCCGAACCTGGAGAGGAAGGGGAGGACGTAAATCCCACTGAGGAAGACCTGCTGGGACGTCCAGTGATCAATAAGAAGTTTTCTTTTGAGGAACCAAAGGAATCTGAGACTCATCTAGAGACCATAGAGATTCCATTGAACCTCCTTATGCCCTTCATGAGCTCTGACAAGCATTCATCTTCTGAAGAGAATGAGGATGTTACTGAAGAGCAAGTTACCAAGTACCTTGGTGCAATCATGAAGCTGAATGCCAAATTATTTGGTATTGAGACTTGGGAAGATAAACCTCCCTTGTTCACCAATGAACTAAGTGATCTGGATCAACTGACATTGCCTCAGAAGAAACAGGATCCTGGAAAGTTCGTAATACCTTGTACCATAGGCAACATGATCTTTGAAAAGGCTCTGTGTGACCTTGGTTCAGGGATAAACCTCATGCCCCTCTCTGTAATAGAGAAACTAGGAATCTTTGGGGTGCAAGCTACTAAAATCTCATTAGAGATGGCAGACAATTCAAGAAAACAGGCTTATGGACAAGTAGAGGACGTGTTAGTAAAGGTTGAAGGCCTTTACATCCCTGCTGATTTCATAATACTTGATACTGGGAAGGATGAGGATGAATCCATCATCCTTGGAAGACCTTTCCTAGCCACAGCAAGAGCTGTGATTGATGTTGACAGAGGTGAATTAGTCCTTCAATTGAATGAGGACTCCCTTGTGTTTACAACTCAAGGTTACCCTTCTGTAAACATGGAAAAGAGGCACAGTAAGCTTCTCTCAAAACAGAGTCAACCAGAGCCCCCACAGTCAAACTCTAAGTTTGGTGTTGGGAGGCCACAATCAAACTCTAAGTTTGGTGTTGAACTCCCATATCCAAATTGTAAGTTTGGTGTTGAGAAGTTTCAACAATGCTCTAAACATCTGTGAGGCTCCATGAGAGCCCACTGTCAAGCTATTGACATTAAAGAAGCGCTTGTTGGGAGGCAACTCAATTTTTATTTATCTAATTTTATTTTTCTTGTTCTTTCATGTTTTATTAGGTTCATGATCATGTGGAGTCACAAAATAAATATAAAAATTGAAAACGGAATCAAAAATAGCAGAAGAAAAATCACACCCTGGAGGAAGACCTTACTGGCGTTTAAACGCCAGTAAGAAGCATCTGGCTGGCGTTCAACGCCAGAACAGAGTATGGTTCTGGCGCTGAACGCCTAAAATGGGCAGCATCCGGGCGTTTGAACGCCAGAATTGCACCCTGGAGAAGAGCTGGCGCTGAACGCCCAGAACAAGCACCAATCTGGCGCTGAACGCCCAGAGTTGTGTGCAAGGGCATTTTGCATGCCTAATTTGGTGCAAGGTTGTAAATCCTTGAACACCTCAGGATCTGTGGACCCCACAGGATCACCTCAGGATCTGTGGACCCCACAGGATCCCCACCTACCTCCACTCACTTCTTCTCACCCCTCTTTCACACAATCCCATAAACACTCTTCCCCAAAACTCTTCACCAATCACCTCAACCTCTCTTCCCTATAACCACTTCACCACTCACATCCATCCACTCTTCGCCATAAACCTACCTCATAAACCCCACCTACCTTCAAAATTCAAAATCAATTTCCCACCCAAAACCCACCCTTATGGTCGAACCTTACCCCCCCTCCCTTCCCTATATATAGCCCTCCATTCTTCTTCATTTTCACACAACACAACCCTCTCTTCCCGTTCTTGGCCGAAACACATCTCTCTCTCCCTCTCCTCTATTTCTTCTTCTTCTTCATCTCTTCTTTCTTCTCTTGCTCGAGGGCGAGCAATATTCTAAGTTTGGTGTGGTAAAAGCATAATCTTTTTGTTTTTCCATTACCATTGATGGCACCCAAGACTGGAGAATCCTCTAGAAAAGGAAAAGGGAAGACAAAAGCTTCCACCTCCGAGTCATGGGAGATGGAAAGATTCATCTCCAAAGCTCATCAAGACCACTTCTATGATGTTGTGGCCAAGAAGAAGGTGATCCCCGAGATCCCTTTCAAGCTCAAGAAGAATGAGTATCCGGAGATCCGACATGAAATCAAAAGAAGAGGTTGGGAAGTTCTAACAAACCCCATCCAACAAGTCGGCATCCTAATGGTTCAAGAGTTCTATGCCAATGCATGGATCACTAGGAACCATGATCAAAGTAAGAACCCAAACCCAAAGAATTATATTACAATGGTTCGGGGGAAATACTTAGATTTTAGTCCGGAAAATGTGAGGTTGGCGTTTAACTTGCCTATGATGCAAGGAGATGCACGCCCCTACACTAGAAGGGTCAACTTTAATCAAAGGTTGGACCAAGTCCTCATGGACATATGTGTGGAAGGAGCTCAATGGAAGATTGACTCCAAAGACAAGCCGGTTCAATTAAGAAGACTGGACCTCAAGCCTGTGGCTAGAGGATGGTTGGAGTTCATCCAACGCTCCATCATCCCCACTAGCAACCAATCTGAAGTTACTGTGGATCGGGCCATCATGATTCATAGCATCATGATTGGAGAGGAAGTAGAAGTTCATGAAGTCATCTCCCTTGAATTCTACAAAATAGCCGAAAAGCCCTCTCCTGGGGCAAGGCTAGCTTTTCCTCATCTTATTTGCCATCTATGTTACTCAGCTGGAGCTTTCATAGAAGGAAACATTCCCATTGAGGAAGAGAAGCCCATCACTAAGAAAAGGATGGAGCAAGCAAGAGAGCCCATTCATGGACCTCAAGAGACGAATGAAGCTCATCACCATGAGATCCCGGAGATGCCTCAAATGCATTTTCCTCCACAAAACTATTGGGAGCAAATCAACACCTCCCTAGGAGAATTAAGTTCCAACATGGGACAATTAAGGGTAGAACATTAAGAGCACTCTATCATCCTTCATGAAATAAGAGAAGATCAAAAAGCAATGAGGGAGGAGCAACAAAGACAAGGAAGAGACATAGAAGAGCTCAAGGACATCATTGGTTCCTCAAGAAGGAAACGCCACCATCACTAAGGTGGACTCATTCCTTGTTCTTACATTCTCTGTTTTTTGTTTTCTCTATGTTAAGTGCTTATCCATGTTTGTGTCTTCATTACATGATCATTAGTATTTAGTAACTTTGTCTTAAAGTTATGAATGTCCTATGAATCCATCACCTCTCTTAAATGAAAACTGTTTTAATTCAAAAGAACAAAAAGTACATGAGTTTCGAATTTATCCTTGAACTTAGTTTAATTATATTGATGTGGTGATAATGCTTCTTGTTTTCTGAATGAATGCCTGAACAGTGCATATGTCTTTTGAAGTTGTTGTTTAAGAATGTTAAATATGTTGGCTCTTGAAAGAATGATGATAAGGAGACATGTTATTTGATAATCTGAAAATTCATAAAAATGATTCTTGAAGCAAGAAAAAGCAGCAAAGAACAAAGCTTGCAGAAAAAAAAAAGAGAAAAAAAAATATAGGCGAAAAAAAAATATAAAAAGAAAAAGCAAGCAGAAAAAGCCAAAAGCTCTTAAAACCAAGAGGCAAAAGCAAAAAGCCAATAACCCTTAAAACCAAAAGGCAAGGGTAAATAAAAAGGATCCCAAGGCTTTGAGCATCAGTGGATAGGAGGGCCTAAAGGAATAAAATCCTGGCCTAAGCGGCTAAACCAAGCTGTCCCTAACCATGTGCTTGTGGCGTGAAGGTGTGAAGTGAAAACTTGAGACTGAGCGGTTAAAGTCAAGGTCCAAAGCAAAAGAAGAGTGTGCTTAAGAACCCTAGACACCTCTAATTGGGGACTTTAGCAAAGCTGAGTCACAATCTGAAAAGGTTCACCCAATTATGTGTCTGTGGCATTTATGTATCCGGTGGTAATACTGGAAAACAAAGTGCTTAGGGCCACGGCCAAGACTCATAAAATAGCTGTGTTCAAGAATCATCATACTGAACTAGGAGAATCAATAACACTATCTGAACTCTGAGTTCCTATAGATGCCAATCATTCTGAACTTCAATGGATAAAGTGAGATGCCAAAACTATTCAAGAGGCAAAAAGCTACAAGTCCCGCTCATTTAATTGGAGCTATGTTTCATTGATAGTTTGGAATTTATAGTATATTCTCTTCTTTTTATCCTATTTGATTTTCAATTTCTTGGGGACAAGCAACAATTTAAGTTTGGTGTTGTGATGAGCGGATAATTTATACGCTTTTTGACATTGTTTTTAGTATATTTTTAGTAGAATCTAGTTACTTTTAGGGATGTTTTCATTAGTTTTTATGTTAAATTCACATTTCTGGACTTTACTATGAGTTTGTGTGTTTTTCTGTGATTTCAGGTAATTTCTGGCTGAAATTGAGGGACTTGAGCAAAAATCATATTCAGAGGTTGAAGAAGGACTGCTGATGCTGTTGGATTCTGACCTCCCTGCACTCAAAGTGGATTTTCTGGAGCTACAAAACTCAAACTGGCGCGCTTCCAATTGCGTTGGAAAGTAGACATCCAGGGCTTTCCAGCAATATATAATAGTCCATACTTTGGCCGAGTTTAGATGACTTAAAAGAGCGTTGATCGCCAGTTCTACGCTGCTGTCTGGAGTTAAACGCCAGAAACACGTCACAAGCCAGAGTTGAACGCCAGAAATACGTTACAAACTGGAGTTCAACTCCAAGATTGACCTCTACACGTGTGACATTCAAGCTCAGCCCAAGCACACACCAAATGGGCCCCGGAAGTGGATTTATGCATCAATTACTTACTTCTGTAAACCCTAGTAACTAGTTTAGTATAAATAGGACTTTTTACTATTGTATTAGACATCTTTGATCAGTTTTATGCTATCTTAGATCATGGGGGCTGGCCATTCGGCCATGCCTGAACCTTTCACTCATGTATTTTCAACGGTAGAGTTTCTGCACTCCATAGATTAAGGTGTGGAGCTCTGCTGTTCCTCATGAATTAATGCAAAGTACTACTGTTTTTCTATTCAATTCAACTTATTTCGCTTCTAAGATATTCATTCGCACTTCAACCTGAATGTGATGAACGTGACAATCATCATCATTCCCTATGAACGCATGCCTGACAACCACTTCCGTTCTACCTTAGATTGAATGAGTATCTCTTGGATCTCTTAATCAAAATCTTCGTGGTATAAGCTAGATTGATGGCGGCATTCATGAGAGTCCGGAAAGTCTAAACCTTGTCTGTGGTATTCCGAGTAGGACTTTGGGATTGAATGACTGTGACGAACTTCAAACTCGCGAGTGCTGGGCGTAGTGACAGACGCAAAAGGAGGGTGAATCCTATTCCAGCATGATCAAGAACCTCAGATGATTAGTCGTGCTGTGACAAAGCATTTGGACCATTTTCACAAGAGGATAGGATGCAGCCATTGGCAAGGGTGATGCCTCCAGACGATTAGCCATGCAGTGACAGCGCATCGGACCATTTTCCAGAGAGGATTAAAAGTAGCCATTGACAACGGTGATGTCCTTACATAAAGTCAGCCATGGAAAGGAGTAAGATTGATTGGATGAAGATAGCAGGAAAGCAGAGGTTCAGAGGAATGAATGCATCTCTATACGCTTATCTGAAATTCTAACCAATGAATTACATAAGTATTTCTATCCTTATTTTCTATTTATTATTTATGTTCGAAAACTCCATAACTATTTGATATCCGCCTGACTGAGATTTACAAGGTGACCATAGCTTGCTTCAAGCCGACAATCTCCGTGGGATCGACCCTTACTCACGTAAGGTTTATTACTTGGACGACCCAGTGCACTTGCTGGTTAGTTGTCTCGAAGTTGTGAATGAAAAATGATTTATTAAGACGTGCGTACAGAGTTTTTGGCGCCATTGCCTGAGATCACAATTTCGTGCACCAATAAGCGTGGCTGTTGATTTTTCCAAGCTTTTTTTCGCGCATGTTGGGGGTAACGTTGGATCACCAACGTTCCCTCCAACATTGCTTCCTCAATTTTTTTATACCAACGTTGGTTGATTTCCAACGTTTACTCCAACGTTGGCACCAACGTTGGTTCTCCCTTTTTGCTTTTATCTGCTTCTCTACTTCTTCTTTGCCTATCATCAAACAAATAGGTGTATCAAAGTAACATACAAGATAATCTTTACTTATACTAAGTGTGCTAATAATGCTCAAAATTATAACTTCACTTAGTGTGATCTATTTTATCATATTTATCCTGTATATTAACAAAAAATTACCTATGCTTGAGATTTTCTTAATGCAGAGATTTTTCATGGTTTTGCTCCTTTATCAACAAAATTTGTATGAAACTAAACAAAAATCCAGTGAAAAAGCATAGAAAAATAGGCAATGATGCCTTGACATCAATTTCCAGAGTAAAGTATGAACTATTATATATTTCTGGAAAGCCCTTGATGTTAGCTTTTTATAGCCGTTGAGAGCACACAATTTAGAATTCTGTAGCTCCAGAAATGTTCCTTCGAGTGCATCGAGGTCAGAATCTAACAACATCTGTAGTCGTTTCTCTATCTCTGACACATACTTTTCCAAAGCTCCTCAATTTCAGCCAGAAAGTACCTGAAATCATCATAAAACACACAAAATCAAAGTAGAATAAAAAAATATGAATTTTGCACTAAAACCTAAAAAAATATAATAAAACTTAAATAAAACATAATAAAAACTATATGAAAATGATGCCAAAAAGCATATAAAATATCCGCTCATCAAACACCAAGGGTATTTCTAGGAATTCTAAGATTGTCAAATGTTTAAATGTCCTTTTTAGTTCCTCCCTTGAGAAGTTGTCTGGAACTTTAGTCATGAATCAAACATGTATTAGGCCATAGTTCAAAGAACACTTGGATATTTGCCGCAAATGTAGATACACCGAGTACATTTTATGTAATTTCATGAACATAGAGTAAATCTTTTAGTTGATAAGCAATATTTGTTAAGGGATCAAATAGAATAGAAGAACAAGAGGAAAAATGCCAATACCTTCAGCATTACCTACAAATAATTAGTCTGATTCTGGTCGATTTGGAGAATTTGTTACGATGACTTGCACCCGAATCAACAAACCAAGATGAGTCACCTACAGATGAGGGTTTAGAAATATATGCACTAGGTTGTTAAAAGGTTGAAGATGGTAATGGTGGTTGAGAACTGGCAATAAAAATATGAAACTATATGATAATTCATTACTCGTATTGTGTTTAAAGGAGGGATCAACCCTATGAAAACTAGTCCACACTACATGACCTGTTCTGCCACATGATTAGCATTGAGGTCTTGTATTTTCATAGTTAAATCTTTCTCCACCTCTAAATTTTATTCTCCTCTTCCTTTTCTTGAATTGCCTCCAGGATTAAAGTTAAAAGGTTAAGCTAAGTGTGCTATTGGTATTGCAGAATCTTGAGTTTTATATCTTTGAAGCATATCATCAAAGGTTGAACGAAAGATTCTCCTTTCACTACTCTATAGGAACCAAGTCTAGACATAACAAATGAATTATATGTTGTATATTCTTCAGAAAGACCATTGAGAATATCATGAATATGATCATCTTTCCTAACTTTATAGTCTAGGGCATTAAGAGAATCTACCAATTTTTTAATATTAACAAGATATTTTGAGGCTGTGCTAGTCTTTTTGATGGATTGAAGTTGTAATTTCAAGATTTGAACCCTTGATGAAGCCAAGCAGTGAATTATTTTTAAATTCTGGCCCAAATTTCATGAAATTTTCTATAAGCACAACCTTGTTCTAGAATGTTGTAGACATTGATATCACCAGCCAAGTTATAAGAGTTAGATCTTGTTGTCTCCAAGTCTTGTAGTCTTCTGATTTTGTGATAGTCTTGGTTATTTCATTTGTCACGAATTGTTGATGTATCTTGGATGGATCCATATGATCTTCCTTACTAAATCTTTGAATGGTAAGAATTGCAAGATGCTTCCAAGTTGAATAGTTGTTCTCATTGAGTTTATTACCTAATGGAAAAAAATTATCTTTGTTGTTGAGTCTGAAAGAACAATCTCCATGATTACTGATGATGGAGTTTCAAAAAAAATCTAGAATGCAAGGAGAAAGAACTGAGAAGAGTTAAGAATGAAAAGAGAAAAAAAGAAGGATGCAAAGAAAGAAAGTGCAATCAATTTCTAGCTCTTGATACTAAGATAGAGACATTGGATACTAAGATCAAAAAGTACAACAAGAAGCAAAAGCAGAGCATAGAATAGAAAGAGAAAAAGAGAAATTGAGAGAGTAAATCAGAAAGCTATTTTTCATTATATGAATTCTTCAAGTACAACACAATAAGAGTTGTACTATTTATAACCATGAGAAGAGAGGTCTGTTAGCTTAGCTCTAACAGAAATGAGTAACAAACTATAACTAACAATAACTGAATTTACCAATACAAATATAGAAACACTAACTAACTCTCCTAATATATACTAAAAATATTATTCAAAATTTCTAAAATAAAATACTCCTTTTAATTTAACCTAATCTAACTCAATAATATTTGGAATCTAATAGAAAATTAGTTCAAACTAGGGGTGTTCATGGTTTGGTTAATCCAAAAACCAAACCAGTTTTTTGGTTAACCAAAAATATAGTATTGGTTAATTAACCAAATTGGTTTTTCATGATGAAACCGGTTATTAACCGGTTAGTGAATTTCAAAACCGATTTTTAACCGGTTATTAAAATAAAAACCGGTTTTTAAAAAAATAACCGGTTTTTATATAAAAAACCAGTTTTTGTACCAAAAAACCGGTTTTTGTACTAAAAAACCGGTTTTTGCACCAAAAAACCGGTTTTTGCACCAAAAAATCGGTTTTTGTACTAAAAAATTGGTTTTTATACCATAAAATTGGTTTTTACATGTAAAAATATATTTTTACACAAAAATTAATATTTTTACATATAAAACCCAAATTTTTACACAAAAAACCGGTTTTTGGAAAAATTAGTTTTTATACCATAAAATTGGTTTTTACATGTAAAAATAGATTTTTACACAAAAATTAATATTTTTACATACAAAAATCCAAAATTTTAAACCTTTTTTAATTGAATTTTTTTAATCTAATTTTTTTCTTTCTAAATGATACGAGTAACATTTGTAAATAATGAAGTCCCTTCCATTGCTTTCGTTCCTTTTTCTTTCTTATCTCTTTTCAATATTTTCTATAAATAATTTTTTCTCTTTCTCTCTCTCTCTCTCCTCTTCTCTTTCTTTTCTCTCTCTCTCTCTCTCTCTCTCCCATTTTTCTCTCTCCTCCTCTCTTTCTCTTCTCTCTCCCCCTCCTCTCTATCTCTCTCTCTCTCTCTCTCCCCTTCCCCTTCCCCTTCCCCCTCTTTCTCCCCCTCCCCTTTCGTTCTCTCTATCCTTCTCTCCCTCTCTCTCCCCATGCTCTCTCTCTCCCCCTCCCTCTTTCTCTCTCCCTTCCTCTCTCTCTCTCTCCTTCTCTCTCCCCTCTTCTCTTTTCTCTCTATCCTTCTCTTTTTCTGTCTCTCTCTCCTTCTCTCTCCTCATCCTCTCTCTCTCCCCTCTCTCTTTCTCTCTCTTTGTCCTTTTTCTGTCTCTGCTTCTCTCTCTCTTATCCTTCTTCTCTCTTCTTATCTCTCTCCTTTTTTTCTTTCTCCTTCTCTATCTTCGCTTTCTCTCTCTTCTCTCTCGCTTTAGAGAGAAGAGGAGAAAAGAGATAGAAGAGGGATATAGATTGAGAGAAGGTTGAGAGAGAAAGAGAAAAGAGAGAGTAAGAAAAGAAAGAGGAGAAGGAGAGAAAATGAAGAGAGGAAGAGGAGGAGAGAGAGAAAGAAGAAAAGGAAAGAGAGATGAGTGAGAGAGAGAAAGAGAGAAAAGAAAAAAGAGAGAGAGAAAGAGATGGGAGGTAAAGGAGAGAGAGAGAGGAAGGAGAGGGGAGAGAGAGAGAAAGAGAGAGAGAAAGAGAGAGAGAAGGGAAAAGAGAGGAGAAAGTAGAGAGATATGGGAGAGAGAGAGAGAGAGAGAAGGAGAGGAGAGGAGAGAGAGAGAGAGAGAGAGAGGAGGGGAGAGATAGAAAAAGGGGAGAGATGATTAGAGAGAAAAAGGGGAGGAGAGAGAGGAAGAGAGAGAGAGGAGGGGGAGAAAGAGGGCAAGGAAAGAGAGAGAGAGAGAGAGAGAGAGGAAGTGATAGAGCGGAGAGAAGGAGAGAGAGATAGAGAGAGAAGGAGAGAAAGAGAGAGGGAGAGAGAGAAAGATGGAAGGGGAGAGAGAGGGAGAGAAAGATAGAGAGACAAGGGAGAGAGAAAAAAAGACGAGGTGGAGAGAGAGAGAAAGAGAGAGAGAGAGAGGGAGGGAGGGGAGAGAGAGAGGAGGAAGAGGGGAGAGAGAGAGAGAGAGAGAAAGAGAGGAATATAGGGAAAGAGAGAGATAGGGGAGAGAGAGGAGGAGAGAAAGAGGGAGAGAGAGAGAGAGAGAAGCGGAGAGAGAAGGAAAGAAGAGAGGAGATAAAGAGAAAAATGAGTTAGAGAGAGAAGGGAGAGAGAGGGGGGAAAGAAAGGGGAGAGAGGGAAAAGGGAGAGAAATAGGGGGAAAAGAAGAGAGAGAGAAGGGGATAGAGAATAGAGAGAGAGAGAGAGAGAATAGGGAGAGAGAAAAGGAGAGGAGGAGAAAGAGGAAAATGAGAGAGAGAGAGAGAGAGGAGGGAGAGTAGGGAAAAAGAGAGATAGGAGGAGAGAGAGAAGGGAGAGAAAGAGGAGAGAGAGAGAGAGAGAAAGAGAGAGAGAGAGAAAGAAGGGAGGGAGAGAGAGAAAGAGAGAGTAAGGGGGAGAGGGAGGGAGAGAGAAAGGGAGAGGAAGGGTGAGAGAGAGAGAGAAAGAGTATGTAATTTGGTTTTGAAATTAAGTTTTGATTTTAATTTGGTTTTGGTTTTGGTTAACCGGTTAAAAACCGGTTTTTTTTAATTTGGTTTTGGTTAACCAATTCTAAAAAATATGGATATGGTTTTTAAATTGTTCCATTAAACTGGTTAACCAAAATGTGGTTATGGTTTTTTAACCGGTTAACCACATTTTGGTTTTTTTATGAACACCCCTAGTTCAAAGTTCAAACAGTCTAAAATTATTTTTTTAGTCTTCATTAATTATAGTTAGAAAAATTATATAATTTTAAATATAATAATAAATATATAATTATAAATATTATATGCATGAAATTAAAGATACTATATTAAACAAAATAACTTTGGTTATTATTTATCTAATATTATCAATCTAATTTAATCTCAAATTCTTGTCTTAATCTATTTTTAATTTTTAATTTTTCACCATTAATTTTTCACCTTAGCCCAAACCCATGAGGAACTCTGGTTTTGAGATGTAAACCGTTTTGATGTGGATCGGAGCTTGCTATTTATCAGGGGAAAAAAAGTTTTTTTATTCTTAAATTCTAACCACAATTACAAAATTATATATATATATATATATATATATATATAACAAAACAGTAATTTTTATAATAAAAATATATTATATGTACATAAAAATCAGTTATCAAATTATCCATTAACCATTATATATTTGTTGTTTAATTTATTTTCAACGTGTATTTTGTATTTTAATATGTATTTTATACGGATGATTAATTAGTTTTTATGTACATATATAGCATGATTATCTATAACAATATATCTATAACAATCTATACCAATATATAATGGGGATATGGAAGTTTGGTATCCAAATCTTTCTTCCTATTTTACCCCTGTTTCTTTTTTAAACCAAAATGAGTTGACTCATGACAAACCTTAAAAACTGAACTATTTCCACGTACTCAAAAGACATAATATTTTGAAATTAAATTTATTAAATGTATTTTTATCTATAATAATTATTCATGATAATTTTTAAAAATTATTAAAAAATAAATAATTAATATAAATAACATTATACTACAATCATCTATACCAATATATAATGGGGATATGGAAGTTTGGTATCCAAATCTTTCTTCCTATTTTACCCCTGTTTCTTTTTTAAACCAAAATAAGTTGACTCATGACAAACCTTAAAAATTGAACTATTTCCACGTACTCAAAAGACATAATATTTTGAAATTAAATTTATTAAATGTATTTTTATTTATAATAATTATTCATGATAATTTTTAAAAATTATTAAAAAATAAATAATTAATATAAATAACATTATACTACAATCATTATAATAATCTAAATAAAGTATTTAAAGTATCGAAATAATTAAATCTACAACACATGGTTTACATATTTTTTATGTCCAATATTTATTTTTTAAACAAAATTTACAGATAAAAGTGTACTCATTAATTAAATTTACAGATTTACAGATATATAAAAAAACTTAGTACACAATTTTTTCTTACTATTTTATCTCTGGTTATTTTTTTATTTATACACTGGATTCAATATATAAAAAAACTCTTACTACATCCTCCATATTTCTTATTTTTTATCAAGGAAAGAATTTACTCCACGATAGAATGTCAAACTAATTCCCATCAACCCACGATATATTTTAAAACTGTAAAAAACTGCTACTACTAAGTACTCGCTTTAAAAACTAACTCACTTTCAACTCTTAAGAGACTCTTTTCCTTTCAATCGTGCTCTCACAAACGTTTTTCCTCTGCATATTATTCCTATCTTTCTGACAAATAAAAATGGAAACTTCACGAAATTCACAGCCACGTCAATGTCGACCCAGTTGGACAGATTATGCTAGGCGAAGAAGACAGAACATGACCGAAGAACAGAGACAACAATACCTGGCTAGAAGATGTGCAAGTTATCGGGAGATGATTCGACAAGGAAAACAAGTTGCCATATCAACTGATACAACTTCAATGCCAAACACTGGTGGAGGTGCCCGATTAACTACAAACATAGGGGTAGCCAGATTGACTGCAATTAGACAAATGGCCAGAGCTACCACTTATCATCAATCTGTTACGGGTAACACGATGACATCATTTAAATTTCTTTGTTATAAATTGAATTCGTTCTTAATAATTATATTTTACTTTTTAAAAATGCAGGAATGGAAGCGCATGGCAATAGAACTACCACAGGTACAGAAATAAAAATAACATAATTGGTTGCTATTTTATCATTAATATTTTGTAACAAAATTAATTAAATTAATATTACTATACATGGTTTACCATCCAAGCAGTATCTTTCTTAATCAAACAATATATTAATCGTATATGAAGTTAAAAGTTAACATTCCAAATTTTTTATACATCATTCATCTATAAAAAATTTTTTTCAGAAATTAATGGTCAGTAATTAATAATAATATTTCTTTAATATATTTCATTCCCGTCGTCCAATATATAATATATAACGTAATATATAATTTTTATATATTTGTATTAAAAAAATAAAAAAAATGATGTCATGTAAGATTAACGACAAAAAGTACTTTTATATTAAAGTTTTTGATAATAATTTTATAATAAAAAATAAAATTTATATATTAAATTAATAAATCAATGCAACATTAAAATTCTTAATAACACTTTAATTTAATTTTTTTAACTTTTTGTATTCTCAATTGGTAATGATATATAATTATAATAAATCAAAAATAAAATTAGGATATATCTCACCTACGTCAAATATAACAGCTATTTAAAATAACAAAAGCTATCTATCTATACCAATATATAATGGGAAAATACATGTTCTCATTTATTTTTTTTTATCCTTTTTTTTATTAAAAAATGAACTTACCTACGAACAAAATTTAAAAATTGAACCACTTCTAATAAAGGAAACACATACTACGTACTTAGGATAAATGACATTCTGAAATAAAATTTATTAATTATATTTTTATCTTTAACTTTTCATGATATTTTTTTAAAATTTATTAAACTTTCAATAATTAATATAGATAACGTTATACTATAATAATCTATACCAATATATAAAGGCAATACTAGAGTTTGGTGTCCAATTTTGGTAGACATCATTTGCCCTCAAATAATTTATTTTACAAACTAAAATTATGGACAAAATAGTAAAAATACATTTTTGTTTTTAATTAAAAATCATTAACCCACAAAAAAGTCAAATAACTACCTACTAAAATGAAAACAATTTTGTTACTTCTATTAACTTCCCACTAAAATGAAAACAGTTCTGTTACTTCTATAAATATAACAACACATCTTCCATTGCTTCCATCCACTGCAGTTTGGATTTTACTTTTCTATATTTTTCTTGCTGTTTGGTTCTTCTCCTTCCTTCAACACTCTCGCCTCCATCCTCTTCCATTGCATTCATCCACTGCAGTTACAAATTTTATTCAATTACTACTTTTACGCATAACATTTACTTATATCTCTTCTTCTCTTTAGTTTACTTATCTAATCTATATTTTCAGTTATTTCTCTGCTTTTTTAATTTATTCCCAACTTTTGACGTATGAAACCAGTACTGTATCTCCTTTTATTTTTATCAATTTATTAGATTGATATATAACATTTAAATGTGGCAAGATAAGAACTATGTTATACATTTTTTATTGTTTTAATCTTTATGATTATTTTCTTCTCTTTATTTTTCTATCTCATGAACCATGTAAGTTTTAATTTATTATTTTTCATATATATTATACGTCTAACAACAATATATAGAGTCAATACAAAGAATTGACTATGACTTTGGTGTCTAATTCTTTGGACTATATTAATCCTACAATAAACTATTTTGGAAACTAAATTATAAGGATAAAATAGACATAAAATTTGTTTTGAAAAATTCAATAACTTCCTACTAAAATGACAGTTTTAAAAAATGTAAGACAGTCTGTAAATTGCTAATAAATAAAAAGAAAATGAACTGGTATGAATATCAATATCTTCACATTCTTCATCATCTTCATGCTTTGTTTAATTCTATGTTAGTTTTAGTTTATATTATTTGTTCTATCAATATCTTCATGCTTTGTTTAATTCTATGTTAGTTTTAGTTTATATAGTTTGTTCTATCAATGTCTTCGAATTCTTTATCATGTTCATATTTTGTTTAATTTTATATTAATTTTAATTTATATCCTTTTGTTTTGAGTACGTTATCCTTTCAGTAGTTTAGTTTTTACTTTTTTGTATTTTTCTTGCAACTGTTATTCTCCTTTCTTCAATACTCTCACCTTCGTCTTCTTCCATTGCCTTTATCAACTGCAGTTGTTAATTTCATTCAGTTTTACAGCGGTTACTACTTTCACATATAACATCCACTTATATCTTTTCTTCTCTTTAGTTTACTTATCTAATCTATATTTTCAATCATTCCTCTGTCTTTTTAATTTATTCTCAACTTTTGACGTATGAAAATACTACTAAGTCTTTTTTTTTATCAATTTAATGTAGAAAAAAATATTTTTTTTGTCTTATCAATTTGATGCAGAAAGAAAACAGTTTCTTTTTATTTGATATGTGTTTTATGTTTTTTATATATCCTTACCTATCACTAATTGAATGAAAGAGTTCCATAAATATTTTGTTAACTTATTTTTTTAAATTACTTTGTAATAATATTTTTTAAATTTTTTAAAATATTAATTATGTAGAGTATTATGTTCAAAATTTGAATACATAAATATTTACTTTGAAAATAAATTAAATTATTAATTTTGTCTACCACAATATTATTTATTTTGCATATTGGCTAAGTTATATGATTGGCATATATATATATAGGACACAAGAAAATTCGCACCCATCAAAGATTCGTTAAAAACATTAATATGTTAATTTTCTAAACTATCTAAGCTATTAATTATGTAGAGTACTGGATTTGATATTTAATTATATAGAGTACTATGGTTGACATTTATTAATTTCCTAAATTGTATTGCAAAAAAATTAGTTAATTTTATATTATTTATTTGTCATATAATTAACATATAACACATAAAAAAAAGCCTACACCTATCAATAGAATGAAAAATTCTCACACATATTTTGTTTATTTCTTTTTTTTATTTGTAATCTATTTTACATTGGATAATATTATTTTTATTAATTATTAGTTCGACATATAACACAACAAATGTAGCAATATAAAAACTTTGTTAATTGATTTTTTAAATGATCTGGTGACCTAAGATAAGAATTTTGTTAATTGATTTTGTTAATCTCTTTTTATTTTTAATCTATTTTATATTAGATAATATTTTTTTTTATTAATTATTAGATTTACATATAACATTTAAATGTGGCAAAATAAAAACTATGTTATACATTTTTTATTATTTTAACCTTTATAATTATTTTCTTCTCTTTATGTTTCTAACTCATGAGCCATGTAAGTTTTAATTTATTGTATTTTTCTTTTACTTTAAAAACTTTAGGGGTCTAATGATCTTTCGTTTAAACAATTCCAATTATACAATCAAAAAGTAGTTCAAGAGAATAGGTTTGAATTTTGGTAATTTATTAAGTCTAATTTTTATACAAAAGGTTAAAAATATTCTGAATTTAAAAAACTATTTAATAATAAAATTGAGTTTGTTCAAAATCGTAGAGAGAGAAAAAAAAAGTTAAAATTTTTTAACTAATTACAAAAATTCACCACCATCAAAGACATTAAATTTGAGTATATTAAGTGAGGATTAATAAGAAGCAAACCAGAACGATAAATCTAAAAGTTTTCAAAACTATTTTATGAACAAACAAAATAACAAACAAAATAATAAAAAGATTCGCATTAGATTATGAAAGTTAATCTCATCCTTATAATACAATGGCATTATTTCAAAACATGTAAAATAAAAAAATAAATTGCACTTAAATTAATGTGCACAATAAATAAATGTAAAACTTAGATAGTAGCAGTCAAATATGAATAGCAATGGTTGCCTTTTGTCCCAATGTACTATATTAAATTGCGACTTAAATTTATAATTATTAGTTTAAAAACTTATAATTATGTATTTTTTTTATTATTTTAGTTAAAAGTAATATACGTTGATATTGTTTTTTAGGATTATTGACATCAAATTTTGATAATTTGAAAAAAATTAAATGCTTTATATCTTACTTCTTTTAACAAAACTTCAACAACTCATAAAAGTTAACAGAACAGATAGTTATAAATCAAAGTGATAGACAAGATTGAAAGTTGCGATAATAATACTTGGTGATAATTAATTACGGTCGAGTGAAGAGAAGGTGGAAGGAGAAGAAAAAAATGAGAAAGGAGAACAAGGTAATATAATAATGGCGATGAAACCATGACAAGTATGTGTATAAAGAATAATAATAAGAAAAAAAGTTTTTGATATAATAAAGGGATATAATAAAATATAAATTAATAATTTTGAAAAAATAACAAAATTAAAGATAATTTAAAAAAATTAAATATAAAATTAAAAAGAAAATTAAAATATTTTTTATCAATTAAAATTATGCATGAAGATAAATAATAGTGTTTTAAATACAAATTTTTATCTCGACTTCAAATTAAATACTATTAAAAATAAATAACTAAACTTAATAACGTTTATAAATAGTTAATTTATAAATAATGTTTTTAAATTTTTATTTTGATTTTGTTACCTATAATAACAACATACTAAATTTGTTTAAAATCTTATTTAATTTAAATTTATAAATTTTATACGTTCTAAAAGTTAATTTGATAATTTGGATAAAAATTTTAAATACTTTATGTCTTACTTCTTTTAGCGAAACTTCAACAACTCAAAAGTTAATATAATAGATGGTTATAAATCAAAGTGATAGACAATATTAAAAATTGCGATAATAATACTTGGTAATAATTAATTACGGTCGGGTGAAGAGAAGGTGCAAGAAGAAGGAAAAAATGAGAAAGAAAAATAAGGAAATATAATAATGGCGATCAGATAATGATAAGTATGTGTTTAGAGAAAGATAGTAAGAGAAAGAATAATGTTTAATATAGTAAGGGGATATAATAAAAATATAAATTAAAAATTTTAAAAATAATAAGATTAAAAAAATTTAAAAATTAAATATAAAATTTAAAAAATAAAATATTTTTTAACAATTGGAATGATGCACGAAGATAAAGAGTCTTTTGAATATAAATTTTTATGTCGGTCTCAAATTAAATACTATTAAAAATAAATAATTAAACTACTTAATAACGTTTATGGTCAATAAATTGATAGTTTTTCAAAACTCGAAAAGTTATTGATAACGAGATTTATGATGAATTATGAATGATTTTTTCTAAATACATAATTTTTATACTCTCCTATTTTTTATTAATTATTCTTACAGTTTGATATTTAAAACAAAAAAAAAATAAGCACTCACATTTCTTCTATCTTTCACTATTTATAAAAAAATGAAGGCCTCTTTATATTCAGATTCATATTTTGACCTACCACTTAAAATATATGAAGACAAATATGAATATTCATGACATTTAAGTAAAAATTATTTTTTGTAAATAACTAACATATATTTTGGTTTATGTATACTCTTTTTGAATTAGGATAATGTTATTATCATTTTTTAAACTATATTTTTTCTGGTAATATATATACCTCTCTATTGCGAGTTTTTATAATTTAATATTTTAAAAAAATTTTATAGTAATTTTAATTTTAATAAAATATGATATAAATAAGGTCACGTCAATATTAAAATAAAAAATACTTATCTAATAAATTTAAAGAGGGAATAATATATTAACAAAAAAATAAAATTAATTTTTTAAAAATAATAGAAAAGCGGCTGAACAGGCACGATAGTGCCTGTTGAGCCGCTAGTCTATACCAATATATAAAGCCAATACCAGAGTTTGGTGTCCAATTTTTATAGACACCATTTGCCCTCAAATAATTCATTTTACAAATTAAATTTATGGACAAAATAGTAATAATACATTTTTGTTTATAATTAAAAAAAAGTCATTAACCCATTAAATAACTGCTGCAATCGTGAGAAAATTAAATAACTGTTCCACTTATAAATATTCCTCACTGTTGTCGATCCTTTTTCTTGCATCTTGCTATCTTTTGGTTCTGACATGCATTTACTAAGAAAGGGATACCTGCAAATCATCGCGAGAGAATTTGACAAGGAAGTTGATACAATTTCTATGCCAATTCCATTGCCAAATACAGGTACTTTTTGAAAAATAATACAGGTACTAATTATACAAGTGATTGGTATTTTATATTTACGTTTTATTTTATTTTTGAATACTAATTTTTAATTTTTTTAAAAAAATTCAAAGGACAAGTACTCTTTATCTTATTCTATTTTTACATCTAAAGTTTGTATTTTTTTTTGTATAATTATAGATCGAGCACTACTACTCAAATATATTCTATAGTACTAAAATTTATCAATATTTTTTTTGCATTGTTTGATACGTGTTATCAAAGTCTATGTTTATTAATTGATACGTATTATTAAAGTCTATGTTTATAATTTCATAAATTATCTAAACTATTAATTATGTAAAGTATTGAATTTGACATTTATTTATAAAGAGTACTAAAATTGACCTTTACTAATTTTTTAAATTATTGTAAAAAGATTAATTAATTTAATATTATTCATTGTCATATGATTGGCATATAAAAGATGTAAAAAAATTTATACTTACCAATGGTAGAATGAAAAATCTCTATGTATATTTTGTTAATTTTTTTCTTTATTTTTAATATATTTTATATTAAAAAATATTATTTTTTATTAATTATTAGATTGACATATAACACAATAAATATAATAAATATAGTAAGATACGAACTTTGGCAATTGATTTTTTAAATAATCTGGCAACTTAAGATAAGAACTTTGTTAATTGATTTTGTTAATCTCTTTCTTATTTTTAATCTATTTTATATTTGATAATATTATTTTTTATTAATTACATTTAAATGTCTTAAGATAAGAACTGTGTTATATATTTTTCGTTATTTCAATTTTCATGATTATTTCGTTCTCTTTATTTTTCTATGTCATAGGCCAAGTAAGTTTTAATTTATTATTTTTCTTATATATATATTCTATTTTAAAAATTATTTTATTTTTTTAGGTTTTCTAATATGTTTTATTGTATTTTTCTTTTACTTTAAAAATTTTATGGTATGAAAATTATCTGTTAAACGATTCTAACCGTATGATCAAGGAAGAAGTACAAGATAATAAGTTTGAATTTTGGTAATTTACTGAGTCTAATTAAAATAAACACATTGAAATATAATAAACAGAATCGTTAATGCAACATTTATTAATGAATAATTACTAAAAAAAATATTATCTATACCAATATATAATGGGATATGGAATTGTGGTATCCAATTTTTTCTTTTCTTCTTATTTTACCCATGTTTTCTTTTTATTAAAAATTGAGTTTATCCTATGACAGGACTTAAAAACAGATTTCAATAAAAAAAACTGCTACTACGTACTCAATTCTTTTTGTTTTATTTTATTTTTTTAAAACTGGCTTTAACCCACGACAGATTTAAAACTGATTCACTTTCAACCCACGACAGAATTTAAAGTTGATTCACTTTCAATTAAAAAAACTATTAATACGTACTCAATTTAAATACCGATTCACTTTCAATAACAAAAATTTCTGCGCCTTCAATCGTACTTTATTCAAGAGAGTTAAATATCTGTTTCACTTTCAATCATGCTCTTGCAATCATTTTTCTTCTTTGTGTCTTGCTACCTTATGTTCTGAACAAATATAATTGAAAAATTCAACGAATCAGCAATCATATTATATCAACTAATATAATTCCTATTCCAAATCCATTGTCAAGTACAGAATTAACTACAATTAGACAAATGGTAAGAGCCACCCATCATTAATTATATAAAAATATGATATAAAATATTATAAGTAAGAAAGTTCGCAGCTATTAAGGATTCGTTAAAAACATTAAGAGTACTGGATTTGATATTTAATTATATAGAGTAGTAGGTTTGACATTTATTAATTTCCTAAATTGTATTGCAAAAAAATTAATTAATTTAATATTATTGGTTTGTCACATAATCTATAACAATATATAATGGTAAAATCTGTTTTGGTGTTCAATTATTTTTTCCAATTTTGCTCTTTCTATTTCACTATTTCATTTTCTCTCTTATCACATACACTCACTCTCTTATCTCATTAATTCACATTCACAGAACCTCTATCATATCTCTTACCTCTCTTACTATCTATCATCTCATATTATGTTACTGCATAGTAAAAAAAATTTTTTTATCCATCTTCTCTTGCATCCTTCTCATTTTACTTAAATATACGATAAAATCTAATATAATTTGCCTGAAAAAAGTTAAGTAATTTTTTTATCTTATAATCATTTTATATTTTGAGATTCAAAATTTTGTATTTTTTTTTCATTCAAGGTTTATTTTTATATTTTATTTTAGTTTTATTAATAAAAAAAGTATTAATATTAGTTTTAATATTTAACCTTTAGGATAAATAAAAAGATGAGATTTTTTTTTATAAATTTGATGATTGAAAAATTATTTATTATAAAAAAAATTAAGCCTATTTCTTGACTATAGAAATATATATAATTTACTCTTAGATTTAATCAAAATAAATATATGTTTATTTAATTTTTTAAATTTTACATCAATTATTAAAATCATGATGATATAATTGATGTACTCCAATAAAAAAAGTGAAAATGATTTCATAACTATTTTTTTGTTGGAACGAAACATGACTTAATAACTATAAAATCTAATTTAAACAGCTATAGATAAATAAAATAAGTAATAAAAAACGAACATAAAATTTAACTTTTTTGTTATTTAGCACAAAAATAAATATAATAAAATAAATCACTGTTCTCATACATAATGACATAAAATTTAACATTATTCTTCTCTAGAGCCATCTATTTTTTTAGTTTTTATCCTTATTTTTGTACTTTATTTTAATTTTATTAAACCAAAAAGTACTAATGTCATTTAATTTTAATTTTTAACTTTTATCATAAATGAAAATATGTGACTTTGTATGCATTAGATAATAAAAAAAATACTCATAATAAAAAAAAGTTAAATTTACTCATTCGTTTTTTTTAATGAGATTTATTCACATAAGAGTAATGAGATTTTTTTTGAATTTTATTTTTAAATGAGTATTCACTTTTAAGTGTAATAATTATGAACTAATATATGATGGTAACTAACTGCGATTGAAGAGAAGATAGAAAGAGAATAAAAAACAGAGAAAGAAAGAGAGAATTAAAAATGGTGGTGAGGCATATGTAGATAGATAATGGTAAGAAAAAAGAATAATGAAACTAAGAATTAAAAATTCTAAAAGAATAATAAAACTAAAGATAATTTAAAATGTTGAATATAAAATTATAAAAAATATAAAATTATAAGAAATAAAAATTTTTTAGCTATTAAAATTATGCGAAAGAAAGAGTGATTTAAATATAAATTTTTATAAATTTATAATTGAGAAATGAATAAATTTACAAATATTTATAAATTTATATCTTCATTGTTATACATAGTAACAACATAATGATTTTAGTATTATATCTAAATTAATTTAAATCCAATTATTCTATATATTAAAAAAATTAAATAACTTATAAATTTTTTTATTTTTTATTTTATTATTTTATACAAAACTTTTAAATGTTCGATATCTTAAAATTTTTTTTAAAATGATAAAATATGACTTAACAAGTAAGTATGAAAAATAAGTATTTAACTATTTATATAATAGTTATAGATCTAGATATCTAAATCAAATAAGAAAATAATTCTTTTAACAAATCTTTAACAACTCAAAAGTTAACACAATGGATATGTATGAATCAAAGTGATAAACAAAAATGAGAGCTGCGATAATGGTATGGTGATAATTGATTGCGATTGGGGTTAATAAAAGAAGAAAATAAGGAAGGACAACAAAATAAGGCAACATAATAGTGACGGTGAGACAATAATAATTATACATATAAAAAAATAATAAGAGAAAATAATAGTGTATAGTACGATGACATGATACAATCAAAATAAAAATTAATAATTTTGAAATAATAATAAAATTTAAGATAATTAAAGATGTTCAATATAAGATTAAAAAATAATTTTTTATCTATTAAAATTATGTATCTTCTAAAAAAATGTTTTGAATATGAATATAAATTTATAAATTTATTCTAAATTAAATAAGATTAAGAAAAAAAGTAAATTTAATATATAAATAACTAATTTGTAAATAATATTAGTAAATCTTTATCTTGATTTTGTTACACATAATAATAACATAATTCTTTTTTTATTTTTTAATTTAAATTTATTTATTTTATACTTTCTACATATATTAAATAATTTAAAATATTTTATTTTTTTATAATTTATTTTTTAATTATTGATATTAAATTTATAATTTTAAAAATAAAAATATAACTCAATAGAAAAGCGGCTGAATAGTGCCTGTTGAGCCGCTAGTATATATAAAGAGAATATAGAGAGAATGGTGTCCAATTTTCGTATTCCCATTTTAACCTTATTAATAAAGAGGGATTGACGTAACTGCATTTTAAAAACTAGTGTAAAATGTAATTATCATTCACTCTTCTTCGTTCATATTGCGGTTACCTTTTTATTTTACGCACAACTTCGTGTCCTCTTCTCTGTTCCACTAAGAACAGTTAGTACTCTCTTTTATCTTTCAGGTAATCCTATTAGTCTCATATTTACAAATTATAGTTATCAAAATCAGATCTCTTACTGTAACTAAGACATAGTTATTCATTGTGTCAACATTTATATAATTCTTTTCTTGTTTTCTTCTATGTCTTGGATTATGTAAGTTTTAATTTTTTTTTTCTAACCAGGAATACGAAAACCTTCTCAATATTGGAAAAGAAAGTCTATGCCTGTTATTTACTATATTCAGTTTGAATGGTATCAACAATTTGAGAGAATGGATTATCAGTGATTGACTTAACTGCATTTTAAAATGTAATTATCATTCATTTTTTTCATTTATATTGCGGTTACCTTTTTATGTTACACATAACTCTCATTCATGGTGTCCTCTTTTTCGTTCTACTAAGTACAGATAGTACTCTCTTTTATCTTTCAGGTAATCCTATTAGTCTCATATTTACAAAGTATAGTTATCAAATTCAGATCTCTTACTGTATCTAACACATAGTTTTTCATTGTGTCAATATTTACATAATTCTTTTTTTTTATCTTCTTCTATCTGTTGGATTATGTAAGTTTTAATTTTTTGTTTCTAACTATGAATACAAAATCTTTTCAATATTGGAAGAGAAATTCTACGCCTTTTATTTAAGGTCGTCATCAAACTTTAAACTATATTCAGTTTGAATGGTCTCAACAATTTGAGAGAATAGATTTAAACTTAAATAACTATTCTTAATAAAGAGTATTGGGTATATATTTATTGAATTTTTGTAAAGAAAAAAATTGTATATTTATATCATCTTTTATTTATGTAGTAGTGAACAACAGTAGTGATCACATCACAATTTCAAAGTTCATTTTATATTTATGTCAATTCATAAAGTATTTTACAAAAATTATGTTTAAGTAAAATTTTATCTTATAATTATTTTATACTTTAGAATTTAAGATTTTGTATTTTTATTTTTATTCAAGAATTATTTTTGTATTTTATTTTAATTCTGTTAGTCTAAAAGTACTAATATTAATTTTAATTTTTTAATTTTTAGAATAAATAAAAAGATGTGACTTTTTTTTAATAAATTAGATGATTCAAAATTACTCATTATAAAAGAAGTTAACTTTAATTCTTGACATGTTAAATAAAAAATAGTTTAATTAGATAAAAAAATAAAAAATTAATTAAATAAAAAAATATAAAAACATATATCAGATAAAAAAATAATTTTCTTTTTACATCAAATTGATAAGATTAAAAAAAATTTTTTTCATCAAATTGATAAAAGAAAAAGACAGAATTATTTTATACATGAAAAGTTAGTCATGAATTAAAAGGATAGAAGAATGACTAAAAATAGGAATTAAATAAATAAACTGAAGAAAAGAAAAAATATAAGTGGAAGTTATGCATGAATCTGAATGAAATTTGCAACAGCAGTAGATGAAGGCAATGGAATACGATGGAAGCAATGCAATTGAAGATGTTAAAAAGAGGAGAAGGATTAGGAGAAATACCAAAAAGTGTGCATGAAGAACAAAATTGGTAGATTTTTCTAAAAAATTAGAAAAAAAAACTTTAATAAAATAATTGGAGTGAAATTAAACTATTGGTGAGAGAGTACAACATACTCAAAACAAAATGATATAAACTAAAACTAACCTAGAATTAAATAAAACATAAAGATGGTGAACAATGTAAAGACATTAAAAATAAATGATATAAACTAAAACTAATATAGAATTGAACAAAACATGAAGATAGTGAAAAATGTGAAGACATTTTCATTTTCTGATTTATTAACAATTTGTAAATACTCTGCATTTTTTTTGGGAGATGTATTATAATGCTTAATTGGTTATAAGAATAACAAAACTGTTTTTATTTTAGTGGGAGGTCATTGAATTTTTCAAAATAAATTTTATGACTATTGTGTCTTTATAATTTGTTTTATGAAATGGTTTGTTAGAGGGTAAATATAGTCTAAAAGAATTAGAAACTAAAGTCATGGTCAACTGTTTGTATTGGCTTTATAAATTTTTACCTTTTGTTATATGGTACAAAAATTATATATAATATAATAAATAGTACATGTTCTCATCTATAACAAGTTTTGGTGTCCAATTTTTTTTTTCAATTTTATCCTTTCTTATCTACCCCACTATATTTCAGTTATTCCATGTTAAAAAATTACCACTACCTCATCTTTTCTATTATGACATACATACCACTCAGATTCTCTCCTATTTCATACATCCACGTAACTATTATAATTTTTTATTTCTTTCTCTCCTTATTATCTCTCACCTCATGTAAGGCCCACATCGATTGGGGAGGGGAACGAAGCATGCCTTATAAGGATGTGGATACCTCTCCCTAGCATGACGCGTTTTGACGAGTGAGTATGGGGGGCTTTGGCCATCATCCCTATCGTCAAAGGTAAAACCGTGAGGCCTTGTGTGCCAAAGCGGACAATATCGTGCTAGCGGGTGGTCTGGGCTGTTACAGATGGTATTAGAGCCAGAACCCGGATCGATGTGGCTTCGGCTAGCATCCCTATCGTCAAAAGCAAAACCGTGAGGCCTTGTGTGCCAAAGCGGACAATATCGTGCTAGCGGGTGGTCTGGGCTGTTACAGATGGTATCAGAGCCAGAACCCGGATCGATGTGCCAGCGAGGGCGCTGGACTCCCTTAGGGGGGTGGATTGTAAGGCCTACATTGGTTGGAGAGGGGAACGAAGCATGCCTTATAAGGGTGTGGATACCTCTCCCTAGCATGACGCGTTTTGACGAGTGAGTGTGGGGGGCTTCGGCTAGCATCCCTATCGTAAAAAAAAAAACCGTGAGGCCTTGTGTGCCAAAGCGGACAATATCGTGCTAGCGGGTGGTCTGGGCTGTTACAGATGGTATCAGAGCCGGAACTCGGATCGATGTGCCAACGAGGGCGCTGGACTCCCTTAGGGCGGTGGTTTGTAAGGCCCACATCGGTTGGAGAGGGGAACGAAGCATGCCTTATAAGGGTGTGGATACCTCTCCCTAGCATGACGCGTTTTGACGAGTGAGTGTGGGGGGTTTCGGCTATCATCCCTATCGTCAAAAGCAAAAACCGTGAGGCCTTGTGTGCCAAAGCGGACAATATCGTGCTAGCGGGTGGTCTGGGCTGTTACAGATGGTATCAGAGCCGGGACCCAGATCGATGTGCCAGCGAGGGCGCTGGGCTCCCTTAGGGGGGTGGATTGTAAGGCCCACATCGGTTGGGGAGGGGAACGAAGCATGCCTTATAAGGGTGTGGATACCTCTCCCTAGCATGACGCGTTTTGACGAGTGAGTGTGGGGGGCTTCGGCTATCATCCCTATCGTCAAAGGCAAAACCGTGAGGCCTTGTGTGCCAAAGCGGACAATATCGTGCTAGCGGGTGGTCTGGGCTGTTACAGATGGTATCAGAGCCAGAACCCGGATCGATGTGCCAGCGAGGGCGCTGGACTCCCTTAGAGGGGTGGATTGTAAGGCCCACATCGATTGGGGAGGGGAACGAAGCATGCCTTATAAGGATGTGGATACCTCTCCCTAGCCTGACGCGATTTGACGAGTGAGTGTGGGGGGCTTTGGCCATCATCCCTATCGTCAAAGGCAAAACCGTGAGGCCTTGTGTGCCAAAGCGGACAATATCGTGCTAGCGGGTGGTCTGGGCTGTTACAGATGGTATCAGAGCCAGAACCCGGATCGATGTGCCAGCGAGGGCGCTGGACTCCCTTAGGGGGGTGGATTATAAGGACTCCCTCAGGGGGGTGGATTGTAAGGCCCACATCGGTTGGAGAGAGGAACGAAGCATGCCTTATAAGGGTGTGGATACCTCTCCCTAGCATGACGCGTTTTGACGAGTGAGTGTGGGGGGCTTCGGCTATCATCCCTATCGTCAAAGGAAAAACCGTGAGGCCTTGTGTGCCAAAGCGGACAATATCGTGCTAGTGGGTGGTCTGGGCTGTTACAGATGGTATCAGAGCCGGAACCCGGATCGATGTGCCAACGAGGGCGCTGGACTCCCTTAGGGGGTGGTTTGTAAGGCCCACATCGGTTGGAGAGGGGAACGAAACATGCCTTATAAGGGTGTAAATACCTCTCCCTAGCATGACGCGTTTTGACGAGTGAGTGTGGGGGGTTTCGGCTATCATCCCTATCGTCAAAAGCAAAACCGTGAGGCCTTGTGTGCCAAAACGGACAATATCGTGCTAGCGGGTGGTCTGGGCTGTTACAGATGGTATCAGAGCCGGAACTCGGATCGATGTGCCAACGAGAGCGCTGGACTCCCTTAGGGGGGTGGTTTGTAAGGCCCACATCGGTTGGAGAGAGGAACGAAGCATGCCTTATAAGGGTGTGGATACCTCTCCCTAGCATGACGCGTTTTGACGAGTGAGTGTGGAGGGCTTAGGCTATCATCCCTATCGTCAAAGGCAAAACCGTGAGGCCTTGTGTGCCAAAGCGGACAATATCGTGCTAGCGGGTGGTCTGGGCTGTTACACCTCACATTACTGTTTTTGTATAATCAAAAACTTTCTTTCATTTCTTATACTTTTTTTATGCATCTTTCTCACTTCACCTAAATAATATTGTTATAATTATTATATTATCTTAATGTACTTTAAATTTATAAGAACATATAATGACAATACCAAAAATTTTGGTGTCTAAATTTAAGTTTCAATATTATTCTTAATCTATATCTATAATCTATAACAATATATAATGGGAATACAGAGGGTTTGGTGTCCAATATTTTTTTCCTATTTTACCCCTATTTTTATAATCTAAAACTACATCCTCAATTACGTACTCACGTTCTATAAATTCTGTATTAACCCACAACAGAATGATGTAACTGCTTCACTTAAAAAAATTGCTCACTCTCAATCGTAAGATTATAAAAATGGCTCCACTTACACTATAGTTTAAATAAGGTAATTTTTTTTAATTAAATGTACAAAGAATAATTTTTCTCTTTAAATTATTATCATACTATTTTAACTCTTGATGCTTATATACAATATATAATAATAATTAGTGTCTAAATTTAAATTCCAATATTACTCTTAAAGAGAGGTTTATTATTAAAAAAATTCTTTTGTCAATTACATTAAATAAAAAAAATTTCTACCCATTTTTTTACAGTAACCTCATTAAGATATTCTTATTGGATGTAAATTATTGTTACAAATATTTTTATTAAGATATCTTTTTAAGAAATAAAAGTAAAATAGTTCAATAAGGATAATTTTTTTAAAAAAATAAATTTATACTAATAATTTTTCTCTTCAAATTATTAACATACTTTTCTAAATACTCTAAGTACCTACACAATATATAATATCAATTAGTGTTCAAATTTAAGTTCCAATATTGTTATTAACGAGAGAGGTTTTTATTATTTTTTAAAAAAATTTACACACAATAATTTTTGTATCAATATATCATGATTCATTTTAAAGATAATATTTATTCATCTAAGTCATAGAGTGTCTTAAAAAAATTATATTTAAATAATTTTTTAATCTTTTAACTATTTTATATTTTTAGATTCAAAACTTTGTATTTTTTTATTCAAGGTTTATTTTTATATTTTATTTTAATTCTGTTATTGAAAACTATTAATATGAATTTTAATTTTTAGGATAAATAAAAAGATGAAATTTTTTTATAAATTAAATTATTGAAAAACTTAGTTATTATAGAAGAAGTCAAGTATATTTCTTGATTGTAAGAATACATATAATTCACTTTTGAATATAATCAAAATAAATATAAATTTATTCAATTTTTAAAATTTACATTAATTATTAAAATTATAATATAATGAATATACTCCTATACAAATACAAAAACGATTTCATGACTATTTTTTTTGTTAGGAGAAAACATGACTTAATAAGCATAAAGTCTAATTTAAACAACTATAGATAAGTAAAATAAGTAACAAAAAATGAACATAAAATTTAATTTTTTTTTGTTATTTGGTATAAAAATAAATATAATAAAATAAATCATTGTTCTCATACATAATGACATAAAATTGGACATTATCCCTTTTGAGAACTATTTATTTTTTTAGTTTTTATTCTTATTTTTATGCTTTATTTTAATTTTGTTAAACAAAAAAGGTCTCATATTATTTAACTTTAATTTTTAAATTTTACCACAAATAAAAATATATGACTTTGTGTGTATTAACTAATAAAGAAAATACTCGAAACAGAAAAAGTTAAGTTTACTCTTTCATTATATTTATAGGAGTGTAAATTATTCGCACAAGTGTTACAAGACCTTTTTTTTTACATTATTTTTAAATTAGTATTCACTTTTGATTGTAATAATTATGAATTAATACACGGTGATAACTAATTAGGATTGTAGAGAAGATAAAAGGAGAAGAAGAGAGAACAAACCAATATAAATATGGGGATGAGCCAATGATAAATACGTAGATAGAAAATGGTAAGAAAAAAAATAATGAAAACAAAAATTCAAAATTCTAAAAGAATAATAAAACTAAAGATAATTTAAAATGTTGAATATAAAATTATTAGAAATAAAAGTTTTTTAGCCATTAAAATTATACAAAAGAAAATAGTGATTTAAATATAAATTTTTATATCTACTCTAGATTAAATATATAACAATATATAGAGCTTGTTTGGGTGAGTGACGTTAGGATTTTTTCGAGTTATCTTTTTTTAAAAGATCTTATAGAGAAGTAAAAGTAATTTTATGTTTGGATATCTCATGTAAAAATATCTTTTTATCAATCAATTATGTTTGGGTATAACAATATAAAAGTACTTTTTTTGTTTATTTATTACATGAAAAACATCTTTTTTTGATTTTACTAGTGCTTTTACTTTTACTACTAGAAATTTGCCAAACACGTTAAAAAATAAAAAAAATCTTTTTTCATTGAAAAAAGATCTTTTTTTAACAAAATAATGGCGCCCAAACATGCACATAATGGGAATACAGAGGGTTTGATGTCCAATATTTTTTTCCTATTTTATCCCTATTTTTATAATCTAAAACTACATCCTCAATCACGTGCTCACGTTCTGTAAATTCTGCATTAACCCACGACAGAATGATGTAACTGCTTAACTTAAAAAAATTGCTCACTCTCAATAGTTGGATTATAAAAATGGCTCCACTTATTAAATGTACAAAGAATAATTTTTCTCTTTAAGGTATTATCATACTATTTTAATATACTCTTAATGCTTATCTACAATATATAATGATAATTAGTGTCTAAATTTAAATTCCAATGTTATTCTTAAAGAGGTTTATTATTAAAAAAATTCTTTTGTCAATTATGTTAAATAAAAAATTTCTACCTATTTTTTTACAGTAACCTCATTAAGATATTCTTATTGGATGTAAATTATTGTTACAAATATTTTTATTAAGATATGTTTTTAAGGAATAAAAGTAAAATAGTTCAATAAGGATAATTTTAAAAAAAAAATAAATTTACACTAATAATTTTTCTCTTCAAATTATTAACGTACTTTTCTAAATACTCTAAGTACCTATACAATATATAATATCAATTATTGTTACAAATATTTTTATTAAGATATGTTTTTAAGGAATAAAAGTAAAATAGTTCAATAAGGATAATTTTAAAAAAAAAATAAATTTACACTAATAATTTTTCTCTTCAAATTATTAACGTACTTTTCTAAATACTCTAAGTACCTATACAATATATAATATCAATTATCGTTCAAATTTAAGTTCCAATATTGTTATTAATGAGAGAGGTTTATTATTTTTAAAAAAATTTACACACAATAATTTTTGTATCAATATATCATGACTCATTTTAAAAATAATATTTATTTATCTAAGTCATAGAGTGTCTTAAAAAAATCATATTTAAATAATTTTTTAATCTTTTAACTATTTTATATTTTTAGATTCAAAATATTGTATTTTTTTATTCAAGGTTTATTTTTATATTTTATTTTAATTCTGTTATTCAAAACTATTAGTATAAATTTTAATTTTTAGGATAAATAAAAAGATGAGAATTTTTTATAAATGAAATTATTGAAAAACTTAGTTATTATAGAAGAAGTCAAGTGTATTTCTTGATTATAAGAATACATATAATTCACTTTTGAATGTAATCAAAATAAATATAAATTTGTTCAATTTTTTAAAATTTACATTAATTATTAAAATTATAATATAATGAATGTACTCCTATATAAATATAAAAACGATTTCATAACTATTTTTTTTGTTAGGAGAAAACATGACTTAATAAGCATAAAGTATAATTTAAACAACTATAGATAAGTAAAATAAGTAACAAAAAATGAACATAAAATTTAATTTTTTTGTTATTTGGTATAAAAATAAATATAATAAAATAAATCATTGTTCTCATACATAATGACATAAAATTGGACATTATCCCTTTCTAGAACTATTTATTTTTTTAGTTTTTATTCATATTTTTATGCTTTATTTTAATTTTGTTAAACAAAAAATTTCTAATATTATTTAACTTTAATTTTTAACTTTTACCACAAATAAAAATATATGACTTTGTGTGTATTAAATAATAAAAAAAATACTCGGAACAGAAAAATTAAGTTTACTCTTTCATTATATTTATAGGAGTGTAAATTATTCGCACAAGTGTTACAAGTCCTTAATTTTACTTTATTTTTAAATTAATATTCACTTTTGATTGTAATAATTATGAATTAATACATGGTGATAACTAATTGCGATTGTAGAGAAGATAGAAGGAGAAGAAGAGAGAACAAGCCAATATAAGCATGGGGATGAGCCAATGATAAATATGTAGAAAGATAATGGTAAGAAAAAAGAATAATAAAAAAAAATTAAAATTCTAAAAGAATAAAACTAAAGATAATTTGAAATGTTGAATATAAAATTATTAGAAATAAAAGTTTTGTAGCCATTAAAATTATACGAAAGAAAAGAGTGATTTAAATATAAATTTTTATATCTAGAGCTTCATTGTTACACATAATAACAACTTAATGATTTAAGTATTATACCTAAATTAATTTAAATTTAATTATTCTATATATTAAAAAAATTAAATAACTTATGGATTTTTTTATTTTTTATTTAATTATTCTATACAAAATTTTTGAATGCTTGATATCTTAAATTTTTTTTAAATGATAAAATATGATTTAACAAGCAAGTATGAAATAAATATCTAAATAATAGTTATATATCTAGATATCTAAATCAAACAAAAAAAAATAATTTTTTTAACAAATCTTTAACAACTCTAAAGTTAATATAATGGATAGTTATGGATTAAGGCGATGAACAAAAATGAGAGCTACTATAATGATATGTTGATTGCGGTTGGGGTTAATAGAAGAAGAAAACAAGGAAAGGGAATAAAACAAGGTTAATAGTGACGAGACAATAATAGTTATTAATATAATTTTAATTTTAACAAAATATGATATAAATAAGATCACGTTAATATTAAAATAAAATAATACTTATCAAAAAAATTTAAAAAATGAATAACATATTAACAAAAAAATTAAAATTAATTTCTTAAAAACAATAGAAAAGCGGCTCAACAGGCACGTTTTGTGCCTGTTGAGCCGCTAGTAATAATATAATTTAGAATTCTATTTTTTGGTTTTCGTATTTTAAAAAAATGAATAATCTTTTTCTTAACAATACAATTGAAATGTCTCGTTTTCTATATATATATATCACTAAACAATTATTTAAAAATTCATTTCTTATACAATTAATAGTAAACTCTTACTAATATTTATAGTTGAGAAAATTTTTTCAATTAATACAGTTGCTACGGAAAAAATTAAAGCTAATTTTTAAAAGAAGATAAATAATATTCTTTCGAGTCGATTTCTAAAAAAAAACACCAATCTTATTTAAATTGAGAATTAATTATTCAATTCTAATATGAAATTATTAAATTAATTATTAAATATAAAAAATTAAATAAAAAATTATTGTATGATTAAATCTAATAATTTAATTAAAACAAATAAATATTATTGTCATATTCTACTAAAAAGAATTTCAAATTATTATGGAGATACTTGTCTCCTCAATAATATAAAAAGATTCATTCTTATATATATATATATTGAATGAAAAAAAAAAGTTTTTACTAACTTATTCCGATTAACATGTAGTTAATAAGTTTATTTTTTCTCGTTATTGCTACTTAAAAAGGAAAACCTCAATTAAAAAATATGTATTTTCAAATCAATGATGTTATTATTTATTTCAATATTAATTATGTGAAACAATCTGTCAAAGGAAAGTAGAATTTTAAGAGATTGGTGCATGAGATAACGAGAATCTTAGAACTCATCGATTCATATCAAAGCCACTTTTGGTCTTGGATACGATGTGACAATTAAGAAAATTAATTAATTATCAACTGTATGTAACAAACAAGATGCTCTCGTCTCTTTCTTTCTTTCTTTTTGTGAAGTGGGGGTATTGAATGTGTGAGGAAGTTGAACAAGAATAATGCTTTGCTTACATGGTCATCCACTCATCCACTCTAAATTGTGAAGAGATGCGATGTGTAAGTGGAAGAGTTTTATGCAAAGGTAGAAATTTGTATAGTTTTTGTCTAACGAACTTGAAAAGTAGAAACGGTTAGATGATAATATAATTAAACATATTAAATTCTTTAATAATTTTAATTATTAATTTTATATAAAAATAATAATATGTAAATTTTTATTCTATGTTTATGTATGTATTCTAAAAACATAAATTGATCATTTCTATAGTCCTTTTTCAACTTTTTTTTTTTTTTAATTTTTCTGTCTCCATTAGCTGCAAAGTCAAGTTTGTAACAGTAAAAAACATTAAAGTAATTTATTATTGTTATAAAATGATGATAAGTTGTAAATCTTGAATTAAGCTTTATTTTTAGGTGGGTGTAATAATCCGACAGTAAGTTCCACTCCTCCAAGAAATAACTCTATCTACTTCACTTTTTAAAAGACTAAAACATATATTCTTAAGCTTCAAAACATAAAATATTGAAGCTGGAAGTAGTGACATTTTAATTAGCTTGCCACGTTGCTAGATATTATTCTATGGGATCGAACCAACTCCTTGGGATCATGGCTCATGTTACTAGTAGAATTTATATTAAGAGGGAATCATTACTACTGGTGCATATTTTATAAGATTAATAGTCAAAATAGTCAGTAAAAAGTTTGTGTGTATATGGATTTAATTTTTAAAAATTTAAATTTTTAAATTAAATTTAAAAGATAAAATTATAAATTAGATTGGTCATTTTATTAGTTAGCTAGATGATAATATATAGCATAAATAATTTTATGAGACATTATTATCTAAATAATAGAATAATCAGTGTGGTATTGTAGTATTTTTTAAGAATTAATTTGAACAATTTAATTTTATAAAATTTCTGTTACCAAATTAAAACATATGTGATCTTTTGAAAGACTTTCGACTATCGACTTATTATTCATTTATCATTACATACATTATTACATATGCAGAGAAAATGATCTTTACATAGTTAAAAATCACAGTTATGCCAAGTGTATAGAAAAAATCAACTATGAAAAAGTTTTCTATGTAAAATATATGTTAAAATATAAAATATATATTGAAAATAAGTTAAATATCACATGTATTCATAAATAAATACATAATAATTGATTTGGCCTGTGACTGGTTTTTAGTGTATACATAATATAATATATTAATTTATATTATTATGCAGATTTTTAGCAAATCTTTGATTGGTACAATATCTACTATATGAGAATAAAATCTACTCTTCTTTTGTGAGTATCCGTTTTATCATGCATCAAAGTCTTAAGTTTTTGTCATGTAGAAGAAGATATTGTTTGTTGTTTTCTCTCAAAGAGACTAAAGAAATAGAAATCAATTTAACTTACAAATTCAAATAATTGAATGTAAATTTTGTTATAAATATAAATTAAAAAATGATGACAAATTCTGAAATGTAAAATAATTGAATTCAGATTTGCAATAAAAGTAAATTGCAAAATTTTAAAGTACAAAATTCAAAAGCACAATGAAAGAAATGATGGAAGGAACCTAACAGAAAATGAACTCGTGACAGATTCAGAAAGTCGTTGAGGATGTGAGTGTGCGAGAGTACTTTCTGACGAAGAATTTCAACCTTTTGCTCTTCGGTTGCTTCTCTATTTATAAACACCTTCAACTAATCCTCTCTTGACACATCACTATACAGTTATCTCGTCAATAACCGTTCCCGCTAAAGGCACTCCGCTCTTTGCGATATCAACCTCCTCTTTGACCATATCCTTTTAATATGCCACAGTTCCTAATTGATTTGACACCTTGATACCAAAATATTCAACCTTTTTGACACTTCTCATCTATCTTTGATTGAATCTTTCTCATCAATGTCGATACCAAATTGACATATCTCTGTCTTTGATCGAATATTTTTTGTCGATGTCTACACAAAATGACTTTGATACATGAGAATCTTAAACACTTTTTATTGGCATTTATTATAGAAAAGTTATGACTTTTGCTTGATAATTATATGATTTTCAAGGCAAGTCTATTAGTACTTTGATTTCCTTGATTTCATGATTCTTGTAGGAAAATGTTAAGAAAAGAGAAACAAATAAATAAGGAGGAACCAAGAATTGAAGACAAGTGCAAAGAAAATTCGTGGATATTGTCAACCATAAGCTCTTCACACTCCAATGAGAACAACTTGAGCTATAGAGGTCCAAATGACAGTTTTCAGCGGCATTAGAAAGAGAACTTTCCAACGATATATAATATTTCATGCTTACTCTCTGGCATCACGGTTCTAAATGCCGCAACATTAGTGTTTAACGCCAAACCACATCTAGCATCAATTCTTCTTGGGAGACTTGGTGCTAAACGCCACTCTTCTGTTGTTTAGTGCCAGACCTGCAGAAATGAGCATTAGAATTGCACCAGAAGTGGTGTTTTGGTGGCGCTAAATGCCAGTAACGGCCCAAAGCCCAAAAATCATGCTGATATACAAGAAAAAAGGTCTCTCTCATGACACACTTTCTCCCTTCCATTCTCTGATCTCATTCATTAGTTTTAGTTTTCACATATTAGATTAGGATTTCAATTTTCTGCATTATGAGGATTTCAATTTTCTGCACTATGGGCAACTAAATCTCCATTGTTAAGGTTAGATGCTCTGTTTACTTTGATGGATTAATAATTATTTGTTCTTCTACTCTTGATTAATGTATTGATTTATGTTTAAGGATTGATTTCTTTCTTCATCCTATGGATTAGTGTGTATTAAAAATCAACTCTAATCTAAATTGAATTCTTTTGGATATTGGAAAAGCTATATCATTAGAATTACAGCTTGAAACCCTTTCTCATAACTCTTTAATTGTATGGATTTAATATGATACGTGACATATAATTGCATCATTTTTGGGTTCTTAGGGTTTGTGTGGCTTATAAATCAAATTTGAAATTAACCCTCTAATACAATTGATTGATCAAGGAATTGATGATTGGTTGGATTAGAAGAAATTGAATTGCCTAGGAATAGGAATTCAATCACTTAGGATTTGCCATGAATTAATTCTTTGCATGATCAAGGTACTTGACTTTGAATATTAATATGGAATTTTAAATATCTCTGATACCTTAACTATCTTTATCATATTATTTTCTTAATGTATTTTAGTTTGCTCTTGTTTAATTCTCTATTTTCATGATATTTACCATTGAAACTCTAAATTTTAATTGTCTGACTAGAATAATTAATTGACCATTGTTTGCTTAATCCCTTAATTCTCGTGGGATCGACATTCACTCACCTTGAGTTTATTACTTGGTACGACTCGGTGCACTTGCCAATAAGTTGTGGTTTGAAATTCACCAAACTTCGACCCAAATTTTGTCGAGTAACAATTTTGATAGAGTACGTAACTGAGTACTTAACTGCTTCCAAAGAAGTTCCAATATGTACTTGAAAGTCGATCGACAAAGCAACATTTTTGGCACTTGGCAATAATCGAAGTTTAAACTTATTAAACACTAACTTGTCAAAGAGTTCAATGATATCTTGTCGAAAATATTATTTTTTAATATAACAAATGACCACTAAGTATTTATTTTTCGACAAAAAGAAAGAAAATATAAATACTTAATATTATTCAATATTTTCAACAATCTTAGAGTCATCAATGATTCCCCCTCCCCTTCTCTTTAGTTTTTCAATTTGTCGAACTTGTTCAACAAGTTGATATAAATCAAAAAGTCTTAACCAACTAATTTCAATAAAACTTGAAACCATATGCCACTAATTTTACAACTTCATTTTTCAATATGAAAAGGACACTCATTTCGAAATCGTTTGACTTCATACAAATAACACAAACCAATTTTCATCTCTTCTCTAAAGAATTGTTCATAAAAATGTTTTTCTAATTTGACCCAAGAATTAATAAAATTTGGTGGAAGAGTATGAAACAATGTAAATGCCATCATGGTCAATGAAGATGGAAAAAAATTTATTTAAAGATACTCATTGGTAGCAAAATGACCAATTTCAAAAGTATACCTTGCTACGCACTCCACTGTCAATTCATTACCTTCTCTAGATAATACAAAAAATGACTTGGGAACTTTCCATTCTTTAGGCAATTGGACTTCTTGAACAAAATTAGAAAATGGTGATACAAAATGAAGTTGTTTGGCAGATTCTACAAAAAAAGCATTCTTGTTCATTATTTGAATAACAACTTCTTCTAGATCATGTTGCCCTCGCATTATTTTCGACATCTTGAGGTAAAGTCATTTTTTGTCGAATAGCAGAATGATGAAGGATATATTATACGCTTTTTGACATCATTTTCATATATCTTTTGTTATGTTTTATTCAAGTTTTATTATATTTTCATAGGTTTTAGTGTAAAATTCACATTTTTGGATTTTACTAAGAGTTGTGTTTTATGGTAATTTCAGGTATTTTCTAGCTGAAATCTGAGAGTTTTGACAAAGGTTGATTCAGAGACAAGGAAAGCATAGCAGATGCTGTCAGCATCTGACCTCCGTGCATTCAAACAGGCATTTCTGGATCTACAGATATCCAAATAGAGCTTTCTCAACGGCTATGGAAGCTAACATCCAGGACTTTCCAGAAATATATAATAGTCTATACCTATCTTTGAAGATGAAGGCACAAAACTGGCTTTCAACGCCAGCCATCTACCCCCTTTCTGGCGTTGGACGCCCAAAAGGGAGCAGCTGGCGTCCAACACCCAAAAAGGTGTCCCAAGCAGGTGTTCAACGCCCAAGAAGCCTACTAGCACGTGGAGACACCCTTAGCTCAGCCCAAACACTCACCAAGTGGGCCCCGGAAATGGATTTTCGCACTACAAGCCTAAGCCTATCATATTTCTGTAATCCTTAGTTATTAAATTAGTATATATATGGGAAGATCACCCTTGTTTTAGGATCTTCGACCACCATGGAACATTATTTCATATTTTCAAGTTTCACTGTACAGTATGAGCCACTAAACCTCCTAGGTTAAGGTTAGGAGCTCTGCTGAGTTTTATGGATTAATAAAAGTACTACTGTTCTCTTTCAATTCGTGTTTGATTCTCTCCTAAGATGTACCTTCGTTCTTCAACCTTATGAATGACTTGAACCATCACAAGTTATCTCTATTCTACATGGGTTTAGTGAGCGTCTTTCATCGGATATTACTGAACCACTAGCTTGAGGATACATCTCTTAGACGGCTAATTCACGACTTTGTTGGGGACTTCTCGAGATATCAATTCAACCGAGGTATGGGGAGATTAGGGTCTTTGTGGAAAAGGCTAGAACCAAGGCACAACATTCTCTGATCTGGAAGATTCGACCTTGTTTGTGGCATTTTGAGTAGGATCACCAAGGGGATGAATTGCAGGAGCTTCACCCTCGTTCAGACTGGATGCGCACTAAACCTGGTGTTCAGCCTAGAGAAAGATTGGTGGCCTCTCAACCAGCGTTGATCACATACAGCCTACTATAGAAGAAATCATTCACAGTTGCAGTAGACAGTAAGAAAGGATTGATCCAGAAGAACAAAGCATCTCTGTGGCCTTAACCATCTTTTTATCATTGAATTCACAACCACTGAGTAACGCTATCTTTATTTTACTTTTATGTGCTTAACCAACTAAACAACTTTTCTATCTGCCTGACTAAGATTTACAAGATAACCACTGTTTGATCCAAGCCGACAATCCTCGTGGGATCGACCCTGACTCACCTCAGATATTACTTGGACGACCCAGTGCACTTGCTGGTTTAGTTGTGCGAATTAAGCTCTAACATGAATCAGCTGAGGATGGAGCATCAAGAGCATTCCACCATCCTCAATGAAATTAGAGAAGATCAAAGAGTTATGAGAAAAGAACAACAAAGACAACGCATGACATTGAAGATATCAAGTGCTCTATTGGCTTCTCTAGAGGAAGTGGTAGCTCCGTCATTGATGACTGCGCATCATGTTATATTTTTCTATGCTTTTTCATATCAAAAATTAGTTTATAATGCCCAATTATTGAGTATTTGTTGTGCTTAAGTTGTATATTGCTTTGATCTTTATTGTATCTTTAATTTTGCTTGCCTAAAACACATGTACTACTAACACTCTATTGTTTAAGACATTCATGACCCATCATAAATCCCATCACCACTGTTTTATTTGTTGCTTCAGGACAAGCAATCATTCTAAGTTTGGTGTAGGAAGGGGAAGAATAGGAGGAAAATGACAACAATAATGAAGATGAACAACAAGGTGGTAAAGTTCTTTTTTCTCTAATTTTTTCTAGTACTTTAAATTGCATGATTGTCTTCTAGTTCCTTGGTATACATGTGTGTTGTGAATAAGCATAGCTTGATTGCTGAATTGTAACATGTGCTATGACTTATGACTACCATCTTGAGTTTTGTGAGTTCAAAGTGATTAAGTATCATGATCATAAACAAACAAAGTAATTAAAGAGGAAGTTAGCATGAGCTTATAAGTATTTGGAAGCTAGCATGGCTATTGTTTCTCAATTGTATTTGAATTTGTTTAATTGAAGTTTTCATCTAGGATATTTTATGAAATTTTTGAAATCATGAAAACCTTGAATAAGCAAATGCAAATAAGGCAAGAAAAAGAAAAAGGAAAGAATGAGAAAGCTGAAGGCCCTGAGTACCAATGACAATTTATTTGTTAAGTACTTGTGGTGTTTATGTATCAAGCAAAAAGCTTGAAAACAAAACACTTATAGTCAAGGCTAGACTTAAGTGCAAAGCACTCCCTCAAAGCTCAAGGCTCTGAGCATCAATGATTAGAGAGTAAAGAAAAGAAACAAATGAGCTAAAAGAGTCCTCTAATTAAATACTTGTGGTGCTTACGTATCAAGCGGTAATACTTGAACATAAAGCATTTAGAGTCGTAGCTTTCAACACATGGTGCAAAGCACCCAAAAAGCTAAGCTAAGAAAAGAATGAAAAGCTTGCTTCAAGGAAGGAACATAAAGAAAAAGATTTCATAAAATGAGCTAGCAAGCATCAATCATTTGAATCTCTTTTATAATTGTAGCATGCATAAGAAACAAGCCAACCATGAACATAAAAATTGCTACTCTTCTCACCTTGGTTTGTCAAAATTTATTGCATAATTCTTGTTTGCTTGAGGACAAGCAAAGTTTAAGTTTAGGGTTGTGATGACTGCGCATCGTGTTATGTTTTTCTATGCTTTTTCATATCAAAAATTAGTTTATAATGCCCAATTATTAAGTATTTGTTCTACTTAAGTTGTATATTGCATTGATCTTTTGATTTGATGAATTTTGTAGAAAATGGTGGAAAAATAAGCAAAAAGCACAAAACAAGCTCAAAAGAAGAAAAGAGCTTAAAGGGTGAAGTAGAGAAGATAAGAAACATTGGAGAGCGCCTTTGGCGCTACGCTTTGCCCAGAAGCGTTCCTCAGCACCAGGAGAGTGCCCTTAGCGCAATGCTTTTCTCAAAATCGCTTTGCATTACCAGAAGAGCACCTTTGGCGCAACATTTTTACCAAAGGTGCCTGAGATAGAGGTTGGAAAATATCTCCGGTGACGCGTACGGGTGGGTGATGCGTACGCGTGATAGTGATATTTTTAGCTGGTGACGCGTACGCGTGGGTGACACGTACGTGTGGGTGACGCATTCGCGTAAAAGTGATATTTTTGAAGAGTGCCTTTGACACTAACGCTACACCTTTGACACCAACACTGAGGGTCATGTGCACGCGTGGCTGACGCGTACGCATGATAAGTGTAAAAAACAGTGATGACGCGAATGCGTGGGTGACGTGTACGCGTGAGTACACGAGCGCTACGCTTTCCAGAAAAATGCTACACAAGCTTGGAAGCATCATTCTAGCTCAATCAATCTCATTCCAAGTCCATTTAAACTTCAAGCAAGCAAGCCCACAATTGTCAACCAATTAAGGCCACAAAAATCATCTAGAATACTTAATTTTCATTTGATTGTAATTTGCTTTCAATTTCATTTCAATTTGTAATTTAGGATAGCCTATATAAAGGCCTTAGTTTCATAGAATCAATGAGCTCTTGGGGGGAATCAGGAAGGATTCTATTCTGGACACAATTGGGGGAGGGGTCTTCGGACTCCCTCTTCTCACCCACACTTTTCTCCTCTTCCACTTTCTTACTTGTAAATAATTTAGTTATGAATCACTAACTCTTTCCATTGGGAAGGAGAGCTCTATTGCAATTTGATCGCTTAATTTGTTTTTATTCTTCTTCTTCTCTTCATCTCTCTTTGATTTACTTGAAGGATTTTCGTTCTTCATGTTAGCATTCAATTATCTTGGAAAAGAGATTGAATGTATTTGGGTTTTAGGTGAACCTTGGAAGAGGAATCATAAAACTGTGCTTGAAAATCCTCCTCAGACTTGAGTATAATTGGGTATGGATGGGATACTGTGATATTTAATCTATCCATTATTTGGGTCTAGGAAAGTGTGTGGTATAATCAGGGAACAAGCTTCATCTCTCTTCATGAGCAATTAGACCAAGGAATTGGCTATTGGTCAAGATTGGAGATATTGAGTTACCAAGGAATTGGGACCCAATCACTCATGATTGCCAAGAGGTCAATGAGTTGTATGATTGAAGATGAGATGAAATCAATTATTCCAGAGAATGTAATATCTCTTTATCCCAATGCTTATTTTATCTTTCTTTCTTTTATTTACTTTATGGTTATTTACATTTTATACACTTTACATTTCCAGTACTTTACTTTCTTGTACTTTACATTTATGCCATTTACTTTACTTTCATGCAATTTACAATTCTTATTGTTCATCACTTCAATATACTTGTCTAACTAGAATGATCAATTAACTATTGTTTGCTTAATCCGTTAGTCCTCGTGGGATCGACCACACTCTTGTCAGTTTTAATACTTGATACGACACAGTGCACTTGCCAGTAGTTATTAACGAAGAAGTAAATTTTTTTCGTTATCAGTCATTAAGGTGGTCCCATTCCATCACCCCTTGCTTTTATGTCATTTTTCTATTTTCCATTATGTTTTGTTGTCTGTTCTCGTGTTCTTATTGCATGATCATTTCTATCTATGTCTTAAAGTTATAAAATGTTCCATATATCTCTCACCTTACTTAAAAGAAAACCTTATTTGGAAAAGAAAAATTAAGTTGCATGAATCTTTGAGTTTATCTTAAGAATAGTTCAATTATCTTGATGTGGTGGCATTGCTTTTGTTCTCTGAATGTATGAATGAACAATGCATATTTGAAATTGGAATTAAGAATGTTGGATCTTGAAAGAATGATGAAAAAGGAGAAGTATTATTGGTAATCTAAAAAATAAAAAAAATTGATTCTTACAGCAAGAAAAAGTAGCAAAAAGCAAGATGCAATAAAAAAAAAAACAATTGCATGTGAAAAAAAAACATATAGAAAAAGTCAATAGCTATTTAAACCAAATGGCAAGAGCAAAAAGCCAGTAGTTCTTTAAACCAAAAGGCAAGGGCATAGATCCAAGGTTTTGAGCATCAATGGTTAGGAGGGCCTAAAAGAAACAAAATCTTGGCCCTAACTATATGCTTGTGGTGTGAACGTGTCAAATAAAAAGCTTGAGACTGAGCAGTTAAAGTCGTGATCCAAAGCAAAAAGAGTGTGCTTAAGAACTCTGCACACTTTTATCTGGGGATTCTAGCAAAGCTGAATCACAATCCAAAAGGGTTCACCCAGTTAAGTGTCTGTGGCATTTATGTATCCGATGGTAAAACCGGAAAATAAAGTGCTTAGGGCCACGACCAAGACTCTAAAAGCTGTGTTCAAGAATAAATAAGAACTAAACTAGGAGAGTTAATAATATCTTCTGGATTCTATGTTTCTAAGGATGCTAACACTTCTGAGCTTCAATGGATAGTGAGATGCCAAAACTATTCAGAAGCAAAAAGCTACTAAGTCCCGCTCATCTAATTGAAACTGAACTTCATTGAAAACTCTGATATTTATTGTATCTTACTCTTCTTTTTATCCTACTTTGTTTTTAGTTGCTTGGGGACAAGCAAAAATTTAAGTTTGGTGTTGTGATAAGCGAATATTTTATACGCTTTTTGACATCATTTTCATATAGTTTTTGTTATGTTTTATTTAAGTTTTTTTTTTATATTTTCATAGGTTTTAGTGTAAAATTCACAATTTTGTATTCTACTATGAGTTGTTGTTTTTTATGGTGATTTCAAGTATATTTTGGCTGAAATCCGAGTGTTTTGACAAAGGCTAATTCAGAGGCAAGGAAAGCGTAGCAGATGCTGTCAGGATCTAACCTCCGTGCATTCAAACTGGCATCTAGGGCTTTCCAAGGCTAAAATCCAGGGCTTTCTGGAAATATATAATAGTTCATACTTGTCTTTAGAGATGAAAGCACAAAACTGGCGTTCAATACCAACCATCTAAACCCTTTCTGGTGTTGGACGCCGAAAAGCGAGCAGATGGAGTCCAACACCCAAAAAGGTGTCCCAAGCAGGCGTTCAATGCCCAAGGAGCCTACTAGTACGTGGAGCCTACTATCATATTTTTGTAATTCTTAGTTGTTAGATTAGTATATATAGGAGAAGATCACCCTTGTTTTTGGATCTTCGACCACCATAGAACATTATTTCATATTTTTGAGTTTCATTGTACAGTATGAGCCATTAAACCTCCTAGGTTAAGGTTAGGAGCTCTGTTGAGTTTTATGGATTAATAAAAGTACTACTGTTCTATTTTAATTCATGTTTGATTCTCTCCTAAGATGTACCTTCGTTCTTCAACCTTATGAATGAGTTGAATCGGCACAAGTTATCTCTATTCTACATGGGTTCTGTGAGCGTCTTTCATCGGGTATTACCGAACCACTAGCTTGAGGATATGTCTCTTAGACGGCTAATCCACAACTTCATTGGGGACTTCACGAGACATCAGTTCATCTGAGGTATAGGGAGATTAAGGTCTTTGTGGTAAAGGCTAGAACCAACGCGCAGCATTCTCTGATCTGGAAGATTCTACCTTGTCTATGGCATTTTAAGTAGGATCACCAAGGGGATGAACTGCAGGAGCTTCACCCTCATTTAGACCGGATGCGCACTAAATCTGGTGTTCAGCCTAGAGGAAGATTGGCGGCCTCTCAACCGGCGTTGATCACATATAGCCTGCTATAGAAGAAAACATTCATAGTTGGAGTAGACAGTAAGAAAGGATTGATCTAGAAGAACAAAGCATCTCTGTGGCCTTAACCATCTTCTTATCATTGAATTCACAACCACTGAGTAACGCTATTATTATTTTACTTTTATGCGCTTAAACAACTAAACAACTTTTCTATCCGCTTGACTAAGATTTACAAGATAACCACTATTTGATCCAAGTCGACAATCCTCGTGGGATCGACCCTGACTCACCTCAGGTATTACTTGGACGACCCAGTGCACTTGCTAGTTCAGTTGTGCGAATTTAAATTCCACACACCACAACGTCTTCAAACATTGTGTGTAATATTTTCCGCCATATTTATTTTCAACACCTCATTCAATTTTTGTGATAACACATTTTCAAAATCTTGATAACTATTTCTTATTTCTTCTCAAATCATTGTGGTAATAAAGTTAGCCATATTTGATCATTCTAAAAATTCATCATCATTATCCATGAAATCTTGAAACTTTTAGTGCATAACTGATTCCAAAGCCTTTTCCAATATGTACTTGTAACCTGATCTGACAAAACAATTTTTTTTGCACTTGAAATCTTATCCATGGTCAAATTTGTCAAACATTGGGTTATCAAAGAGTTCAATAATTTGTCAAAAATATTATTTTTGATATAACAAATATTTTCAATGAACTCTGAGTCATCAACTATTTCTCTAATAATGGTTTCCATAGTCAGATATCACCGCTACCCTTTGTCGAAGTTGCTCTTTTATGGTTTGATTAATTTAACAACCAACCACAAATAAATGTTTGATCAACTTCTATGGTGGCCTTGTGATGCGTAAGCATCTTTCTTATCTTTTTCTAGTGAATTTGTAATTGAAATTGTTACGTTTAATCTAGATTTAAGTACTTTAAGACACTACGGATGTTACTTTGAGTTCGGTGCAATTTGGTTTATTTCAGGTAGCGTTCGGACAGATTTGACAAATTTTAGAAGGAAGAAACGGAGCCACGGCCAACCCAGGAGGTGGCTCCAAACTTGGCATTCTCCAAGTTTGGCGCCCGGATCACTACAAGCTTCCATTGCATTCAGCCTTAGTGGCGCCAAACTTGGGATTTTCCATATTTGGCGTCACACTCACTCTAACCTCCAAAAACTCACTACCTTAATGGCGCCAAACTTGGGATTCTCCAAGTTTGGCGCCAGGATGAAGATCATTGAAGATTTAATGCGTTCAAGTGTTTCCAAACTTGGGATTATACAAGGTGGTCCCCATTCATCCTAGAATGAGCTAGCACGAGATAATTTTATTAATTTTGATTAAACGTTATTTTATTTTACAATAGGAAAAGATATTATTTACTTTTAGAAAACATATTTTACATTTATTAGGATTTGATATAAAAGGGAAAAGATTCAGCCCTTTGGGCTCTCTTCACTCTTATGCACCTCATTCTACAGTTTACACTTTTTGAAACCCTAGTTTTCTCTCTGAGTCATGAGCAACTAAACCTCTACTCTTAAGGTTAGGAGCTCTATTTATTCTATAGATTAACACTATTATTCTTCTATTTTAATTAATGTATTGATTTCAATTCAAGAATTTGTTTTTGTTCTTCATCTTATGGATTTGTGTAAAACCCCGAATTTTTAAAAGTTATTAATAAATTATTTATGATTTATTATGATTACTTGAGATTATATTTTTGAGATTTTATATATAAACCGAACAAATTCCTATTTATAATTTAAAATTTTTATATTTTAAAATAATGAGTATTTTATGTCTTAATTTTATTATTCTTAACCTTATTTTATAAATAAATGAGAATTAATTTACTTATCTCCAATTTTTATCAATTTGGTATCTAACTGAAAAATAATTTAAAGATTGATAATTTAAAAACAAATATTTTTAAGGATGGATACTTTATAAATAATCTAGGTGATGTAATTATTATTCTACTTTTTATTTATTTTATAAAAATTACATTACTACCCCTAGTTTTAAATAAAATACCTAAACTAACCCATTTACCCTAACCTAATCTAAACCCTAACCCTAGTTACCACCCATCCCCCCTCACCACACTCACGGAAGAAAAAAATAAAGGAAAGAAAGAAAGAAAAAAAGAAAGGAAAGAAGAAAGGGGAAAAGGGCTCGGGCCCGTGGAGAAGGAGAGGAGGAGAGGAGGAGAGGGGGAGTTGACCGCGCTACCACCTAGCTCGTTGTCGCCGCTGATCCACCATGGAGTCGCCGTCGAAGCAGAATCACGAAGAGTGAGGGAGACTGCGCTAGTTCACTGCGAAGCCCACTACCCTCGCATTTGTCGTCATCTTCGCGAGGCTCATGTCGCTACCGTCGCCCTCACCGTGATGCCCGTCGCCGCAACAATTGTACCCATGCCGTCGCCGTCGCTGTTCTGTCAAGGGAGAAGGACGCGCGTGGGAGTAGACAAAATCACGCAGGAGCTCAGCCGCGAGTGAGGAGCCCGTCGCAACTAGTTCGCCCAGCCCGACCCATCGCCGAACCGCGTCGCCGTCTGTGAAGCTGTCTCCGTCACCGCTGCCGGAGGTTGCCGTCGGGGTTGTTGCTGCACTTCTGTCATTCTCCTTTGCACAGTAAGTTGCTCGCGCTCTGAAGCTCTTACTGTAATCGTTCTAGTTATCTGTGGTTAAGGATTTTGATGCATCGATATTGTAGGATTAAGTTTATGGGTTTGCATGTCGAAATTCAGGTTGTTGTTAAACTACCGGAGCTTCTGGCCACTATCGGAGCTACTGCTGGATAAGTTCGGAGTGGCTACTGCGTCATTCTTTTATTCCAGTAAGTGTCTCTATCTCGGAACCCTCGCCATTGGTATTCCTTTATGTGTTTTAAGGTTTTCACGACGTTAATGTTCTTAGAATTTAGTAACCGAGGTTACAAGTTGTTATTTAGAGTTGTTTATGTTGTTACGAAGTGTGCGGAGCTGTGAATTGAAGTTGCCGTTGATTTCGGGTTAAGAGGAAGGAATTTCTTGACGCGTTTGGGTTATGGTTTCGCATATCGAGGTAGGGGTCTTTTAAAAAAATACTTTATAAATTGGAATTATTATATATGGATATTTATGTGGGAAAGTGTATCTTTGAGTGATTGCATAAGTCTTATGTATTGTTGGTTGTCTTAGATGAATATGAATGCTTGTTTGACTGGATTATTGTTTGGTTTTGCAAAACAGACTGTTCTTGAAGTGCTTTCTTAAAGTTGTTTCTTAAAAGTATTAAAATCGAGTTTAATCTGTTAGAAATTGATTTGAGATTGAATTGGTGTTCTTGAAATCTGAAAATGAAACCAACTTGATTTAAACTTATTTGGTTTTGATCCCGTTAAAGAGGGTTGCAGAATGGTTTTGTTGGGAACCAGAAAGGGTGGCAGAGTCCAAGTTTTAGGGGAGGTGCTGCCAAAATTCCCATAAAATTTGAGATTTTATTGAAATATTATTTAAAAATTTATGAGTTAAAGACTTCTACTATTTTACTTATATTATTTAAGAAAGGGATGACTTATGCTTTTGAAATGAATTATTAAAAGGGCAACTATGATTTAGTCTTGTTTCTTAAGAAAAGTATTATATTTCTTTTGGGAGAAAGTCATTTTGAAAAAACTTATGTTTTAAGGCTATTTTAAATGTGAAAAGGGTTTGTCTTTGAATTTGAGTTGAGGGTTTCAATTGGAGGAGTTTCAGTGAGTTTGAAAGAACTTGAATGTCTGTTGACAAGTCTCATTTTACAATGTTTCAGGAAAAATTTTAAGCACTCTTTAAATTTTGAATTTTGCAAGACTAAAATAACTTTTGAGCAGTTTGAAACGCTTTAGATTTAATCATGGAATGGAAGTTGGTTTTGTTTAAGTAAAAGAAATGATTTTGAAAATGTGTTCGGAGTAATTGACTACACGACTCGATTTGGCTTAGATTCTATTTTTATTACTTAAATCAGGAAGCCAAGTTTTTAAGGATTTTAAACGAATTTGAGGAAATAAGTTATGTTATTCTCCCCTAAAGAATTGAGACTCTGTCGAGGAACTTTTGTTACCAAATCCTGTTTTAGGATGAATGATTTTGAATCTCTCAGAAAAGACTTTTGATTTTGTGTGGTTTTTAAAATGTTATGGAAAGATGTTAAGGAAGGTAACTTTGTTTTAAAAAGAGGAACTTACATTTGAGGAAAAGTGGCTTATGAGCCTGAAATAATTTGAGAAATGGGGAGTTTAAAGTTGAGGCTGGAAGGAAATGATTTTGATTTCAAGGTAAAGTGATTTGAGGAGAAAGTGATATATGGCATAAATGAATGTATGTTTGAGATACCTGGGTAGTAGCAAGGATGGTGGTTCATCCCGCTTGCTCTAGGTCAATGTTTAAGATACCTGGGTAGTAGCAAGGATGGTGGTTCGTCCCACTTGGTCTAGGTCAGTGATTGTGATGCCTGGGTAGTAGCAAGGGTTGTGGTTCATCCCACTTGCTCTAGGTTGAGCTTTTAAACACCTGCCTGGGTAGTAGCCGCAGTAGTGGTTATTCCATTGGCTTTGGGTTAAGCGGGTAGTAGTAAGGGGGTTGTAGCTCAAACCCACTTGCTCCGCATGGGTATTTCAGTCCATGGTTAGCTACCAGGACATGTCGGGTTAGCTATATAACCGATAGATGATATCATCAGCCATAGGGCAGGCATTCATCATATGCATCTATGTGACATTGTTTGGGTGTGCATGTTGTACTTGGTTTTCCTTTGTGATTAATTGTGTTTAAGTGTTAATTGTTCTACTTGATGTAACTGCTTGATTGTGTTTGAATCTTCTTGTGTTTGTGACTGAAAAATTGGTTGGATTGGGTAGATTGGCTGTTGTTTGGATTGTTTGGACCTAGGGCCGTGGTTGATTATGAGATGGGCCGAAGGCCGTGTTTAGTTTGTGTTTTTGGTTTAGAAAAGAATGAAAAACTAAACTGGTTCAGCATAGAATTAATGAACCTATGCTTGGAATAACTTGGTCATTCATGCTGTTTAGGAGAAACTTTTAAAAAAAAGGTTTTGGGATTTTTGAAGAATTGACAGTTTTCTCTTTTAAAAAGGATTTCAGATATTTGAAGATAAGTTTTTTGTTGTGAAAGGATACATAAGGCGGTTATTAATCACTATACTTTAAAAAGAGTCTTATTTTCATGTATCCTATTATAGTAATTCTCTAACCCCATAGTGAGAACCAGCGAGGACGATGTTCTCACTCCCCTACAGGTCTTCTCTTTTTCAGGTTATGGACGACGAGGTTCGAAAGAGCTTATCCTCTTCTATTTAAAACATGTTTTATGTTGTATTAGTTACTTTTTCCATCACCTTTATCCTTACAAGATTTTATAAGAGGGATAGGAATTTGATTATGTAATACTTGTAAAATTAATAATATATAAATATATATATGTATGTATGTATGTATGTATGTATGTATGTATGTATGTATGTATGTATTCTTGGTAAGTATTGTAATTTGTATTGAAAATAAGGATGTATGTTCTAAAAAATACATGTTAAGTTTAAACAGACTCATATTTTAGTATTAAATATTTTAAGAGTCGTCGTAATACCCGAGTGGTGTGGCCAAATCGTGATCGTTCATTCCTTGGTAACGGCGTTGAAAACTTTATACGCACGTTCATAATATTAATTCTTTGTCACAACTTTGCACAACTAACCAGGAAGTGCACTGGGTCGTCCAAGTAATAAACCTTACGTGAGTAAGGGTCGATCCCACGGAGATTGTCGGCTTGAAGCAAGCTATGGTCATCTTGCAAATCTCAGTCAGGCAGATTCATATGGTTATGGATATTTGATAATTAAAATATAATTTAAATATAAAACAGGATAGAGATACTTATGTAATTCATTGGTGAGAATTTCAGATAAGCGTATGGAGATGCTTTGTTCCTTCTGAATCTCTGCTTTCCTACTGTCTTCATCCAATCCTTCATACTCCTTTCCATGGCAAGCTTTATGTAGGGCATCACCGTTGTCAATGGCTACTTCCCGTCCTCTCAGTGAAAATGGTCCAAGATGCGCTGTCACCGCACGCTAATCATCTGTCGGTTCTCGATCATACTGGAATATGATTCAGTAATCCTTTTGCGTCTGTCACTACGCCCAGCACTCGCGAGTTTGAAGCTCGTCATAGCTATCTCTTCCCAAATCCTACTCGAAATACCACAGACAAGGTTTAGACTTTCTGGATCTCAAGAATGGCCGCCAATAATTCTAGCCTATACCACGAAGACACTGATCTCACGATCAGGAGGCTAAGAGATACACATTCAAGCTTGTTTACATGTAGAACGGAAGTGTTTGTCAGGCACGTGTTCATAAGTGAGAATGATGATGAGCATCACATAATCATCACATTCATCATGTTCTTGTGTGCGAATGAATATCTTAGAGAAGAAATAGGCGTGAATTCAATAGAAAAAAACAATAGTACATTGCATTAATTCATGAGGAACAGCAGAGCTCCACACCTTAATCTATGGTGTGTAGAAACTCTACCATTGAAAATACATAAGTGATAATTGTCCAGGCATGGCCGAATGGCCAGCCCCCATAAAGGTCTAAGATAGCATAAGACTAATCAAAGATCGGATCCCTAACATGATAGTAAAAAGTTCTATTTATACTAAACTAGTTGCTAGGGTTACAGAAATGAGTAAATGATGCAGAAATCCACTTCCGGGCCCACTTGGTGTGTGCTTGGGCTGAGCATTGAAGCTTTCATGTTTAGAGGCCTTTCTTGGAGTTAAACGCTAGTTTGTAACCTGTTTCTGGCATTTAACTCTGCTTTGCAACCTGTTTCTGGCGTTTAACTCCAGAATAAGGCAGAAAGCTGGCGTTGAACGCCAGTTTGCGTCATATAAACTCGGGCAAAGTATAGACTATTATATATTTCTGGAAAGAGCTAGATGTCTACTTTCCAACGCAATTGAGAGCGTGCCATTTAGACTCCTGTAGCTCCAGAAAATCTACTTCGAGTGCATGGAGGTCAGAATCCAACAGCATCTGCAGTCCTTCTTCAACCTCTGAATCTGATTTTTGCTCAAGTCCCTCAATTTCAGCCAGAAAATACCTGAAATCACAAAAAAACACACAAACTCATAGTAAAGTCTAGAAATGTAATTTTTATTTAAAAACTAATAAAAATATACTAAAAACTAACTAAATCATACTAAAAACTATGTAGAAACAATGCCAAAAAGCGTATAAATTATCCGCTCATCACAACACCAAACTTAAATTGTTGCTTGTCCCCAAGCAACTGAAAATAAAATAGGATAAAAAGTAGAGAATATACTATAAATTCCAAAATATCAATGAAACTTAGCTCCAATCAGATGAGCGGGACTAGTAGCTTTTTGCCTCTTGAATAGTTTTGGCATCTCACTTTATCCATTGAAGTTCAGAATGATTGGCATCTATAAGAACTCAGAATTCAGATAGTGTTATTGATTCTCCTAGTTCAGTATGTTAATTCTTGAACACAGCTACTTTATGAGTCTTGGCCGTGGCCCTAAGCACTTTGTTTTCCAGTATTACCACCAGATACATAAATGCCATAGACACATAATCCGTTGAACCTTTTCAGATTGTGACTCAGCTTTGCTAGAGTCCCCAATTAGAGGTGTCCAGGGTTCTTAAGCACACTCTTCTTTTTGCTTTGGACCTTGACTTTAACCTCTCAGTCTCAAGTTTTAACTTGACACCTTAACGCCATAAGCACATGGTTAGGGACAGCTTGCTTTAGCCGCTTAGGCCAAGATTTTATTCCTTTAGGCCCTCCTATCCATTAATGCTCAAAGCCTTGGATCCTTTTTACCCTTGCCTTTTGGTTTTAAGGGCTATTGGCTTTTTGCTCTTGCCTTTTGGTTTAAAGAGCTTTTGGCTTTTTGGTGCGCAGAAATTGTGATTACACTTTGATTATGTAAAATTCATCGCTCTTTCTTTCCCTGGTAATGGCGCCAAAAACATGATGCCAATACCATGGTTCACAACTTCGCACAACTAACCAGCAAGTGCACTGGGCCGTCCAAGTAATACCTTACATGAGTAAGGGTCGAATCCCACGGAGATTGTTGGTATGAAGCAAGCTACGGTCACCTTGTAAATCTCAGTCAGGCAGATATAAAATAGTAATGGGATTTTCGAAAATAATAAAATAGTGATAGAAATACTTATGTAAATCATTGGTGAGAATTTCAGACAAGCGAATAGAGATGCTTTCGTTCCTCTGAACCTCTGCTTTCCTGCTATCTTCATCCAATCAGTCTTACTCCTTTCCATGGCTGGCTTTATGTAATGCATCACCATTGTCAATGGCTAATTTTGGTCTTCTCTCGGGAAAATGATCCAAATGCCCTATCACGGCACGACTAATCGTCTAGAGGCATCACCCTAGTCAATGATTACATCCTATCCTCTCAGTGAATATGGTCAACGCACCCTGTCACGGCACGGCTATTCATCTGTCGGTTCTCGATCATGCTGGAATAGGATTTACTATCCTTTTGCGTCTGTCACTACGCCCAGCAATCGCGAGTTTGAAGCTCGTCACAGTCATTCAATCATTGAATCCTACTCAGAATACCACAGACAAGGTTTAGACTTTCCAGATTCTCCTGAATGCCGCCATCATTCTAGCTTACACCACGAAGATTCTGATTAAGAGATCTAAGAGATACTCATTCAATCTAATGTAGAACGGAAGTGGTTGTCAGGCACGCGTTCATAGGGAATGATGATGATTGTCACGTTCATCACATTCAGGTTGAAGTGCGAATGAATATCTTAGAAGCGAAATAAGATGAGTTGAATAGAAAACAGTAGTACTTTGCATTAATCTTTGAGGAACAGCAGAGCTCCACACCTTGATCTATGGAGTGTAGAAACTCTACCGTTAAAAAGACATAAGTGATAGATCCAGGCATGGCCGAATGGCCAGCCCCCTAAAATGAGATCACAGGATCAAAAATATAATCCAGGATGTCTAATACAATAGTAAGAGGTCCTATTTATAATAAACTAGCTACTAGGGTTTACAGAAGTAAGTAATTGATGCATAAATCCACTTCCGGGGCCCACTTGGTGTGTGCTTGGGCTGAGCTTGAGTGTTACACGTGTAGAGGTCATTCTTGGAGTTGAACGCCAGTTTTGGTGCCAGTTTGGGCGTTGAACTCCACTTTGCAACTTGTTTCTGGCGCTGGACGCCAGAATTGGGCAGAGAGCTGGCGTTGAACGCCAGTTTGCGTCGTCTAAACCTGGGCAAAGTATGGACTATTATACATTGCTGGAAAGCCCTGGATGTCTACTTTCCAACGCATTTCGAAGCGCGCCATTCCAAGTTCTGTAGCTCCAGAAAATCCACTTTGAGTGCAGGGAGGTCAGAATCCAACAGCGTCAGCAGTCCTTCTTCAACCTCTGAATCTGATTTTTGCTCAAGTCCCTCAATTTCAGTCAGAAAATACCTAAAATCACAGAAAAACACACAAACTCATAGTAAAGTCCAGAAATGTGAATTTAACATAAAAAATAATGAAAAACAGACTAAAAACAATGCCAAAAAGCGTATAAATTATCCGCTCATCACAACACCAAACATAAATTGTTGCTTGTCCCCAAGCAACTGAAAATCAAATAGGATAAAAAGAAGAGAATATACTATAAATTCCAAACTATCAATGAAACATAGCTTCAATCAGATGAGCGGGACTTGTATCTTTTTGCCTCTTGAATAGTTTTGGCATCTCACTTTATCCATTGAAGTTCAGAATGATTGGCATCTATAGGAACTCAGAGTTCAGATAGTGTTATTGATTCTCCTAGTTCAGTATGATGATTCTTGAACACAGCTATTTTATGAGTCTTGGCCATGGCCCTAAGCACTTTGTTTTTCAGTATTACCACCAGATACATAAATGCCACAGACACATAATTGGGTGAACCTTTTCAGATTGTGACTCAGCTTTGCTAAAGTCCCCAATTAGAGGTGTCCAGGGTTCTTAAGCACACTCTTTTTTTGCTTTGGACCTTGACTTTAACCGCTCAGTCTCAAGTTTTCACTTGACACCTTCACGCCACAAGCACATGGTTAGGGACAGCTTGGTTTAGCCGCTTAGGCCAGGATTTTATTCCTTTAGGCCCTCCTATCCACTGATGCTCAAAGCCTTGGTATCCTTTTTATTTACCCTTGCCTTTTGGTTTTAAGGGTTATTGGATTTTTGCTCTTGCCTCTTGGTTTTAGGAGCTTTTGGCTTTTTCTGCTTGCTTTTTCTTTTTCTTCCTATTTTTTTTTCGCCTAATTTTTTTTTCTGCAAGCTTTGTTCTTTGCTGCTTTTTCTTGCTTCAAGAATCATTTTTATGATTTTTCAGATTATCAAATAACATGTCTCCTTGTCATCATTCTTTCAAGAGCCAACATATTTAACATTCTTAAACAATAACTTCAAAAGACATATGCACTGTTCAAGCATTCATTCAGAAAACAAGAAGCATTGTCACCACATCAATATAATTAAACTAAGTTCAAGGATAAATTCGAAACTCATGTACTTCTTGTTCTTTTGAATTAACACATTTTTCATTTAAGAGAGGTGATGGATTCATAGGACATTCATAACTTTAAGACATAGTTACTAACTACTAATGATCATGTAATGAAGACACAAACATGGATAAACACTTAACATAGAGAAAACGAAAAACAGAAGAAATAAGAACAAGGAATGAGTCCACCTTAGTGATGGTGGCGTTTCCTTCTTGAGGAACCAATGATGTCCTTGAGCTCTTCTATGTCTCTTCCTTGTCTTTGTTGCTCCTCCCTCATTGCTTTTTGATCTTCTCTAATTTCATGAAGGATGATGGAGTGTTTTTGATGTTCCACCCTTAATTGTCGCATGTTGGAACTTAATTCTCCTAGGGAGGTGTTGATTTGCTCCCAAAAAATTCTGTGGAGGCAAGTGCATCCCTTGATGTATCTCATGGATTTCTTGATGATGAGCTTCTTCATGTGCCTATTGAGATTCATGAATGTGCTCTCTTGTTTGCTCCATCCTTTTCTTAGTGATGGGCTTGTGAGATGAATCTTTCCATCTCCCATGGCTCAAAGGTGGAAGCATTTGTCTTCCCTTTCCTCTTTCTTGAGGTTTCTCTGGCCTTAGGTGCCATTAATGGTAATGGAAAAACAAAAAGCTTATGCTTTTACCACACTAAACTTAGAATATTGCTCGCCCTCGAGCAAGAGTAGAAAGAATAGATGAAGAAGAAGAAGATATGGAGGAGATAGAGGGATGTGTGTATGGATGTGAGTGGTGAATGGAAAACATAAGGGATGACCATGAATGGAGAGAGAGAGGGTGAGGTGGGTGGGGATCCTGTGAGATTCACAGATCCTGAGATGATCCTGTGGGGTCCACAGATCCTGAGGTGTTCAAGGAATTACAACCTTGCACCAAATTAGGCATGTAAAATGCCCTTGCACACAACTCTGAGCGTTCAGCGCCAGGTTGGTGCCCATTTTGGGCGTTCAACGCCCATTTGTTGCCCATTTCTGGCGTTGAACGCCAGAACCATGCTTGTTCTGGGTGTTCAGCGCTAGCTCCTCTCCAGGGTGCAATTCTGGCGTTCAGCACCCAGATGCTGCCCATTTTGGGCGTTAAGCGCCCAGATACTGCCCATTTTGGGCGTTCAGCGCCAGAACGATGCTCTGTTCTGGCGTTGAACGCCAGGCAGATGCTTCCTCCAGGGTGTGATTTTTCTTCTGCTGTTTTTGATTCCGTTTTCAATTTTTATATTTATTTTGTGACTCCTTATGATCATGAACCTATAAAGACATATAACTAAGAAAAATATAGTTAGATAAATAAAAATTGGGTTGCCTCCCAACAAGCGCTTCTTTAATGTCAATAGCTTGACAGTGGGCTCTCATGGAGCCTCACAGATGTTCAGAGCATTGTTGAGACTCCCCCAACACCAAACTTAGAGTTTGGATATGGGAGTTCAACACCAAACTTAGAGTTTGGTTGTGGCCTCCCAATACCAAACTTAGAGTCTGACTGTGGGGGCTTTGGTTGACTCTGCTTTGAGAGAAACTTTTTCTGCTTCCTCTCCATGGATGTAGAGATAGATCCTTGAGTTGTAAACACAAGGTTGTCCTTATTTAATTGAAGGATCAATTCTCCTCTGTCCACATCAATCACAGCTCTTGCTGTGGCTAGGAAAGGTCTTCCTAGGATGATGGATTCATCATCTTCCTTTCCAGTATCCAGGACTATGAAATCAGCAGGGATGTAAAGGCCTTCAACCTTTACTAACACGTCCTCCACTTGTCCATAAGCCTGTTTTCTTGAATTATCTTCCATCTCTAATGAGATTTTGGCAGCTTGCACCCCATAGATTCACAGTTTCTCTATTACAGAGAGGGGCATGAGGTTTATCCCTGAACCAAGGTCACACAGAGCCTTAAAGATCATGGTGCCTATGGCACAAGGTATTATGAACTTTCCAGGATCCTGTCTCTTCTGAGGCAATGTCAGTTGATCCAGATCACTTAGTTCATTGGTGAACAAGGGAGGTTCATCTTCCCAAGTCTCAATACCAAACAATTTGGCATTCAGCTTCATGATTGCACCAAGAAACTTGGCAGTTTGCTTTTCAGTAACATCCTCATTCTCTTCAGAAGAGGAATACTCATCAGAGCTCATGAATGGCATAAGGAGGTTCAATGGAATCTCTATGGTCTCTAGATGAGTCTCAGATTCCTTTGGTTCCTCAGAGAGAAACTCTTTATTGATCACTGGGCGTCCCAGGAGGTCTTCCTCCTTGGGATTCACGTCCTCCTCTCCCTCATTGGGTTCGGCCATTTTGGTTATGTCAATGGCCTTGCACTCTCCTTTTGGATTTTCTTCTGTATTGCTTGGGAGAGTACTAGGAGGGATTTCAGTGATCCTTTTACTCAGCTGGCCCACTTGTGCTTCCAAATTTCTAATGGAAGACCTTGTTTTATTCATGAAACTTACAGTGACCTTAGATAGATCAGAGACTAAGTTTGCTAAATTAGAAGTATTTTGTTCAGAGTTCTCTGTCTGTTGCTGAGTGGATGATGGAAAAGGTTTATTATTGTTAAACCTGTTTCTTCCACCATTATTAAAGCTTTGTTGAGGCTTTTGATCCTTCCATGAGAAATTTGGATGATTTCTCCATGATGGATTATAGGTGTTTCCATAAGGTTCACCCATGTAATTTACCTCTGCTATTGCAGGGTTCTCAGGATCATAAGCTTCTTCTTCAGGAGAAGCCTCTTGAGTACTGTTGGATGCAGCTTGCATTCCATTCAGACTCTGAAAAATCATATTGACTTGCTGAGTCAATATTTTATTCTGAGCTAATATGGCATTCAGAGTATCAATTTCAAGAACTCCCTTCTTCATAGGCGTCCCATTATTCATAGGATTCCTCTCAGAAGTGTACATGAACTGGTTATTAGCAACCATGTCAATGAGTTCTTGAGCTTCTGCAGGCATTTTCTTTAGGTGAATGGATCCACCTGCAGAAGTATCCAATGACATCTTTGATAACTCAGACAGACCATCATAGAATATATCCAGGATGGTCCATTCTGAAAGCATGTCAGACGGATACTTTTTGGTCAGCTGTTTGTATCTTTCCCAAGCTTCATAGAGGGATTCACCTTCTTTCTGTCTGAAGGTTTGAACATCCACTCTAAGCTTGCTCAGCTTTTGAGGAGGAAAGAACTTGGCTAAGAAAGCCGTGACCAGCTTATCCCAAGAGTTCAGGCTGTCTTTGGGTTGAGAGTCTAACCACACTCTAGCTCTGTCTCTTACAGCAAAAGGGAAAAGCATGAGCCTGTAGACTTCAGGATCTACTCCATTAGTCTTAACAGTATCACATATCTGCAAGAATTCAGTTAAGAACTGAAAAGGATCTTCAGATGGAAGTCTATGAAACTTGCAGTTCTGCTGCATCAGAGAAACTAGTTGAGGTTTCAGCTCAAAGTTGTTTGCTCCAATGGCAGGAATGGAGATGCTTCTTCCATGTAAATTGGAATTAGGTGCAGTAAAGTCACCAAGCATCCTCCTTGCATTATTATTATTTTCGGCTGCCATCTCCTCTTCCTGTTCGAAAATTTCTGAAAGGTTATCTCTGGATTGTTGTAATTTAGCTTCTCTTAGTTTCCTCTTCAGAGTCCTTTCAGGTTCTGGATCTGCTTCAACAAGAATATTCTTGTCCTTGCTCCTGCTCATATGACAAAGAAGAGGGCACAGACAAAATAATAATAATAATAATAGGGATCCTTTATACCACAGTATAGAGGTCCTTATGTTAGTGGAAGAAAGGAGGGGGACAAAGAATGTAATGTAAGGAAAGAAACACACGGGTGAGGGAAGCAGAGATGTGAGATGAGGGGATGTTAGTAGATGAATAAATAAATAGAATAAGATGAGAGAGGGAAAATTTCGAAAATAATTTTTGAAAAAGAGTTAGTGATTTTTGAAAATAGTTTTGAAAAAGGTTAGTAATTTTCGAAAATCAAAAATTAAAATAATTAGTTAGTTAAAAGGAATTTTTGAAAAAGAGGGAAGATATTTTCAAAAATTAGAGGAGAGAGTTAGTTAGGTAGTTTTGAAAAAGATAAGAAACAAACAAAAAGTTAGTTAGTTAGTTGAAACAAATTTGAAAATCAATTTTGAAAAGATAAGAAGATAAGAAGTTAGAAAAGATATTTTGAAATCAAATTTTGAAAAAGATAAGATAAGAAGATATTTTTGAAAAGATATGATTGAAGTTAGTTTTGAAAAAGATTTGATTTTTAAAATCACAATTAATGACTTGATTCACAAGAAATCACAAGATATGATTCTATAACTTAAAGTTTGAATCTTTCTTAACAAGCAAGTAACAAACTTGAAATTTTTGAATCAAAACATTAATTGATGATGTTATTTTCGAAAATTATGTGAGAAAGATAAGAAAAAGATTTTTGAAAAATATTTTTTAAAATTTTCGAAAATAACTAAGAAAAATGAAAAAGATTTGATTTTTGAAAAAGATAAGATTTTCAAATTGAAAATTTGATTTGACTCATAAAAATAACTGGATTTTTAAAAATTTTTGAAAAAGTCAAATCTAATTTTCGAAATTTTAAGAGAGAAAAAGGGAAAGATATTTTTTTGATTTTTGAATTTTTTATGATGAGAGAGAAAAACAGAAAAATGATGCAATGCATGAAATTTTTAGATTAAAACAATGAAAGCATGCAAGAATGCTATGAATGTCAAGATGAACACCAAGAACACTTTGAATGTCAAGATGAACACCAAGAACATATTTTTGAAAAATTTTTAATGCAAGGAAAACGTGCAAGACACCAAACTTAGAATTCTTTAATGCTTAGACACTAAGAATTCAAGAATGCATATGAAAAACAAGAAAAGACACAAAACATGCAAATGCAAAGATCAAACAAGAAGAGTTACCAAGAACAACTTGAAGATCATGAAGAACACTATGAATGCATGTTTTTTCGAAAAAAGCAAGATGCACATGCAATTGACACCAAACTTATAACATGACTCAAGACTCAAACAAGAACACAAAAAAAATTTTTGATTTTTATGATTTTCTAATTTTTTTTGTATTTTTTTCGAAAATTATTTGAAAAACAAAAATAAGGATTCCAAAATTTTTAATATGAATTCCAGGAATCTTATGCTCTTTAGTCTAAAGCTCCAATCAAAGGGTCAGGCATGGCTATTTTAACCAGCCAAGCTTTAAAATGGATTTACATCCATTGAGGTGATTAGTTGAAGACCAATCCCAAAGGAGTTTGGGTATGGCTTTTCAGCCAGATAGGATTCAACATGTTACCATGAAACTCTAGAATTCATTCTTAAAAGTTTTGAAGCCATAGAATAATTTATTTTTGAAAACATTATTTTTATTATTAATTTTTTTTTTCGAAAACAAAAGAAAAAATTTTGAAAGATTTTTGAAAAATTTTTGAAAACAAAACAAAAAGAAAATTACCTGATCTGAGCAACAAGATGAACCTTCAGTTGTCCAAACTCGAACAATCCCCGGCAACGGCGCCAAAAACTTGGTGCGCAGAAATTGTGATTACACTTTGATTATGTAAAATTCATCGCTCTTTCTTTCCCTGGTAATGGCGCCAAAAACATGATGCCAATACCAGGTTCACAACTTCGCACAACTAACCAGCAAGTGTACTGGGTCGTCCAAGTAATACCTTACGTGAGTAAGGGTCGAATCCCACGGAGATTGTTGGTATGAAGCAAGCTACGGTCTCCTTGTAAATCTCAGTCAGGCGGATATAAAATAGTAATGGGGTTTTCGAAAATAATAAAATAGTGATAGAAATACTTATGTAAATCATTGGTGAGAATTTCAGACAAGCGAATAGAGATGCTTTCGTTCCTCTGAACCTCTGCTTTCCTGCTATCTTCATCCAATCAGTCTTACTCCTTTCCATGGCTGGCTTTATGTAATGCATCACCATTGTCAATGGCTAATTTCGGTCTTCTCTCGGGAAAACGATCCAAATGCCCTGTCACGGCACGGCTAATCGTCTGGAGGCATCACCCTTATCAATGGTTACATCCTATCCTCTTAGTGAATATGGTCAACGCACCCTGTCACGGCACGGCTATTCATCTGTCGGTTCTCGATCATGCTGGAATAGGATTTACTATCCTTTTGCGTCTGTCACTACGCCCAGAAATCGCGAGTTTGAAGCTCGTCACAGTCATTCAATCATTGAATCCTACTCGGAATACCACAGACAAGGTTTAGACTTTCCGGATTCTCTTGAATGCCGCCATCATTATAGCTTACACCACGAAGATTCTGATTAAGAGATCTAAGAGATACTCATTCAATCTAATGTAGAACGGAAGTGGTTGTCAGGCACGCGTTCATAGGGAATGATGATGATTGTCACGTTCATCACATTCAGGTTGAAGTGCGAATGAATATCTTAGAAGTGAAATAAGATGAGTTGAATAGAAAACAGTAGTACTTTGCATTAATCTTTGAGGAACAGCAGAGCTCCACACCTTAATCTATGGAGTGTAGAAACTCTACCGTTAAAAATACATAAGTGATAGGTCCAGGCATGGCCGAATGGCCAGCCCCCCAAAACGAGATCACAGGATCAAAAATACCATCCAAGATGTCTAATACAATAGTAAGATGTCCTATTTATAATAAACTAGCTACTAGGGTTTACAGAAGTAAGTAATTGATGCATAAATTCACTTCCGGGGCCCACTTGGTGTGTTCTTGGGCTGAGCTTGAGTGTTACACGTGTAGAGGTCATTCCTGGAGTTGAACGCTAGTTTTGGTGCCAGTTTGGGCGTTGAACTCCACTTTGCAACTTGTTTCTGGTGCTGGACGCCAGAATTAGGCAGAGAGCTGGCGTTGAACGCCAGTTTGCGTCGTCTAAACTTGGGCAAAGTATGGACTATTATACATTTCTGGAAAGCCCTGGATGTCTACTTTCCAACGCAGTTGGAAGTGCGACATTCCAAGTTCTGTAGCTCCAGAAAATCCACTTTGAGTGCAGGGAGGTCAGAATCCAACAGCATCAGTAGTCCTTCTTCAACCTCTGAATCTGATTTTTGCTCAACTCCCTCAATTTCAGTCAGAAAATACCTGAAATCACAAAAAAACACACAAACTCATAGTAAAGTCCAGAAATGTAAATTTAACATAAAAACTAATGAAAACATCCCTAAAAGTAACTAGATTCTACTAAAAACATACTAAAAACAATGCCAAAAAGCGTATAAATTATCCGCTCATCACTTTTTCTGCTCGCTTTTTCTTTTTCTTTCTCTCTTTTTTTTCTTTTTTTTTTCGCCATTTTTCTTTTCTTTTTTTTTCCGCAAGCTTTTGTATTCACTGCTTTTTCTTGCTTCAAGAATCATTTTTATGATTTTTCAGATTATCAGATAACATGTCTCCTTTTTCATCATTCTTTCAAGAGCCAACATATTTAACATTCCTAAACAACAAATTCAAAAGACATATGCACTGTTCAAGCATTCATTCAGAGAACAGAAAGTATTGTCACCACATCAAAATAATTAAACTAATTTCAAGGATGAATTCGAAACTCATGTACTTCTTGTTCTTTTGTAATTAAAGCATTTTTGTTTTAAGAAAGGTGATGGATTCATAGGACATTCATAGCTTTAAGATATAGACACTTAAACACTAATGATCATATAGTAAAGACACAAACATAAATAAAATATAAGGCTCAAAAACCGAAAAACAGGAAAATAAGAATAAGGAGAATAAGGAACGGGTCCACCTTAGTGAGGGTGGCGTCTTCCTCTTCTTGAAGAACCAATGGTGCTCTTGAGCTCCTCTATGTCTCTTCCTTGTATTTGTTGCTCCTCACTCGTAGCTCTTTGATCTTCTCTAATCTCATGGAGAATGATGGAGTGCTCTTGGTGTTCCACCCTTAGTTGTCCCATGTTGGAACTTAATTCTCCTAGGGAGGTGTTAATTTGCTCCCAATAGTTTTATGGAGGAAAGTGCATCCCCTGAGGCATCTTAGGGATTTCATGGTGAGGAATTTCCTCATGCTCTTGTTGAGGCCCATGATCTCTTGTTTGGTCCATCCTTTTCTTAGTGATGGGCTTGTCCTCTTCAATGAGGATGTCTCCCTCTATGTCAATTCCAGCCGAATTGCAGAGGTGACAAATGAGGTGAGGAAAGGCTAACCTTGCCAAAGTGAAAGACTTGTCAGCCACCTTATAGAGTTCTTGAGGTATAATCTCATGAACTTCCACTTCCTCCCCAATCATGATACTATGGATCATGATGGCCCGGTCTATAGTAACTTCAGACCGGTTTCTAGTAGGAATGATTGAGCGTTGAATAAACTCCAACCATCGTCTAGCTACAGGCTTAAGGTCCAGTCTTCTCAATTGAACTGGCCTGCCTCTTGAGTCAACTTTCCATTGAGCTCCTTCCATACATATGTCCATGAGGACTTGGTCCAACCTTTGATCAAAGATGACCCTTCTAGTGTAGGGACGTGTGTTTTCTTGCATCATTGGCAAGTTGAACGCCAACCTTACATTTTCCGAACTAAAATCTAAGTAATTCTCCCGAACCATTGTAAGCCAATTCTTTGGATTTGGGTTCACACTTTGATCATGGTTCTTAGTGATCCATGTGTTTGCATAGAACTCTTGAACCATTAAGATCCCGACTTGTTGAATAGGATTAGAGAGAACTTCCCATCCTCTTCATCTAATCTCTTGTCGGATCTCCAGATATTCGCTCTTTTTGAGCTTGAAAGGAACCTCAAGGATCACTTTCTTCTTGGCCACAACTTCATAGAAGTGGTCTTGATGGACCTTTGAGATGAATCTCTCCATCTCCCATGACTCAGAGGTGGAAGCAATTGCCTTCCCTTTCCTCTTTCTTGAGGTTTCTCTGGCCTTAGGTGCCATTAATGGTTATGGAAAAACAAAAAACAATGCTTTTACCACACCAAACTTAAAATGTTTGCTCGTCCCCGAGCAGAAGAAGAAAGAAAGAAGGAGAAGAAGAAGAAAAATGGAGGAGAGGGAGAGAAGTGTGTATTCGGCCAAGGGGAAGAAGAAAGGGTTGTGTTGTGTGAAAATGAAGAAGGAATGATGGGTTTATATAGGAGTGGGGGAAGGTTTAGGATTCAGCCATTAGGGTTGGGTTTGGGAGGGAAAAGAGTTTGAATTTTGGAGGTAGGTGGGGTTTTTGGGGAAGAGAGGGTGGATGTGAGTGGTGAAGAGGTGATGAGGAATTGTGATTGAGGTGATTGGTGAAGGGTATTTGTGGAAGAGAGTTATGAAAAGGTGTGAAGAGGAGAAAAGAAAAGGTGGGGATCCTGTGGGGTCCACAGATTCAGTGGGCTCAAGGACTTAACATCCCTGCTCCAATTAGGCGTGTAAAATGCCCTTAGTATGCATGTCTGGCATTAAATGCTAGCTTGCTGCTTGTTTCTGGTGTTTAACGCCACTTCCATGCTCTGTTCTGGCGTTAAACACCAGTCTGGTGCTTGTTTCTGGCGTTTAACGCCAGCTTGATGCTTTTTTCTGGCGTTAAACGCCAGTTTGATGCTTCTTACTAGCGTTTAAATGCCAGTAAGTTATTCCTCCAGGGTGAGCTATTTTTAAAGCTGTTTTTCATTCTATTTTTGATTTTTCAGTAGTTTTTGTGACTCCACATGATCATCAGCCTAAAAAAAACATAAAATAACAATAGAAAATAAATAGATATAATTAAATAACATTAGGTTGCCTCCGAACAAGCACTTCTTTAATGTCAATAGCTTGACAATGAGCTCTCATGGAGCCTCACAGATGTTCAGAGCATTGTTGGGACCTCCCAACACCAAACTTAGAGTTTGGATGTGCGGGTTCAACACCAAACTTAAAGTTTGACTGTGGGGGCTTTGGTTGACTCTGTAGTGAGAGAAGCTTTTTATGCTTACTCTCCATGGTTACAGAAGGAGATCCTTGAGTTTTAAACATAAGGTTTTCCTCATTCAGTTGAAGGACCAACTATTCTCTGTCCACATCAATCATAGCTTTTACTGTGGCTAGGAAGGGTCTTTCAAGGATGATGGATTCATCCTCATCCTTCCCAGTGTCTAGGATTATGAAATCAGCAGGGATGTAAAGGCCTTCAACCTTTACTAGCACGTCCTCTACTAGTCCATAAGCTGTTTTCTTGAGTTGTCTGCCATCTCTAATGAGATTCTGGCAGCTTGCATCTCAAAGATCCCAAGTTTCTCCATTACAGAGAGTGGCATTAAGTTTATTCCTGACCCCAGGTCACACAGAGCCTTCTCAAAGGTCATGGTGCCTATGTTACAGGGAATTAGGAATTTACTAGGATCGTGTTTCTTTTGAGGTAGAGTTTGCTGAACCAAGGCATTTAGTTCCTTGATGAGCAATGGAGGTTCATTTTCCCGAGTCTCATTACCAAATAATTTGGCATTCAGCTTCATGATGGCTCCTAAATATTGAGCAACTTGCTCTTCAGCAATGTCTTCATCTTCTTCAGAAGATGAATATTCATCAGAGCTCTTGAATGGTAAAAGGAGGTTCAATGGAATCTCTATGGTCTCTAGATGAGCCTCAGATTCCTTTGGTTCCTTAAAGGGAAACTCCTTATTGGTCCCTGAATGTCCCAGGAGGCCTTCCTCACTAGGATTCACGTCCTCCTCCTCCTCTTTGGGTTCAGCCACCCCAAGTAAGGTAATGGCCTTGCACTCTCTTTTTAGATACTCTTTTGTATTGCTTGGGAGAGTACTAGGAGGGGTTTTAGTGACTCTTTTACTCAGCTGGCCCACTTGTGCCTCCAAATTTCTAATGGAGGACCTTGTTTCATTCATGAAACTTAAAGTGGCCTTAGATAGATCAGAGACTATATTTGATAAGCTAGATGGAGTCTGCTCAGAATTCTCTGTCTGTTGCTGAGTGGATGATGGGATAGGCTTGCTATTGCTAAACCTGTTTTTTTCACCATTATTAAAGCCTTGTTGAGGCTTTTGTTGATCCTTCCATGAGAAATTTGGTTGATTTCTTCATGAGGGATTATAGGTATTTCCATAGGGTTCCCCCATGTAATTCACCTCTGCTATTGCAGGGTTCTCAGGATCATAAGCTTCTTTTTCAGAAGATGCCTCTTGAGTACTGTTGGATGCAGCTTGCAATCCATTCAGACTCTGAGAAATCATATTAACTTGCTGAGTCAATATTTTATTCTGAGCCAATATGGCATTCAGAGTATCAATTTGAAGAACTCCCTTCCTCTGAGGCGTCCCATTACTCACAGGATTTCTTTCAGAAGTGTACATAAACTGGTTGTTTGCAACCATGTCAATGAGTTCCTGAGCTTCTGCAGGCGTTTTCTTTAGGTGAATGGATCCACCTGCAGCATGGTCCAATGACATCTTTGATAATTCAGACAGACCATCATAGAATATATCCAGGATGGTCCATTCTGAAAGCATGTCAGAGGGACACTTTTTGGTCAGTTGCTTATATCTCTCCCAAGCTTCATAGAGGGATTCACCTTCTTTCTGTTTGAAGGTTTGAACATCCACTCTAAGCTTGCTAAGCTTTTGAGGAGGAAAGAACTTGGCTAAGAAAGCTATGACCAGCTTATCCCAAGAGTTCAGGCTATCTTTAGGTTGAGAGTCTAACCATATTCTAGCTCTGTCTCTTACAGCAAACGGGAAAAGCATAAGCCTGTAGACCTCGGAGTCAACCCCATTGGTCTTAACAGTATCACAGATCTGCAAGAATTCAGTTAAGAACTGAAACGGATCTTCTGAGGGAAGTCCATGAAACTTGCAGTTCTGTTGCATCAGAGAAACTAATTGAGGCTTTAGCTCAAAATTGTTTGCTCCAATGGTAGGGATTGAGATGCTTCTTCCATGTAAATTGGAATTTGGTGCCGTAAAGTCACCAAGCATCTTCCTTGCATTGTTATTATTTTCGGCCATGTCTCCTTTTTTTTCGAAAATTTCTGTCAGATTTTCTCCAGAGAGTTGTGCTTTAGCTTCCCTTAGCTTCCTCTTCAGAGTCCTTTCAGGTTCAGGATTAGCTTCAACAAGAATGTTCTTATCCTTGTTCCTGCTCATATGAAAAAGAAGAGAACACAAAAGAAAATATGGAATCCTCTATGTTATAGTATAGAGATTCCTTTATGTGAGTAGAAGAAGAAAAGAAATTCGAACACAGAAAGAGGGAGAGGGTTCAAATTTTTAAGAAAGAGAAGTGTTAGTAGATAAATAAATAATTAAAAGAAGGTGAGAGAGAAGAATTTTCGAAAAAAATTGAAAAGAAAAGAAAAATATTTTTGTTTTTATTTTGAATTTTGGTTAGAATTTGAAAATTAAGAAAGAAAAATAAAATTAAATCAAATTAAAATTTAAAATAATTAGTTAATTAAAAATAAATTTTGAAAAAGAGGAAGGTGATTTTCGAAAATTAGAGAGAGAAAATTAGTTAGGTAGTTTTGAAAAAAGATAAGAATCAAACAAAAGATAGGATTAGTTTGAAAAAGATTTGAAAATCAATTTTAAAAAAATAAGAGGTTAGAAAAGATTTTGAAATTGATTTTGAAAAAGAAATTTAAAAAGATTTGATTTTGAAAATTAAAGTTGATTGATTACTTGACTAACAAGAAACAAAAAGATATGATTTTAAAATTTTAAAGATTGAACCTTTCTTACTAGGCAAGTAACAAACTTAAAATTTTTGAATCAATCACATTAATTGTTAGTAAAGATTTTGAAATTATGAAACAAAATAAGAAAAAGATTTTTAAAAATCAATTTGAAATTTTCGAAAATTATGAAAGAAAAATGAAAAAGATTTGATTTTTGAAAAAGATAAGGTTTTTAAATTGAAAATTTGACTTGAATCATAAGAAACAACTAAATTTTTAAAACTTTTGACTAAATCAAATCAAATTTTTGAAAATTATGAGCGAAATAAGGAAAAGATATTTTTTTTTATTGTTGAATTTTAATGATGAGAGAGAAAAACATCAAAAAGATTCAATGCATGAAAATTTTGGATCAAAATAAATGATGCATGCAAGAACACTATGAATGTCAAGATGAACACCAAGAACACTTTGAAGATCAAGATGAACATCAAGACTTATTTTTGAAAATTTTTAAGAAAAGAAAAACATGCAAGACACCAAACTTAGAAATTTTTAATTTTAAGACACTATGAATGCAAGAATGCATATGAAAGACAAGATGCAACACACAACAAGAAAATATGAAGATCAAACAAGAGGATTCATCAAGAACAACTTGAAGATCATGAAGAATGCAATGCATGAATTTTCGAAAAATGCAAGAAAGAGATAAACATGCAATTCACACCAAACTTATAAATTGACAATAGACTCAAACAAGAAACACAAAATTATTTTTGGTTTTATGACTTTATTAATTTTTTTTGAATTTTTCAAAAATTAATTTGAAAAAGAAAAATAAGGATTTCAAAATTTCTAATGAGAATTCCAGGAATAATGTAATGTTAGTCTAAAACTCCGGTCTAGGAATTAGACATGGCTTGCTAGCCAGCCAAGCTTTCAGTGAAAGCTCCGGTCTAAAACACTACACATGGCCTATGGCCAGCCAAGCTTCAGCAGAACATTATATACAACAGCTAATTTGCTGAGAAAGACAAAGAAGCTCTTCTCAAGATAGTTGAAACCTCGGTCCAAATAAAATTAGACATGGTTTAACAGCCAGCCAGGATTCAACATATCTTATGAAACTCTAGAATTCATTCTTAAAAATTCTGAAAAACATAGAATAATTTATTATTTTTTTTTTGAAAATTTTTCGAAAATAAAAAGCTTTAAAAATAAAAACTTAAAATTAAAATAAAATTACCTAATCTGAGCAACAAGATGAACCGTCAGTTGTCCAAACTTGAACAATCCCCGGCAACGGCGCTAAAAACTTGGTGTGGCAAAATCGTGATCATTCATTCCTTGGTAACGGCGTTGAAACTTTATACGCACGTTCATAATCTTAATTCTTTGTCACAACTTCGCACAACTAACCAGCAAGTGTACTGGGTCGTCCAAGTAATAAACCTTACGTGAGTAAGGGTCGATCCCACGGAGATTGTCGGCTTGAAGAAGGCTATGGTCATCTTGCAAATCTCAGTCAGGCAGATTCATATGGTTATGGATATTTGATCATTAAAATATAATTTAAATATAAAACAGGATAGAGATACTTATGTAATTCATTGGTGAGAATTTCAGATAAGCGTATGGAGATGCTTTGTTCCTTCTGAATCTCTGCTTTCCTACTGTCTTCATCCAATCCTTCATACTCCTTTCCATGGCAAGCTTTATGTAGGGCATCACCGTTGTCAATGGCTACTTCCCGTCCTCTTAGTGAAAATGGTCCAAGATGCGCTGTCACCGCACGGCTAATCATCTGTCGGTTCTCGATCATACTGGAATAGGATTCAATAATCCTTTTGCGTCTGTCACTACGCCCAGCACTCGCGAGTTTGAAGCTCGTCACAGCCATCCCTTCCCAGATCCTACTCAGAATACCACAGACAAGGTTTAAACTTTTCAAATCTCAAGAATGGCCGCCAATAATTCTAGCCTATACCACGAATTGAATAGAAAATAACAATAGTACTTTGCATTAATTCATGAGGAATAGCAGAGCTCCACACCTTAATCGATGGTGTGTAGAAACTCTACCATTGAAAATACATAAGTGATAATGGTCCAGGCATGGCTGAATGGCCAGCCCCCAAAAAGTTCTAAGATAGCATAAGACTAATCAAAGATCGGATCCCTAACATGATAGTAAAAAGTTCTATTTATACTAAACTAGTTGCTAGGGTTACAGAAATGAGTAAATGATACAGAAATCCACTTCCGGGCCCCCTTGGTGTGTGCTTGGGCTGAGCATTGAAGCTTTCACGTGTAGAGGTCTTTCTTGGAGTTAAACGCCAGTTTGTAACCTGTTTTTGGCGTTTAACTCTGCTTTGCAACCTGTTTCTGGCGTTTAACTCCAGAATAGGGCAGAAAGCTGGCGTTGAATGCTAGTTTGCATCATCTAAACTCGGGTAAAGTATGGACTATTATATATTTCTGGAAAGACCTGGATGTCTACTTTCCAACGCAATTGAGAGCGCGCCATTTGGACTTCTATATCTCTAGAAAATCCACTTTGAGTGCAGGGAGGTCAGAATCCAACAGCATCTATAGTCCTTCTTCAACCTCTGAATCTGATTTTTGCTCAAGTCCCTCAATTTCAGCCAGAAAATTCCTGAAATCACAGAAAAACATACAAACTCATAGTAAAGTCTAGAAATGTGATTTTTATTTAAAAGGCTAATAAAAATATACTAAAAACTAACTAAATCATACTAAAAACTATGTAAAAATAATGCCAAAAAGTGTATAAATTATCCGCTCATCACCGAGCTATCAGAGTGACGCAGCTGGAAGCGTGACATTTTGATAGTTAGGTTGTTATAATTTTGGTAGATTGGAAGAATAACCATTATTCTAATTGAGTTCTTATGAACCTTGGAAAAGCAATTTACTTAAACAACAACTTGAAAACAATTTCTCCTAAATCACTAATTATCTGGACTTAGCGAAATAACTAACATATAATCCTCTTATATTTGGGTAATTAGGGTTTTTGTGGTACATAAACTAGAATTGGACTTAAACCTCTAATTAAACTTAAGTGACCATGGAATTGGCGGTTAACTAGGTTAGAGGTAAAGAATTATAGTTTGTCATGAATTGAATCTTGCATGATTAGAATGATTGGTAAGACATAGGAATTCGAAAGATAAACAACTTTAAAACCTTAACTATTCTCTCATATAATCTTCACAACAACCCGTTTACCGTTTGCCTTCAATTTTCTAAATTTACACATTACTGCAATTAAACTCTCAAAACACCAATTTTTGTTTGTCTGACTAAGTGAATCACTCAACCATTGTTGCTTGGTCCATCAATCCTTATGGGATCGACCCTCACTTACCTGAGGTATTATTTGGTACGACCTGGGGCACTTGCCAGTTAGTTTGTGGACTTTAAATTCGGCACTAAGATTTTGGCGCCGTTGACGGGGATTGCATGTGATTGACAACTACTGGTTGTTTGATTTCTTAGATTAGGCATTTTTGCTTTAATTTCATTTAATTCATTTTTTTATTTTAAAAAAAAAATTGATTATTTTATTTATTTATTTTTCCTTTATTTCTGAAATTAAGTTTGGTGTCCCCTAGTTATTTTATTTTAATTTTCCTGTCGAAATTTTTTTCCAATTTTTTTACTATAATTTTCTAATTTTTATTGCTTTATTTAATTAGTTGTTTTATATTATTCTTTTTACTCAGGTTGCCTCATTGGGAATTCCCTTCACTCTGACGTAGAGATTCCCATCTTTTCTTGTTTTCTATTTGTTTATGTGCAGGAATAGGAATAAAGACCATTTTCTTGAATTTGAACCTGAGATTAAACGGACCTTGAGAAGGCGTTTACAACAAGCTAGAGCTTACAAAGCCAGTGAAAATCTCAGAGATAATTTTGAGGAGGAAACTGAAGAGCTCACCATGGATCCAGACCACAATAACACGATTAATGTAAATGTGGTTTATCCGAATGCAAATGGGCAACCTAGGAGGACCCTTTGCTCTTATACTGCTCCTAGCCTAGATTTCTATGGGAATAGCATTGTTGTACCCCCTGTTGCTGCTAACAACATTTAGTTGAAGTCTCAGTTGATTTCTCTGGTACAACAGAATTACCAATTTCATGGACTCTCGCAGGAAGATCCGAAGTTGTTTATTTTTAATTTCCTATAGATATGTGACACTATGAAGACCAATGGGGTCCATCTTGATGTCTACAAGCTACTTCTATTTCCATTTGCTATACGGGACCAAGCAAAATAGTCGCTTAACACCCAACCCAAGGAGAGCTTGGACACTTGGGATAAGGTGGTTAATAGGTTTGTGACCAAGTTCTTTCCACCTCAGAGATTGACTAAGATGAGGATGGATGTCCAGACTTTTAGGTAGAGAGAGGGTGAGTCTTTCTATGAAGCCTAGCAGAGATATAAGTTGATGCTCAAGAAGTGTCCTCCTGATATGTTCTCAGACTGGATTCAACTACAGATATTTTATGATAGAGTCTCTGAGACCGCTAGAATGTCTCTGGATAACTCTGTAGGAGGATCACTTCACATGAAAAAGACCTCTGAGGAAGCTCTGGAGTTAATTGAGATGGTTGCCAATAACCAATACTTATATTTTTTTAAAGGTCTGCAATGAATAAAGGAGTCATGGAGCTAGATGCCATAGATACTATTGTTGCTCAGAACAAGCTCTTATCTCAACAAATGAATCTTAATACTCAACAATTGAGTAAAATGCAAGTGTCTGTTATTCATAACCCAAAATGCTCCTTAAGATGCCTCTTATGACATGAGTGGTGGCTTCACCCAGGGTGAGTCATATGATTATGCTCAATGCCCTCACGAACAGGTCAATTTCATGGGGAATGCTCTTAAAAACCCCACTAATGATCCATATTCAAAGGCCTTTAATCAGGAGTGGAGAAATCACCCAAATTTTGGGTGGAGAGATCAATCTCAGAGGCAACAGAATCTTAATAATTCTCAAGGTGGTTATAGTCAGAACAATTTCAATAACTGCCAGTTTCAGTCCTCACAACCACAAGCTCAACCTCAGAATACTCCTGACTTGGCGGCTATGTTTGCAGAGCTCTCTAAGAATCAACAGAGTTTTATGTAGGAAACTAGAGCTTCACTCAAGAACTTAGAGATGCAAGTGGGTTAATTGAGCAAGCAAGTATCTGAGAGGCCTCCTAATACTCTCCCTGGTGATACAGTGATAAATCCAAGAGAAGTGTGCAAAGCTATTCAATTGAGAAGTGATAAAGTGGTGGGTTTTGAGGCTAAAGGTGATGAGGAGCCAGTTGAAAATGAAGCTCCAGAAGAGAAGCAAGAAGAAGTTGAACACGCCCCTCCTAGGCGTGCGGACAACCCATTTCTGGTCTCTCTTGATACACATCCTACATTACCTAGGGTGCCTGAATACAAGCCCAAAATGCCATATCCTCAAAGGCTTCAGAAGGCTTCCAAGGACAAGCATTTTTCAAGATTCTTAGAAGTCTTCAAGAAGCTTCAAATCAAAATCCCTTTTGCAGAGACCCTTGAGCAAATGCCTCTTTGTGCCAAGTTTATGAAGGAGTTGTTGACCAATAAGAAGAATTGAAAGGAAAGTGAGACCGTGGTGTTGACAAAGGAATGTAGAGCAATCATTCAGCAGAATCTTCCTGAGAAAATGTAGGATCTACGAAGCTTTCTAATTCCTTGTACTATTGGAGATGTCACCATTCAAAGAGCTTTGTATGATCTTGGAGCTAGCATCAACATCATGCCACTTTCATTGATGAGGAAGCTCCAAATTGATGAAGTAAAACCCACTCGCATATCTCTTCAACTTGTTGAACATTTAATTAAATTTCCTTTGGGAGTTGTTGAGATTCTTCTTGTTAAAGTGGGTCCATTTATTTTTTTTGCTAATTTTGTTATACTGGATATGGAAGAGGATAAAAATACTTCTATTATTCTTGGAAGACCCTTTTTACCTATAGGTAGAGCTTTGATTGATGTATAAAAGTGTGAACTAACCCTGAGGGTCAATGAAGAGAAAGTGGTCCTTAATGTGCTTGAGGCTCTTAAACACCCTAGTGATTTTGAGGGGTGTATGAGAGTAGATCTTGTTGAACCACTTGTTCAAGAGGCATTTGAAGTTGATGAACTTGATGATGCTCTAGAGCCCCCTTCTGAGGATAGTTTGTTTGAGATTGAGGATTCACCACCTCAGGAGGAGGTATCCCACACACCTAGCTCTAAGAAAGAGGCTCCAAAACTTGTATTGAAGCCTTTTCCTTCCTCTCTAAAATATGTATTCCTAGGCAAGCATGAGTCATATCTAGTGATCATTAGCTCTTCCTTGAAGTCTGAGAAGGAAGAGGCTCAAGAGCCATAAAATAGCACTTGGGTGGACCATTGGTGATCTGAAGGAAATTAGTCCAACCAAGTGTATGCACAAGATCCTGCATGAACATGATGTTAAACTAGTTGTGCAACCACAATGGCGACTAAATCCAACCGTGAAAGAGGTGGTCCAAAAAGAGGTAATGAAACTTTAGGAAGTTGGAATTATATACCCTATTTTTGATAGCCCTTGGGTGAGTCCTGTGCAGGTAGTTCCCAAAAAAGGAGGGTTGACAGTGATCAAGAATGAAAAGAATGAGTTGATTTCCACAAGAACCATCACTGGATGGCAGACGTGTATTGATTATAAGAGGCTCAACACTGCAACAGGAAAATATCATTTTCCCTTACCTTTCATTGATCAAATGCTTGAAAGGTTAGCCGGTCATGATTTTTATTATTTTCTTGATGGATATTCTGGCTATAACCAAATTACAGTGGACCCCCAAGACCAAGAAAAGACGGTATTCACATGTTCTTTTGGAGTATTTGCTTACTGGAGGATGCCGTTTGGACTCTGTAATGCCCCAGCAACTTTTCAAAGGTGTATGATTTCAATTTTTTCTGATATGGTTGAAAAGTTTATTGAGGTGTTTATGGATGACTTTTCAATTTTTGGTAATTCTTTTGAATCATGTCTTAAGCATTTATCTCTAGTCTTGAAACGGTGTCAAGAATCAAACCTTGTTTTAAATTGGGAGAAATGTCATTTTATAGTTATAGAAGGTATTGTTCTTGGACACCGAATTTCAAGTAAGGGAATTGAGGTTGATAGAGTAAAGGTAGAGGCAATTGACAAATTACCACCACCAACTAATGCTAAGGCAGTTAGGAGTTTCTTGGGTCATGCAATTTTACAGAAGGTTTATAAAGGACTTTTCAAAAATTGCTAAACCATTGAGAAACCTCTTGGTTGTTGATGTTCCTTTTATTTTTTATAATGAATATTTGCATGCCTTTTAAACTCTAAAAGCAAATATTATCTCTGTTCCCATCATAGCTCCACCTAACTGGGATTTACCGTTTGAGTTAATGTGTGATGCCAGTAATTATGCCATAGGAGTTGTCTTGGGACAGAGGCAAGACAAGCTTATGCACGTTATTTACTGTGCCAGTAGGGTATTGAATGATGCTCAAAAGAATTACACAACCACATAAAAGGAACTACAAGCTATTGTGTATGCCTTTGAAAAGTTTAGATCCTATTGGTGCGTGAAATTTAGAACTCGCACAACTGAACTGGCAAGTGCACCGGGTCGTCTAAGAAATACCTTAGGTGAGTGATGGTCGAATCCCACGAGGATTGCCGGAATGAGCAAGATGTGGTTATCTTATAGATCATATTCAGGCGAATAGAAGGATAGTTGTTTGTTATCGGCGCATAAATAAGCAATAGCAATCGAACGTAGAGACAGCTATTAGCAGTAGTTAAGGCTTTGGATATGCTTCTTCTTCTAAGTTAACACGTCATACTCTTGATGCACCACTATTTCGTGGTACATTTTATACTTAATTTGAGTGGATTTCATCCAATATTCCCACATTTACCCAATGAAATAGCATGGTTTTATAGATTCTCCTTAATTTGCACTGAAGAGTGAAAACATACATTTTAGGCCTTAAATTGGTTAATTTTGATTCACCTTTGATTCCACTAGATGCCTTGATGTGTGTGTTAGTGAATCTAGGTTGAAAAGGTTAGGAATGGATCAAAGGAGTGAAGAGAAAAGCATGCAAGTAGAGAAATCATGGAAAATCAAGGATTTGGGATGCAATCAATGATGCGCACGTGTAGCAGACGCGCACCCATGGAAGTTGAAGTTGCATGGCGACGCGTATGCGTACATGACGCGTACGCGTGGATAGCAAATTGTCAAGCGACGCGTACGCGTGACCCACGCGTACGCGTCGATGCTCGCACGTGACTTTATTAAAGTGAAAATGCTGGGGGCGAATTCTGGGCTTCCCATGCCCAAATCCAACTCAATTCTGAGCCTATTATATGCAGAAATCAAGAGGAGATGAAGGAGTTATTTTTAGTTTTGAGTTTTGAAGGAAATGCTTTAGTTAGTTTCTAGAGAGAGAAGCTCTCTCTTCTCTCTAGAATTAGGATTATGTTAGATTAGGATTTCTCTCTATTATACTTTTCCTTTTGTAATTCTTGCTCCTCTACCTTTCCTCTCTCAAGTTTAGCATTCAATTCTTGTAATTGTTTACTTTTATGTTGATGAACTATTATTTCTTCTATTTTCCTTTAATGCAATTTTATGTTTCATGTTCCTTTATTATTGATTTAAATTGTTGTTGTTTAATTCCTTGCAATTAGTAGTTGTAGATCTACTTCTCATCTTGCTTTCCTTTTATACCTTCTAAGTGTTTGATAAAATAATTGGTTGGATTATGGAGTAGATTTTTCTCCTCTTGGCTTTGGTAGAGTAATTGGAGACTCTTGAGTTATCAAACTCCTTTGTTGATTGATAATTGAGAAGTTGCTAATTGGTTTGAATTCCACTAACTCTAGTCTTTCCTTTGGAGTTGACTAGGACTTGAGGAATCAAATTGATTTATCCACTTGACTTTCCGTCATAGTTAGAGGTTGACTAAGTGGGAGCAATGGATAATTGATGTCACAATTGAGGAGGATAATAAGGATAGGACTTCTAGTTTTCATACCCTGCCAAGAGATTTCTTAGCTATAGTTTACTTTCTTGCCATTTATCCTTCATGTCTCTTATCAAAACCCCAAAATATACAAGTCATAACCAATAGCAAGAACACTTCCCTGTAATTCTTTTGACAGACGACCCGAGATTTGAATACTTCGGTTATTATTTTTAGGGGTTTGGTACTTGTGACAACCAATTTTTTGTATGAAAGAATTATTTGTTGGTTTAGAAACTATACTTGCAACAAGAGTTTATTTGGGAATTCTAAACCATCAAAAATCCATTCATCAAAATGGCTCCGTTGCCGGGGAATTGCAAATGTGTGCTTGTTATTGGTTATTGTACATATGTGAATATTGTGAATAGTTTTCTCCCTTGTTAGTTTGCTTGTTTGATTTGGTACTTAGGTTTTATCTCTTGTTTTTGTGCTTTTTGTTTTTGTCTTTGCTATCATGAATTCTCACTTTGGCTATGAGTTTGGCTCTAACTATGTTGTAGGAAATGAAAACTTCAATGAGGATATGCATCAAGGATGGAATAATCAAGGTTGGGAGGAGCCTCAAGCTTATGGACAACCTTCTTGGCAACAACCTCCTCCGGTCTCTTATAGGTATAATTCCACTCCTAATGCATATCAATCCAATGGCTATGATGGACCTCCTTGTAGTTACCAACAAGCCCCACCATATGCTTATGAACCTTATCCTCAACATAATCCTCAACCATACTCACAAGCCTCTTTTTACCAAATACCTTCATATGACCCTAATCCTTACCCACCATATCAACAATCATATGAACCATATGAACCACATATAGAGCCACCACCATTCCAACATCAACACTTTCAAGAACCACCCCTCCATACTATTACCAAGATGAACCACCTCCAATGTATGAAAATTTTCACCCACAAGATGAATGCTACTTTCAACCATAACCTCCCATGGAAGAATATTCTTGTCCATTGATCCGAGAGCCATATGATCCTAATCATGTTATCCAAGCGGAACAAGAATCAAGAGATTGTCTTAAGGAAACATTGGATCAACTTCAACCAACCATGGAGCGTGTTGTGCAACAAGTGGAAAAAGTGGAGAGTGTTGAACCACCACAACCCTACCAAGAAGAATCAACTTCCTATTATGAACCCTTTCTCCAAAATAATGAACCCTCCTATCCACCCCACGCCCCAATGGATGATGATTCTCTCACTTTGCTACTTCAAGGACAAAGAAAAATGCAAAGGGAGGCACTAGAATCCATAGCCGCCTTGAATGAGGTGATAAACCGATTAACCTCGCAATTCTTGAACACTCAAAGCACTCCCATGGCCACATGTGGAGGATCATTTGAAGAGCATAGCATGAAGGAGAGATTGGAAACTTCGGTGGATAATAAAAATGTTGCTTTGTGCTAGAACAATTGGAGGAACCTATGATTGATGAAGACAAGGAAGAAGTGGTTGAAGATTTAGGAGATGCGGAGTCTCCATGGGAATCTAAGGTCATAGAAAGTTTGAAGTTGATGTTGAGGAAGAAAGTGCACATCCTCCAAAGCATATCCCATATGAAGAATTGGATGGTGTAACGTCCCGTCCAGCAAAATACCTTGCTTAAGTCAGGGTATTTCCACTAGAAAGAACATTACGTAACCTTCTCTAGTATTAACTACTTAATTATCGAGCCTTTGTATCGAGTTTGCGTTTCAGTTTTAAGAAAATGCCAGAAAATTTTGTTTTTTTTTTTACTTTTTTATTTTTCTGATTCATTAAAGTCATAATTCAAACATTCGCAAATAATAATAATCACATAAATATTATTGATAATAATTCTTATACAAAAGAGACCAAATGAAACTCAAATACAATATACTAAACCTACCCCTCTATGTAAAATAAAATCTCAAAGGTCAATAGCGAGGGGACTCTATGAAAGCAATTAAGACCATAAGGAAAACCTACTGATCGCTCGCAGCTTCAAATTGCGTCTTCAAACCTGTCGCTGAAAGGGTGGAAAATTTGCGGGTGAGAACCAAGCCACATGTTCTCAGTAGAGGTAGAAAATACCGTGAAAGTAAGAATAAAACGCAAATAGTTAATTTCACTCAAAAGTATTTAAAAGAAAAACTGTTTTCATTTGCAGTGATCTTTACTCGCCGTGTCAACCTTTTATTTTGAAAACCAACCGCATAACATTCAAAAATCCAAAATCTTATAAAGCATCAGTTAATTATCCAAAATTCTAAACCCATATTTTCCTTTATAAAAATCTTAAAAGTTTTCTTAGACCGTATGAATGACTAATCTGTTCCAAGCATAGGTTCATTAAGTCTATGCTGAACCAACTCAATTTTTCATACTTACTAAACCTCAAACACAATCCAATCACGGCCTCAGGCCCAAGCAATTCAACCAGCACCCAATTCAGCACAATCCAGCCAATCAGTTACAAACACAAGTAATGAGGTTCAAACACAATCAAGAGAAATTATATCAAGTATAGCAATTAGCAGTTAACATAATTATTCACTTAGGCAAACCAATTACAATATACACACCCAAACAATGTCACATAGATGCATATGATGCATGCCTGTCCTACTGGCCATGAGCTCACGCGTCAGTTATGTTGCCAGACCCGACTCAGATAAGCGAGATTAGACCACCATCCTTATCCGTAGGTTCCATAGACAAGCGGGAATTAAACCACCATCCTTGCCCGGAACACGCAAGCGGGATTAAACCACCGTCCTTGCCTCCACAGTAAGCGGGATTAAACCACCATCCTTACTGGGTACATAAAATAATATGCAAGCGGGATCACACCACCATCCTTGCTGAACAATTTATCAATACGTGAGCGAGATAAAACCACCGTCCTCACTGCAGGCGGGACAAAACCACCATCCCTGCACAATGGTTTACGCCCTGAGCAAGCGGGACTAGACCCACGCCCCTACCAACAATCTCATAAACCAAATATTCTTTTCTTAAAAGAACCATTGAAATTATTATCATTAAATAAGCCTTAAATATTTATTTTGATCAAGTCCTTATGCTTTTAGAAAAATTTGGACATAATCTCCTTTAAAAATAGGACTTAGCCACCCTTACGGGTCCCAACCAAACAATTTACCAAGCTCTTTTCAACCTTTCCAATATCAAATCAATTCAGAATCAAACAATTCCAACATTGAATCAGCCATATAACGCTAAGGTTCATCAGCCTCTTTCAGCAATTGCCACAACAATATATCCTCAAAAACATTTGATAATAGAAAATCTATTTCTTAAATCCCATATATAAAATAATTACCAACATAACTTGACAGCCTGATTTCCATTTTGTTTTTAAAATATCAAATGAATTCGGAATTACGTAAACTTTATATCCATGCGATTGTCTCGGATTAAGCTTTCTATTAAATCAAACATCATAATTTTTTGCTGACTCTAGCTTTAGGAATATAAGCAAAACCGTGACTGTTCTGCAGTGTTTTAAAACCAGAAGATAGCAGCACCATATAACATTTGAAATTTCATATAAAATCCAAATTAAATCCAACTACCTTCAAAATTAATGTGGTTAAACATAACTCATCCGAATTTCTTTCTCAATTGGTTCCAGGGTCATACCATTTTTAATGAAGGAGTTACGTAGCTTGGAAGTTAGATAATTTTCTGCAGAATTCTGTTTTACAAATCATTGAACACAACCTCTTTCAAGTCCCATAACTCACTTATTTAAACATGGAAAATCCTGAAATTAAAATCACATATACTAAACATACTTAATTTTCACCTCCAATTAGTTTCATCTTAATATCTATCCAGGATCAAAAGTTATAAACTTCCAAAGTTACTAATTTAAGAAAACAGAATCTGGTTTTTTCTACATAATGCATCATCATTCAAAAATTCATATCTTTAAAAATACAAATCCAATTGTTCTGAAATTTTACGGCATTAAAATAATAGGAATAAAATTTTATTTAAAATTGGTTCCATTTCAAAATTCAAATAGCAGAATTTCGAATATAGGAATCAAGTTGCTGCTGCGTTAAACGTTCTGCAGAAAAACCAGTTTTGACATCCATGATTCAAAAATTCACCATAAATCATAAACTTAGTGAAAAAGTCTCAAATTCAGCAGTCCAGTTTCCTATATCCCCAAGCTCAATCCAGACTTGGTCCCACGCAATTTCGATAATCACAGAAATAGTTATAGTTTTTCAAAGTTTTCGGCTTCCTTTAAAAATAATGCAGAAAATCAAGTTTTACATTTTAACTTTGAAAAATCATAACTAGTTCTATAATTAATTCAAACTTCTTAAAATTGAGTCCCAACAACAACTTTTATTATACTTTACTCAGCTTTTGCTCTTATATCATTTCGATTATCGTTGAATAACTGATTCACTTCTAAAGTCACCTTTTAATTTCAAAAATCAGTTTTTCAGCAATCTATTTAGTATTCAAAATCCAACCCTTCAAAACCCCTCAAAACCAATTCCAAATCAACCACCAACCAAGTTCATTAACATTACAATATACCAAATAACAACTCAATGGCAACAAATCCAACATAACCCATTAAAATTTAGAAATTCTCAACAATTAGTCATCAAGCAATTCCCAATCCACATAATCAATCAATATCACAAATCAACAATTCCAAATCACAATCTCAACCATTCCAATCACAATTTCAGCCACAATTCAATAATTACATAATCAATCAATTACTCACAGCTATTAAATCTATTTGTAGTTATTCAATAAACCTTGTAGGCATTCTTAAATTGAAATCGTTTTAAACCCCCTACCTCAAAGTGTCGAAATCCATAGAAATTGGGAATGCTGCACTCATGAACAACAACCTTAATAGTAGCCATATCATCTCAGAGTAGTAGCAGCAACAGTTTGGCATCTCCGATGAACGGCAGCAGCATTATTTCCGATTCTTTCTTCACTCTCGCAGTAGTAACCACGGTGGCAACAAAATAGAGTTCAAATTCAATGGAGTCGGAAATGAAAATGAGTTCAATAAAATTGGAACTACAGATAGCTTACAATAAATAATCGGAGCAGCAACAACAGGGTTTTCGGGCAGCTCCAGTGGTGGTGGAAAGCTTCAGCATCAGCCAAACAGCAGCAGTAACAATTTAGAGTAGAGCCAGAACAGGGCCACGCCAACAATAACAGTTCCAGCAGCGGCGATTGCGTCTTCTCAGATTCCAGAAACCAGAGGCAGAAGCAGAACTGGCTAGCTTCTCCATTCGGTCCTCCAGCGATGATGTCCGGCGATGCAACGGCTCGGCGACGGCGACGGCTACGAAGGGCACGAACGGGGACACTGGAATGACGGTGACGGAACCCTCGTAGTGGTGGTTGTGGACTGGTGGCGACGGCGGCGTGGAGCATAGCTCCTCTCCTTGGTGGCGAACCTGACCCGCGTTCGTTCTCTCTCTCTGCTGGCCCCTCAACGACGACGGCGGGCGAGCTCCAGGGCAACGGTGGTGACAGCGGGACAAGACGCGACGGCAGCTTCTCGAGGTGGCGAGCTCGCAGCAATGGCGACCATGGAGACGTGGCGGGACGAGGTTGAACGGCGACGCTGCAGTTCACGAGGATGACGACGATGGTGGCACGGGCTCCTTGCGGTGGCAGTCCGGCGGTCATGGTGGCGCGGCAGCAGCTCTTCCCTCTCTCTTTGCTCTCTGTTTCCGTTTCTACGTTAGGTTTAGGAAGAAAAGGGGGGGGGTATGGTGCGGCTGAAGGGAGAAGAAAGTGGGTAGGTTAGGGTTTCTGATTAGGAACTTAGGGTTTTCAATTTGGGAAATTAGGGTTTCTGAGTTTGATTTGGGAATTAGGGTTAGAAATTAGGATTTTATAAAAGAATATGGATAGATATGAATAGATATTTTGATAAAATTGAATAATAGAGTAATTTTAGAATCAAATATACTCTATTAAAAATATTTAGGAACATTATTTATCAACATATTGCTAAGTTCAATCAATTATTTCTAATTTAAATTATAAAATGAACAAGTTAATTATATTTTGTAAAGTACAATTTAAATTCAAATATCAATTTTCTAGATTAAATCATATAAATCTCTATTATTTTTCCATATCTGAAACTTTAATTTCAATTTACAAAATATCTAATTATAATAAAATTACTTAAACTTAAAGTATTTATAAAAATCCATTTAATCATTCCTAATAAATTAATCTCTAAAAGTTCAAACTAATAAAATAAACCATAATTCATTCATAATAGAAATTACTTAAATTAAATATATAACACTTCCATTACTAAATTTTATTTCCAAAGCATATGAAATAACCAATTATAAAAATTACATAAGAATATTAATTGACTTAAACTTCAAATATGAATAAAACTAATTTAATTACTCTTAATTAATTAATTCATAAAATAAGATATCAAATTAGTAAAATAAATCGTAACTTTTTCAAGATAAAAGTTACTTAAATTAAATTGTACAATTCTTTATTATTTTTCAATTACTAAAATTATACAAAATATTCCATTATAATTAGATCACTTAAAAATATTAATTGATTCGAAATAAAACTATCTCCGAATCTATTTAATTATTTTTAACAAAATAATTTCTAAAATTATAAAGTTTAAACTTAATAAGATAAAATCACAATTTATTTATATTTAGATTTTCAAAAATGCGGGATGTTACAGATGGGATAGAGAAAGAATTGTGTTCCCTTGGAATTGAAGATCAAGCATCAAATCTTCTTGGTGAAGAAGACAAAATTGATGAATAAAGGGTTGAATTTGAGAAATCTTGTAAGGAGGTGGAGGTCCTTAGAAAACGGAGGACGAGATACGCTTTGTCAAGATCCTTGAAAGCCTCTTTGCCTAGGTTGCCATCTACTTCTACATTTGAGTAGGTGAAATTCTTTTCTATTAGCTTTATTAGCCCACTCAAATATGGCTTGCTTGAAACGAATGGTCAACTTAGGGAACTTTGTGGGATGAAGCACAAGAGAAGGATGTTTCGTGGTTGGCGTTTCAAATCAAGGCTCATTTTGGTTGATGCTTCAAGGGTTAAATACAAAGGTTAGACTAGTGCTCAATTAGGTGGGTCTAGAAGGATGTTTGGTCACATCATTAAGAATTCACCTTACTTACCGCCCGGATGGAACAATGACGATCAACTTGAAGATGGGTGCCAAAACAAAGTGTAAGATCCCAGATCGCACAAGGAAAATCAAATTTGGGAGCCCATGGTTTGTGAAGAACTCCATCAAGGCTTGAAGTTATTGATTTTAAAGAATTGAGCTTATTGGAGATTCAAGCATTGGTGGATGTTCCAAGATGAATTTAAGCACAAGCCACCTTGACGAGGAGCTCTCCATAAGTCCAACTTAAGGACAATAAACAAAAGTGCTAGGTGGAGACACCCCACCAAGGTAAAATCTTTTCATTCTTCTCTTTTGTACATATTGGTAATTAGCATAATTTCACGCTTTGTTTAGTTTGTTGAGTTTATTTCATATTTAAGTATGTTAACTAAGGTTTTATGGTGTTTTGGTAGCTGTTTGGGGGTTTGGAATTCTTGGTTTGGTGCAAGAACTTGAAAATTTTTGAAAAATAGAGCACCATCCACGCGTTCGCGTGCCCCACGTGTACGCATAACCCAAGTATTTTCGGCCATCTACCCGCACGCGTCACCCACACGTACGCGTGGATTCAAAAATTCCAACTCCATGCCAAATTCCAGAGAGTTGCGCCCACATTGCGCGAACATTGTGCCTAAGGCACAAAATCGACCCACACGTACGCGCACCCGACGCGTACCGTCGCGTCTCTGGTTTACCATGCATGCGTACGCGTGACACACGCGTACGCGCCACTTCCCATTTTACCATTCCACGTGCACGCGTCACCCACGCGTACGCGTGGACCACCTGTTTCACCACTCTTCTTTTCTCATCTTCTTTCCATTTCTTTCCTTCTTCTTTCTTCTTCTCTTCTCTTTCCACCCTTCACCCATCATCCAAAACTACCAAACACCATTTATAACCATTTCTTTTAGATTAGTTAGTTAGTTATTTGGCTAATTTAATTTTTGTTTAATTTTATATTTTTCATTATAAGTGTTGGATTGTTAATCTTGTGTACTATATATTGCTGCTGATTATGGATGAGATGTTAGTTTAACATCATTGTTGTTAGTTGTCATTGTTGGATTATTTGTTGAGGTCACAATTTGTTACTTGATTTTGTGTTCTTAATGCTTAATGTTTTTTGAATACCAAGTACATATGACTTTGCCTTCAAGCTTTTAAATCATTTGAATTGCATGATTTGACCACCATGTGATTTGAATCCTATTCTTTGATTAGGCAATTTCTTAATAATGGATGTTATGAATTTACCTTAATGTATTGTGTTTCTTGATTATATGTATCCATATGTGTTTGGCTTGAATACTTTTGTGCTTCTTTATTGCTTGTCTCAACTTACAAGTTTACTTAAAGTATTTCAAGTACATTAGAATGAGTGAAGTTCATGTTCCTTTTTGTGTACTTGTGATATAGCTCTCTATGATAGTTTGTGTGTTCTAAACCGTGCGCAACTTAGAATGCACCATTACTTTTATCCATGTCACACAAATTCACTCACTTCATTCTAGTGATTTATCTCATTCAAACAATGTATGCTTCCTTGCTTTTGAATTTACTTTTCTTACTATCCTGTTTTCCATTTTCAGGATGAGTCATTATAAGCAAACATGGAAGTGGAAGAAAGAACACGCAGCACCAGTTGAGCCGCCAGCTAAAGGTGGCAATCCGGAAAGTCGCCGTACCCCCTTGCTCATCTTTGAGTGCACCGAGGACGGTGCAAACTTTTAAGTGTGGGGAGGTCGTCCGACCAGTCGGTGTTCTTGGGTGACAAATTTCTTATCCCAACACTTTTGCATCTCATTTTTAGGTCTTCTAGGATTTTTTGTTTCATTTTCTTATTTTGCATATATATACATAATAAGCTTAGTCAAAATAATGAAATTTTTCAAGAATTTTATCTATAGGGCATTGACACCCCAATTGGTTTGAGTGGAAATTTTTCATGGAACTTGCTTGAATTATATATATTGTGGATCATGTTTTTGAGCTAAGAACACAAGCTTGTGAGCTTTGAGCCTAATGGTGTGGTTACATCTTATAACCACTTATTTCCTTCTTGTGTGCATTATTCTCTTCCTATGATTGTGATCTTTGATTTGTTTGATTCTTTATGTCTATTATTTTATGTATTCATGCATTTATATGATTGAGGCCATCATTTTATTTAGCTCACTTACCCAAATAGCCTACCTTTTATCTTCCATTGTTAGCCAACTTTGAGCCTACGATTAACCCATTTGTTCTTAATTTTAGCACATTACAAGCCTAAAAGAAAAAAATAATAAATGTCCCTTATTTGGATCTTTGATTAGCTTAGGCTAGTGAGTGTGTGTATCATTCAAGTGTGGGGAAATCTAGGACATTGGTTGAGTAAAATGGTAGCTTGTATCTTTATTGAAGATCTTGGGAATTGGGTGCATACTCATGTCTTGATTAAATATAAAACCATATGCATTGGTGCTTTTGTATATTATATTGCAAAAAGAAAAAAAAGAGAAAATAAAAAGAGAAAAAATATATATAAAAAAAAACAATAGAAAAGGAAAGAAATAAAATGGGACAAAATGTCCTAAAGTAAAGCTCAATAAAAATCAATGCACATGAGTTGTGATCAAGAAAAGAATGCATGAGTATGTTAAAAAGTGAAGAATGGGTAGTTAGGTTAGCTTTTAATTGTATAGGTTGTCATAGGTTAGGTGGGAAGTTGAACTTGATCAAAGATTCAAATTTCAAGTCTACTTGACCAAATATGCATCCTACCTTGACCCTAACCCCATTACAACCTATGAAAAGACCTCATGATACATGTATGCATGCATGAAATAAATGTTGATTGTTAGATGAAAACCAAATCTTGGAAAGCATGATTAGGGGAGAATTGAGTGAATCAACCCTAAACACTTGAGCGACTAGAGTGCAAACACTTCCGGTGAGGGTTCGATTGCTCAATAACATGTTTTCACCTACAATCATCTTTTCTTGCAAGTTTGTTTAACCTTTAATAACTCAATACAATTGTGGTTTGGCCTGGTTGTTAATACCCTTTTGTAATTCTTGCTCCTCTACCTTTCCTATCTCTAGTTTAGCATTCAATTCTTGTAATTGTTTACTTTTATGTTGATGAACTATTGTTTCTTCTATTTTCCTTTAAGGCAATTTTATGTTTCATGTTCCTTTATTTTTGATTTGAATTGTTGTTGTTTAATTCCTTACAATTAGTAGTTGTAGATCTACTTCTCATCTTGCTTTCCTTTTATACCTTCCAAGTGTTTGATAAAATGCTTGGTTGGATTATAGAGTAGATTTTTCTTCTCTTGGCTTTGGTAGAGTAATTGGAGACTCTTGAGTTATCAAACTCATTTGTTGATTGATAATTGAGAAGTTGCTAATTGATTTGAATTCTACTAACTCTAGTCTTTCCTTAGGAGTTGACTAGGACTTGAGGAATCAAATTGATTTATCCACTTGACTTTCCTTTATAGTTAGAGGTTGACTAAGTAGGAGCAATGGACAATTGATGTCACAATTGAGGAGGATAATGAGGATAGGACTTCTAGTTCTCATACCCTGCCAAGAGATTTCTTAGCTATAGTTTACTTTCTTGCCATTTATTCTTCATGTCTCTTATCAAAACCCCAAAATATACAAGTCATAACCAATAGCAAGAACACTTCCTTGCAATTCCTTTGAGAGGCGACCCGAGGTTTGAATACTTCGGTTATTATTTTTAGGGGTTTGTTACTTGTGACAACCAATTTTTTGTTGGTTTAGAAACTATACTTGCAACGAGAGTTTATTTGAGAATTCAAAACAATCAAAAATCCATTCATCAACCCTCGACTTTAATGATGGATGATTCCTTCAATGGCAAGGCTGTAAATGATTAAGCCATGGGTCGTGGTCATTAATCTCTTCAGGTCCAGAACAAACATCAGAACGGACTAGATCAATCTGGGAGAGGGTGAAGCGCGCGCAAGTCAATCCCTTTGGTGATCCTACTCAAAATGCCATAGACAAGGTCGAATCTTCTGGGTCAGAGATTGCTGCTCTTATGGTTCTATCCCTTAGAGCCATAGGAACCTCAATTTTCCCTGACTAACGAGGTTTTATGTCACATACCCCAGTTAATCCAGATAATTCTGTTGGAACTCGTGATGCATCATCAAGCTATAGCTCAATACTATCTGGGTCAAGACTCATAAAAACTCATGTAGAATCGAGATTCATAAGGATGAAGAACGACAATGCATCATAGAATAGAATCATACACATTGGAATAGAAAAGTAATTGTATTCATTCATAAGAATCAACAGAGCTCATAACCTTAACCTGGGAGGTTTAGTTGCTCATACTGTACAGAGAATATTATGAAATGTTTGAAAGTGGTAAATGAGAGATCCATGACCTAAACAATGGTAATCTTTGTTCTATATATACTAATCTAATAATTAAAAATTACAAAAAAGAAGTAAACTAAGTAAAATGATGTAAAAATCCACTTCTGGGCCCACTTGGTGAGTGTTTGGGCTGAGCATGGCTTCTAACATGAGGGAGTGGGCATCCAACGCCCAATAGAGGGTAGATATGCTGCTTCCTTACTCCCTTTGTGGCATTGAACGCCAGTCTTGGGCGTTCAACGCTAGCTTCTGTCCCCTTGGGGCGTTGAACGCCAGAATAGGGGTAGTTTGGGCGTTCAACACCCGTTTTGGGTCTTCATTTACAAAGGAAAGTATAGACCATTATATATTGATAGAAAGCTCTGGAAGTTTGCTTTCATAGGCCATTGAGAACGCATCATTTAGACCTCTGTAGCTCTAGAAATGCGCATTTGAATGCACAGAGGTCAGATCCTGACAACATCTGCTACGCTTTCCTTGCCTCTGAATCAGGCTTTGCCAAAACTTGCCAAATTCACCCAAAATTCACCTCAAATTATAAGAAAAACATAAAAGCTCAAAGTAGCATCCAAAAAGTGAATTTTCATTAAAACATACAAAAACATAATAAAACTCAACAAAACATACTGAAAACACTAAGAAAATAGCATCAACAAGCGAATAAAATATCCACTCATAAGAACACCAAACTTAAACTGTTGCCTATCCTCAAGCAACCAAAAACAAGTAGGACTAAAAAGAAGAGAGAGATACAATAAGTCTTAAAGTTTTTGAATGAAGCTCAGTTCCAAATGATGAGCGAGACTAATAGCTCTTTACTTCTGAACAATTTTGGCATCTCACTTTCCTTTGAAGTTCAGAAGTATTGACATCTCTTAGAACTAGAATCCGGATGATATTATTGATTCTCTTAGTTTAGCTCTTCTTGATTCTTGAACACAGCTTTTTCTTTTGGTGCTTTGCATCTTTTTTAAGCCTAGTCGTGACTCTAAGCGTTTTGTTTTTCCGTGTTACCACTGGATACACAAACGCCACAGGCACTTAACTGGGGGAACCCTTTGGATTCGAATTTAGCTTTGCTTAAATTCCCAGTCAGTGGTGCCCAGAGTTCTTAAGCGTATTCTTTTGTTTTGGATCATGACTTTAACTGCTCAGTCTCAAGCTTTTCACTTGACACCTTCACACCACAAGCATCTAGTTAGGGATAGCAACTCATTTGAGCTTTTTAGGCTGATTTTCTGCCCTCCTAACCATTGATGCTCAAAGTTTTGGATCCTTGCTCATTTGATTTTTTTTCTTTTATGAGCATAATTTTTTTTCTTTTTATTTTTCATTTTTTCTTTTTTTTCTGTTATTTTTTCTTGCTTCAAGAATCAATATTTTTTAAGAGAGTCAATAATATTTCTCTAAATCCTTTGTGCTTTCAAGAGCCAATATTCTCAATTCCAATATCAATTATGCACTGTTAAGTTATACATTTAGAAATAAATACAAGGCCACCACATTAAAACAATTGGAATGATTCATGATAAACTTAAAATGCATGCATCTCTTTGTTGCTTTTTCAAATAATTTTTTCTTTTAAGCATGGTGATGATACAATGGATATCTTATCACACAAATAAAACAGAAAATGAAACTAGAGAGAGACTACTTGTGATCATGACTTAGAAAATAAAATAGACAATAAATAAAAGTACAGGGAAAACAGAAATAAAACAGAGGGGGTAATGGGACTCAACAACCTCAGTGGCGGCGGCTGCTACTTCCCCTGGAGAATCCAATGGAGCATTTCATCTCCTCTATGTCACGCCCTTGCCTCAGTTGCTCCTCCATCAATCGTCCACTATAAGAAAAAGAAATATTTTTAACAAAAAAAATTGTAACAAAAAAATAGCCATTGTAGTATGTCTCGTTACAAAAAGTTTTTGTAACAAAAAGTGGAACTGTTACAATTCAAAGTAATATTTTGTAACAAATTTTTTAATACAAAAACAAAAATTTGTTACGAAAGTGGTAACACTTTTTTACCTTTAAAATATTTTTCGTAACAATTTAGATTTTTGTGTCATAATATTTTTTTATAATATACTACTTACTTTTGTAACTTTTTTTATTCTTTTAGTTACAAAAATAGAAAGTTGTTTTTAAAACATTTAATTTAATAATTGATATATCAATTAATTTTTTAATCCCACTATCTCAACATTTATATGATATATAATCATATAGATAATTAAAATATCTTACATGTTATTGACATTATTTTACAATAAAATAAGTTCTACAAATTAAACTAAACACAACTTTTTGCTAACATAAAATTGTAACATATCGAATTTATAATTCTTGACTCTTCTAGAATATTTCAGTCAATGTAAAGTATAGCATGTTGGCATCAATTTTATACCCCTGCAAATATGAACAATAAAAACCAAAATTAAAAAATAACACATAACACTATCTTCATCCGAGTAAAAATTTAGAACTTCAAGTTAAAATTAACTAATTCCTTAAGAATCTATTCTTAGAGTTCAAAACTAGCCAATCAAGAATGCAAATTATCAAGAATTAACAATTCAATATATAAACTTGGGCTAACTAATCAAAATTCAATCACAACTTAGTGAACAAATTCATTAAATTTGCATAAGTATCAATTGTCAAACAATCATTTCAAAACACAATTTCCACCAAAATCTTCATAACAAATATACTTAACTTTTTTTATGCTTTTACACTCATAAAGTTTCATATTGAGGTTTATGTCAAAACACAAGATAAGAACATAGAGAAGCACCTGAACAGAGTTTTTGTTGTTGCAGAAGCAATAGTGATGCAGAGAAAGTTTGGAAATAGAGAAGTATAGAAAGAATAGGAAAATAAAACTGAATTGACCAAAATTGACAATGAGTAAAAAGAGCTAATTGATAATAAAGCTAAAGGCTCCCTAATCAACTTTTAACAAACTGAATAATAACTTGACAGCTAAGCCACACTATCTTGAGCTTTCTTGAACTCTAATTGCTCCTGCATTTCAACACTAGCCTTAAAAGCACCATCAACAAAATTATACTAGAATCATTAAAATTAACTATCAACAGTTATTTCAGTTTCATAACATTATTGAAACAAAAAACTTAACAACAGATGCATCAACGTTATACCCGGTCCCTCGAAAAACTTCAAAGCTTAAAACCTGTACACATCGACACTAGTGATGAGCGGATATTTTATACGCTTTTTGGTGATATTTTCATGTAGCTTTTAGTATGTTTTAGTTACTTTTTATTATATTTTTATTAGTTTTTATGCAAAAATCAAATTTCTGGACTTTACTATGAGTTTGTGTGTTTTTCTGTAAGTTCAAGTATTTTCTGGCTGAAATTGAAGGACCTGAGCAAAAATCTGATTCAGAGGCTGAGAAAGGACTACAGATGCTGTTGGATTCTGACCTCCCTACACTCGAAATAGATTTTTTGGAGCTACAGAATTCCAATTGATGCGCTCTTAATTGCGTTGGAAAGTAGACATCTTGAGCTTTCCAGCAATATATAATAGTCCATACTTGGCCCGAGATTTGGTAGCGCAAACTGGCGTTTAAACGCCAACTCCTTACCCTTTTCTGGCATTAAACACCAGAACTGGCATAAAAGTTGGAGTTAAATGCCCAAACTGGCACAGAAGCTGGAGTTCAACGCCAGGAATAGCCTATGCATATGAAAGCTTCAGTGCTCAGCCCAAACACACACCAAGTGGGCCTCGGAAGTGGATTTCTGCACTATCTATCTTAGCTTACTCATTTTCTGAAAACCTAGGTTACTAGTTGAGTATAAAAACTATTTTTAGAGATTTATTTTGTACCTCATGACATTTTTTATATCTGAATTTTGTATCTTTTACGGCATGAGTCTCTAAACTCCATGGTTGGGGGTGAGGAGCTCTGCTGTGTCTCGATGGATTAATGCAATTACTACTGTTTTCCATTCAATCACGCTTGTTTCTATTCTAAGATATTCACTCGCACTTCAATATGATGAATGTGATGATCCATGACACTCATCACGATTCTCAACCTATGAACGCGTGCCTGACAACCACTTCCATTCTACCTTAGATTGAATGTGTATCTCTTTGGTTCCTGGTTCACGAGTTTGATTGCCTCTTCTGACAACAGAGCATTCAAATCTATGAGATCAGAGTCTTCGTGATATAAGCTAGAATCAATTAGCAGCATTCTTGAGATCCGAAAAGTCTAAACCTTGTCTGTGGTATTCCGAGTAGGATCCGAGAAGGGATGACTGTGACGAGCTTCAAACTCACAAATATTGGGTGCAGTCACAGTGTGCAAAAGGATCAATGGATCTTATTCCAACACTAGTGAGAACCGATAGATGATTAGCCTTACGAAACCTATAGCTGGACCATTTTCACTGAGAGGACGGATGGTAGCCATTGACAACGGTGATCTACCAACTTACAGCTTGCCATGGAAGGAGCCTTGCGTGCATGAAGAAGAAGACAGTAGGAAAGCAGAGATTCAGAAGACAGAGCATCTCCAAAACCTCAACCTGTTCTCCATTACTGCATAACAAGTATTATTTAATCCATGTTCTTTTACTCATTCCAATTAAAACTGAGAATTATTATTGATATCCTGACGAAGAGTTACAAGATAACCATAGCTTGCTTCAAGCCGACAATCTCCGTGGGATCGACCCTTACTCACGTAAGGTATTACTTGGACGACCCATTGCACTTGCTGGTTAGTTGTGCGGAATTGCAAAAGTGTGATTGTGATTTCGTACACCAAGTTTTTGGCGCCGTTGCCGGGGATTGTTCGAGTTTGGACAACTGATGGTTTATTTTGTTGGTTAGATTAGGAAAAATTTTTCTTTTTGGTTTAGAGTCTTCTATTATTATTTTTGGTTAAAATTTTAAAATTATTATTTTATTTTTTAAATTATTTTCGAAAATTTTCAAAAACCAATAACTTCATAATTTAGTCTTCTGTTTGAGTTTAGTTTCATATTTTAAGTTTGGTGTCAATTGCATAAGTTTATTTTTCTTTCATTTTTTTGAATTATTAGTGCTCAGAGTATAAAAAATTTTTATGTTTGGTGTCCTTTGTGTTTCTGTTTTCTTAAAAATTTTTCAAAAGTTGCTCTCAGTGTTCAACTTGATATTCAAAGTTTTCCTGTTTGTTTTCTTTGTTTTAATCTAAAAATTCTAAGTTTGGTGTCATTTTATTGTTTTTCTCTTTCCTCATTAAATTCAAAAATATCTTTCATATCTATTTAATTGAATTTTTGAAAATTTCATTTAAAAATTCAAATTTTTATATTAGAAAAATTTTATTCTATCTTATCTTAGTTTTGAATTTTCAAAATTCAAAATCCCTTTCAAAAATCATATCCAAAGTTTTCAAATTTTATATTTTAAGTAATTATTTTAGTTTTCAAATTTTATATTTTAATTTCTAATTATTTATTTTATCTTATTTCTTTTTTTTTATTTATTCGGTTTGGTTTTAATTAAATAAAATAAAAATAAAAATATATTTTATTTGCAATTCACATCAATTCCCTTTTCTCCATCATGGACCTAAGTGAAAATGAACAGTCCAGAAGGACTCTGGGGTCATATGCTAACCCCATTACGGCTGCATATAGGAGTAGCATCTGTATACCTCCCATCAAAGCAAGCAGTTTTGAGCTAAATTCTCAGCTCATTATCATGGTGCAGCAAAATTGTCATTATTCCGGTCTCCCACACGAAGAACCTACTGAGTTTCTGGCACAATTTTTAAAAATTTTTGACACAGTACGTGATAAAGAAGTGGATCAGAATGTCTACAGATTATTACTGTTTCCATTTGCTGTAAAAGATCAAGCTAAGAGGTGGTTAAATAACCAACCCACAGCAAGCATAAGAACATGGAAATAGTTGTCAGACAAATTCCTGAATCAATATTTCCCTCCAAAAAGGATGACACAGCTAAGGCTGGACATCCAAGGCTTTAAATAAGAGGATAATGAATCTCTTTACAATGCCTGGGAGAGGTACAGAGGGATGCTAAGGAAATGCCCCTCTGAAATGTTTTCAAAGTGGGTGCAGTTAGACATATTTTCTTATGGGCTTACAGAAAAAGCTCAAATGTCTCTAGATCACTCAGCTGGTGGATCTATACACATGAGAAAGACAATTGAAGAGGCTCAAGAGCTCATTGATACAGTTGCTAGAAATCAGCATCCGTACTTAAGCAGTGAGTCCTCCCTGAAAGAAGAGGCTAAAGCAGTATCCACTGAACTTAGTCCTCAAGAACAACTTGCTGAACTCAATCAGCAGTTGCTTATTATAACAAAACAGTTTGCAGAATTCAAGGAGATGCTCCAAGACACTAAAATTGCTAATCAAAATATGGAAGCACAATTGGATCAGGCAAGATAGCAGCTATCTAAAAAGATAACAAAAGAATGCCAAGCCGTTCAATTAAGGAGTGGGAAGACATTAAACGTCTCAACTCAAGGCAATAGAAAGTCAAGGAAGGAACAACTGACAGAGGATGAGTAGACCACTGCCCAAAATCCCACTGAGGACAGTAAGAGCCTAGAGAGGAATAATTCTGGCATTCAAACGGCAGAAAAGGGTGAAAAGCTGGCGTTAAACACCCAATCCATGTCCAGTTCTGGCGTTCAAATGCCAGAAAAGGGTAGGAATTTGGCGTTAAATGCCCAATCCATGTCCAATTCTGGCGTTCAAATGCCAGAAAATGGTAGGAATTTGGCGTTAAACGCCCATCCATCTCCCTATCCTGGCGTTCAAACGCCAATGAGGGATCAGACACCTGCAAGTGCTGATAATAACTCCCTCAAGAAGGCTTCTCAACCTGCCTCTGTAGGAAATAAGCCTGCAGCAACTAAGGTTGAAGAATATAAAGCCAAAATGTCTTATCCTCATAAACTCCGCCAAGCGGAACAAGATAAATAACTTGCCCGCTTTGCAGACTATCTCATGACTCTTGAAATAAAGATTCCGTTTGCAGAGGCACTTGAGAAAATACCCTCTTATGCTATGTTCATGAAAGAGATCTTAAGTCATAAGAAGGATTGGAGAGAAACTGACAAAGTTTTTCTCACTAAAGAATGCAGTGCAGTCATTCTAACAAGCTTACCAGAGAAGCTTAAGGATCCCAGAAGCTTTATGATACCATGCACATTAGAGGGTACTTGTACCAAGACAGCTCTATGTGACCTTGGGGCAAGTATCAACCTAATCCCTGCATCCACTATCAGAAAGCTTGGCTTGACTGAAGAGGTCAAACCAACCCGGATATGTCTCCAACTTGCTGATGGCTCCATTAAATATCCATCAGGCATAATTGAGGACATGATTGTCAAGGTTGGGCCATTTGCCTTTCCCACTGACTTTGTAGTGCTGGAAATGGAGGAGCATAAGAGTGCAACTCTCATTCTAGGAAGACCCTACCTAGCAACTGGACGAACTCTCATTGATGTCCAAAAAGGGGAAGTGACCCTTAGAGTCAATGAGGATGAGTTCAAGTTAAATGCTGTCAAAGCTATGCAGCATCCAGAGACATCAAATAACTACATGAGTGTTGATTTTATTGACTCCTTGGTGGAAGAGATTAATATGACTGAGAGTCTCGAATCAGAGCTAAAGAACATCTTTAAAGATGTTCAGCCTGATATGGAGGAACAAGAGGAAACAGAAAAGCCTCTGAAAACTCTTCAGGAAGAGGATCAGCCTCCTAAACCCGAGCTTAAACCACTACCACCATCCTTGAAATATGCATTTTTGGGAGAGGATGGCACTTTTCCTGTGATCATAAGCTCTGCCTTAGAGCCACAGGAAGAGAAAGCACTACTTCAGGTGCTAAGGACACACAAGACAGCTCTTGGGTGGTCCATAAGTGACCTTAAGGGAATCAGCCCAGCCAGATGCATGCACAAGATGCTATTAGAGGATGATGCTAAGCCAGTGGTCCAACCACAAAGGCGGCTGAATCCAGCCATGAAGGAGATGGTATAGAAAGAGGTCACTAAATTACTAGAGGTTGGGATTATTTATCCTATTTTTGATAGCCCCTGGGTGAGCCCTGTCCAAGTTGTACCTAAAAAGGGAGGCATGATAGTAGTTCACAATGAAGAAAATGAACTGGTTCCTATAAGAACAGTTACAGGGTGGCGTATGTGTATTGACTACAGAAGGCTCAATACAGCCACTAGAAAGGATCATTTTCCTTTACCATTCATAGACCAAATGCTAGAAAGACTAGCAGGTCATGACTATTACTGCTTTTTGGATGGCTATTCAGGTTATAACCAAATTGCAGTAGATCCTCAGGATCAAGAGAAAACAGCATTCACATGTCCATCTGGAGTATTTTCCTACAGAAGAATGTCTTTTGGTCTGTGCAATGCACCTGCAACCTTTCAGAGATGCATGCTCTCTATTTTCTCTGATATGGTGGAAAAATTTCTAGAAGTCTTCATGGATGACTTCTCAGTATTTGGAGACTCATTCAGCTCCTGTCTTGATCATCTAGCACTTGTTCTAAAAAGGTGCCAAGAGACTAACCTGGTTTTAAACTGGGAAAAATGTCACTTTATGGTGACTGAAGGAATTGTCCTTGGGCATAAAATTTCGAACAAAGGAATAGAGGTGGATCAAGCTAAGGTAGAGGTAATTAAAAAATTACCACCGCCCACCAATGTTAAGGCAATCAGAAGCTTTCTGGGACATGCAGGATTCTACAGGAGGTTTATAAAGGATTTTTCAAGAATCGCAAAACCTCTGAGTAATCTGCTAGCTGCTGATACACCATTTGTCTTTGACACAGAGTATTTGCAGGCCTTTGAGACTCTGAAGGCTAAGTTGGTCACAGCACCTGTCATTTCTGCACCAGACTGGACATCACCATTCGAATTAATGTGTGATGCCAATGACCATGCTATTGGTGTAGTATTGGGACAAAGGCATAACAAGCTTCTGCACGTCATTTACTATGCCAGCCATGTTCTAAATGACGCACAGAAGAATTTCACAACCACAGAAAAAGAGCTTCTTGCAGTGGTTTATGCCATTGACAAGTTTAGATCCTATTTAGTAGGATAAAAAATGATTGTGTATACTGACCATGCTGCTATCAAATATCTACTCACAAAGCAGGATTCAAAACCCAGGCTCATAAGATGGGTGTTGCTTATGCAAGAGTTTGATATAGAAATAAGAGACAGAAAAGGGACAGAGAACCAGGTAGCTGATCACCTGTCCTGGATAGAACCAGTAGCAGGGGCGTCCCTCCCTCCTACTGAGATCTCTGAGACCTTTCTGGATGAGCAACTCTTTACCATTCAGAAAATACCATGGTTTACAGACATTGCAAACTATAAGGCTGTGAGATTCATACCTAAAGAGTACAGTAGACAGCAAACGAAAAATTAATTTCTGATGCAAAGTACTACTTGTAGGATGAACCATATCTCTTTAAGAGATGTGCAGACAGAATGATCCGCAGATGCGTGCCTAGAGAAGAGGCACAGAAGATCCTATGGCATTGCCATGGATGACAATATGGAGGACATTTCGGAGGTGAGCGAACAGCCACAAAAGTTCTCCAATGTGGCTTCTACTGGCCTACCCTCTATAAAGACTCCTGAGAGTTTGTACGTAACTGTGACAGTTGCCAGAGAGCTGGTAATCTACCTCATGGTTACGCCATGCCTCAGCAAGGGATTTTAGAGATTGAGTTGTTTGATGTATGGGGTATTGATTTCATGGGGCCTTTCCCACCATCATACTCAAACACTTACATTCCGGTGGCAGTAGACTATGTATCCAAATGGGTAGAGGCAATTGCCACACCCACTAATGATACTAAGACAGTGCTGAAGTTCCTCCAGAAGCAAATCTTCAGCAGATTTGTCGTCCCTAGAATACTAATCAGTGATGGAGGGACTCATTTCTGCAATAAACAGTTTGACTCTGCTCTGATCCGATATGGAATTAACCACAAAGTGGCAACTCCATATCATCCATAGACAAATGGGCAGGCTTAAGTCTTAACTAGAGAACTAAAATGAATCCTGGAATGAACTGTAAGTACCTGTAGAAAGGATTGGGCAAGGAGTCTGGATGATGCTCTATGGGCATACAGAACTGCATTCAAAACTCCTATAGGGACCTCTCCATACCAGCTTGTGTATGGAAAAGCCTATCACCTGCCAGTGAAACTGGAACACAAGGCCTACTGGGCAACCAGATTCTTAAACCTTGATGCCAAGTTAGCTGGAGAGAAAAGATTACTCCAGTTGAATGAGATAGAGGAATTCAGACTAAATGCTTTCGAAAATGCAAAATCTTACAAAGAGAAAGCAAAAAGGTGGCATGACAAGAAACTGTCATCCAGAGTCTTTGAGCCAAGACAGAAGGTTCTGCTATTTAACTCTAGGCTCAGGTTGTTCCCTGGGAAATTAAAATCCCGGTGGAGAGGACTATATGTGATCACAAGTGTGTCACCATATGGATATGTAGAGCTTCAGGATGCTGACTCTGACAAGAAGTTCATTGTTAATGGACAGAGAGTCAAACATTATCTTGAAAGATACCATTATGGGTGATAAAAGCCAGAATGTGTACCATTCTGGGCGTTTAATGCCAGAATTACAGCATCCTGGGCATTCAGAAAAATGCCCAGTGACAAAGGATTTCTGGCGTTTAACGCCAGCCAGGGTACCTGGCTGGGCGTTAAACGCCCAAAAGGAGCATCAAATGGGCGTTAAATGCCAGAATGGATACCTTTTTGGGCATTTAACGCCAGAAAAGGTAGGGGGAGGAGATTTTGTTTCCACTTCAAATTTTTTCAAACTTTCATGTTTTAATTCATAATTTTCTGCATAAACATGTTACAAATTTTCATCACTCACACTCAATTTTCAAAAATTTCATAATTTTCTAAATCCCTTTTCAATTTTCATTCAAATCCTTTCCAAATCTTTTTTAAAAACTCATTTATCTTTTCAATTCCTCTCTAAATCTTTTCGAACTCATCATATCTTCTTTTAATTCTTAGATGCATCAAGAAATTTTCAGATTTAACTTCTTTATATCTTTTTCATATCTTTTGAATTTTAAAATCTCATCTTTTTCATATCATGATTCATTTTTTTTACCAATCATATCTTTTTATCATATCTTTTTCAAAATTTTCGAAACCCCACCCCTCCACTTTTAAATACACGTTCGGCCACCCCCTCTCCTCCACAACTCAAATTTGACTCTCCTCCTATTCCTCTCCTTTCCTTTCTTTTGCTTGAGGACAAGCAAACCTCTAAGTTTGGTGTGTTTTTCTGTGATCCCCAAGCTAAGACTCATTAAGATCATGGATCCTAAGGGAAAACAAACCACTTCAAGAGGCAAGAAAGAGATTACTCCAAAGCCACTTTGGAATCAAGAGAGGTTCTTAACCAAAGAACATGCAGACTATTACCACAAAATAATGGGTCTGAGGTCAGTGATCCCGGAAGTTAAATTTGATCTTAAAGAAGACGAATATTCGGAGATCCAAGAGCAGATTCGAAACAGAGGCTGAGAAATTCTAGCTAATCCTGAGACAAAGGTGGGAAGAAACATGGTTCAGGAATTCTACTCAAATCTGTGGCTAACAGATAAGCAGAGAATGAATGGAACTACCTTCCATACCTTTCGAACTATGGTCAGAGGGATGATTATTTACTTCCACCTTGACAAAATAAGAGAGGTCTTCAAGCTACCTCAACTACAAGATGATCCAGAATCCTTTAATAGGAGAATGGTGAGAATAGATAAACAGTTGGACCAAGTTCTAGAGGACATATGCCTCTCTGGAGCCAAGTGGATAACCAACTCAAAAGGTGTCCTAAACTAACTCAAGAGAGGAGATCTCAAACCAATCGCTAGGGGCTGGCTGGACTTCATTGGGCATTCTATACTACCGACTAGCAACCGCTCTGAGGTCACTGTCAAAAGAGCAGTGATGATTTATTGCATTATGCTGGGAAACGAAGTGGAGATTCATCATCTGATTTCTTGTGAGATCTACACAATTGCAAATAAGAACTCCACTGAAGCCAAATTGGCTTACCTAAGCTTAATCTCTCTGCTATGTAAAGATGCTGGGGTGAAGATGGGAGTAGATGAGTTCATCCCAGTCGAGCACCCAATCACCAAGAAGTCAATGGAAGGAAAACAAGTGCAAGATAACTCCATCAAAAGGAGGGCACAGGAGTTTGGTGCACGAAATTGTGATTATTCATTCTCCAGCAATGGCGCCAAAAACTTGGTACAGACGTTCATAATCTCACTTCTTCTTCATAACTTCGCACAACTAACCAGCAAGTGCACTGGGTCGTCCAAGTAATAAACCTTACGTGAGTAAGGGTCGATCCCACGGAGATTTTCGGCTTGAAGCAAGCTATGGTCATCTTGTAAATCTCAGTCAGGCAGATTCAAATGGTTACGGAGGATTGATAATTAAAATATAATTAAAATATTAAATAGGATAGAAATACTTATGTAATTCATTGGTGAGAATTTCAGATAAGCGTATGGAGATGCTTTGCTCCTTCTGAATCTCTGCTTTCCTACTGTCTTCATTCAATCATTCATACTCCTTTCCATGGCAAGCTTTATGTTGGGCATCACCGTTGTCAATGGCTACTTCCCATCCTCTCAGTGAAAATGGTCCAAATGCGCTGTCACCACACAGCTAATCATCTGTTGGTTCTCGATCATGTTGGTATAGGATTCATTGATCCTTTTGCGTCCGTCACTACGCCCAACAGTCGCGAGTTTGAAGCTCGTCACAGTCATCCCTTCCTAGATCCTACTCAGAATACCATAGACAAGGTTTAGACTTTCCGGATCTCAGGAATGGCCACCAATAATTCTAGCTTATACCACGAAGACTCTGATTTTTCGGAATGGAGGCTAAGAGATACACGCTCGATCTAAGGTAGAACGGAAGTGGTTGTTAGGCACTCGTTCATAGGTTGAGAATAATGATGAGTGTCACGGATCATCATATTCATCATGTTGAAGTGCAAGCGAATATCTTAGAATATGAATAAGCTTGAATTGAATAGAAAAATAATAGTACTTCGCATTAATTCATGAGGAGCAGTAGAGCTCCACATCTTAATCTATAAGGTGTAGAAACTCCACCGTTGAAAATTACATAAGTGAAAGTGGTCCAGGCATGGCCGAATGGCCAGTCCCATAAACATGTTCAATGATCAAAAGTGATACAAAGATCGGTCAAAAAAGACTGAAATAAATCACTAAAAGTAGTTTTTATACTAAACTAGTAGCTTGGCTTACAGAAAATAAGTAATTGATGCAGAAATCCACTTCCGGGCCCATTTGGTGTGTGCTTGGGCTGAGCATTGAGCTTTCATGTGTAGATACTCTTTTTGGAGTTAAACGCCAGGTTGTAGCCTATTTCTGGCGATTAAATCTGGTTTGCAACCTATTTCTGGCGTTTAACTTCAGAATAGAGCAGGAAGTTGGCGTTTGAACGCCAGTTTGCATCGTCAAAACTCGGGAAAAGTATGAACTATTATATATTGCTAGAAAGCCCTGGATGTCTACTTTCTAACGCAATTAAGAGCGCGCCAATTGGGTTTCATAGCTCCAGAAAATTCATTTCGAGTGCAGGGAGGTCAGAATCCAACAGCATCTGCAGTCCTTCTTCAGCCTCTGAATCAGATTTTTGCTCAAGTCGCTCAATTTCAGCCAGAAATTACCTGAAATCACAGAAAAACACAAAAACTCATAGTAAAGTCCAGAAATGTGATTTTTATTTAAAAACTAATAAAAATATACTAAAAACTAATCAAATCATATTAAAAACTACTTAAAAACAATGCCAAAAGGCGTATAAATTATCCGCTCATCACAATACCAAACTTAAATTGTTGCTTGTCCCTAAGCAACTAAAAATTAAATAGGATAAAAAGAAAAGAATATTCTATAAATTCCAAAATATCAATGAAACTTAGCTCCAATTAGATGAGCGGGACTAGTAGCTTTTTGCCTCCGAACAGTTTTGGCATCTCACTTTATCCTTTTCAGTTCAGAATGATTGGCTTCTATAGGAACTCAGAATTTAGATAGTGTTATTGATTCTCCTAGTTCAGTATGTTCATTCTTGAACACAGCTACTTTATGAGTCTTGGCCGTGGCCCTAAGCACTTTGTTTTCCATTATTACCACCGGATACATAAATGCCACAGACACATAACTGGGTGAACCTTTTCAGATTGTGACTCAGCTTTGCTAGAGTCCCCAATTAGAGGTGTCCAGGGTTCTTAGGCACACTCTTTTTTGCTTTGGATCACGACTTTGACCGCTCAGTCTCAAGCTTTTAAGTTGACACCCTCATGCCCCAAGCACATGGTTAGAGACAGCTTGGTTTAGCCGCTTAGGCCATGATTTTATCCCTTTGGGCCCTCCTATCCATTAATGCTCAAAGCCTTGGATCCTTTTTACCCTTGCCTTTTAGTTTAAAGGGTTACTGGCTTTTTGCTCTTGCCTTTTAGTTTAAAGAGCTCTTGGCTTTTTCTTCTTGCTTTTTCTTTTTTCTTTCTCTTTTTTTCTTTTTTTTTTCACATTTTTTTTCGCAAGCTTTTGATTTTTTACTGCTTTTTCTTGCTTCAAGAATCATTTTATGATTTTTTAGATTATCAAATAACATTTCTCCTTTTTCATCATTCTTTCAAGAGCCAACAATTTTAACATTCATAAACAACAAATTCAAAAGACATATGCACTGTTCAAGCATTTATTCAGAAAACAAAAAGTATTGTCACCACATCAAAATAATTAAACTAATTTCAAGGATGAATTCGAAATCATGTACTTCTTGTTCTTTTGTTTTTAGAACATTTTTCATTTAAGAGAGGTGATGGATTCATAAGACATTCATAGCTTCAAGACATAAACACTTAAACACTAATGATAATGTAGTAAAGGCACAAACATAAATAAAACATAAGGCTCAAAAACTGAAAAATAGAAAAATAAGAACAAGGAGATTAAGGAACGGGTCCACCTTAGTGAGGGTGGTGTCTGCTTCCTCTTGAAGAACCAATGGTGTTCTTGAGCTCCTTGGTATGCGAAATTGTTACTCAGGTTGTAAAATTTGTTGTTCGTTCTCTCCCTGGCAATGGCGCCAACAAACTGGTGCACAATACCATGGTCCAAACATAACTTCACAAACTTCACACAACTAACCAGCAAGTGCACTGGGTCGTCCAAGTAATAAAACCTTACGTGAGTAAGGGTCGATCCCACGGAGATTGTTGGTATGAAGTAAGCTTTGGTCATCTTGTAAATCTCAGTTAGGCGGATATCAAATGGTTATAGTATTTTTGAAATAATAATAATAAATAAACAGAAAATAAAGATAGAAATACTTATGTAATTCATTGATGAGAATTTCAGATAAGCGTATAGAGATGCTTTCGTTCCTCTGAACCTCTGTTTTCCCGCTGTCTTCATCCAATCAGTCTTACCCCTTTCCATGGCAAGCTTTCTGTAAGGGCATCACCATTGTCAATGGCTACATCCCATCCTCTCTTGTGAAAATGGTCCAAATGCTCTGTCACGGCATGGCTAATCATTTGGAGGTTCTCAATCATGCTGGAATAGGGTTCACCCTCCTTTTGCGTCTGTCACTACGCCCAGCACTCGCGAGTTTGAAGTTCGTCACAGCCATCCCTTCCCAGATCCTACTCGGAATACCACAGACAAGGTTTAGACTTTCCGGATCTCAGGAATGGCCATCCATGGGTTCTAACTTATACCACGAAGATACTAATAACTCGGACTCGGTCCCCTGTATTAGATATTTAAGAGATATTCATTCTAGCTTGTTTGCATGTAGAACGGAAGAGTTTGTCAAGCACGCGTTCATAAGTGAGAATGATGATGAGCGTCACATAATCATGACATTCATCATGTTCTTGGGTGTGAATGGATATCTTAGAAGCGGAATAAGTTGAATTGAATATAAAACAGTAGTACTTTGCATTAAATCATGAGGAACAGCAGAGCTCCACACCTTAATCTATGGAGTGCAGAAACTCTACCATTTGAAAATACATAAGTGATAATGGTCCAGGCATGGCCGAATGGCCAGCCCCCATGAAAGTCTAAGATAGCATAGAATTGATCAAAGATTCCTATACAATAGTAAAAAGTCCTATTTATACTAAACTAGTTACTAGGGTTTACAGAAGTAAGTAATTGATGCATAAATCCACTTTCGGGGCCCACTTGGTGTGTGCTTGGGCTGAGCTTGAAGTTTACACGTGGAGAGGTCATTCTTGGAGTTGAACGCCAGTTTATAACGTGTTTCTGGCGTTCAACTCTAGTTTGTGACGTGTTTCTGGCGTTTAACTCTAGATTGCAGCGTAGAACTAGCGTTCAACGCCCTTTTGCGTCGTCTAAACTCGGCCAAAGTATGGACTATTATATATTGCTGGAAAGTCCTGGATGTCTACTTTCCAACGCAATTGGAAGCGCGCCATGTTGAGTTCTGTAGCTCCAGAAAATACACTTTGAGTGCAGGGAGGTCAGAATCCAACATCATCAGCAGTCCTTCTTCTACCTCTGAATCTGATTTTTGCTCAAGTCCCTAAATTTCAGTCAGAAAATACCTGAAATCACAGAAAAACACACAAACTCATAGTAAAGTCCAGAAATGTGAATTTAACATAAAAACTAATAAAAATATCCCACTAAAAACAATAAAAGTAACTAGATCCTACTAAAAACATACTAAAAACAATGCCAAAAAGCGTATAAATTATCCGCTCATCACTCCTCTATGTCTCTTCCTTGCCTTTGTTGCTCCTCCCTCATGGCTCTTTGATCTTCTCTAATCTCATGGAGAATGATGGAGTGCTCTTGGTGCTCTACCCTTAGTTGTCCTATGTTGGAACTTAATTCTCCTAGGGAGGTGTTAATTTGCTCCCAATAGTTTTGTGGAGGAAAGTGCATCCCTTGAGGCATCTCAGGGATTTCATGATAAGGAATTTCCTCATGTTCTTGTTGAGGTCCATGAGTGGGCTCTCTTGTTTGCTCCATCCTTTTTATAGTGATGGGATTGTCCTCTTCAATGAGGATGTCTCCCTCTATGACAATTCCAGCCGAATTGCAGAGGTGACAAATGAGGTGAGGGAAGGCTAACCTTGCTAAAGTGGAGGACTCATCAGCCACCTTGTAGAGTTCTTGAGGTATAATGTCATGAACTTCCACTTCCTCCCCAATCATGATACTATGGATCATGATGGCCCGGTCTATAGTAACTTCAGACCGGTTGTTAGTGGGAATGATTGAGCGTTGGATGAACTCCAACAATCCCCTAGCCACTGGCTTGAGGTCATGCCTTCTTAGTTGAACCGGCTTGCCTCTTGAGTCAATTTTCCATTGAGCTCCTTCCTCACATATGTCTATGAGGACTTGGTCCAACTTTTGATCAAAGTTGACCCTTCTAGTGTAGGGGCGTGCGTTTTCTTGCATCATTGGCAAGTTAAATGCCAACCTTACGTTTTTTGGACTGAAATCTATGTATTTCCCCCGAACCATTGTAAACCAATTCTTTGGATTCGGGTTCATACTTTGATCATGGTTCTTAGTGATCCATGCGTTTGCATAGAACTCTTGAACCATTAAGATCCCGACTTGTTGAATAGGATTGGAGAGAACTTCTCATCCTCTTCTTCTAATCTCATGTCGGATCTCCGGATACTCACTCCTTTTGAGCTTGAAAGGGACCTCAGGGATCACCTTCTTCTTGGCCACAACTTCATAGAAGTGGTCTTGATAGACCTTTGAGATGAATCTCTCCATCTTCCATGACTCAGAGGTGGAAGCAATTGCCTTCCCTTTACTCTTTCTTGAGGTTTCTCTGGCCTTAGGTGCCATTAATGGTTATGGAAAAACAAAAAGCAATGCTTTTACCACACCAAACTTAAAATGTTTGCTCGTCCTCGAGCAAAAGAAGAAGGAAAATAGTAGTAGAAGAAGAAAATGGAGGAGATGGAGGGGAAGTGTGTATTCAGCCAAGGGGGGAAAGAAGTGTTTGTAATGTGTGAAATTGAGGTAGAGTTAAGGGGTTTATATAGGGGTGGGGGAAGGTTTAGGTTTCGTGTATTAGGGTTGGGTTTGGGAGGGAAAGGATTTTAAATTTGGAGGTAGGTGAGGTTTTTGGGGAAGAGTGGATGGATGTGAGTGGTGAAGGGTATTTGGGGAAGAGTTATGGATGTGATTGGTGAAGGGTATTTGGGGAAGAGTGTTATGAAAGGGTGTGAAGAGGAGAGAAGAAGATGTGGGGTAGGTGGGGATCCTGTGGGGTCCACAGATCCTGAGGGGTCAAGGATTCAGCATCCCTGCTCCTTTTAGGCGTGCAAAATGCCCTTAGAGTGCACTTCTGGCGTTAAACGCCAGGTTGCTGCATGTTTTTGGCATTTAACGCCAGCTTTTCTCCTATTTTTGGCGTTAAACACCAATCTGGTGCCTATTTCTAGCGTTAAACGCCAGCTTGATGCTTCTTTCTGGCGTTAAATGCCAGTCTGATGCTTCTTACTGGCGTTTAAATGCCAGCAAGTTCTTCCTCCAGGGTGAGCTATTTTTTTACGCTGTTTTTCATTCTATTTTTGATTTTTTAGTTATTTTTATGACTTCACATGATCATCAACCTAGAGAAAACATAAAATAGCAATGGAAAATAAATAGATATGATTAAATAACATTGGGTTGCCTCCCAACAAGCACTTCTTTAATGTTAATAGCTTGACAGTGAGCCGTCATGGAGCCTCACAGATAATCAGAGCAAGGTTGGGGCTTCTCAACACCAAACTTAGATTTGGTTGTGGCCTCCCAACACCAAACTTAGAGTTTGAATGTGGGGGTTTTGTTTGACTCTGTATTGAGAGAAGCTTTTCATGCTTCCTCTCCATGGTTACAGAAGGAGAACCTAGAGTCTTGAATATAAGGTAGTCCTCATTCAACTGAAGGACCAACTCTCCTCTGTCAACATCAATCACAGCTTTTGCTGTGGCTAGGAAGGGTCTGCCAAGGATGATGGATTCATCCCCATCCTTCCCAGTGTCTAGGATTATGAAATCAGCAGGGATGTAAAGGATTTCAACCTTCACTAGCACCTCCTCTACTAGTCCATAAGCCTGTTTTATGGATTTGTCTACCATCTCTAGTGAGATTCTTGCAGCTTGCACCTCGAAGATTCGCAGTTTCTCCATTACAGAGAGTGGCATGAGGTTTATCCCTGACCCCAGGTCACACAGAGCCTTTTTAAAGGTCATAGTGCCTATGGTACAGGGTATGAAGAATTTTTCGGGATCCGGTTTCTTCCGAGGTAATGTCTGCCTCATTAATGCACTCAGTTCATTGGTGAACAAGGGGGGTTCATCCTCCCAAGTCTCAGTACCAAATAACTGGGCATTCAGCTTCATGATTTCTCCTAGATATTTAGCAACATGCTCTTCAATGGTATCTTCATCTTCTTTAGAGGAAGAATATTCATCAGAGCTCATGAATGGCAGAGGGAAGTTCAATGGAATCTTTAGGGTTTCTGTATGAGCCTCAGATTCTTTTGGTTCCTCAAAGGGAAACTCCTTTCTGTCCAGAGGACGTCCCATGAGGCTTTTCTCACTCGGACTCACATCCTCCTCACTCTCTTCAGGTTTGGCCATGTTGGTCATTGTTATGGCCTTGCACTCTCTCTTGGGATTTTTTTCTGTATTGCTTGGGAGAGTACTGGGAGAAGTTTCAGTAATCTTCTTACTCAGCTGACCCACCTGTGCCTCCAAATTTCTAATGGAGGACCTTGTTTCATTCAAAAAACTTAGTGTGGTCTTGGATATATCAGAGACCATGGTTGCCATGCCAGAATGTCTCTATTCAGAATTCTTTGTCTGTTGCTGAGAAGATGATGGAAAAGGTTTGCTATTGCTAAACCTATTTCTTCCACCATTATTATTGAAGCCTTGTTGAGACTTCTGTTGGTCCTTCCATGAGAGATTTGGATGATTTCTCCATGAAGGATTATAGGTGTTTCCATAGAGTTCTCCCATGTAATTCACCTCTGCCATTGCAGGGTTCTCAGGATCATAAGCTTCTTCTTCAGAAGATGCTTCTTTAGTACTATTGGATGCAGCTTGCAATCCATTCAGACTCTGAGAAATCATATTGACTTGCTAAGTCAATATTTTTTTCTGAGCCAATATGGCATTCAGAGTTTCATATTCAAGAACTCCCTTCTTCTGAGGCATCCTATTGTTCACAGGATTCCTATCAGAGGTGTACATGAACTGGTTATTTGCAACTATTTCAATGAGTTCCTGAGCTTCGACAGTATTTTTAGAAGAAGAGATCCTCCTGCAGAATGATCCAATGACATTTTTAACAACTCAGACAGACCATCATAGAATATACATATGATGCTTCATTCTGAAAGCATGTTAGTAGGACACCTTTTGATCAGTTGCTTATATCTTTCCCAAGCTTCATAGAGGGATTCTCCTTCCTTCTGTCTGAAGGTTTGGATTTCCACTCTAAGCTTGCTCATCTTTTGAGGTGGAAAGAATTTGGCCAGAAAAGCACTGACCAGCTTATCCCAAGAGTTCAGGCTATCCTTAGGTTGTGAATCCAACCATGTTCTAGCTCTGTCTCTTACAGCAAAAGGGAAAAGCATAAGCTTGTAGACCTCGGGATCAACTCCATTGGTCTTGACAGTGTCACAGATTTGTAAGAATTCAGCTAAAACCTGATGCGGATCTTCCATTGGAAGTCCATGAAACTTGCAATTCTGCTGCATTAGAGAAACTAATTGAGGCTTAAGCTCAAAGTTGTTTGCTCCAATTGCAGGAATTGAGATGCTTCTTCCACAAAAGTTAGAAGAGGGTGTAATGAAGTCACCAAGCATCTTCCTTGCATTGTTGGCATTGTTATTGGGTTCGGCCATGTCTCTTTCTTTTTCAAAAATTTCTGTCAGGTCCTCTCCAGAGGGTTGTGCTTTAGCTTCTCTTAGTTTCCTCTTAAGAGTCCTTTCAGGTTCAGGATTAACTTCAATAAGAATGTCTTTATCCTGTTCCTGCTCATATGAAAAAAGAAGAGAACAGAAAAGAAGAGGAATCCTCTATGTCACAGTATAGAGATTCCTTTATATTAGTAGAAGAAGAGAAGAATAGAAGAAGGAGAAGAGAAAAATTCGAACACAGATAAGAAGAGGGGGTTCGAATTATGAGTAGAAGAGAAGTGTTAGTAGATAAATAAATAAATAGAAAGAGATGAGAGGGGGAAGAATTCGAAAATGAAATAAAATAAAATAAAAATATTTTTGTTTTTATTTTAAATATTGGTTATAATTTGAAAATAAAAAAGAGAAACAAAATAAATTTTAAAAATTAATTAAATTACTTAATTAAAAAGATTTTTGAAAAATTGGTTAGTGATTTTTGAAAATCAGAGAGAGGAGAGTAGTTAGATAGTTTTGAAAAAGATAAGAATTTTAAAATGAAACAAAAAGTCAAGTGGTTAATTGAAGAAGATTTTGAAATTCAATTTTGAAAAGATAAGAAGTTAGAAAAGATGTTGAAATTAAGTTTTGAAAAAAATATGAATGGAGATCATTTTGAAAAAGATTTGAAAAAGAAATTTAAAAAGATTTGATTTTTAAAATTAAAGTTAATTACTTGACTAACAAGAAACAAAAAGATATGATTCTAAAATTTAAAGATTGAACCTTTCTTACTAGGCAAGTAACAAACTTAAAATTTTTGAATCAATCATATTAAATGTTAGCATTAATTTCAAAAATGTGAAATAAAAATGAGAAAAAGATTTTGAAAATCAATTTTGAATTTTTCGAAAATATGAAAGAAAAATTGAAAAAGATTTGATTTTTGGAATGGTTTTGAAAAGATAGGATTTTTAAATTGAAAATTTGACTTGACTCACAAGAAACAACTAGATTTTAAAATTTTTTTTGAAAAAGTCAACTCAAATATTCGAATTTTATGAGAAGAATAAGGGGAAGATATATATTTTTTTATTTTTGAGTTTTTAATGAAGAAAGAGAAAAACAACAAAATGACTCAACACATGAAACTTATGAATCAAGACAAGAAAAATATGCAAGAACACTTTGAATGTCAAGATGAACACCAAGAACACTTTGAAGATCATGATGAACATCAAGAACTTATTGTTGAAAATTTTTAAGAAAAGAAAAACATGCAAGACACCAAACTTAAAAATTTTTATTCTTTAGACACTAATAATTCAAGAATGCATATGAAAAACAAGAAAAGACACAAAACAGGAAAATGCAAAGATCAAACAAGGAAATTCATCAAGAACAACTTCAAGATCATGAAGGACATATGCATGAGTTTTCGAAAATTGAAAGAAAATTAAATGTATGCAATTGACACCAAACTTAAAAATTGACACTAGACTTAAACAAGAAACATAAAATTATTTATGGTTTTTATGATTTTATTAATTTTTTTTGTAATTTTCGAAAATTATTTTGAAAAAGAAAAATAAGGATTCCAAAATTTTTAATAAGAATTCCAGGAATCATGCAATGTTAGCCTAAAGCTCCGGTCCAGGAATTAGACATGGCTTACTAGCCAATCAAGCTTTCAGTGAAAGCTTCGGTCCAAAACACTAGACATGGCCAATGGCCAGCCAAGCTTCAGCATACAAATCAGGCATACAACAGCTGATCAGATGGGAGTCCAAGGGCTCTTGCCATGATAAGTGGAAGTCTCTGTCCAAAAAAAATTAGACATGGCTTAACAGCCAGCCAGACTTCAACATATCTCATAAAACTCTAGAATTCATTCTTAAAAATTCTGAAGAACAAAGTAAAATATTTTTTTTTTGAAATTTTTTTCGAAAATAAAAGAGTAAAAACAAAAACTTAAAATTAAAATAAAGTTACCTAATCTGAGCAACAAGATGAACCGTCAGTTGTCCAACCTCAAACAATCCTCGGCAACGGCGCCAAAAACTTGGTGCATGAAATCGTGATTATTCATTCTCAAGGAATGGCGCCAAAAACTTGGTACGCACGTTCATAATCTCACTTCTTCTTTACAACTTCGCACAACTAACCACCAAGTGCACTGGGTCGTCCAAGTAATAAGCCTTACGTGAGTAAGGGTCGATCCCACGAAGATTGTCGGCTTGAAGCAAGCTATGGTCATCTTGTAAATCTCAGTCAGGCAGATTCAAATGGTTATGGAGGTTTGATAATTAAAATATAATTAAAATATAAAATAGGATAGAAATACTTATGTAATTCATTGGTGAGAATTTCAGATAAGCGTATGGAGATGCTTTGCTCCTTCTGAATCTCTGCTTTCCTACTGTCTTCATTCAATCATTCATACTCCTTTCCATGGCAAGCTTTATGTTGGGCATCACCATTGTCAGTGACTACTTCCCGTCCTCTCAGTGAAAATGGTCCAAATGCGCGGTCACCGCACGGCTAATCATCTGTCGGTTCTCGATCATGTTGCAATAGAACCCATTGATCCTTTTGCGTCTGTCACTACGCCTAACACTCGCGAGTTTGAAGCTCGTCACAGTCATCCCTTCCCAGATCCTACTCGGAATACCACAGACAAGGTTTAGACTTTTCGGATCTTAGGAATGGCCGCCAATAATTCTAGCTTATACCACAAAGACTCCGATCTTTCAGAATGGAGGCTAAAAGATACACGCTCGATCTAAGGTAGAACGGAAGTGGTTGTCAGGAATGCGTTCATAGGTTGAGAATAATGATGAGTGTCATGGATCATCATATTCATCATGTTGAAGTGCAAGCGAATATCTTAGAATAGGAATAAGCTTGAATTGAATAGAAAAACAATAGTACTTCGCATTAATTCATGAGGAGCAGCAGAGCTCCACACCTTAATCTATGAGGTGTAGAAACTCCACCATTGAAAATTACATAAGTGAAAGTGGTCCAGGCATGGCCGAATGGCCAGTTCCATAAACGTGATCAATGATCAAAAGTGATACAAAGATCGGTCAAAAAAGACTTTGAAATAAATCACTAAAAGTAGTTTTTATACTAAACTAGTTGCTAGGGTTACAGAAAATAAGTAATTGATGCAGAAATCTACTTCCGAGCCCACTTGGTGTGTGCTTGGGCTGAGCATTGAGCTTTTATGTGTAGAAACTCTTTTTCGAGTTAAACGCCAGGTTGTAGCATGTTTCTGGCGTTTAACTCTGGTTTGCAACCTGTTTCTGGCGTTTAACTTCAGAATAGGGAAGGAATAAGTTGGTGTTTGAACGCCAGTTTGTGTCGTCAAAACTCAGAAAAAGTATGGACTATTATATATTTCTGGAAAGCCCTGGATGTATACTTTCCAACGCAATTAAGAACGCACCAATAGGGTTTCTGTAGCTCCAGAAAATCCATTCGAGTGCAGGGAGGTCAAAATCCAACAGCATCTGTAGTCCTTCTTCAGCCTCTGAATCAGATTTTTGCTCAGGTCCCTCAATTTCAGCCAGAAATTACCTGAAATTACAGAAAAACACACAAACTCATAGTAAAGTCCAGAAATGTGATTTTTATTTAAAAAATAATAAAAATATACTAAAAACTAATCAAATCATACTAAAAACTACTTAAAAACAATGCCAAAAAGCGTATAAATTACCCGCTCATCAGAGTTCCTCCCAGAAATCCCTCAGATTGACTATTGGACCCGCCTAGAAGCATCTGTTACCAAGCTACAAGAAGCTATAGATCCACTTAAAGAAGAACGGCAAAATCAAAATAGCATGCTCTGCAAACTGCTTAAGGAGCAAGAAAAGTAAGGGCGCGAGCTACAGGAGCTGAAGCGTCAGAGGCTCTCCCTTGAGGGACCAGACACCCCACAGATTGAAGGAGCATCCATCTCCCAAAGTAAAGGTTGTTGAGTCCTAATCTTAACTCTGTGATAACTTTTATTATTAGAAACCTATCTTAAGAATTATTTGAATATTAGTAATTAGGGTCTTTATTTTTAATTTTATTTTATCTCCAAGTAAGCTATAATTTATTTTTCTCTTCATCATTAAACATGAATAAAATAGTAGATTCTTTGAGTAAAGATTCAATTTTTTTGAGTTTTTAAGAGAAGAATTCAAAATTATTTATTTGTGGTGGCAATACTTTTTGTTTCTGATTGAATGCTTGAACAGTGCATATTTTTGATAGTGAAGTTTATGAATGTTAAAATTATTGGCTCTTGAAAGAATGATGAAAAAGGAGAAATGTTATTGATAATCTGAAAAATCATGAAATTGATTTTTGAAGCAAGAAAAAGGATCCAAGGCTTTGAGCATTAATGGATAGGAGGACCTAAAGGCATAAAATCCTAGCCTAAGAGGCTGAATCAAGCTGTCCCTAACCATGTTCTTGTGGCATGCAGATCCAAGTAAAAAGCTTGAGACTGAGTGGTTAAAGTCATGATCCAAAGCAAAAGAGTGTGCTTAAGAACTCTGGACACCTCTAACTGGGGACTTTAGCAAAGCTGAGTCACAATATGAAAAGGTTTACCCAGTTATGTGTCTGTGGCATTTATGTATCCTGTAGTATTACTGGAAAACAAGATGCTTAGGATCACAGCCAAGACTCATAAAGTAGCTGTGTTCAAGAATCAACATATTAAACTAGGAGAATCAATAACACTATCTGAATTCTAATTTTCTATAGATGCCAATCATTCTGAACTTCAAAGGATAAATTGAGATGCCAAAACTGTTCAGAAGCAAAAAGCTACTAGCCCCGCTCATCTTATTAGAATTTGAGCTTCACTTAAAATACTGGGATTCTATTGCAACTTGATCCTCTTTTTATCCTATTTTATTTGTCTAGTTGCTTGAGGATAAGCAACAATTTAAGTTTGGTGTTGTGATGAGCGGATATTTTATACGCTTTTTGGTGATATTTTCATGTAGTTTTTAGTATGTTTTAGTTACTTTTTATTATATTTTTATTAGTTTTTATGCAAAAATCACATTTCTGGACTTTACTATGAGTTTGTGTGTTTTTCTATAATTTCAGGTATTTTCTGGTTGAAATTGAGGGACCTGAGCAAAAATCTGATTCAGAGGCTGAGAAATGACTACAGATGCTGTTGGATTCTGACCTCCCTGCACTCGAAAGGAATTTTCTGGAGCTACAAAAGTCCAATTGACGCGTTCTTAATTGCGCCAGAAAGTAGACATCTTGGGCTTTGCAGCAATATATAATAGTCCATACTTGGCCCGAAATTGGGTAGCACAAACTGGCGTTTATCTAGCGTTAAACGCCAAAACTGGCATAAAAGTTGGAGTTAAACGCCCAAACTGGCACAAAAGCTAGAGTTCAACGCCAGGAATAGCTATGCACGTGAAAGCTTCAGTTCAGCCCAAATACACACCAAGTGGGCCCCGAAAGTAGATTTCTGCACTATCTATCTTAGGTTACTAGTTGAGTATAAAAACTACTTTTAGAGATTTATTTTGTACCTCATGACATTTTTTACATCTAAATTTTGTATCTTTTACCGCATGAGTCTCTAAACTCCATGGTTGGGGGTGAAGAGCTCTGCTGTGTCTCGATGGATTAATGCAATTACCACTGTTCTCCATTCAATCACGCTTGTTTCTATTCTAAGATATTCACTCGTACTTCAATATGATGAATGTGATTATCCGTGACACTTATCACCATTCTCAACCTATGAACGCGTGCCTGACAACCACTTCCGTTCTACCTTAGATTGAGTGTGTATCTTTTTGGTTCCTGGTTCACAAGTTTGATTGTCTCTCCTGACAACAGAGCATTGAAATCTGTGAGATAAGAGTCTTCGTGGTATAAGCTAGAATCAATTGGCAGCATTCTTGAGATCCAGAAAGTCTAAACCTTATCTATGGTATTCCGAGTAGGATCTGGGAAGGAATGACTGTGACGAGCTTCAAACTCACAAATGTTGGGCGCAGTGACAGTGTGCAAAAGGATCAATGGATCTTATTCCAACACTAGTGAGAACCGACAGATGATTAGCGCTACGAAACCCGTAGCTGGACCATTTTCACTGAAAGAATGGATGGTAGCCATTGACAATGGTGATCCACCAACATACAGCTTGCCATGGAAGGAGCCTTGCGTTCGTGAAGAAGAAGACAGTGGGAAAGCAGAGATTCAGAAGACAGAGCATCTCTAAAACCTCAACCTATTCTCCATTACTGCATAACAAGTATTATTTAATCCATGTTCTTTTACTCATTCCAATTAAAACTGAGAATTATTATTGATATCCTGACTAAGAGTTACAAGATAACCATAGCTTGCTTCAAGCCGACAATCTCCGTGGGATCGACCCTTACTCACCTAAGGTATTACTTGGACGACCCAGTGCACTTGCTGGTTAGTTGTGCGGAATTGCAAAAGTGTGATTGTAATTTCGTACACCAACTAGCCAAGCCATTATCAAATAAGAAGAGTCTTAACCCCCATAATAATTTCAAAACAATTTTTACTAGGAGCAGATTTATACTATTCAATTTCTTTTTGAAATTTTACCCTATTCAATTATTTTTTTTCAATCAAAAGCTTTTAGTCCCTTAACACTTATATTTAGGAGAAAACAAGAACAAAAAATGCACAAAACAAGCACAAAGCACGCGGCGGCTATAGAAAATCAAGCAAGGTTCAGAGCAATCAACAATTACCAATTGGCAATGCATTCATAAAGAATGGCGGCTGTAGAAAATCAAGCAAGGTTCAGAGCAATTAGCATTTAGCAATGCATTCATAAAGAATTGCTAATTTTGCCTTGGATTTTTTATTTTGCAGTAAATATAAGGTAATTAGCAATGTATTCATGAAAAATAACACAAGGCAATTAGTTGTCATAAGAAAGATAACATATTCTTTTCTTCATAATTAAGACTTCTTAAGAAACTATGAACTAATCTGTCATACAGATTAAAAATACTGTTTTTCCATAACATGAGCTAAATCTCATATCTAGCAAGAAAAATAGTGCAACCATAACATTACACTTAAAAATATCAAATTTGATAATAATTTCTTGAATCAAAGATAGGTGGAAGTTTAGATCTCACATTCATGTCATAGAACCAGAACAAATAAGTTATTGCCACCCCTGGTGCTCTACCAAGTCCAGCAGTACAATGCACATAAACTCTTCCTTTTTCATCTGAGATTGCCCATTCCAATGATAAAACTGCTTTAGGTAGAATATTTTGCAAGGAGTTTGGATCCAGGTCTATTGCCTAATAAAAAAGATTTATAAAATATATCAAGCTATGAATTATAATCCAATATCAGAAAAGCAAGCAAAGCATTTAGCAAACTCACAACTCTTTCAGAAAAAGGTTTTCTAACACATTTAAAGTGCAATGTCAATTGCACCAAAAGTATATGGATCCTTGACTTAGCCGTACATTGTATTAACCAGATAGGAAAAATTAAAATTTCTATCTCATGACAATGCATTGAATTATCATCATACTAATACCGAAATCAATTACCATTCACTTTCATAGCCAAACTTCCATCACAATCACCACCAAAATCCAAACTTAATAACATTACAATTTTTAACATACCTGACACAACATAGTTAGCTAAAAATTAGAATTTCAACATTTTGAAAAAATCAAGAAACCAATTATACAACAATTTTACAAAATTTTAGAACAGAACATGATCAAAATTTTATAGCAGTCACGATTCCAACAATCTAATCAGAGCATCATCTCAATTTTACTGAACTTTATTAGCATTTATAAGTTAAAACGATTAATTTTAAAATAAATTCCCTACCTCGATCTCGCAATTAGGAGAAATCGGAGGCGGAATTGTTACGGTAGTGGCATCAACCGAACAGTTTGCAATGGTAGTAGTAGTGGCTCAGCCAGAAATTAAAAAGAACAGGGCAATAGGGCGACAGCAGCTTTAGCGGCGACTTACAGCAAGCTTCAATGGTGGCAATGGCAGAACGGAACGACGGTGACGGTGACGGTAACGGCGCAACCTCGAACCCCTCTCACGTGTTCTATTCCTCGCATCAACGGCGGCTCAGAAGCGACTTCGCGGGCTCCCTCTCTCCCTCCGCGAGCTCGCACCAGTGACGGCCTCCTCGTGGCTCTACAATGGCGACGATGGCGAGCCTGCAGTATACGGGATGGTAGCTCTCTCCCCCTCGGTGATCTCTGGCCTGGAAAGGGGGGATGTGACGGCAACAGCGAGGCATGTGACGGTGGCAGCAGTCCCCTTTTCCATTGGCTACATCCCCCCTTCTCCTCTCTTACTTCTCTTGGCGCAGCTCTCTCTCGAGCCCTCTCTCTTTCCTCTGTTTTCTGTGTTGTGTGTGTGTTAGGTTAAAAGGGAAAGGGGGGTTAGGGTTAGGATTTGTAATTGAAAATTAAAGTTTTCGATTTGGGAATTTAGGGTTAGGTTTTTATAAAGAAAAATGGATAAAATAGATATTTTGATAAAATAGATATTTTGATAAAATTAAAATTTTTGATTTGGGAATTTAGTAACATATTGTTTAGTTTTAATAATTATTTTTAATTTAAATTATTAAATAAACATATTAATTAAACTTTATAAAGTACAATTCAAATTCGAAATATCAATTATTTAATTTAAATTATTTAACTCTTAATTATTTTTTCATTAACAAATGTTTAATTTTAAATATATAAAATAACCAATTATAATAAAATTCACAAAAATATTAATTAACTTAACTATAAATATTCATAATACTAATTTAATTACTTTAGATTAATTTCTAAAAATAAAGAATTTAAATTAATAAAATAAACCATAATTTATTTATAATAGAAATGACTTAAATTAAACTATATAATTCTTCCATTATTAAATTTTAATCTCCATCATGAAAAATATTAAATTATAATAAAATTACATAAGAATCTTAATTAATAAAATTACATTAGGGAAAATGGTGAGGATTGGTTTTCGGGTTTGGAGAGTGTGTGTAAATTAGGTTAATTTTTTATTAGTGAGGGTTAGAATTAGGATTTTTACTTTTTACATTTGATTTTATTTTTAAATTTTAACTATTTTTATTTATGTTTAACAATTAATTTTTTTAATTTAAAAATATAATTTTTAGTCAACATTTAAGACTTGATTATTTGTAAAAATTATATATTAATTTTATAGAAAAATATAAAATATTATAAAATATTTTTAAAAATTAGTCATTTAATCTTTAATTTTAACACTTTAAAACAAAATAAAATAAAATTATCTTAAAGATTTTAACATTTTAAAATAATTTTTTTAGTTACAAAACTTCTTGTATTTTGTGACAAACAAATAACTTGTTACAAATAATATTGAATTTTGTGACAAATTAATTTTTTGTTACAAAATATTTTAAACTTTTGCAACAACTTCATCTTTTGTTACAAAATATTATAAAATTTTGCAACAAAATACCGATTCGTTACAAAAGCGAATATAATTTGTAACCAAAAAATTAAGTCGTTACAAAATAACAAAACGTTTTGTAACAAATTATATTGTTGTTACAAAACATTATTATTATGTAACAATTACTAATTTTTGTAACAATTTTAAATTTGTTACAAAGTTTTTGTTACAAATGTTCCATTTTCTTGTAGTGGTCTCTGATCTTCTCTTATTTCATGGAAGGTACTAGCATGCTCAGTGTGCTCCTCCCTCAGCTGCTCTACGTTTGAGCTTAGCTCCCCTATTGAGGTCTTCAATTAATCCCAATAGTCATAGGGAGGAAAGTATATTCCTTGAGGCATCTCAGGGATTTCTGGTGGAGGCGACTGTATAGGCTCTTGCTGTGGTTCATGTGCTGGCTCTCTAACATGCTCCATCCTTCTTTTCATGATGGGCTTGTCCTCCTCAATGGGGATGTCTTCTTCTATGACAATTTCAGCTGAATTTCATAGGTGACAGATGAGATGTGAGAAAGCTTTGGTTGGGTAGAGGGCTTTTCTGCCACCTTGTACGATTCTCGAGGTATCACCTCATGTACCTCCACCTCATTGCCAAGCATAATGCAATGAATCATTATTTCTCGGCCAATAGTAACCTCAGATCGGTTACATGTAGGGATGATGGAGCGTTGGATAAACTCTAACCATCCTCTAGCTACAGGCTTGAGGTCAAGCCTACTCAGTTGGTAGGGCCTGCTGTGCACATCTAGCCTCCATTGGGCTCCCTCCACACAGATGTCAGTGAGCACTCACTCCAACCTCTGATCGGAGTTAACCCCTTTTAGTGTAAGAGTGTGGGTCTCCTAGCATTTATGGTAGTTTGAGCGCCACTCTTACACTTTTCGGGCTAAAGTCCAGGAGTTGCTCCCTCACCATGGTGCGCCAGTTCTTGGGCTGTGGGTTCACACTAGTATCATGCTTTTTGGTTACCCACACGTTAAGGTAAAATTCTTGCACCATTAGTATTCCAACCTCCGGGATAGCATTGGTTAGTACTTCCCAATCTCTTCTCTAGATTTTGTTGTTGGATTTCTGGGTACTCGTCCTTTTTTAGCCTAAAGAGGACTTTAGGGATCACCCTTTTCTTTTCCACCACATCACAGAAGTGGTCTTGATGAGCCTTGATAAGGAGTCTCTTTATTTTCCAAGGTTTGGAAGAAGAAGCGGGAGCCTTTCCCTTTCTCTTCCTTGAGGCTTCACTGACCTTGGGTGCCATACTTATGAGTGGTAGAAGTTAAAAAGCAAAGCTTATACAACACCAAACTTAATAATTTTGCTCGTCCTCGAGCAAATAAGAGCAAAGAGGCACGAAAGAATTAGAAGGAAGAAGAAGTATAGAGGGGGAAGGGAGAAGAGAAGCCTTCGGCCAAGTGGGGTTGAGGGAAGGGAAGAGTGTTTAGAGTGTATAAGAGAAGAGGAAGAGAGTGTTTAGGTGTGAGGGTGATAAGAGAAATGAAGAGGTATTTATAGGGGTGGTTGTGTTAGACTTTTCGATTATGAGGGAGGGAAGAATGGATGAGAATGGTTTGAATTTGAAGTGGGTGGGGTTGGTGGGAATTGAATGATGGGAGTGAGGAAGGGTTTTGGGAAGAGGAAAATGTGACAGTGATATGATTAGTCGAGGGTGTATAGGGAAGAGTGTATGTGGGGAAGAGGAAAAGTAGGAGAGAGAATAAGGTGGGGTAGGTGGAGATTCAGTGGGACCCACTTAGCTGAAATGGTTGCAGAACTCATGCTGCCTGCCCCCTACCTGGTGTTCAACGCCAGGAATGGGCGTTGAACACCCATAGGAGGGTAAATAGTTGGTGCTGGCTGCCCCATTTAGGGCGTTGAATGCCTAGCTCTGCTCCCTAGCTGGCGTTCAATGCTAGAGCATGCTTCTTTTGGGCGTTGAACGCCCAGGTTGCTCCCTTCCAGGAATTCAACTCTAGGTCCTTTCTCCTCTTGGGGCGTTGGACGGCCAGAATGCCCCCTTTGGGGCGTTCAATGCCAGCTTCTGCTTCCTGTGGGGCATTAAACACCCAGAATAGATCAGGGAGGGGAGCTTTTTAGCTCCCTTATGGGTGTTAGACACCCATCGTTGTCCTTATCTAGCATTCAACGCCAGTAGGGGACTCTCCCCAGGGTGTTCTGTTTATAGCTCTGAATATTTTTGTCACTGTTCTAAGTGTTGCACATGATCACAAACATTAAAAAGCAAGGAAAAACTAAAGAGAACAACTAAAGCAGAATCAAATGGAAATAAAAAAAAGAATAATATTCTAAGTATGGTTAGGTTGCCTCCCTGATTAAATGTTGTTAACTAACTAACATGTAATGCTATATATACAAGGTGTGTGGATTGTTTTGATTCTGTTAAAGTCTCTAGTTTACTTCCTTTTTCTTTTCAATCTATTCCGAGTTATCTTATGCTAAAAAGGGTAAACTATACTAATCAATCCACAATTTCTATAACTAGTAAGTTAGAATTGCAACTAAACTAAGTGGCTAAAATATGAACTAAAAATGCAGAATGCAGAAATAGAGTATAAATACATGAAAATAACAATGTATAAGTGCTGAAAAATAAAGAGAAAAAATACAAGAAAACAGTCAAAATAAAGGAAAAAGGGTCTGTAGTGGTTCACCAAAATGATACGCCAGAGATGGCGACCTCCCCACACTTAAAATGAAGCATCGTCCCTGATGCTCACTCAAGCAGGGTGTAAAGGGGTGTCATCACCGGAAGGCTGGGTAGCTGGAGTCTCTGTGGTGGTGGTCTGAGGATCTGGCTGCTGCAGAGGAGGTGCTGACTGGATAGGGATCTCGGAGTCTGCAGCCTGGATCTGATGTGGGATCTCCTGTTGGCGTGCTGCCTGCTGGGTGCCTGCCTGCGCTGCCTCCTACTGTGGATGAGGCGCAGCCTTGAGCGCATCCGCCTCCTCCTCAGATGCCTCAGATGGTGTGTCAGGCTCGGAGGAGATGTCGCCAGATCGTATCATCAACTTCAGGTGCTCATAGCGTCACTTGTTGCGACGCTCCATCTGGTCAAGCCGTCGAAACAGGCGGTGCACTAGATGATAGATGGGCTCTGGGGCAGGTGGAGGTGCAGTGGTGGTGGCAGGTGTAGCTGTGGAGGAAGAGGGGCCGGCAGATGGTGTGGCAGTGTCACCAGGAGCAGTGAGGACTGGATGTCTGTAGCCCAAGGCTAGAAAGTTCCTGCTGTGCGAGATAATCTTCTTGCATTCTGCAGTAGGTGGCCTCTCATCAGCATCCTCCCAAGGCACGTCAGCTCAACGGCCCAGCTGTGTAACCAAATAGGGAAAGGGAAGAGTGCCTCGGACGTGGACCCTGGCCATGTAGAACCGGATAAAGCGTGGCAGGTACAGGTCCTTACCCTCCATCACACACCAGAGGAGGGTGATCATAGCGGCTGGTATATCCGTCTCATGAGTACTCGGCATAATGAATTTGCTAAGTATCTGATGCCATAGCCGAGCCTCATCATTCAAGTACGCCCGCTTGATTCCCTTGGGCATCGTGGTGTTCTGACCCATGATTCAAGGAACGGTTGGGTCAAGGGCAATCCTCGCCTTGACTGCATCCCAATCAAACTTCATAAAGCGTATGTCTTCCTCAGCTTTCTGATAACCATCCGACTGATTAGATTTAGGCAGAAGCTTCAGAACATCTTCAATTGCCTCTTCAGTGACCAGAATCTGCTTCCCCCTAAGTTTCACTGCATCTAGGGAAGTCTTGAAGTAATTGCAGTAGAATTTCCTTACCCAAGATGCATTGACCTCAGACAGGTTTCTCTCCAGAAAGAACCAGCCTCTTTGTTTGATCTGATCAGAGGTGTATTGCTGGAGTTCTCCTGGGATCTTCAGAGTCCTCTCCAGGTATAGGTTCCTGGAGTTTGCAAACACCGGATGCTTCAGCTCACAGTATCGGTTTGCAAACTTCACTGGGTCATTAGCAGGGAGCAGCTGGTCGGCCTTCTCCTGCGGGGTGAAGTTTTTCTCCCACCAGGAGGCATCATTCATGAGATCTATGATAGACATAGAGGATTCTCCTCTTTTACGTTTGCCAGTGGTAGCCTTTCCTTTTCCCTTTCTCTGGGAATCTGACATCCTGAAAAATAGAAAACTAGGATATAATAAAAATAGGAAAACAAATAGGCAAATAGTCAAAAGAAACACAAAGTGGCAAAGGAGAATTAGAATGAGGTAAATGAGTTAAGTAAATGTGCATTAAGGATTGTATAGGAGTTAAAAGTTCGAAAGGAAAAATTCACAATCCAAAATGTAATAGAAGGCATGTTAAGTAGGAAAAATTATCAATATGCCATAGTTAGAGGGTTAAAAGAAAGTGAAAAACCAGAAAAAAGATTTTAAAAGATTAGTTTGGTTAGAATTAAAAAAAAGAGTTCAGGAAATTAGAATTAGTGAGTTAATGAAAAATAGGTTAAGGTAAGTGGCATAAGGATAAGTTTCTAAGTAACAAGCATTCATAATTAGAAGCGATAGATAACTCATAACCAAACAAGGAAAGCAGGTTGATGATGATTCAAATAGATATAGAAATAGCAAAAATTAGAATCAAACATCAAAAATGCAATATATCAACCAGGAAATCAAAGAGAATAGGATTGCATGCCTGGCATTCATGAATGGGTTTGGGTAAAGCAGAGGAAAGCAGATTTCAAAATGCCAAAACTAAAACATGAATGAAAATATTTTTCAGAAATTTGGGCAGCATTCCGGCTAAAATTGGATTGTCCCAGAAAATAAACAGCAGTCAAATAGTTTATATGAATCAAAAATAAGGCTGCAATTGCATAGAAGGAATATAAACATGAAAATTCAGTGTAAAGAGCAGCAAGAAACAAGAAAGTACAGCATATGAACATTATAATCATCACATCAACAGCAGAATTGCGAAAATAATGAAACAAGAAACATGAACAGCGCAATTAAACAGACCAAAATCCACTAACCACATCCTAGGTTACCTAACATCCTAAGATCCACTACAGCATGTATATCTAACTAGCCTAAATATTAACATAAACAGAAAAATATGAACTAACTACGAATGGATAGAAGGGTGACTGATGTGCGGAAAACGATCCGACACAAAACTCACCGGCAAGTGTACTAGGTCGCATCAAGTAATAAAACTCACGGGAGTGAGGTCGATCCCACAAGGATTGAAGGATTGAGCAACTTTAGTTTAGTGGTTGAATTAATCAAGCAAACAAGTGTTGATTGTGTGAAATTGTGTTGACAGGAATTAAATTGCATAGAATGTAAAGGGGAGTGGGTGATTTGCATGAAATTAAAGGGAACAAAAAGAAAAAGAGTTGAATCTTAAAGAACAAGAAATTAAATGGCAGAAACTTAGAACGCAAGAAATGTAAATTGCAGAATCTTAAAGTGCAAGAAATGTAAATTGCTTGAATTATAAAGGGAATTGGGAAGTGGATTTGCAGAAATTGAACAAAGAAAAGTAAAATTCAACAAACAGAAATGTAAAAGATGGATTCAATTAAACCGGATCTCAAATGAAAATGAAAATAAACTTGGTGTAGCAACGAAACAAGGAAATTGAAATTGAAAAACGTAGATCTCAGGACCCAAGAGACTAGATAACCAAGTCTAGATCTCAATGCCTTCCTAGATCCAAATTGAGAATTTGATTGCAAGAAAAGTAAAGATCAAGCAGTAGAAGAAAGGAATGCAAATATAAATTTCTCAGAAAGTGCAGTAAATGAAACAGAGGGATCTTAGGGTGAGATTGAAACAGAATTCCTTCAATTCTCTAACACCCAAGATTTAAAATCTCCAAAATACTCAAAACCCAAAAGCTCTCCAAAAACTACTCAGCAAAACTAAAAAGGAAAAGCTCTACTGCAAGTATTAAAAATTCTAAAAAGGAAGCTCTCTAAAACTTCAAATCCTAAGCTATTTATACACTTTCTTCAAATGATCATTAAGCCTTGAATTGGGCCTTTAGCCTTGATGGAATTGGGTTGATAGTAGCCTCCGTTGATTGCTCTTGGTGTTGGGAAGAAATCCATTAGTGAACCGGGCCATGAACGATTCACGTTTGAGTCAACGTTTGAGGCAAACGTTGACTCAAACGTCCCTTGTGTGACATTATGCAGCTCGGCCAAGTTGTTGTCTTCCAAGTTTGAGCCAACGTTTGAGGTCAAACGTGAGCTCAAACGTGGTTCCCCCATGCTACTCCTTTGGCCAACGTTTGGCCCAACGTTTGAGGCAAACGTTGGCGCAAACGTGGCTCACTCAATGCATCAGACAGAGGTGCTCTTCCTTGCTTTTATGGCGCCAACGTTTGACCTCACGTTTGAGGCAAACGTTGGTTTGCTCCAGGGGTGCTTCTCCTTGCTAATATGTGGCCAACGTTTGACCTCACGTTTGAGGCAAACGTTGGCTCAAACGTTGCCATGCCCAGGAGTGCTCTTTCTCTTCTCTTTGGCGCCAACGTTTGACCTCACGTTTGAGGCAAACGTTGGCACAAACGTTGCCTTCCCTTGCTCCTTCTTCAGCCAACGTTTGCCTCAACGTTTGAGGCAAACGTTGGCGCAAACATTGGCTCTTCTCCAGGGTGTTCTTCATCTGCTTCTCACGTTTGAGTTAACGTTTGAGGCAAACGTTAGCTCAAACGTGAATCCCTCTTTTCAAGCCCATTCTTGCAACCTTCTTCCAAGTTTTATTCCACCTATCATCAACTAACAATTACATCAAAGCTATGCTCTAATCATGAGAGTTATTCTTTTTCTTGTCATATAAGCAATTATGGCATAAAACTCATGAAAATGCATCAATTCATCCATAGTTGATTGAATCTAGGGAAACATGATATTCCACCCAATTGGCTTATTTATGGCCCAAGAAAGTGCATAAAACTAAATGAAAACAAAGGAAAAAGACTAGCGAAACTAGGCTAAGATGACTTGTCATCACAACACCAAACTTAAAACTTGCTTGTCCCCAAGCAAGAACAGAATTATTAAGAAGAAAGAATGAAAACAAAAGAGAATGCTCATGCTAGCAGAGTATTATTGGTAGCTCATGGGGTTTTATGCAGATATGTAACTACACACTTCTTATTGACAAGTAGGCCTAGAAAGTTCTCTCTAAGCATCAAGCAAAACACTGCTATGACCTCTCATTATTCCTTTGTCCTTGTTTACTAAATTCTTTTCTTTATAAGCTTTAGTTCAGTGTCATGTGTAACAAGCTCTTTTCTTTATTTATGCTTGACACATCATTCACTTTGGACACTTGGCTCACATCCCTTCTTAGAACATTGATGCCCAGCACCTCTTTGGGTTACTAAATGTCTTGTAGCTAGGTTGCTCTTGATAGTGGACCTTCAGTTGATAATCCCGGGTTAGATAACCCAAGTTACCAAGTGTTAATGCACTCCAAAGAACTTAATAATCCAAGCAGATCCTAGTACAAAGACACCACAGGCATATATTCTAAAGTTCAAACTATTGGTGTCTAGCTTTGTTTCTTTTTATTTTTCTTTTGTTCTGTTGCCGCTTTTGGCTTTTTCTCTTCTCTTTTTGTTTTTCTTTTCACCCAAGGACTTTTATTTTGTTGAGATTCATAGACAGTGAACTACTTTCTTCTTAAAAAGAGAACAATCTATTCCTTTTATTCACTAATAGTGAGTTGCCACACAATCACACATACATACCACCACTTACTATTATTTGACTTCTAGCTAACAATGAACCATCTTACTTCATGCTTCAAACATTTCTTTTATTGAATTGAAAAGATGCAGGGGACAAAGCATGCATTAGTTAAGTGAAAGTAAACACACAAGCACACACTTAGACTAGCTTACTTATTTTAAGAAAACAAACATAATGCAAAGATTATTAACTAAAATGACTTAATAAAGATGCAAAGACTACTTTATACAGAAATGATGCATGCTTTCTTTGTAGTAAGGAGCAGGTCCACCTTTCATGTATCAGGCTTTTTCTTGCTTCTTTCATTTGCTTGGGTGTTGGTGTTCCCTGTGTCCATGTCTGTTGTCTGTTGACCCCGCCAGAACCCAGCTCTATTCATCGCCTCCTCTACTCTCTCTTCAAGTCTCATAGCCTTGCTTACTTCTATCTCACTTTTCCCTTTGAAGAACTCATCGAAAGTTGGAAATGCTGGATCTATGTTGTGCAGATGCTCTCTAATATAGTTCATTTTGATTTGACTATTTATGTTGTAGTCGGCTTGGACTTCATATCTTGCATCTTGGAGAGTTGTGAACTCTTTGAGAGCCCTCATATTTTCAGCTTGCATTTGTGCTAACTTTCCAAATGATTCGTGAGATTGAAAAGCATGCTCCTCTTGCATCACGAAGAATTTTGACTCAAACTCACTTTGTTTGTTCATCATTCTCAGCTGCCATTCCTCTTGCTCTTGTTGGTTTTTCATGTACTGTGAATGGTATTCCTCTTGCTTTTCTTGAATTCTCATGTACTGTTGTGATAATCTTCCAATTGCTTCCTGCATTTGAGTCATATCTAGAGTGTTATGTGGTGGAATGTGTTGCTGTTCCTCTTCCTCTTGTGGCTCTTCTTCCTCCATTGGTTCATTTCTTTGCCTTCTTCTTGGTAGTCTTTGGCTCTGCTGTGCTTCAGTAACAATCATCATTCTTTCAATGGTTATAGGCATGCCCGGGTTCAACCATGTTGGATTTGCCTCCTCCATTGGCACCTTGGCCTTCATACATAAACGCATAATGGTGCTCGGGTAGTGTAGCCACCCTTCGGCCGAATTTTTCTCTGCTAACCTTTGAATGTCATTTGCAATGATCTCATGGATCTTCACTTCTCCTCCCGTTATTATGCAATATAACATGATAGATCTCTTTTTATTGACCTCCGAGTTGTTTACTGTGCCTAAGATTGATCTCTTCATTAGCTCATACCAACATTTTACTTCAGGAGTGAGATCTCCTCTTCTCAAGTACTTGTACTTGTTTTTAGTAGTTCCTACCCACTCCGTGTTGACTACACTAATCTCACTGGCAATCTCATCATAGTCTTGCTCTTCATTTAGCCTTTGATGGTATCTTGGCTTATCAAAATGGGCTGCCCTCAGTTTCAATACTTTCATGATAGTGTTTGGGCTAAAATCTACTTCAGTTCCCCGCACATAACTCTTATAAGTTGGAGCTTGATTCATTTCGGTCCTTGGGGTATTAGCATAGAATTCCCATATAATGTTCGCATTGATCCTGGTAATTGGTGAAATGAGCTCCTCCCACCTCCTCTTCCTAATCTTGGCTTTCAATTCTTGGCACTCATCGTCCGACAATAGAAGTGGAACCTCTGGATATATCTTCTTCTAACTCATCCATTCAAGTTGTAGTTGATGGTACCAAGATCTAAATTTCCACTGGTCAAATTCAGGGGTGTTTTCTTCAACCATGGGCTCCTTTCCTCTCCTTCGTTTGGTTCTTGAGGAAGAGGCCATGATTGCTTGATTGGCTGATCTTTTTGAGGTTAGAGGGAGTGTGAAGAAAGTTGGAGATTTTGATGTGTTCTTGACAGAGAAATATTTGGGGCTGAGCTTATATGATGAAGAATGATGGAGGGAATGGAGTTTGAATGGTTGGAGTGCAGGGAGTGTGCAACTCTTCGGTTATGTGCATGGCTTTGAAGGTGGTGTGTTATAATTACTTAAATGAACAATGGAGGGCTGGGATGCAATTGGATGTTATGCAAATCAAAGGTGTGCATGTGAGGGTGAATGAGGACAAATTTTGCTTCTTCAATGATTTTCAACGTGATCATTCCAAGGAGTGGCAGATTCACTTTTTGAGACATGTGATGGGATTTTGTCCTCATGCTATGCTCTCCCTTTGTCTTGTCTCTTTCATTGAGTGTTCTTTGACCACCTAACCATCACAATAAGACAACAAAGATCAACATTATCAAACCGTGGCAAGAATACTTCCTTTATTAACAACTATGTGAACTCTCATTCCTTATATCTATTTTAACCGTGACTTTTCTTGGAGGACACCAAACTTAATGTTTGGTCATATAGTTTAAAAATGTTTCTTCCTCCAACTAGTGTTCTTGAAATCCCAATGTCACTCTTGGTTAAATATTTATAAGAAATGCTTTCATTATAATTTTTCTTTTTCTCTTTTTTTTTCATGAAGGATCAATTGTGTCCCTTAATCAGTGCATCAAGGTTTGATGAACACCAAACTTGTCTCTTGTTAAGGGGTAAATGTGAGATGCCAACAGTTAATCACAATTGATGCCTTCATCACAGAATATGATTTATTTTCAATTGTAAAGTCTCAGAAAGTAACAACGTATGATCATTGGTGCATGATTTTTAATTTTCATGAAGAGAAAAAAAATTTTTGATCTTCTGAAAATATCCACTTATGCAAACACCAAACTTAGTGTTTGGTCATATGCTTCATCAGGATAACTAAGCATATAGTATGAAAATATTTGTAACACTGGTTTGGTGTGTTTGAAGGCACACTAAACTTAGAAGCCTTAGCATATGTTTCAAAACAGTGCATGCATTCATTAAGTACGTTCATGAAAAGAAAAGAAATCATGCTCAGGTGATCATAACTTATTGAATTTAAAATGACATAAATCTTAAATCATGGGTTGCCTTCCATGGAGCGCTCTTTTATTGTCACTAGCTTGACACTGGGGCTTTCTTTTATGGTGGTTGATGATTATAGTGCCTCAACTTGTCCCCCCTGACTGTGATCCTCCTCTTTGATCCTTGATGTTCAATTTCAGCATGCTCTAATGAAAGTATATTGCTGACAGTGTAGTAGTCATCAGTCTGTTGGCTTGTTCCTAGTTGTTGGTAGATCAATTGCACTTTATCACCTTTGGAAAGCCCTTCTGTTGGAATCTTTCTGTTCTTCCAACCCCTTTTTGTTTTGTTCTTGTGTTTCTTCCTTCCTTTTGTTGACCTTTCTTCTTTGGCCGTAGGTTTACCTTGGAGATTTCTCTTCTTAGTGGCTAACACTACAATGTCCTCTTGAACTTCTTCATTATTTTGTATAGATTCTTTCCTTCTTTGATTTGTTGAATCATTTATCTCTTGTTTGGGAGGGCAGTTGTTGTCTGTCTTGTTGATTTCCTCCTTCCATTGTAGATTTTCTTTATTTTCTGTATCATCCTTCTTTTTATGATTGAACTGTGCTTCTGGCAGTACACTCAGAGTGATACTCTCATCATGCATCCTGAGGGTTAATTCTCCTTGCTCTACATCTATGATGGCTCTTGCAGTGGCTAAAAATGGCCTTCCCAAGATGATTGAATTGTTTTCTTCTTCTTCAGTGTTCAGTATTACAAAGTCCGCAGGAAAAATGAACTTATCAACCTTAACTAAAAGGTTTTCAATCACTCCTTTGGGGTATACTACTGACTGGTCCACCAATTCTAAAGACATCTGTATTGGTTTTACCTCTCCTATGCCAATCTTTTTCACTAATGATGATGGAATTAAGTTTATGCTTGTTCCTAAGTCACACATCCCCTTGTTGATGAGTAGATTTCCGAGTGTGCAAGGTAGGAAGAAACCTCCGGGGTCTTCCACTTTGGGGGGAAGTCCTTTTCTGATGAGCGCACTACATTCTTCAGTGAGAAGTACAGTTTTCTTCTCCAACCAGCTTCTTTTCTTGTTCATGAGTTCCTTCAAGAACTTGGCATTTAAGGGCATCTGTTCCAATGTTTCAGCCAGAGGAATGTTGATTTCCAGCTTCTTGAAAGTTTCCAGGAATTTGCGGAAGTGTTGATCCTTGGTTTCTTTGTTGAATCTCTGAGGGTATGGTAGTGGAGGTGTAATGCTCTTCTCCCCTTGCTGCTGTCCCGGAATTGCTTCTTTTGAACTATGTAGCTGGTTGTCTTTCTCTTTAAGCTTCTCTGGGGCATTTCTTCTTGTCGTCATGTCTTCATTGCTAGCTTTCCCTTTCTCTGATGATTCTTTGTTGCTATCCAAAGGCTTCTTGGTTACCTCCTTGTTGTTGTCTGCCAATGTCTTTCCACTCCGTAGTTGTACAGCTTTGCACTCTTCTTTTGGATTAGGAATGGTGTCACTTGGTAGTGAGCTTGAAGGTTTCTCAACAGAAATCTGCTTGGAGATTTGCCCAATCTGCCTCTCTAGGCTCTTCATGGAGGCTTCATGGTTCTTGGTTGTCATTTCTTGGTGTTTCCACATTTTGTCTATCAAGGTTTCCAAGTTAGTGATTCTTTGAGATTCTAGTGATGCTTGTGGTGGGTTGTGAGGTGTGGATGGTGAATGGTAGGCATTTTGGTTGGTGGGTTGGTTATTGGATTGATAATGGTTGGGGTTGGGGTAGTTGTTTTGAGGTTTTCTGTAAGGGTTTTGGTTAGTTTGCTGCTGGTTGTGGTTTTGGTTGTTCCTTGAAGTGTTTTGGTTTGAGTTCCTCTGCCATGGTTGTTGGTTCTGGTTGTGATTGTCTCCCACATCTGAGGTTTGGGTGGTTCTTCCAGGATGGATTGTAGGTATCACCATAAACTTCATTCTGTCCAGAGTTTTGGTTATACATGTACTGCACTTGCTCCAGTTGTTGCTCTTCTTGGCTTTCTTCATTCTGCACACATACAGTTGATGGGTGGCTTGTGTTCACAACTGCTACTTGAAGGCTATCAATTCTTTTGGCCATTTGTTCAAACTGTTGTTGAATTTGTTGTTGCATCATCTTGTTTTGAGCCAAAATGGAGTCTACTCCTTCCAGTTCTAGTACCCCCTTTCTCTGTGATGGTTGGCGGTTTCTTTGATGAGCAAAGAAATATTAATTGTTGGCCACCATGTCCACAAGATTCTGGGCTTCCTCAGCAGTTTTCATCAGTTGTAGTGAAGCTCTAGCAGAATGATCTAATGCCTCTTGAGATTTCAATGTCAGTCCTTCATAGAAATTTTGCAGCATGTCCCATTCTTTGAACATCTCTGGAGGACACTTTCTGATTAAGGCTTCGTACCTCTCCCATGCTTCATACAAGGATTCGGCATCTAATTGTGTGAATATCTGCACCTCGGTTTTCAGCCTGATGACTCTTTGGGGTGGATAGAATTTGGCTAGAAATTTAGTCACCAAATCATCCCAACTAGTGATACTTCCTTGGGGAAAAGTTTCAAGCCATTGTGCGGCCTTGTCCCTTAATGAGAACAGGAACAGCAGAAGCTTGTAAGTTTCAGAATTCACGCCATTGGATTTGACAGTGTCACAAATCCTTAAGAAGGTAGATAGATGCTAGTTGGGATCTTCCAATGGGCTGCCTCCATAGGAACAATTGTTCTGGACAAGTGTAATGAGTTGTGGTTTTGGCTCGAAGTTGTTTACATTGACATTGGGAGTTAAGATGTTGCTTCCACAGTGTCTGGGATTTGCAAAAGTGTAGGAGGCCAACACTCTCCTCTGTGGTGGATTGGGATTAGATGGATCTCCTTCCATCTCGTGATATTCTTCCTAAGATTCTTCCTCTCCAACAATACCTTTCCCTCTCTCAGCTCTTCTTAATATCCTGAGAGTTCTCTGGTCAGCTTCGGATAAGATAGGAGTAGCTCTCCCTGTACCTGACATACAAACAAAACAAGAAACACACAACCAGTGATACTTCAATCTATTGCTAGAATGAAGTTTTAGTTAGCTTAAGCAAAAATTCAAACAGTTAGTAGGTTAGTCAAAATTAAAGAAAAAATGCTTGATCTAAACTACCACCTCACTTAATCATTGTCAATCTATTCAATCCCCGGCAACGGCGCCAAAAACTTGATGTGCGGAAAACGATCCGACACAAAACTCACCGGCAAGTGTACCGGGTCGCATCAAGTAATAAAACTCACGGGAGTGAGGTCGATCCCACAAGGATTGAAGGATTGAGCAACTTTAGTTTAGTGGTTGAATTAGTCAAGCAAACAAGTGTTGATTGTGTGAAATTGTGTTGACAGGAATTAAATTGCATAGAATGTAAAGGGGAGTGGGTGATTTGCATGAAATTAAAGGGAACAAAAAGGAAAAGAGCTGAATCTTAAAGAACAAGAAATTAAATGGCAGAAACTTAGAACGCAAGAAATATAAATTGCAGAATCTTAAAGTGCAAGAAATGTAAATTGCTTGAATTATAAAGGGAATTGGGAAGTGGATTTGCAGAAATTGAACAAAGAAAAGTAAAATTCAACAAACAGAAATGTAAAAAATGGATTCAATTAAACCCGATCTCAAATGAAAATGAAAATAAACTTGGTGTAGCAACGAAACAAGGAAATTGAAATTGAAAAACGTAGATCTCAGGACCCAAGAGACTAGATAACCAAGTCTAGATCTCAATGCCTTCCTAGATCCAAATTGAGAATTCAATTGCAAGAAAAGTAAAGATCAAGCAGTAGAAGAAAGGAATGCAAATATAAATTTCTCAGAAAGTGCAATAAATGAAACAGAGGGATCTTAGGGTGAGATTGAAACAGAATTCCTTCAATTCTCTAACACCCAAGATTTAAAATCTCCAAAATACTCAAAACCCAAAAGCTCTCCAAAAACTACTCAGCAAAACTAAAAAGGAAAAGCTCTACTGCAAGTATTAAAAATTCTAAAAAGGAAGCTCTCTAAAACTTCAAATCCTAAGCTATTTATACACTTTCTTCAAATGATCATTAAGCCTTGAATTGGGCCTTTAGCCTTGATGGAATTGGGATGATAGTAGCCTCCGTTGATTGCTCTTGGTGTTGGGAAGAAATCCATTAGTGAACCGGGCCATTAACCATTCACGTTTGAGTCAACGTGTGAGGCAAACGTTGACTCAAACGTCCCTTGTGTGACATTATGCAGCTCGGCCAAGTTGCTGTCTTCCACGTTTGAGCCAACATTTGAGGTAAAACGTGAGCTCAAACGTGGTTCCCCCATGCTACTCCTTTGGCCAACGTTTGGCCTAACGTTTGAGGCAAACGTTGGCGCAAACGTGGCTCACTCAATGCATCAAACAGAGATGCTCTTCCTTGCCTTTATGGTGCCAACGTTTGACCTCACGTTTGAGGCAAACGTTGGCGCAAACGTTGGTTTACTCCAGGGGTGCTTCTCCTTGCTAATATGTGGCCAACGTTTGACCTCACGTTTGAGGCAAACGTTGGCTCAAACGTTTCCATGCCCAGGAGTGCTCTTTCTCTTCTCTTTGGTGCCAACATTTGACCTCACGTTTGAGGCAAACATTGGCGCAAACGTTACCTTCCCTTGCTCCTTCTTCAGCCAACGTTTGCCTCAACGTTTGAGGCAAACGTTGGCGCAAACGTTGGCTCTTCTCCAGGGTGTTCTTCATCTGCTTCTCACGTATGAGTTAACGTTTGAGGCAAACTTTAGCTCAAATGTGAATCCCTCTTTTCAAGCCCATTCTTGCAACCTTCTTCCAAGCTTTATTCCACCTATCATCAACCAACAATTGCATCAAAGCTATGCTCTAATTATGGGAGTTATTCTTTTTCTTGTCATATATGCAATTATGGCATAAAACTAATGAAAATGCATCAATTCATCCATAGTTGATTGAATCTAGGGAAACATGATATTCCACCCAATTGGCTTACTTATGGCCCAAGAAAGTGCATAAAACTAAATGAAAACAAAGGAAAAAGACTAGTGAAACTAGGCTAAGATGACTTGTCATCAGTGACGTTTTGTGGAACCTGGAAGGCTAATGAAGGAGATTGGGGCAGAGAGGTGTCTGGGGGGTGGTGGAAGTGGCGGCTGGCGTGGCAGAGGTGGTTGGCGCGGCGGTGATGGCGGCTCTTCGGAGGCAGGGGAGTTTGGGAAGGGGAATGGGGGTAGGAGGGGAAGGGTTGGGGGTTATGGGTGGTGGTGGGGGCGCGGCGGTTGACGGCAGAGCAGTGAGTGGTGGGCGCGGAGGTGGGACAGTAGGGGTGGACAGAGAAGATGAAAGAAGAAGAAGAAAGAGGGGGAAGAAGGAAGGGGGTGGGTGGCGTGGTGGTGGCTTCTGGGTGGTCGGCGGCGGGACGGTGGCTGGCGGTGGTTGGTGGTGGGGGCTGGGGGGTGGTTCAGATGTTGGAGAGAAGAGTGGGAGGAGAAGGGTTTGGGGGGCGCGATGGATAGGGTTCGCATGGCTGAAGGGGTTAGTATATTTGAATTCACGCGGCCGCGTAGGGGATGCGGTCGCGTGGCTGGAGCGAAAAAAAGGATGTGATGCGATCGCGTGGGTCGCGCGATCGCATGGAAGGGGTAAAAAGAGGGAATGACGCGATCGCCTGGGGCATGCGATCGCGTCGCTGGAAGTTGTGCTAAACGCACGATTCCAGCGTCGTTTTAGCGCAACTCTCTGTCTTCTTTTGGGGTGTTGTGCAATCCATGTGACGCGATCGCGTCGCTCACGCGGTCGCGTGGGATTGGTTGTGTGCAAGTGACGCGATCGCATGGGGCACACAATCGCATGGGCATCTTGTGCAAAACACACAATGGCCGCACGATTCCAGCCTAACTTTCTGGACGTTGGATCTTTACGCCGATTTCCATATCACGCGGCCGCATGGATGACGCGGTCGCGTGGGTAGTGTTTTTCGCAATATGACGCGATCGCATGAGTGATGCAGTCGCGTCGCGCACCCTTTTTTTTTTTATGCAGTATGCAGAATGCAATGATTAATATGAATGCGATGCAAAATTCCAGGTTCAATATTATAAAATAAAATAAAACTTGAAAACAAACAAAACGAAATAAAAATTGAAAAATGAATGACCATACCATGGTGGGTTGTCTCCCACCTAGCACTTTTAGTTAAAGTCCTTAAGTTGGACATTGGAGGGGCTTCCTGTTATGGCGGCTTATGTTTAAATTCATCCAAAAATCTCCACCAATGCTTGGAATGCCAATAGCCTCCAAGGTCCCAAACTAGGCATGTAAAGCTTCTGAGCAGCTTCAAATAAACTTTTAGGCTCCCGGAATGACAAATGTCGGAATAGATTCCAGGATCCCAAACTTTGCTTTTAAATCCGTCTCCGTCTTCATCTATATTTTTCCATCCGGGCGGTTTAGAAAGTAGATTCTCACCATGGTGACCAAACGTTTTCCGAGATTCATTCAATTGAACATGATACCAATCCGTGGACTTCAAGTTGAAGCGTGGAACCTTATTGAACCCTGTGCACCAGCTCTGAGCACGAGCCATTTCCCTCTTACTCTTAAAGCCGCAGAGAGCTCTAAGCTGGCCATCCAAACAAACCATATTCAAGTAAAAAAGTAAAGTTAAAGGTTAAGGATTGTACCCACTTGAAGCTTGTATTGGGTGGAAATGGCCTTGGGGTAGGTGTTTCCGGTGGTTCTGTAAGTTCTACTCCCTTGTGCTCTTCTGTGAATTCCTCCACTTCTTTGCAAGGTTCTTCAAATGCATCTGTGTCCTGGTCAAAGTCTTCTGTGTTTTCCTCATCACTCGAGTCATAGATTGGAGGTTGAGAGAAATCTACCTCTGCATCATATTCGTATTCATTTGGGGAAGATTCTTCGATCTCAGAGAATTCACTTGCGGGTGCAAGTTCATTACTAAGAGAACTTGACTTGTGACTATCATCATCAAGGGAATTTGTGTCCTAGGTTATTCCGTCTAGTTATTCATAAACGACTTGCCTTGGGGATTATGCACTGTCCTCTTTAGCATCAACTGTAACGTCCTTGACGGAGTTCTCCTCAGCTCTGAATTCCCATGGAGGTTCAGCGTCTCCTAGATCTTCAACCAACTATTCTTCTTGCGTAATGACAGCTTCTTCTACTTGTTTTAGTACGAATTCATTCTCTGTCTTGTCCATTGGAGTTTCTAGTATTTCCTTCATGCTACGCTCTTTGTTAGATTGTCCACATGGGGCTGTGGTTGGTCCTTGAATATTCGAACGTCTAGAAGCTAATTGAATTATTGCTTGCTCCAGTTGTCGAATGGTTGTTTGAAGTTTATTTACTGTTTCCTTGAGGCGAACCTCTGATTCTCGGGGTGATGGATTTGGATATGATACATAGAAAAGTGGTGGTGCTTGGGAGTGATTGGATTGGAACTGGGGTAAATAGGGATCATGTGGTGGAGAATGGTGAAAAGAAGCTTGTGAGTGTGGTGGTTCGAGGTTATGTTGAGAGGATGGTCTATAGGCATGGGGTGGGGCTTGTTGGTAGTTACAAGGTTGTCCACCATATCTATCAGCTAGGTATGCATTGTAGAATGGTCGTTGTCCATGATATCTTGGAGGGTGTTGTTGCCTAAAGGGTTGATTAGATCCTCTTGGCTCCATCCATCCTTGATTGGTCTGACCTTGATGCATATTCCTGCTGTAACTTCTATTTCCTTCAACAAAGTTAGAACCAAACTCAAAGCGAAAAGGGTGAGAGTTCATAGTAGCAAATAAAATTAAAAAGGAAAAACAGAAATAAATAAACAAGTAAAAGAAAAATATTTACAATAACCAATAATAAGGCACACGTTAGCAGTTCCCCGGCAACGGCGCCATTTTGACGAGAGAACTTTTGCGTGGTCTAGAAATTTGCGGATAAATCCTCGTTGCAAGTATAGTTTCTAAACCTTCAAAAGTCCTTTCATACAAACGTTTTGGTTGTCACAAGTAACAAATCCCTAAATAAATTGTTAACCGAAGTATTCAATCCTCGGGTCGTCTTCTCAAGGAACTGCAGGGAAGTATGTTCTTATTATTGGTTATGGAGATTGTAAATTCGGGGTTTCAAGAATGAGGAACAAATATGACAAATAATTTAAATAGCAATTAAAATAAATAAATAATGTAAAGCAAACTTTTGGCAAGGGATGAGAAATTAGAAGTCCAAATTAGTTACCCTTCTCAATAATAAAGAAGATTGAATCTTAATTCCACTTAGTTAACCTTTGCTAAAGCAAAGGAAAGTCAAGGGATTAATTAGTTTGACCTTCGAATCCTATTTATTTCCTAAGAAAAGATTGGGATTATTGAAAGTCAATTCAATTAGCAAAGATAACAGTTATCAATTATGTTGAGCTAAGATAACTCCTGAGTTACTGATTTCTTAACCAAGACCAAAAGGGAAAAAAAGTAAATTTACTGGAACAAAAATGTCTTCAGATTGAAAGCAATGGTGACATAAATAAAAGAAAGCAATAATAAACTGAAATACCTCAAATAACATTAATTCAAATAATCTGGAACATAGAAGAATTCATAAATTAAATGGCAAAAGTAAATAATCAACTAAACTAATGGAAAGAAAAAAAGTGAAAGGGAAGCTTAAAGTAAAGGAACATTAAACCTGGGATCAAGAGTCACTCCTAAAACTAAGAGAAATCCTAAATCCTAAGAGAGAGAGGAGAGAACCTCTCTCAAAACTAAATCTAAATCATGAGAAGTAACTAAATTGGCGAGCTCCTTTCGAATGGATTCATTCCTTCACTTCATAACCTCTGGTCTATGCCTTCTGGACTTGGATTTGGGCCAAAAAGGGCTTTAGAAACCGCTGGGAGTATTTTCTGCAATTTCTGGTGCGTGGCCTCTGTCACGCATCCGCGTGGGTCACGCGGTCGCGTCATTCGGAGCTTTTCTTGTCACGCGGTCGCGTCAGTCATGCGGCTACGTCATATGTGTTTTGCTTAAGGCGCGCGGTCACGTCAGTCATGCGGCCGCGTCGCTGTTGATTCGCGCTTGGCATGCGTCCGCGTCGCCCAGGTGATCGCGTGGATGTCAGTTTCTCCAAAAACTCCGTTTTGTGCTTTCCTTCCTTTTTTTGTATGTTTCCTTTCCATCCTTTGAGTCATTCCTGCCTTAGAAGATCTGAAACTACTCAACACACTAATCACGGCATCGAATGATAATAAGGGTAATTAAAATAATTAATTTTTTAAGCATAGGAAACATGTTTTTCACATACATCACATAATAAGGAAGGAGAAGTAAAATCAAGCAATTAATATGAATTAGTGGGTGAAGGATTGAATAAACCACTCAATTTAAGCACAAAATATATCATAAAATATGGGTTTATCACTCCCAACAAGCGCTTCTTTACCGTCATTAGCTTGACGGACAGCTCTATTACGAAGATAGATAGGGGCTTAGAATTTCACCCCATACAATGAACTTTCTTCCTGTGCTCTCATGAATGAGCTCCACATGCTCTAGAGACAGGATCCTACTCACTGTATGTGGAATGACTGGACTTTTGGTGAAGACAACTCTCATTCTGGGTGAGAGTCCTTCAGTAGGGATCTTCTTGTCCCTCCAACCTTTAGGTACCTTGTTCTTAGTACCTTCCTTCTCAGTGCTTGATGATGGTTGCCCAATACCAAACTCAGAATTGGAGTCTGGGGGCTCTATAAAGCTCTGCACTGAGAGTGAAGGCTGAAACACAATATGCTGTACTATGGTACCAGCTTTATTAGAGGGAGACTAAGGGTTGGGTATCTTAAACAAGATACAATCTTCATGTAGTCTTAAGACTAGCTCACCTCTTTCCACATCAATAATGCCTTAGCAGTAGCTAGGAAAGGCCTTCCAAGGATGATGGATTCATCTCTGTACTCCCCTGTGTCTAGAATCACAAAGTCAGCATGGATGTGAAGGTCTTCAACCTTCACTATGACATCCTCCACCATGTCATACACCCTTTTTAGGGTCTTATCAGCCATTTCCAATGAGATTGTGGCACGCTGCACCTCTAGAATTTCTAGCCTATTCATCAAGAAGCTTCCGGGATCCAGTAGCTTCTGAGGAAGTTTCTTCTGGACCAAGGCACTGCTTTCCTTGGCCAATATCACTGGCTCATCTTTCTCTTCCAACACCTCTTTATGAGAGGAGTTGGCTTTTAGTTTCCTAAGGATGGCTAAGTACCAAACAAATTGCTATTCCTTGGACTCCTCTTCATCTTCTGAAGAATAATGTTCTTTAGATTCCTCTCTTACCACAGGGGCGTGCAAGGTGACTGTTTCAGTCTTCTCATGAGCTTTGATTTCCTTGAGCTCTTCAACAGCAGGCTCCTCTTTGGGTTCGGTTACCACCTCTACCATGAGGACCTTGCACTCTTCCTTTGGATTCACCTCTGTGTTACTTGGAAGAGTGTTTGAAGGGATTTATAGGATCCTCTTGCTCAGCTAACCAATCTGTATTTCTAAGTTCCTAATGGAGAACCTAGTCTCTGTCATGAAATTGTGAGTGGTCTTAGAGAGATTGGAGACTATAGCAGCCAACTCAGAGAGCTTTTACCTGGGTGTCTTCAATTGTTGTTGAGAATTTTCGAATGGTTTATTGTTGATCCGATTTGGGTTCATTCCATTCTGATTATTGCTGAAGCCTTATTGAGGCTTCTGCTAATCTCTCCACCAAAAATTAGGGTGGTTCCTCCATCCCTGATTGAAGGTATTCGAATAGGGATTGTTGTTGGAGTTTCTGGAGGAGTTTCCCATATAGTTCACTTCCTCCATGGTGGTCCAGGCGTTATCTCCTATGTCAACCTCATGGGCCGTCTCTAGGCAGTAGGCCTCTGAGCTCTGCATCCCACTCAAGTGCTGAGTGATCATGTTGATCTGTTAGGACATGAGCTTGTTTTGAGCTAAGATGGCATCTAAGGTGCTTACCTCTAGGACGCCTCTAGGGTTTCTTTCAGAAGTGTACATATTCTGGTTGTTAGCAAACATGTCAATAAGCTCTTGTGCCTCCTCAGGCATTTTCTTCGAGTGGAGGGATCCACCTACAGAGTGGTCCAATGCCATCTTGAACATCTTAGATAGACTATCATGGAAAATATCTAGCGTAGTCCAATCTGAGATCATGTTAGGAGGACATCTCTTGATCAGTTTCTTGTATCTTTCCCAAGCTTCATAGAGGGATTCACCCTCTTTCTGTCTAAAGATTTGTACTTCCACCCTAAGCTTTCGCAGCTTTTGAGGTGGAAAGAACTTGGTCAAGAATCCATTGACCACCTTTTCCCAACTATCTAGGCTTTCCTTAGGTTGAGAATCCAGCCATAGCCTTGCTCTGTCTCTTACAATAAAAGGAAAGAGCATGAGCTTGTAGACTTCTGGATTTACTCCATTAGTTTTGACAGTGTCACATATCTGTAGAAAGTCAGATAGGAACTTATTTGGATCTTCCTGTGGAAGTCTATGAAACTGCCAGTTCCGTTGTACTAGAGTAACCAATTGAGGCTTCAACTCAAAGTTGATTGCCCCAATGGCAGGAATGGAGATGTTGCACCCATAGAAGTCAGAATTGTGTACAGTGTAAGATCCTAGGACCTTTCTTATGTCACTTCCATTGTCTGGATTAGTTGCCATTGTTGTTTCTTCAGCTTCTTGTTCCAGAGCTCCTGTTAGATTCCTTACGGATCTGTGATGAGCGGATAATTTATATGCTTTTTGGCATTGTTTTTAGTATGTTTTTAGTAGAATCTAGTTACTTTTAGGGATGTTTTCATTAGTTTTTATGTTAAATTCACATTTCTGGACTTCACTATGAGTTTGTGTGTTTTTCTGTGATTTCAGGTATTTTCTGGCTGAAATTGAGGGACTTGAGCAAAAATCAGATTCAGAGGTTGAAGAAGGACTGCTGATGTTGTTGGATTCTGACCTCCCTGTACTCAAAGTGAATTTTCTAGAGCTACAGAAATCAAAATGGCGCGCTTCCAATTGCGTTGGAAAGTAGACATCCAGGGCTTTCCAGAAATATATAATAGTCCATACTTTGGCCAAGATTAGACGACGTAAAATGGCATTGAACGCCAGTTCTACGCTGCTGTCTGGAGTTAAACGCCAGAAACACGTCACAAGCCAGAGTCGAACGCCAGAAATACGTTACAAACTGGCGTTCAACTCCAAGATTGACCTCTACACGTGTGACATTCAAGCTCAGCCCAAGCACACACCAAGTGGGCCCCAGAAGTAGATTTATGCATCAATTACTTACTTCTGTAAACCCTACTAACTAGTTTAGTATAAATAGGACTTTTTACTATTGTATTAGAGATCTTTGATCAGTTTTATGCTATCTTAGATCATGGGGGCTGGCCATTCGGCCATGCCTGAACCTTTCACTCATGTATTTTCAACGGTAGAGTTTCTGCATTCCATAGATTAAGGTGTAGAGCTCTGCTGTTCCTCAAAGATTAATGCAAAGTACTACTATTTTTCTATTCAATTCAACTTATGCCGCTTCTAAGATATTCATTCGCACTTCAACCTGAATGTGATGAACGTGACAATCATCATCATTCCCTATGAACGCGTGCCTGACAACCACTTTCGTTCTACCTTAGATTGAATGAGTATCTCTTGGATCTCTTAATCAGAATCTTCGTGGTATAAGCTAGATTGATGGCGGCATTCATGAAAGTCCGGAAAGTCTAAACCTTGTCTGTGGTATTCCGAGTAGGACTATGGGATTGAATGACTGTGACGAACTTCAAACTCACGAGTACTGGGCGTAGTGACAGACGCAAAAGGAGGGTGAATCCTATTCCAGTATGATCGAGAACCTCAGATGATTAGCCATGCTGTGACAGAGCATTTGGACCATTTTCACAAGAGGATAGGATGCAGCCATTGACAAGGGTGATGCCTCCAGACGATTAGCCTTACAGTGACAGCGCATCGGACCATTTTTAGAGAGGATAAAAAGTAGCCATTGACAACGGTGATGTCCTTACATAAAGCCAGCCATGGAAAGGAGTAAGACTGATTGGATGAAGACAGCAGGAAAGCAAAGGTTCAGAGGAGCGAAAGCATCTCCATACATGATGAGATATTTTGGAGGAAAAATAAATCTCTCCCAAAACACACAAATCCAACCGGCAAGTGTACCGGGTCGTATCAAGTAATAAAAAACTCACGGGAGTGAGGTCGATCCCACAGGGATTGAAGGATTGAGCAATTTTAGTTTAGTGGTTGATTTAGTCAAGCGAATCAAGATTTGGTTGATGATTGTGTGACTTGCAGAATGTAATTTGCATTGAAGTAAAGAGAACAAGAAATAAATTGCTGAAACTTAAAGAACAAGAAATTAAATGGCAGAAACTTAAAGTGCAAGAAATGTAAATTGCGGAATCTTAAAGTGCAAGGAATATAAATTGCTTAAAATGTAAAGGGAATAGGGGAATGGATTTGCAGAATTTAAACAAGGAAAAACTAAATTGCATCAAACAGAAGAGGGAAAGGGAATTGGGATTGAACCGGATCTTGAAGCAGTAAAGTAAATGAACAGAAAAAGCAATAAACAGGGAATTGAAATGAGAAATTCAGATCTCAGGACCCAGAGACTAGAAAACCAAGTCTAGATCTCAATGCCTTCCTAGATCCAACAAGAACAATTGCAAGGGAATTGTAATTTGCAAAGAGAATAGATGAAGAGTAATGAACCAGAAATGAAATTCAATTAACAGTAAAGAAAACAGAGAGATCCAAGATTGAGATTGAAACAGAATTTCTTCAATTCTCCAATCCAAGATCCAAGACAAATGTAAAATGAAATTGAAAGCAATGGAAACAAAGAAATTAAAGTTCAAAAGCTCTCCGAAAACTATTATGAAAATTCCAAAAGGAAAGCTCTCCGAATAACTTGAATTCTATCCTATTTATACACTTTCCAAAATGATCTTCAAGCCTTGAGTTGGGCCTTTGCTCTTGGTGGAATTGGGTTGAAAGAGGCCTTGGTTGATTGCTCTTGAAGTTTGAAGAAGAACCAAAGTGAACCAATTGAACCGGTTTTGAAGTTAGCCAAAGTTGGACCTAAAGTTTGAGCCAAAGTTAGGGGTCTAACTTTGGCTCCAACTTTTCATAGCAGCAAGCAAAATTTACTGGTATGCACGTTGGTGCCAACGTTAGGGGTCTAACTTTGACCCTAACGTTGGCCTTGCTTATATGCTAGTGGCGCCAACGTTAGCCTCCAAGTTAGGGGTCTAACGTTGGCGCAAACGTTGGCCCTTCCCCCTTTATAATTTATGTGCCAACGTTAGCCTCCAAGTTAGGGGGCTAACGTTGGCGCAAACGTTGGTGCCCAGGGGAGAAACTCTCAAGTTCCAACGTTAGCCTCCAAGTTAGGGGGCTAACGTTGGGGCTAACTTTTGCCTCTTCCTTGAATGTTCATGTGCCAACGTTAGCCCCCAAGTTAGGGGTCTAACGTTGGCGCAAACGTTGGTGCCCAGGGAAGAAGTTTCTCTTGCCAACGTTAGCCTCCAAGTTAGGGGGCTAACGTTGGCTCAAACGTGGGGAGCCCAGGGAGTAATCTTCATGCCTAACGTTAGCCTCCAAGTTAGGGGGCTAACGTTGGGGCTAACTTCATGCCTCCTGGTTCAATTTCACTTATTCCATTGTCCTCTCTTCACTCCTAGCCATTCCTCTTTGCTTCAACCTTTCTCCAAGCTTTCTTCACCTATCATTAATCAACCAAACTAATCAAAGCTATGCTCAAAATCATGAGATCTTCATTCTTTCATAATATGCAACAAATATAGCACAAAACCTCATGAAATGGCATAAATTCATATATGGTTGGTTCAATCAAGGGAAACATGAAAATCTACTCAATTAGCTTGCTTGTAGCTCAAGAAAGTGCATAATTCTAATGAAAACTAAAGAAAAAGACTAGCTAAAATAGGCTAGGATGACTTGTCATCACAACACCAAACTTAAAGCTTTCTTGTCCCCAAGCAGGAAATGAATTATGCTCAGAGATTCTTTCAATTAAGATGGATTGAGGAACACTTGTAAGGTGCAGTGAGTGAAGTGATCAAGTATCAGTGGGGTGAACTCTAAATCATATGCTCATGCAAGGGCTTCAGTGCTCACTAGTCCTTACAAATTGGGAGTCGTAGGTCTTTAGGATTTTCATCCAAATGGTATCATGGAGATCTCTTTATATGTAATCACCTAGAAGCAGCTTATAGTTTCTGTGCTTTGGCCTCGACTCTAAGTATCATATCTCAAAGCGGCTCTTTAGATAAGCTTTCGATCAATACTCCTAAACCAGTTGGTTTTAAGGTATTAGGTGTTGAAGCACCCCTAAGGATTTACTTGCTCAAGCCTCTTTCTTTGACACAACTCAACCACAAGCATTTTACTAGGCTAACAACTCTTTGAGTCATTGTTTCTTCTTTCTTTTCTGCCTAGTAATTGATGCTCAGAGCCTTGGGCCATGTTCTTTTTGTTTTTGCATTTTCTTTTCTTTCTTTTGTTTTGTTTGCTGCTTCTTGGATCAATAAATTTTTGAGAATCTCCACAATACTTCTTTGAACTTCATGTCCCGCCTATGAGCTCCCATGCAAGTTTTCACAAGCATGCAACCTCAATACATGATCATACAACTAGAACCACCACTTCCCCTAATCTTTTGCTTGCCTCAAAACTGATTGATTCCTCAATCCTTCTTTTCAAAGATCTTTCATGTGATGCATTTCTTGGAAATTGAGTGCAAACAAGTTTTGAAGATGAGAATGTTGTGAATGATCAAACATCTTGCTTATTGAATTAAGAAAGAAATCATACTATGCATGCAGGCAGGGGTATATAGAAAGAAATTATACTATGCAGACATGCAGGGCAATTAAGGATACAATCCAACTTTCAATCACAGTAATATTTGATGTAGAACAATCACTTAACAATACAACCTGTTGGAGTTCAATTGCTTTTCTTTTTCTCATCATCATCATTGCTGGCCTTTAGGTTCATCTTTTGTTCTTTGGTTGATGATGCTCAATCCTTCCAACAGCTTGTATGGACCTCTGCAGTGATATTGAAAGTTGCTTGTTCCCCAAGCACTTGAAAAATGGTTAGCTTGCATGATTTATTTGTGGGCCTTTGTACTTACTTTGGTGTGTGAACACCAAACTTAGTACCTTGCCAATGGTTCTTGTGTATCAGATTAACCATGTGTAAAACTCTTTTTCAAAAGTGATAGAACTGAAAACTAAGAAAAACAGTAAAATGGCTAACTAGTTCATCCAGTATGCTTGAAGCCTACATTATACAGAAAGTGAGAATGTGTTTTATGATGGGATTTTGGTGAAACACCAAACTTAGAATCCTTCATTCTCCCTTATATTGTTTTGGTGTGCAACACCAAACTTAGCTTCTTGCAATGTAGATAAAACTAAGTAACCTTTTTATTGAAATAGCTATGAAAAGAAAGTTACCTCAGGTTGGGTTGCCTCCCAACAAAGCGTTTCTTTATTGTCACTAGCTTGACATCCTTCATTCTTTGATCATGGAGGCTGAAAATCATAGTGCCTCAGCTTTTCTCCTCTCACTATGGACTTCCTTCCGGTCTCCTCCATTTCTTGGTGCCCTTCTTCAGAAATTCCAGAGGTGGAGAACTCTCTCCTGGTTCATGTCATACAACCAAAACAGCAAAGATGCACAGAGCATTCTGTAGCTTGAGTGCAGTGGGGGTTAGTAGAGACAAAGTCTCAAACAGTTAGTGTGCAAGTCAAAGATTAAAGAAACAGAAAAAAAATTGCTTAATCTAGATCACCACCTCACTTAATCATTGTCAATCTATTCAATCCCCGGCAACGGCGCCAAAAACTTGATGAGATATTTTGGAGGAAAAATAAATCTCTCCCAAAACACACAAATCCAACCGGCAAGTGTACCGGGTCGTATCAAGTAATAAAAAACTCACGGGAGTGAGGTCGATCCCACAGGGATTGAAGGATTGAGCAATTTTAGTTTAGTGGTTGATTTAGTCAAGCGAATCAAGATTTGGTTGATGATTGTGTGACTTGCAGAATGTAATTTGCATTGAAGTAAAGAGAACAAGAAATAAATTGCTGAAACTTAAAGAACAAGAAATTAAATGGCAGAAACTTAAAGTGCAAGAAATGTAAATTGCGGAATCTTAAAGTGCAAGGAATATAAATTGCTTGAAATGTAAAGGGAATAGGGGAATGGATTTGCAGAATTTAAACAAGGAAAAACTAAATTGCATCAAACAGAAGAGGGAAAGGGAATTGGGATTGAACCGGATCTTGAAGCAGTAAAGTAAATGAACAGAAAAAGCAATAAACAGGGAATTGAAATGAGAAATTCAGATCTCAGGACCCAGAGACTAGAAAACCAAGTCTAGATCTCAATGCCTTCCTAGATCCAACAAGAACAATTGCAAGGGAATTGTAATTTGCAAAGAGAATAGATGAAGAGTAATGAACCGGAAATGAAATTCAATTAACAGTAAAGAAAACAGAGAGATCCAAGATTGAGATTGAAACAGAATTTCTTCAATTCTCCAATCCAAGATCCAAGACAAATGTAAAATGAAATTGAAAGCAATGGAAACAAAGAAATTAAAGTTCAAAAGCTCTCCAAAAACTATTATGAAAATTCCAAAAGGAAAGCTCTCCGAATAACTTGAATTCTATCCTATTTATACAATTTCCAAAATGATCTTCAAGCCTTGAGTTGGGCCTTTGCTCTTGGTGGAATTGGGTTGAAAGAGGCCTTGGTTGATTGCTCTTGAAGTTTGAAGAAGAACCAAAGTGAACCAATTGAACCGGTTTTGAAGTTAGCCAAAGTTGGACCTAAAGTTTGAGCCAAAGTTAGGGGTCTAACTTTGGCTCCAACTTTTCATAGTAGCAAGCAAAATTTACTGGTATGCACGTTGGTGCCAACGTTAGGGGTCTAACTTTGACCCTAACGTTGGCCTTGCTTATATGCTAGTGGCGCCAACGTTAGCCTCCAAGTTAGGGGTCTAACGTTGGCACAAACGTTGGCCCTTCCCCCTTTGTAATTTATGTGCCAACGTTAGCCTCCAAGTTAGGGGGCTAACGTTGGCGCAAACGTTGGTGCCCAGGGGAGAAACTCTCAAGTTCCAACGTTAGCCTCCAAGTTAGGGGGCTAACGTTGGGGCTAACTTTTGCCTCTTCCTTGAATGTTCATGTGCCAACGTTAGCCCCCAAGTTAGGGGTCTAACGTTGGCACAAACGTTGGTGCCCAGGGAAGAAGTTTCTCTTGCCAACGTTAGCCTCCAAGTTAGGGGGCTAACGTTGGCTCAAACGTGGGGAGCCCAGGGAGTAATCTTCATGCCTAACGTTAGCCTCCAAGTTAGGGGGCTAACGTTGGGGCTAACTTCATGCCTCCTGGTTTAATTTCACTTATTCCATTGTCCTCTCTCCACTCCTAGCCATTCCTCTTTGCTTCAACCTTTCTCCAAGCTTTTTTCACCTATCATTAATCAACCAAACTAATCAAAGCTATGCTCAAAATCATGAGATCTTCATTCTTTCATAATATGCAACAAATATAGCACAAAACCTCATGAAATGGCATAAATTCATATATGGTTGGTTCAATCAAGGGAAACATGAAAATCTACTCAATTAGCTTGCTTGTAGCTCAAGAAAGTGCATAATTCTAATGAAAACTAAAGAAAAAGACTAGCTAAAATAGGCTAGGATGACTTGTCATCAATACACTTATCTGAAATTCTCACCAATGATATACATAAGTGTTTCTATCCTTATTTTCTATCTATTTATTATTTATGTTCGAAAACTCCATAACTATTTTATATCCGCCTGATTGAGATTTACAAGGTGACCATAGCTTGCTTCATACCAACAATCTCCGTGGGATCGACCCTTACTCACGTAAGGTTTATTACTTGGACGACCAAGTGCACTTGCTGGTTAGTTGTATCGAAGTTGTGAATGAAAAACGATTTATTAAGACGTGCGTACAGAGTTTCTGGCGCCGTTGCCTGAGATCACAATTTCGTGCACCAAGTTTTTGGCGCCATTGCCGGAGATTGTTCGAGTTTGAACAACTGACGGTTCTTCTTGTTGCTCAGATTAGGTAATTTTATTTTTGTTTTATTTTCAAAAATTTTTCAAAAACCTTTCAAAAATTTCTCATCTGTTTTTGAAAAAAAAAATAAATCTTTTCAAAAATATATTTTTCTTCAGAATTTTTAAGAATGAATTCTAGAGTTTCATGAAGCATGTTGAAGCCTGGCTGGCTGTAAAGCCATGTCTAATTCTTTTGGATAGGGGCTTCCAACCATCAGCATAGAGGCAGGTTAATTGGTATGTCAGCTGTGGCATGTCTGAGTTACATACTAAAGCTTGGCTGGCTATTAAGCCATGCCTAACCTTTAGATTGGAGCTTTAGAATAAGAGTGCAAGATTCCTGGAATTCATATTAAAAATTTTTGAAATCCTTATTTTCTTTTTCCTATATGTTTTTTCGAAAAAAAAAAATATACAAAAATCCAAAAAATAAAAAAATCATAAAAATCAAAAATATTTCATGTTTCTTGTTTGAGTCTTGAGTCAAGTTGAAAGTTTGGTGTCAATTGCATACTCATCATGCATTTTTCGAAAATTCATGCATTCATAGTTTTCTTCATGATCTTCAAGTTGTTCTTGGTAAGTCTTCTTGTTTGATCTTGATATTTTCATGTTTTGTGTCTTTTCTTGTTTTTCATATGCATTCTTGCATTCATAGTGTCTATACATGAAAAAATTTTTAAGTTTGGTGTCTTGCATATTTTCTTTGCATTAAAAATTTTTCAAAAATAAGTTCTTGATGTTCATCTTGACATTCAAAGTGTTCTTGGTGTTCATCTTGACATTCATAGCATTCTTGCATGCATTCATTGTTTTGATCCAAAATTTTCATGCATTGAGTCATTTTCATGTTTTTCCCTCTCATCATTAAAAATTCAAAAATCAAAAAAATATCTTTCCCTTTTTCACTCATAAATTTCGAAAATTTGAGTTGACTTTTTCAAAACTTTTAAAAATCTAGTTGTTTTTATAAGTCAAATCAAATTTTCAATTTAAAAATCTTATCTTTTTCAAAATCTTTTTAAAAAATCAAATCTTTTTCACTTTTCTTAACTATTTTCGAAAATTTTAAAAATATTTTTCAAAAATCTTTTTCTTATCTTTATCTCCTAATTTTCGAAAATAACATCATCAATTAATGTTTTGATTCAAAAATTTCAAGTTTGTTACTTGCTTGTTAAGAAAGATTCAAACTTTGAGTTCTAGAATCATATCTTATGATTTCTTGTGAATCAAGTCATTAATTGTGATTTTAAAAAATCAAATCTTTTTCAAAACTAATTTCAATCATATCTTTTCAAAAATATCTCTTTATCTTATCTTTTTCAAAAAATTTGATTTTAAAATATCTTTTCTAACTTCTTATCTTCTTATCTTTTCAAAATTGATTTTCAAATTTGTTTCAACTAACTAACTAACTTTTTGTTTGTTTCTTATCTCTTTCAAAACTACCTAACTAACTCTCTCTCTCTAATTTTCGAAAATATCTCCCCCTTTTTCAAAAATTCTTTTTAATTAACTAATTATTTTAATTTTTGATTTTAATTTTATTCCTAATTTTCGAAAATTACTAACCTTTTTCAAAAACTATTTTCAAAAATCACTAACTCTTTTTCAAAAATTATTTTCGAAAACCTCCCCCTCTCATCATCTTTTACTCCTCTTTTCTTCTTCTACTTACATAAGGGAACCTCTATACCTGGGCAAAAAGGATCCCTATTATTATTATTTTTTTTGTTCTCTCTTTTTCATATGAGCAGGAGAAAGGACAAGAATATTCTTGTTGAAGCAGATCTAGAACCTGAAAAGACTCTGAAAAGGAAACTAAGAGAGGCTAAATTACAACAATCCAGCAAGCACCTTTCAGAAATTTTCGAACAAGAAGAGGAGATGGCAACCAAAAATAATAATAATGCAAGGAGGATGCTTGGTGACTTTACTGCACCTAATTCTAATTTACATGGAAGAAGCATCTCCATTCCTGCCATTGGAGCAAACAATTTTGAGCTGAAACCTCAATTAGTTTCTCTGATGCAGTAGAACTGCAAGTTTCATGGACTTCCATCTGAAGATCCTTTTCAGTTCTTAACTGAATTCTTACAGATCTGTGATACTGTTAAGACTAATGGAGTAGATCCTGAAGTCTACAGGCTCATGCTTTTCCCTTTTGCTGTGAGAGACAGAGCTAGAATATGGTTGGACTCTCAACCTAAGGATAGCCTGAACTCTTGGGATAAGCTGGTCAAGGCTTTCTTAGCCAAGTTCTTTCCTCCTCAAAAGCTGAGTAAGCTTAGAGTGGATGTTCAGACCTTCAGACAGAAAGAAGGTGAATCCCTCTATGAGGCTTGGGAGAGATACAAAGAACTAACCAAAAAGTGTCCTTCTGACATGCTTTCAGAATGGACCATCCTGGATATATTCTATGATTATCTATATGAATTGGCTAAAATGTGATTGAATACTTCTGCAGGTGGATCCATTCACCTAAAGAAAACGCCTGCAGAAGCTCACGAACTCATTGACATGGTTGCTAATAACTCGTTCATGTACACTTCTAAGAGGAATCCTGTGAGTAATGGGACGCCTCAGAAGAAGGGAGTTCTTGAAATTGATACTCTGAATGCCATATTGGCTCAGAATAAAATATTGACTCAGCAAGTCAATATGATTTCTTAGAGTCTGAATGGAATGCAAGCTGCATCCAACAGTACTCAAGAGGCATCTTCTGAAGAAGAAGCTTATGATCCTGAAAACCCTGCAATAGCAGAGGTGAATTACATGGGTGAACCTTATGGAAACACCTATAACCCCTCATGGAGAAATCACCCAAATCTCTCATGGAAGGATCAACAAAGGCCTCAACAAGGCTTTAATAATGGTGGAAAAAACAGGTTTAGCAATAGCAAGCCTTTTCCATCATCCACTCAGCAACAGACAGAAAACTCTGAACAAAATACCTCTAATTTAGCAAGCTTAGTCTCTGATCTATCTAAAGGCCACTGTAAATTTCATGAATGAAACAAGGTCCTCCATTAGAAATTTGGAGGCACAAGTGGGCCAGCTGAGTAAAAGGATCACTGAAATCCCTCCTAGTACTCTCTCAAGCAATACAGAAGAAAATCCAAAAGGAGAGTGCAAGGCCATTGACATAGTCAACACGGCCGAACCTGGAGAGGAAGGGGAGGACGTAAATCCCAGTGAGGAAGACCTCCTGAGACGTCCAGTGATCAATAAGGAGTTTCCTTTTGAGGAACCAAAGGAATCTGGGACTCATCTAGAGACCATAGAGATTTCATTGAACCTCCTTATGCCCTTCATGAGCTCTGACAAGTATTCATCTTCTGAAGAGAATGAGGATGTTACTGAAGAGCAAGTTACCAAGTACCTTGGTGCAATCATGAAGCTGAATGCCAAATTATTTGGTATTGAGACTTGGAAAGATGAACCTCCCTTGTTCACCAATGAACTAAGTGATCTGGATCAACTGACATTGCCTCAGAAGAAACAGGATCCTGGAAAGTTCCTAATACCTTGTACCATAGGCACCATGATCTTTGAAAAGGCTCTGTGTGACCTTGGTTCAGGGATAAACCTCATGCCCCTCTCTGTAATGGAGAAACTGGGAATCTTTGAGGTACAAGCTGCTAGAATCTCATTAGAGATGGCAGATAATTCAAGAAAACAGGCTTATGGACAAGTAGAGGACGTGTTAGTAAAGGTTGAAGGCCTTTACATCCCTGCTGATTTCATAGTACTAGATACTGGGAAGGACAAGGATGAATCCATCATCCTTGGAAGACCCTTCCTAGCCACAGCAAGAGCTGTGATTGATGTTAACAGAGGTAAACTAGTCCTTCAATTGAATGAGGACTCCCTTGTGTTTACAACTCAAGGTTACCCTTCTGTAAACATGGAAAAGAGGCACAGTAAGCTTCTCACAAAACAGAGTCAACTAGAGCCCCCACAGTCAAACTCTAAGTTTGGTGTTGGGAGGCCACAACCAAACTCTAAGTTTGGTGTTGAACTCCCATATCCAAACTCTAAGTTTGGTGTTGGGAAGTCTCAACAATGCTCTGAACATCTGTGAGGCTCCATGAGAGCCCACTATCAAGCTATTGACATTAAAGAAGCGCTTGTTGGGAGGCAACCCAATTTTTATTTATCTAATTTTATTTTTCTTGTTCTTTCATGTTTTATTAGGTTCATGATCATGTGGAGTCACAAAATAAATATAAAAATTGAAAACGGAATCAAAAACAGCAGAAGAAAAATCACACCCTGGAGGAAGACCTTACTGGCGTTTAAACGCCAGTAAGAAGCATCTGGCTGGCGTTCAACGCCAGAACAGAGCATGGTTGTGGCGCTGAATGCCCAAAATGGGCAGCATCTGGGCGTTTGAACCCCAGAATTACACCCTGGAGAAGAGCTAGCGCTGAACGCCCAGAACAAGCATGGTTCTGGCGTTCAATGCCAGAAATGGGCAACAAATGGGCGTTCAACGCCCTGAACAAGCACCAATCTGGTGCTGAACGCCCAGAGTTGTGTGCAAGGGCATTTTGCATGCCTAATTTGGTGCAAGGTTGTAAATCCTTGAACACCTCAGGATCTGTGGACCCCACAGGATCACCTTAGGATCTTTGGACCCCACAGGATCCCCACCTACCTCCACTCACTTCTTCTCACCCCTCTTTCACATAATCCCATTAACACTCTTCCCCAAAACTCTTCACCAATCACCTCAATCTCTCTTCCCTATAACCACTTCACCACTCACATCCATCCACTCTTCCCCATAAACCTACCCCATAAACCCACCCTTATGGCCGAACCTTACCCCCCCTCCCTTCCCTATATAAAGCCCTCCATTCTTCTTCATTTTCACACAACACAACCCTCTCTTCCCCTTCTTGGTCGAATACACCCCTCCCCCCTCTCCTCCATATTTTCTTCTTCTTCTTCTTCATCTATTCTTTCTTCTCTTGCTCGAGGGCGAGCAATATTCTAAGTTTGGTGTGGTAAAAGCATAAGCCTTTTGTTTTTCCATTACCATTGATGGCACCTAAGACCGGAGAATCCTCTAGAAAAGGGAAAGGGAAGACAAAAGCTTCCACCTCCGAGTCATGGGAGATGGAAAGATTCATCTCCAAAGCTCATCAAGACCACATCTATGATGTTTTGGTCAAGAAGAAGGTGATCCCCGAGGTCCCTTTCAAGCTCAAGAAGAATGAGTATCCGGAGATCCGGCATGAAATCCAAAGAAGAGGTTGGGAAGTTCTAACAAACCCCATCCAACAAGTCGGCATCCTAATGGTTCAAGAGTTCTATGCCAATGCATGAATCACTAGGAACCATGATCAAAGTAAGAACCCAAACCCAAAGAATTATATTACAATGGTTCGGGGGAAATACTTAGATTTTAGTCCGGAAAATGTGAGGTTGGCGTTTGACTTGCCTATGATGCAAGGAGATGCACGCCCCTACACTAGAAGGGTCAACTTTAATCAAAGGTTGGACCAAGTCCTCATGGACATATGTGTGGAAGGAGCTCAATGGAAGATTAACTCCAAAGGCAAGCCGGTTCAACTAAGAAGACTGGACCTCAAGCCTGTAGCTAGAGGATGGTTGGAGTTCATCCAACGCTCCATCATCCCCACTAGCAACCGATTTGAAGTTACTGTGGATCGGGCCATCATGATTCATAGCATCATGATTGGGGAGGAAGTAGAAGTTCATGAAGTCATCTCCCTTGAACTCTACAAAATAGCCAAAAAGCCCTCTCCTTGGGCAAGGCTAGCTTTTCCTCATCTTATTTGCCATCTATGTTACTCAGCTGGAGCTTTCATAAAAGGAGACATTCCCATTGAGGAAGAGAAGCCCATCACTAAGAAAAGGATGGAGCAAGCAAGAGAGCCCATTCATGGATCTCAAGAGACGCATGAAGCTCATCACCATGAGATCCCGGAGATGCCTCAAATGTATTTTCCTCCACAAAACTATTGGGAGCAAATCAACACCTCCCTAGGAGAATTAAGTTCCAACATGGGACAATTAAGGATGGAACATCAAGAGCACTCCATCATCCTTCATGAAATAAGAGAAGATCAAAAAGCAATGAGGGAGGAGCAACAAAGACAAGGAAGAGACATAGAAGAGCTCAAGGACATCATTGGTTCCTCAAGAAGGAAACGCCACCATCACTAAGGTGGACTCATTCCTTGTTCTTACTTTCTCTGTTTTTCGTTTTCTCTATGTTAAGTGCTTATCCATGTTTGTATCTTCATTACATGATCATTAGTATTTAGTAACTTTGTCTTAAAGTTATGAATGTCCTATGAATCCATCACCTCTCTTAAAGGAAAAATATTTTAATTCAAAAGAACAAGAAGTACATGAGTTTCGAATTTATCCTTGAACTTAGTTTAATTATATTGATGTGGTGACAATGCTTCTTGTTTTCTGAATGAATGCTTGAACAGTGCATATGTCTTTTGAAGTTGTTGTTTAAGAATGTTAAATATGTTGGCTCTTGAAAGAATGATGACAAGGAGACATGTTATTTGATAATCTGAAAAATCATAAAAATGATTCTTGAAGCAAGAAAAAGCTGCAAAGAACAAAGCTTGCAGAAAAAAAATAGAAAGAAAAAGAAAAAGCAAGCAGAAAAAAGCCAAAGCTCTTAAAACCAAGAGGCAAGAGCAAAAAGCCAATAACCCTTAAAATCAAAAGGCAAGGGTAAATAAAAAAGATCCCAAGGCTTTGAGCATCAGTGGATAGGAGGGCCTAAAGGAATAAAATCCTGGTCTAAGCGGCTAAACCAAGCTGTCCCTAACCATGTGCTTGTGGCGTGAAGGTGTCAAGTGAAAACTTGAGACTGAGCAGTTAAAGTCAAGGTCCAAAGCAAAAGAAGAGTGTGCTTAAGAACCCTGGACACCTCTAATTGGGGACTTTAGCAAAGCTGAGTCACAATCTGAAAAGGTTCACCCAATTATGTGTCTGTGGCATTTATGTATCCGGTGGTAATACTGGAAAACAAAGTGCTTAGGGCCACGGCCAAGACTCATAAAATAGCTGTGTTCAAGAATCATCATACTGAACTAGGAGAATCAATAACACTATCTGAACTCTGAGTTCCTATAGATGCCAATCATTCTGAACTTCAATGGATAAAGTGAGATGCCAAAACTATTCAAGAGGCAAAAATCTACAAGTCCCACTCATTTAATTGGAGCTATGTTTCATTGATAGTTTGGAATTTATAGTATATTCTCTTCTTTTTATCCTATTTGATTTTGAGTTGCTTGGGGACAAGCAACAATTTAAGTTTGGTGTTGTGATGAGCGGATAATTTATACGCTTTTTGGCATTATTTTTAGTATGTTTTTAGTAGAATCTAGTTACTTTTAGGGATGTTTTCATTAGTTTTTATGTTAAATTCACATTTCTGGACTTCACTATGAGTTTATGTGTTTTTCTGTGATTTCAGGTATTTTCTGGCTGAAATTGAGGGACTTGAGCAAAAATCAGATTCAGAGGTTGAAGAAGGACTGCTGATGATGTTGGATTCTAACCTCCCTGCACTCAAAGTAAATTTTTTAGAGCTACAGAACTCAAAATGACGCGCTTCCAATTGTGTTGGAAAGTAGACATCCTGTGCTTTTCAGAAATATATAATAGTCCATACTTTGGCCAAGATTAGACGACGTAAAAGGGCGTTGAACGCCAGTTCTGTCTGGAGTTAAACGCCAGAAACACGTCACAAGCCAGAGTTGAATGCCAGAAATACGTTACAAACTGGCGTTCAACTCCAAGATTGACCTCTACACGTGTGACATTCAAGCTCAGCCCAAGCACACACCAAGTGGGCCCCGGAAGTGGATTTATGCATCAATTACTTACTTCTGTAAACCCTAGTAACTAGTTTAGTATAAATAGGACTTTTTACTATTGTATTAGAGATCTTTGATCAGTTTTATGCTATCTTAGATCATGGGGGCTGGCCATTCGGCCATGCTTGAACCTTTCACTCATGTATTTTCAACGGTAGAGTTTCTGCACTCCATAGATTAAGGTGTGGAGCTCTGCTATTCCTCAAAGATTAATGCAAAGTACTACTATTTTTCTATTCAATTCAACTTATTCCGCTTCTAAGATATTCATTCGCACTTCAACTTGAATGTGATGAACGTGACAATCATCATCATTCCCTATGAACGCGTGCCTGACAACCACTTCCGTTCTACCTTAGATTGAATGAGTATCTCTTGGATCTCTTAATCAGAATCTTCGTGGTATAAGCTAGATTGATGGCGGCATTCATGAGAGTCCGGAAAGTCTATACCTTGTCTGTGGTATTCCGAGTAGGACTCTGGGATTGAATGACTGTGACGAACTTCAAACTCGCGAGTGCTGGGCCTAGTGACAGACGCAAAAGGAGGGTGAATCCTATTCCAGTATGATCGAGAACCTCAGATGATTAGCCGTGCTGTGACAGAGCATTTGGACCATTTTCACAAGAGGATAGGATGCAGCCATTGACAAGGGTGATGCCTCCAGACAATGAGCCATGTAGTGACAGCGCATCGGACCATTTTCCAGAGAGGATAAAAAGTAGCCATTGACAACGGTGATGTCCTTACATAAAGCCAGCCATGGAAAGGAGTAAGACTGATTGGATGAAATCAGCAGGAAAGCAGAGGTTCAGAGGAACGAAAGCATCTCTATACACTTATCTGAAATTCTCACCAATGATATACATAAGTGTTTCTATCCTTATTTTCTATCTATTTATTATTTATGTTCGAAAACTCCATAACTATTTTATATCCGCCTGACTGAGATTTACAAGGTGACCACAGCTTGCTTCATACCAACAATCTCCGTGGGATCGACCCTTACTCATGTAAGGTTTATTACTTGGACGACCCAGTGCACTTGCTGGTTAGTTGTATCGAAGTTGTGAATGAAAAACGATTTATTAAGACGTGCATACAGAGTTTCTGGCGCCGTTGCCTGAGATCACAATTTCGTGCACCATGCTAGCTTGAGCTTGTTGCAGATGCCTTCTCAGAGTCCTTTCAGGCTCAGGATCTAGATTAAAGAGAGGTTCTTTATCCCTACTACTGTTCATAAACAAGAAGAAAGAAACCAAGAAAGAAGAAGAAAGGATTCTCTATGTCAGAGTATGGAGGTCTTTTGTTATAAATAAGTAAAGAAGAGAAGAAAAGAATATGTCTTTTATTTAAGAAGAAGTTTTCTAAGACAGAGATGGAATAAGAGAAGATTTTCGAAATTAAAGAGAGAGAAAGAGTGGAAGATTTTCGAAAAAAGAAGACAGAAAAGGAGGCAGGAGATTTTCAAAAATTAGAAGAGATAGAAGAATAAAAATGATACTAAATCTTTAAAATTAAAATAAGATAATGCAAGTAACTAGCTAAAAAGATTTTAAAATAAAATAAAAGATTTGATTTTTAAAAAGTTTTGAAAATTGAAAAAGAAAAAGTTAATAAAAGATTTGAAAGCTTAAATTCGAAAAGAAGAAGTCAAACAAGTTAAGATAAGATTTAAAATTTTAACGAGAAAAGATTTGGTTTTAAAAAGTTTTGAAATTACAAAGAGAAAGTCAAGGACAGATTTTGAAAATTGAATTTTTTGAAAAAGTCAAAAAAGAGAGAAAAGATAAGATAAGATTCTAGAGTTTTAAAGATTTTAAAAATTAAAATTCAAAAGAAAGAGAAACTAACAGGATACTAAAATTTTGAAAATTGAATTTAAAAGAAAGATAAGATAGCAAAAATTTTAAAAATCAAATAAAGGAAATATAAGATAAAGATTTAAAGAAAAGATAAGCAAGAAGAATAAGACTACCAACCAAGACACCAAACTTAAAATTTTAAATTTAAATAAAAAAAATTTTCGAAAAAGTGAAATGGAAAAATACTAAAAGACATCAAATTTAAAAATTTTGAAATTAAAGACACTAAGTTTTCGAAAATTAAAAAGGACAAACACTAAAGGACACCAAACTTAAAGAATTTAAAGATCAAGGACACAAATTTTCGAAACACTTGAAGTAAAAATAACAAAAGACACCAAACTTGAAGATTTTAAAGTCAAACAAGAAAACTAGCAAGAACAATTCAAATACCAAGAAAGAAAAGTAAGAACAATTTTCAGACAGACTCAAGAAAAGAACAAAAACCAAGGTGACACCAAACTTAAAGGTTTACACAAGACTCAAATAAAAGAAACGGATGATTAAAGACATAATTTTTTTTGGAAAGATTTTCGAAAAAGAAATTTAAGAAACACAATTAAAGAAAAACAATTAAAGGTACCTGATCTAAGGAGCAAGACAACTGTTAGTTTGTCAATCTCGAAAAATCCTCGGCAACGGCGCCAAAAACTGAGCCGGCAAGTACACTGGGTCTTCCAAGTAATACCTCAGGTGAGTGAGGGTCGAATCCTACGAGGATTGTCGGATTAAGCAAGCTGTGGTTATCTTGTAGATCTTATTCAGGCGAATAGAAGGATAGTTGTTGTTTGTTGTCGGAGCATAAACAAGCAATAACAATCGAATGTAGAGACAATAATTAGCAGAAGTTAAGGCTTCGGAGATGCTTCTTCTTCTGAGTTAACACGTCATACCCTCTACTTCAATGATGAATGATTCCTTCAATGGCAAGGCTGTAAATGATTAAGCCATGGGTCGTGGTCATTAATCTCCTCAGTTCCAGACCAAACATTCAAGGAGACTAGATCAATCTGGGAGAAGGTGAAGCGCGCGCAATTCAATCTCTTTGATTATCCTAGTCAAAACGCCACAGACAAGGTCGGATCTTCTGGATTAGAGACGGATGCTCTTATGGTTCTAGCCCTTAGAGCCACAGGAACCTCAGTTACCCCTGACTAACGAGGTTTTATGTCACATACCTCAATTAGCCCAAATAATTCTATTAGAACCCGTGATGCATCCTCAAGCTGTAGTTCAATACTATCTGGGTCAGGACTCGTAAGGAACTCATGTAGAATTGAGATTCATAAGTAATTGCATTAATCCATAGGAATCAGCAGAGCTCCTAACCTTAACCTTACGAGGTTTAGTTGCTCATACTGTACAGAGAATACTATGAAATGTTCGAAAGTTGTAAAAGAGAGATCGATGCCCTAAACAATGGTGATATTTCTTCTATATAAACAAATCTAATAATTAAGAATTACAAAAATGAATTAAAGTAAGTAAAATGATGCAAAAATCTACTTCTGGGCCCACTTGGTAAGTGTTTGGGCTGAGCTTGGCTTCTAACTTGAGGGAGTGGGCATCCAACGCCCAATAGGGCTTAGATATCCTACTTCCTTACTCACTTTGTGGTGTTGAACGCCAGTCTTGGGCGTTCAACGTTGGCTTCTGTCCTCTTGAGGCATTGAACGCCAGAAAGGGGGTAGTTTGGGTGTTCAATGCCCATTTTGGGCGTTCATTTCCAAAGCAAAGCATATACTATTATATATTGCTGGAAAGATCTGGAAGTTAGCTTTGCAACGCTATTGAGAACCCCTCATTTGGATCTTGGCAGATCTAGAAATACTGGTTTGAATGCACAGAGGTCAGATCTTGATAGCATCTGCTACGTTTTCCTTGCCTCTGAATCAGGCTTTGGCAAAACTTGCCAAATTCACCCAAAATTCACCTAAAATCATAAGGAAAAACATAAAAGCTGAAAGTAGCATCTAAAAAGTGAATTTTTCATTAAAATCTACTAAAAGATTATAAAACTCAGCAAAACATACTGAAAATACTAAGAAAATAGCATCAAAAAGCATATAAAATATCCGCTCATCACCTATTTAATTGGTTCCAAGTTTATTGTTTATACTGACCATGATGCTTTGAAGTACCTTCTAACCAAGAAGGATTCTAAACCAAGATTGATCATATGGGTATTGCTCCTTCAGAAGTTTAACATTGAGATCAAGGATAGAAAGGGTTCAGAAAATCAAGTGGCCGACCACCTTTCCTGGATTGATCCTGGAGAAGAGATGCAACCACCTACTGCTGTAACTGAGACATTCCCGAATAAGCATCTCTTTCTAATTCAGAGGCTCCGTGGTTTACAGATATTACAAACTACAAAGCCTTGAGGTTCATCCCCAAGGAGTACGCCAAACAACAAATTAAAAAGCTTTTAAGTGATGCAAAGTACTACTTGTGGGAAAAACCTTATCTTTTTAAGAGATGCTCAGATGGAATTATCCGGCGTTGTGTCTCAGATGAGGAAACACAGTAAATCCTCTGGCATTGTTGTGGTTCTGAGTATGGAGGCCATTTTAGTGGTGAAAGGACAGCTACTAAGGTCCTTCAGAGCGGCTTTTATTGGCCGACTCTCTTCAGAGACTCCAAAGCATTTGTGAAAAATTGTGACAAATACAAGAGAGCAAGCAATCTCCCTGCCAACCATGAGATGCCACAGCAGGGAATTTCAGAGATTGAGTTGTTTGATGTGTGGGGTATTGATTTCATGGGGCCTTTCCCACCCTCACACTCAAATGCTTACATCTTAGTGGCGGTTGACTATGTGTCCAAGTGGGTGGAAGCTGTGGCTTTGCCCACCAATGATACCAATGTAGTGATGAGTTTCTTACAGAAATATATTTTCAGTCGGTTTGGTATCTCGAGGACATTTATTAGTGATGGAGGAAGCCACTTCTGCAACAGACAGTTGGACTCACTTCTGTAGAGATATGGAGTCCGTCACAAGGTGGCTACCCCATATCACCCATAGACAAGTGGAAAACTTAAAGTCTTCAACAGGAAACTCAAGAGGATCCTGGAGAAGATTGTGAGCACTTCAAGAAAAGACTGGGCAAGAAAGCTTGATGATGCTCTCTAGGCATACCGGACTGCATTCAAGACTCCTATTGGGATGTCTCCATACCAGTTAATTTATGGTAAATCCTGTCACTTGCCAGTGGAGTTGGAGCACAGAGCATACTGGGCAATAAAGTTTTTAAACTTTGACACCAAGGCCATGGGAGAGAAGAGATTACTCTAACTGAATGAGTATAATGAGTTCAGAAACTCTGCTTATGAGAACTCCAAGCTCTATAAAGAGAAGAGCAAGATGTGGCATGACAAGAAGATAGCCCCAAGTGCTTTTGAGCCTGCCCAGCAAGTTCTAATGTTCAATTCAAGGCTCAAGCTCTTTCCCGAGAAGCTAAAGTCCCGGTAGTCAGGACCTTTTGTGGTAACCAAAGTTTCACTGTATGGCCATGTGAAACTTCAAGAAGATAACTCTGATAGAAGATTCACAATCAATGATCAGAGGCTAAAACATTATCTTGGAGGCAAGATTGATCGCCAAAGGTCCACTCATCTGCTGACTTAGCAAAACTAACGGTCAAGCTAGTGATGGTAAAGAAACGCTTGTCAGGAAGCAACCCGATGTTCCGTATCCTTAATTTTGATTTATGCTTTGAATTTGTTTAGTTTTGTTTGAGTTTTCACAATTTTTCCTTTGTTTTTTGTGTATTTTGATCATGCAGAGTGTTTAGAATAGGAACAGGTGCAATTAGAAGGAATTTTAGTGACCCTAGAGAAATCTGCTATGGATTGGGTGGCGCTAAACTTGGCCAGTCCAAGTTTGGCACAAGATATGAAGAAAATTGAAGTATTACCCCCTGGAGAGGTGGCGCCAACCTCGGCAAATCCAAGTTTGGCGCCAGGGACAACATAAAAGTGGCAGAAAATCTTGGTGGATTGGCGCCAAACTTGGGATATCAAAGTTTGGTGCCACATGATGCGTGAAAATTGAAGAAATCTCTCTAGAGGGGTGGCATCGTACTTGGGATTTCCAAGTTTGGCACCACAGTCGACGTAATTTATGAAGAATTTGTGGAAAGGGTGGCACCAAACTTGGCTTCTTGGAGCGTGGCGCCACCATTAAGAAAAAGAATCTAAAACTCTGTATCAGGGGGCACCAAACTTGGCCCCTCTGGAGTTTGGCGCCGGAGTTTCATGAATGAAAAAAATGAAAAGGGTAAGGGTGGCGCCAAACTTGAGCTGAGCTAAGTTTGGCACCAGGAGAAGGCAATCTATACAGGCTCACAGCACCAAACTTCACTTTTCCTGAGTTCGGCGCCAGCTTCATTGTTTTGTTATATTCGAAGGAAATCATGCAAAATTTGGGAACGAATCTCATAGATTCGGAAACCAACACCCCTTGAAAATTTTACTTTCCCCAAATCTTTCCCCAATCCCATCCCCCTTTCCCTTTTACCATTCCCAACACTCCCTCAACTCATATTATCCCTCCCTTCCCAATAAACCTCCCTTGACCGAAGCATAAACCCCTTTCCCACCTACTTCCATTCAGCCACCTGTGACCAACCTTCCCTTCCCTATATAAAGCCCCATTCCCCCTTGTTTACCTTCTTTCTTATTAGTTCCCAGAACTTCTTATATATATATATATATATATATATATATATATTTCTATCTTATTATTTCCTTTTCTTTTCTTTGCCTTTTCCTTCCTAGTACACCCTTTCACATTGCCTCTACACCTCCTCCCTTTTTCATCCTCCTTGATGTATTCTATTTTACTCGAGGACGAGCAAAGTTCAAGTTTGGTGTTACGCTTCGCTTGTTTTTTGTTTATTCGAATGGAACCAAAGATCACTGAGTCCTCAAGAAAGAGGAAAGGAAAGGAACCAGCCACTGGTTCTCATGATTCACGGAGATTCTGCTCCGAATTTTATGAGGAGCATTTTTTTATGTCACTTACAAGAGAACTGTGATTTCGGAAGTGAAATTTGCAATTCAACCAAATGAGTATCCGAAAAATCAGTTCTAAATTCAGAGGCAAGGATGGCAATTCCTGTGTAATCCACATATTGAGGTCAGACAATTAATGGTTCAGGAATTTTATAGGAACCTTTGGGTTACATACAAGGATGTCACCAGAGTTAATAAAAAGAACCACCAAAGCATTTTGAGGGGAAGAATCCTTGATTTCATCCCAGAGAATATCCGACAGACCCTCTGATTACCACTCACTGATCATACAGTAGAGGAATGCTACAGTAAGAGGCTAAATAGAGATCAGCAATTGGATCAAGTGCTAGCTGATATATGCATTCTAAGGGCCCAGTGGAGATTAGGTTCGGAAAGGAGGCTGTACCAACTTAAGAGCAGTGACCTACTTCCTTTGCCTAGAGGATGGCTAGACTTCATCTGGAGATCTATCATGCCCACTAGCAACTGGACCGAGAGTATTGTGGACCGGCCATTATGATTCACTGCATTTTGAAGGGAAAGATAATGGAGGTAGAGGACATCATTGCACAGCAGATCTACACCATTGCCGCCAACTCCGCTAAGAATGCTAGGCTGGGCTTTCCACATCTCATTTACTGCCTCTGTGAGACCACTAGGGTAAAGGTGGATAATAATTTTCCTATTCCAGTTGAGAGGCCTATTACGAAGAATAATATGGAATATGTCAGGGAATACCAGAGGATCCTCAAAGGAGAGCAAGCTGAAGAAGAGGCTCAGTAAGACCAGCCTCCCTTGCCTCAGAGACACTATTTTCTGCCTTAGCAGTACATGCAATAGCTCACATCCTCCATTGAGCAAATGAGGATGACTTAGGATATCCATTGGGAGCAGCTTACTTCCACCTTCGACTAGATGAGGGCAGTACAGGACAGTCAGAACACTCTCCTTCATCAATTGGCAGCGAAGTAAGATACTCAACGCCATGTACTTTTTCAGCTGAGATGACTATGGGCGCCTGAGAGGACTATATGGACTGCAGCCTGAGGAGAGAGACCCCACCGCGGCGACTGAGGTAGTTTAGTCCCTTTTTCACTTCCTATTTCTTTCCGTTCTTATTATGTTATATTCCTATTTTCTGCTATTTTATTTGAATGTTTGCATGATCTTTAGTAATTTCAATTCCTAGGTTCTAGTTTAATTCTGTTACTTTTAATTCTATTGTTTGTTTTAGTTTGAAAAAGATGTCTCATGTGTTGCTCACTGAGCTTGAAAAATCAAAAGAAAAAGAAGAAGAACAAGTGATGTATTGCCTGAGAAATTGTGTGTATATTTAAGAGTGTTCTTTTTTCCTTAAATGTGGTGGTGTTACCTATAACTTTGAATACATGATATGAACAGTGCATATTTGAACTTGAATAAAAGAATGTTGATTCATGAGGAACAGGAATTTAGAAAAGTGTTATGAATTCTCTGAATTAAACAAGAAATTAATCTTTGAAGCAAAAAAAAAAAAACAGCAAAAAGAAAAAAAAAGCAAGGTCCAAGGCTCTGAGCATCAATGGTTAGGAAGGTCAAGTATGATTAAAAGCTCAAAGACTTGTTTTCCTAACCATATGCTTGTGGTGTAAATGTGTCAAGTAATCATTGAGACAGAGCACTAAAATTCAAGACCAAATGTAATTACAGAGTATGCCAAAGGCTTTGAGAACCACTATCTGGGAGCAATTAAAAGAAAAATCAGAACTCAAAAGAGTTCCCCAGTTAAGTGCTTGTGGTGTTTTTATGTCAAATAACGCTTGACAAAAAACATTTAATGTCACGCCTAGTCTCAAGGTGCAAAGCACCAAAGATAAGAGAATAAAAGACAATTGTTGTGTTCAAGGATTAATCTAAAGTACAAAGGGCTAGAGAATTCATAATATTATCCGGATTCTAATTCCGAATGACATTGGCATTCCTAAGATTTAAAGGAAAGTGAGATGCCAAATCTATTCAGAGTTTCATATTTATAAACCCCACTTTGAGACAGACAGGAGTTAAATTAAGCATTCAACTCTCATGCAAATTCACATCTTAAGTTTATACTAGTTTTGGTTGCTTGAGGACAAGCAAGAATTCAAGTTTAGTGTTGTGATGCGTGAGCATATTTCTTTTCTTTTCCTAGTGAATTTGCAATTTAAATTGTTAAGTTTAATCAAGATTTAAGTACTTTAAGCCACTATGGATAATACTTTGAGTTCGGTGCAATTTGGTTTATTTCAGGTAGCATTCGGGCGGATTTGACAGAGTTTAGAAGGAAGAAACGGAGCCACGGAAAACCCAGGAGGTGGCGCCAAACTTGGTATTCTCCAAGTTTGGCGGCGCCAGGATCACTACAAGCTTCCATTGTATTCGGCCTTAATGGCGCCAAACTTGGGATTTTCCAAGTTTGGCACCACACTCACTCTAACCTCCAAGAACTCACTGCCTTAATGGCGCCAAACTTGGGATTCTCCAAGTTTGGTGCCAGGATGAATAACATTGAAGATTTCATGCATTGAAGTAGTGCCAAACTTGGGATTATCCAAGTTTGGCACCAACCTTAGAGAACAAGGTGGTCCCCATTCGTCCCAAAAGGAGCCGGCATAAGATAATTTTATTAATTTTGATTAAATTTTATTTTAGTTTACAATAGAAAAAGATATTATTTAGTTTTAGAAAAAATATTTTACATTTATTAGGATTTGATATAAAAGGAAAATGATTTAACCCTTCGGGCTCTCTTCTCTCTTATGCACCTCATTCTACAGTTTACACTTTTTGAAATCTTAGTTTTCTCTCTGAGCCATGAGCAACTAAACCTCCACTGTTAAGGTTAGGAGCTCTATTTATTCTATATATTAACGCTATTACTCTTCCATTTTAATTAATGTATTGATTTCAATTTCAAGAATTTATTTTCGTTCTTCATCTTATGGATTTGGGTAGATCGGAAGAATAACCCTTATTCTAATTGAGTTCTTATGAACCCTGGAAAAGCAATTTACTTGAACAACAACTTGAAAACAATTTCTCCTAAATTACTAATTATCTGGATTTAACGGGATAAGTGACATATAATCCTCTTATATGTGGGTAATTAGGGTTTTTGTGGTACAAAAACTAGAATTGGACTTAAACCTCTAGTTGAACATAAGTGACCAAGAAATTGGCGGTTAACTAGGTTAGAGGAGACAAAATTATTAAGGAATTAGAGTTTAGTCAAATATAGTTTGCCATGAATTGAATCCTGCATGATTAAAATGGTTGGTAAGACATAGAAATCCGGAAGATAAATAACTCCGAAACTTTAACTGTTCTCTCATATAATCTGCACAACAACCCATTTATTGTTTGCCTTCGATTCTCTGAATTTACTGGTTAATGCAATCAAACTCTCAAAACACCAATTTCTGTTTGTCTAACTAAGTGAATCACTCAACTATTGTTACTTGGCCCATCAATCCTCGTGGGATCAACCCTCACTCACCTGAGGTATTACTTGGTACGACTCGGTGCACTTGCCGGTTAGTTTGTAGACTTTAAATTCTGCACCACCTTGTATAAACTTTCACAAATACTTCCATGCAGTGCATGATAAAATGTTAGTGAAGTATCATGTCATCATTGAAGAGCCAAGGATAACAAGATGGATAAATATGATCTCATGTTTCAACCATGGTTTCCTATTTTCTTTAATTTGTCAAAGAAAAATTATCTTTGATATAAAAAATGCCCCCAAGTAAATGTTTATAAATAGAAGGACAAAAGCATGAATACTTATCATCATTGAATATTATTTTCAATACATTCATATTAGACCTTTTTCTTTGTCTCTTTTCTTTTTTTATTTTCTCAATTTGTCGAACTCTGTTAGCCAAATGCGCAAGGTCAGGAATGCACATTGATTAACTCTTGACTCATATTAAAGCCAAGACATTTGTTGGCTACTTTGACAATCTCGCTTTCAGTAATCGACACATAACATCGATTGTGAGCATTTTTTAATCGAATCATATAGTCATCTATCGATTCTTTATCTTCTCTTTTTAAAGTAAACAAGTATGTTAAAGTTACTGTCAATTCTCCTCTATAAAATTGACTATGAAAAGCATTTTCCAACTGAGCCTATGTTAAAATTGATTTTGCCCTTAAAATTGAAACCGTATAAAAGCATTTTTTGTCAAAGAAGGAAAAAATCTCATTTTTAAATCTTTATTGTTTGCCAATTTTTCAAGTTCGAGCAATATGCTCTACAGTTTGATTTTCCTGCTTTTCTTGCAAATTTTGTCACAATTTTTGGCTTCTTTACTCCTCTTGGCACTTTAGCCATTTGAATTGCATTTGGAAATACAAACACAAAATATGGTTGATTCATAAAGCCTATTTATCCCTACTCGATTGAAGACATCTTCCACAATCCCGGTCATCTGATAATGATTCCACGTTGATTAGCTTGAATTATATTCACTACCATATCAGCATTTTGATCCCGTCAAATAATATGAGGAATAACCTCCTTACTAGGATTATCTTTTAACGACCCAATTTTCAACACGTCATGATCATACTGAAAATCAAGTGCTATTAACTTGTTTCCTAAATAACTATTACTTAATATTAAGCATGTAACCAAGTTAGCGCATAATATGTTTATATATATATATATATATATATATATATATATATAATAATAATAATAATAATAATAATAATAATAATAATAATAATAAAAGGTTTATATCACTGAATTCAGCCTATACCAACAACAATATGTAAGAAAATTTATGACAAGCAGATAAACATATTAATATACCTTATATACAGAATAGTCATACGAAAGGAAACCATTAAGTGTACCATCTTATACATCTTAGGTTTACTTATATATATGATATTCCGGGCTTTGGTCTATTTAGGAAACCCTTAAACTGGTACTCAAACTAGCCTAGAAAAGCTATAAAATCCCTAATCTCTCGGCGAATCTAACCAAAAGTGAGAGATTATACATAAAAGTCTAGCTAAGCTAGAGACGCCGTCCAAAACATACTGCCCCTCATATATGTCCATGGTCATGCTCGAAGAAGATCACTCTCGTCTCTGTTTGAAGGGGGAAAAGCAGGGGTAAGAACTGGGGAGTTCTTAGTAGGGTCGGGGTAGTTAGTTAAGTCTATTTTAATACTATACCCAGTCAACAGCAACAACCAATAAACACAACAAAGCATAATAACTAAAGAACATAGAAAATCTAGCACAGGACAAGCATAATCACAAAAAACAGTGTTCACAGGGATTATGCGCAAACAATTATGATGCATGTCTATTCCTAGTGCAGGTAATGAGCTCATCTGGCGGTTTCTACCCACTCCCAACACTATCCGGTACTAGTTTCAAGCATGGTTTTTCAGTTGGCACAACCCCTGTAAGCAACCTCGCCTTACAAGTGTAGCTGTCTCTAGCTATTAAATGCCGAACATAACCTCTGTAACCAACCTCGCCTTACAGGTGTAGCTCTTTTAAGCTGTTGTATGTTAAGATAAACCTCTGTAAGCACCCTTGCTTTACAGGTCTAACCCTCTATGGTCAATGTGTCCCTGGAAAGCAACTTTCTCAGTGGAATTACCACCATAACTCTGCTCGTTCTCAACAGCAAACAATCATCTCATCCTGCTCTAAAAGTATAACAACATCTCTACTTGTTTTCTTTTTGTTTCTATTTATTTTCTTTTTCTTCAGTTTTTTACTTTATTATTCTTAATATATCAAAAACATGTTTGCATTATTCTCTCACTTTCCCCTAAATATTTCATGAAAAGAGAATTATAAAATTCTTAATATAACTCTATGTTTTTAACGATTTTAGAAAGTCTTATTGGCTCACTTTTCCTTTCTTATTTAATAAAAACAATGATTTTAGTAAAAATAACTAAATGAAAATTTATACTAATTAAATTGATATAAGTAAAATAAAATTAAAGGAGTATTAATATTCAATGTTTCTAAGTTGATATACCAAAACTAATTTTATTGAAGCTTTATTCTTAAACCTTTATTCTTAAACTTTTAGAAATTATACTTTAAATCCTAATATTTTAAAAAAAATATTAATTAAATCTCATATATTTTAATATTTATAAAAGTAACCCATAATTTTTATAAAATATTTATTCATCTCTGAACTCTTACTTTTTACTCAATATACTCCGAAACTTATTTATTTACAAAATAAATCTCAACTTTTATCAAAATATAACTTCATTCTCAAAATAATAATGTTATGTTGGTGACAAACTGATAAACCACTATTTTATGGTTTATCTTGTGTTCAATGGAGTGGTTTTTATCAAGTCTTTGCACACTTATTCATACAAATTGCATGATTTTACAATTCCTTCCCGATTTTGTTCTATGATTGAAAACTTGATTCCTAAGCCTTTAAATTGTGTATTTTAATTCTCATTTATACTATTCGATGCCGTGATCTGTGTGTTCAGTGTTTTCAAGCTTTATAGGGCAGGAATGGCTCAGAAGATGGAGAGAAAGCTTGCAAAATTGGAAGGAACACAAGAAACTAAGGAGCTGACCAGCGAGGAACGACGCGTGCGCGTGATATGGAAAAATTCACAGTGACGCGTGTGTGTCCTTGACGCGTACGCGTGATAAGTGAGATTGCACAGCGACGCGTACGCGTGACCCGTGAAGAAGACCATCGACACGTACGCGTGACTGACACGTACGTGTGATGTGTGCCACGTGCAGAAATCTCAGAAGACGCTGGGGGCAATTTTGGGCTGAGTTTGGACCCAGTTTCGGCCCAGAAACGCAGATTAGAGCCAAGGGACAAGCAGAGACTCAACACACATTCTCGTTCGCATAGTTTTTAGTTTTAGTTATTGAATCTTATAGAGAAATTACTACTTCCTCTAGGTTTCCTTCACATTCATAGATTTCTAGTTTTATGCTTTTGATTTGGATGTTGAGAAGAGTCATTACCTTCGTTGAAGTTTCCATTATTCTAGTTTATTTTCTTATTTCTTTACCCTTTTAATTGCCCATTAACCCTGTTCAGATACGTATATTTACGATTTTGGGATTTATTAATGCAAAGAACTATTTTTACCTTTAATTAATTTTCAGTTATTATTTAATTTATCATGTCTTCTTTTTATTCTCTTTATATGCCTGTGAACGTTGTATTCATGTCAATGGAGTAGACTCCCAACTTGACTTGGGAGTTGAATAAAAAGAAACCCTTGAGTTGGAATACTCAAGTGTTAATTTGGAGTAGAAGTTGTTGGCTGACTCTCTAATCTCTGACTCTAATCCTTCCTTAGGAGAGGATTAGGACTTGGAATTTAGAGTTGGTTAGTTGGTTACTTGACTTTCCTTTATTCAGTAAAGGATAACTAAGTAGAACAACAACCTCTTACTATTACGCTTGGGAAAATCCAACAAGGGTAGAACTTCCAATTGATCTTCTCCCAGTCAAGGCTTTTAATTTAATTATATAAATTCTCTCGTTGATTTTCATTGCTTTAATTTACAATAATTTATTTTTCCAGTTATCCAACTCTTAAAATTTCTTGAAAAATTCCTGACTAATAAAATAGCACTCTTTTGTCAGCTTGTTGGGAGATGACCCGGGATTTCTACTCCTAGTATTTTTATTCTAAAATTGTGAAAACCCTTTCTAAATTGATAAGCAGAATTTTTGTCGGTTAAGAACTGTACTTGCAACGCTGTTCTTATTATAAATTCTTAATCGGCAATTTTCTGCCACTTCACAAACACAACTCTTAAAGCCCAAAAATTTTTTATTGAATTCTATTTGAAAATATATATATGATTTTAAATTTGTTTTTGAGCTTTACGATCACCGATTTTTCACCGTTTTTCAATTAATCAATCGGCCATCAAACCTCATCAATTTTTCTCAATAATTCTCATTCATAATAGTTCCAAAATCATCAAAATAACCACATCTGGTTTGTTCTTCATCACCAAACCACAATTCACAAGCAACAACAATAATTCAATAAAATTTCAACATAAATTTAATCAAATTCAACTAATAATCAATCAAACCAACAATCACTTATCACATTAATATTTAATCGGTGAAACTCTAAACCCTACCTTCATGCGAAATCACAATAACTGAAGTTCTAGAAAAAGCTCCTGAATGAGAAATTGAAGAAAAAAATGTCAAAAATCAGCTATTTCTTCCAACTCCTTAATTTGGCCGAGACACGCAAGGGGAATAATGGCTTTGATGAGAGGATATTTTATACCCTTTTTGGCATTATTTTTATATAGTTTTTAGTATGTTTTAGTTACTTTTTAGTATATTTATATTATTTTTTATGCAAAAATCACATTTCTGAACTTTACTATGAGTTTGTGGGTTTTTTGTAATTTTAGGTATTTTCTGGCTGAAATTGAGGGACCTGAGCAAAAATCTGATTCAGAGGCTGAGAAAGGACTACAGATGCTATTGGATTCTAACCTCCCTGCACTCAAATGCATTTTTCTGGAGCTATAGAAGTCCAATTGGCACGTTCTCAATTGGGCTGGAAAGCTAACATCTTGGGCTTTCCATCAATATGTAATAAACCATACTTTGCTTGAGATTTGATGGCCCAAACTGGCGTTATACGCCAGTTAGAGACCCTTTTCTGGCGTAAAACACCGGAACTGGCACCAAAACTGGAGTTGAACGCCCAACCGGCACCCAAGCCAGAGTTTAACTCCATGAATGGCCTATGCACGTGAAAGCTTCAAAGCTCAGCCCAAACACTCACCAAGTGGGCCCCGGAAGTGGATTTTTGCACTATCTGCACTTAGTTACTCATTTTCTGTAAACCTAAGTTACTAGTTTAGTATAAAAACTACTTTTAGAGATTCATTTCAGGACATATGACATTTTACATCTCATATTGTATCTTCTACAGCATGAGTCTCTAAACCCCATAGGTGGGGGTGAGGAGCTCTGCTGTGTCTTAATGGATTAATGCTATTACTATTGTTTTCTATTCGATCACGCTTGATTCTGTTCTAAGATACGCACTCGTACTTCAATATAAAGAATATGATGATCCGTGACACTCATCATCATTCTCAAATTCATGAACGCGTGCTTGACAACCACTCCCGTTTTATCCGAGCTCAATGTAGTCATTGGGCGACAGCTTGAGTGCGTATCTGTTGGGTTTCTAATCCACGAGTTTGACTTGCATCTCCTGACTACAGAGCATTTAAACCCATGAGATTAGAACCTTCGTGGTGAAGGCTAGAACAAACGAGCTTCAAACTCATAAATGTTGGGCACAGTGACAGTGTGCAAAAAAACAGAGAGGTCTTATTTCGACACGAGTGAGAATCGACAGATGATTAGCCGTGCAGTAGCTGTGCCTGGTACTTTTCATCCGAGATGAGAGATCCGACAGATGATTAGCCATACAGAAGCTGTGCCTGGACCATTTTCACTGAGAGGAAGAATGGTAGTCATTAATAACGGTGATCCACCAACATACAGCCGACCATAGAAGAAGCCATGCCTGTTTGGAGAAGATGACAGTAGGAAAGCAGAGATTCAGACGACAGAGCATCTCCGGAACCTCATCCTGTTCGTCATTACTGAATCACAAGTATCATTCATTTCATGTTATTTACTTTTCATAAACAAAATCATTCATATCATTTGAATCTCCTGACTAAGATTTACAGGGTAACCATAGCTTGCTTCAAGCCGGTAATCTCTGTGGGATCGACCCTTACTCACGTAAGGTATTACTTGGACGATCCAGTGTACTTGCTGGTTAGTTGTACTGGAGTTGTGAAAAGTGTGATCACAATTCCATGCACCAAGTTTTTGGCGCCGTTTCCGGGGATTGTTCGAGTTTGAACAACTGACAGTTCATCTTGTTGCTTAGATTAGGAAAAATTTATCTTTTTTGGTTTAGAGTCACTAAATTTGAGTCTTTTATTTTCTTTTCAAAAATCTTATTTTTCTTTTTTAATCTTTAATTTTTCTTTGAGTCTTTTATTATTGTTTTTGTTAAAATTTTAAAATTCTTGTTTTCTTTTTCTAGATTTTTCGAAAACTTTTAATAAATAGATAAAAACCAATAAACTAATAATTGAGTCTTCTGTTTGAGTTTAGTTTCATGTTTTAAGTTTGGTGTCAATTGCATGTTTTTATTTTCCTTCAATTTTTTGAATTGCATGTTTTTATTTTTCTTCATATTTTTAATTACATGTTCTTAGTTCTTTCTTGATCTTCAAATTGTTCTTGATAATTTTCCTTATTTGATCTTTAAATTTTCTTGTTTGCTGTCATTTGTTGTTTATCTTATACATTTTTGAATTATTAGTGTCCAAAGTATAAAAATTTTTAAGTTTGGTGTTTTTTGTGTCCTTATTTCCTTAAAAATTTTAAAAATTTGTTCCTGGTGTTCATCTTGATCTTCAAGGTATTCTTGGTGTTCATCTTGATATTCAAAGTTTTCTTGTTTGTTTTCTTTGTTTTGATCTAAAAATTCTAAGTTTGGTGTCATTTTATTGTTTTTCTCTTTCCTCATTAAATTCAAAAAATATCTTTTCCTTTATTTACTCATCATTTTCGAATTCCTTAGGTTGACTTAGTCAAAATTTTTAAAATTTGGTAGTTTCTTGTTAGTCAAGTCAAAATTTCAATTTTAAAAATTTATCTTTTTAAATCTTTTTCAAAATTTCCTAACCACTTTCTCTCTCCTCATTTTTTTTCGAAGATCCACACCAAAAATTTTCAAATCTTTTTAATTAATTAATTAATTTAGTTTTCTAATTTCTTTTATTTCTTTTTCTTTTCTTAATTTTCGAAACTTTCATCAATTTTTTATTTACTTTATTTTAATTTCTTTAATTTAAAAAAAAAAGGAATAAAATTTTTATTTACAATCCACACCATCTCCCTTTCTCCATCATGGACCTAAGTGGAAATAAACAGTCTAGAAGGACTTTGGGATCTTATGCTAACCCCACTACTACTTCATATAGGAGTAGTATCTGTATACCCCCCATCAGAGCTAGCAACTTTGAGCTGAACCTTCAGCTCATTATCACAGTGCAACAAAATTACCAGTATTCCGGTCTTCCACAGGAAGAACCTACTAAGTTTCTGGCACAGTTCTTACAAATTACTGACGCAGTACGTGATAAGAAAGTGGATCAGGATGTCTACAGATTATTACTGTTTCCATTTGCTGTAAAAGATCAAGCTAAGAGGTGGTTAAATAACCAACCCACAGTAAGCATAAGAACATGGAAACAGTTATCAGATAAATTTCTGAATCAATATTTCCCTCCAAAAAGGATGACACAGCTAAGGCTAGACATCCAAGGCTTTAAACAAGAGGATAATGAATCTCTTTATAATTCCTGGGAGAGGTACAGAGAGATGCTAAGGAAATGCCCCTCTGAAATATTTTTAGAATGGGTGCAGTTAGACATCTTTTACTATGGGCTTAAAGAAAAGGCCCAGATGTCTCTAGGCCACTCAGCTGGTGGATCTATACATATGAAAAAGACAATTGAAGAGGCTCAAGAGCTCATTGATACAGTTGCCAAAAATCAGCACCTGTACTCAAGTGGTGAGACCTCCATGAAAGAAGAGGCTGAGGCAGCATCCACTGAACTTAGTCCTCCAAAACAAATTGCTGAACTCAATCAGCAACTATTTTATATAACAAAACAGTTAACATAATTTAAAGAGATACTACAAGAAACCAAAGATGCTAACCAAAATATGGAAAAACAATTGAATCAGACAAGACAACAGTTATCTAAACAGATAACAGAAGGATGCCAAGCTGTTCATTTTAAGAGTGGGAAGACATTGAATGTCTCAACTCAAAGCAGCAGAAAGCCAAGAAAGGAACATCTGACACAGGATGACCAAACCACTACCCAAAATCCCTCTGAGGACAGTAAGAGCCCAGAGAGGAATGATTCTGGCGTTCAAACGCCAGAAAAGGGTGGCAATCTGGCGTTAAACACCCAAAAAGCACCCAATTCTGGCGTTCAAACACCAATGAGGGATCATACACTTGCAAGTGCTGATAACAACCCCCTTAAGCAAGCATCTCCAACCACTTCTGTATGAAATAAACCTGCAGCAACTAAGGTTGAAGAATATAAAGCCAAGATGCCTTATCCTCAGAAACTCTGCCAAGCAAAATAGGATAAACAATTTGCCCGCTTTGCAGACTATCTCAGGACTCTTGAAATAAAGATTTCATTTGCAGAGGCACTTGAGCAGATACCCTCTTATGCTAAGTTCATGAAAGAGATCTGAAGTCATAAGAAGGATTGGAGGGAGACTGAAAAAGTTTTTCTCACCGAAGAATGCAGTGCAGTCATTTTAAAAAGCTTACCAGAGAAGCTTAAAGATCCCAGAAGCTTTATGATACCATGCACATTAGAGGATGATTGTACCAAGATAGCTTTATGTGATCTTGGGGCAAGTATCAACCTGATACCTACATCCACTATCAGAAAGCTTGGTTTGACTGAAGAAGTCAAACCAAGTCGAATATGTCTCCAACTTGCTGATGGCTCCATTAAAATTCCATCAGGCATAATTGAGGACATGATTGTCAAGGTTGGGCCATTTGCCTTTCCCACTGACTTTGTAGTGTTGGAAATGGAGGAGCATAAGAGTGCAACTCTCATTCTAGGAAGACCTTTCCTAGCAACTGGGCAAACCCTCATTGACGTCCAAAAAGGGGAGGTAACCCTGAGAGTCAATGAGGATGAGTTTAAGTTGAATGCTGTCAAAGCTATGCAGCATCCAGACACATCAAAAGACTGCATGAGCGTTGATATTATTGACTCCCTAGTGGAAGAGGTCAATATGACTAAGAGTCTCGAATCAGAGCTAGAGGACATTTTTAAAGATGTTCAGCCTGATCTGGAGGAACCAGAGAAAATAGAAGAACCTCTGAAAACTCCTCAGGAAGAGGAGATGCCTCCTAAACCCGAGCTCAAACCACTACCACCATCCTTGAAATATGCATTTCTGGGAGAAGATGAAACTTTTCCGGTAATCATAAGCTCTGCTTTAGAGCCACAGGAAGAGAAAGCACTAATTCAGGTACTAAAGACACACAAGACAGCTCTTGGGTGGTCCATAAGTGATCTTAAGGGCATTAGCCTAGCCAGATGCATGCACAAGATCCTATTGGAGGATGATGCTAAGCCAGTGGTTCAACCATAGAGGCGGCTGAATCCAGCCATGAAGGAGGTGGTGCAGAAAGATGTCACTAAATTACTAGAGGCTGGGATTATTTATCCTATTTCTGATAGCCCCTGGGTGAGCCCTGTCCAGGTTGTCCCCAATAAGGGAGGCATGACAGTGGTTCAAGCACTCTATTGGACCATCAAGAAGAAGAAGTAGCTACCGTCACTAAGGTGGACCCGCTCATTAATTTCCTTGCTTTTATTGTTATCTGTCTGTTTTTATGTTTATTTTCTGTCTAAGTCTTGTTTTTATTACATGATCATTAGTGTTTAGAGTCTATGTCTTAAAGCTATGAATGATTCCATGAATATCTCACCTTTCTTAAATGAAAAGTACTTTTATTTTCAAAAGAAAAAGAAGTACATGAATTTTGAATTTTATCTTGAAAATAGTTTAATTATTTTGATGTGGTGGCAATACTTTTTGTTTTCTGAATGTATGCTTAAAAAGTGCATATTTGAAATTGGAATTAAGAAAAGTTGGCTCTTGAAAGAATAATGAAAAAAGGAGACATGTTATTGGTGATCTGAAAAATCATAAAATTGATTCTTGAAGCAAGAAAAAGTAGTGAAAAAGCAAAAGCTTGCGAAAAAAAATTTGCAAAAAATAAGAAGGAAAAAAAAGAAAGAAAAAGAAAAAGCAAGCAAAAAAAGCCATTAGCTCTTTAAACCAAAAGGCAAGAGCAAAAAGCCAATAACCCTTTAAACCAAAAGGCAAGGGTAAAAGGATCCAAGGCTTTGAGCATTAATGGATAGGAGGGCCCAAAGGAATAAAATCCTGACCTAAGTGGCTAAATCAAGCTGTCCCTAACCATGTGCTTGTGTTATGAAGGTCCAAGTGAAAAGCTTGAGATTGAGTGGTAAAAGTCGTGATCCAAAGCAAAAGAGTGTGCTTAAGAACTCTGGGCACCTCTAACTGGGGACTCTAGCAAAGCTGAGTCACAATCTGAAAAGGTTCACCCAGTTGTGTGTCCGTGGCATTTCTGTATCCAGTGGTAATACTGAAAAACAAAATACTAAGGGTCACGACCAAGACTCATAATGTAGCTATGTTTCAAGAATAAAAAAGAACTTAACTAGGAAAATCAATAACATTATCTGAATTTCTGAGTTCCTAAAGAGGCCAACAATTCTGAACTCCAATGGAGAGTGAGATGCCAAAACTATTCAGAAGCAAAAAGCTACTAGTCCCGCTCATCTAATTGAGACTAAGCTTCATTGATAATTTTGAAATTTATTGTATATTCTCTTCTTTTTATCCTATTTTGTTTTTGGTTGCTTGAGGACAAGAAACAATTTACGTTTGGTGTTGTGATGAGCGGATATTTTTATACCCTTTTTGGCATTATTTTTATATAGTTTTTAGTATGTTTTAGTTACTTTTTAGTATATTTTTATTAGTTTTTATGCAAAAATCACATTTCTGAACTTTACTATGAGTTTGTGAGTTTTTCTATAATTTCAGATATTTTCTAGCTGAAATTGAGGGACCTGAGCAACAATCTAATTCAGAGGCTGAGAAAGGACTGCAAATGCTATTAGATTATGACCTCCCTGCACTCCCACCCATTTTTCTGGAGCTACAGAAGTCCAATTGGCACGTTCTCAATTGGCCTGGAAAGCTAACATCTTGGGCTTTCCAACAATGTATAGTCCATACCTTGCCCGAGATTTGATGGCCCAAACTGGCACCAAAACTGGCACCAAAACGTATAGTCCATATCTTGGGCTAGTTAGAGACCCTTTTCTGGCGTAAAACGTCGAAACTGGCACCAAAACTGGAGTTGAATGCTCAAACTGGCACCCAAGCTGGCGTTTAACTCCAAGAATGGCCTATGCACGTGAAAGCTTCAAAGTTCATCCCAAACACTCACCAAGTGGGCCCCGGAAGTGGATTTCTGCACTATCTGCACTTAGTTACTCATTTTCTGTAAACCTAAGTTACTAGTTTAGTATAAAAACTACTTTTAGAGATTCATTTCAGGACATATGACATTTTACATCTCATATTATATCTTCTACAGCATGAGTCTCTAAACCCCATAGGTGGGGGTGAGGAGCTCTGCTATGTCTCAATGAATTAATGCTATTACTAATGTTTTCTATTCGATCACGCTTGATTCTATTCTAAGATACTCACTCGTACTTCAATATAAAGAATTTGATGATCCGTGACACTCAACATCATTCTCAATTTTATGAACGCGTGCTTGACAACTACTCCCGTTTTATCTGAGCTCAACGTAGTCATTGGGCGACAGCTTGAGTGCGTATCTATTGGGTTTCTAATCCACGAGTTTGACTTGCATCTCTTGACAACAGAGCATTCAAACCCATGAGATCAGAACCTTCGTGGTGAAGGCTAGAACAAACGAGCTTCAAACTCACAAAGGTTGGGCGCAGTGACAGTGTGCAAAAGGACGGAGAGGTCTTATTCCGACATGAGTGAGAACCGACAGATGATTAGCTGTGCGGAAGCTGCGCCTGGTACTTTTCCTCCGAGACAAGAGATCCGACAGATGATTAGCCGTACAGAAGCTGTGCCTGGACCATTTTCACTGAAAGGAAGGATGGTAGCCATTGACAACGGTGATCCATGATGAAGAGAATTAGTTGATGGTCTAGATTTTCTTCTTATAGAAATAATAACTTCGTTGTAAGCATAGATCCAAACCAACAAACAATTCTCATATAAAAAATTTGAGTTGTCACAAGTAACAAACCCCAAATAAGAATTAACCGAAGTATTTAGACCTCGGGTCATCTCACAAGGAATTGCAATGAAGTGCTCAATTATTGGCTATGAAGAAACAAAGGGGTTTAATTTTATATTTTTGCAAGAAAATAAATGACAAGAAAGTAAAATAACAAGAACTAATAAAATAAGAGAAAAGAACTCTTGGCTAGGACATGGGAAATTGAGATCACCATCCTTGTCTACAAACCATATATTGATAATTATAAGGAACCGAGCTCATTAGGTCTACTCACTAAAGCCTTAAGTATGCAATGTCTACTCCTAGGCTTGGAGTACGTCAATTGGCTTGATCAACATCAATCCATAAGTCCCAACCTAGCTACTAATTAACTTAGTAGTAGGGTAGAGTCAATGGTTATCAAATTGATCCCCGAGGGTTCTAGAATTATCAATTCAATGAAGCCCAAGGACTCAAGATCACTCAATCCCCTTAGCCTAGGCCAAGAGTAAAAAGAACTACTCAAAAACTAGAGGAAACATTTTATCAAACACTTAGTGTGCAAGAAAAGTAAACATCATAAAATGGAAGAATTAAAGGAACCCACAACTAACATAAGCAAGAAATCAACAATAACAATTAAGATCAACATAAAAGAAACATGGAAACATAAAATTGCATTAAAAGAAATCAAGATCCAACAATGGTTCATCAACATAAAAGAGAGCAAAACAAGAGATAACAAGAGAAACTAAGAAGATTAAGACAATAGAACACTAAATTATAAAGAGAATTGAAATCAAAACAAGAATTGAAAGAGAAATTTGAGAGTGATTACCATAACTTTATCCTAATTTCTATTATAAATCTAGAGAGAGGAGAGAGCCTCTCTCTCTAGAATTCTACTGACGTGGCAGAAATTGGCGAGTTAAGAAATTATTATAAGAGATACGTTGCAAGTACAGTTCTTAACCAACCGAAAATCCACTTATCAATTTAGAAGGGTTGTCACAAAATTAAAATTAAAATCAAAATACTGGGAGTATGAATCCCAGGTCGTCTCCCAACGAGTTGCAGAAAGATGTGCTATTGTATTAATTAGATGTTTTCAAAAGTGGGTTGAGTTGATAAACAGAAATTTAAATTAGAGAATTTATGTAATTTTAAATAAAAGCCTTGACTAGGAGTAGATTAGTTGGAAGCCCTATTCTTGTTGGAGTACTCTCAAGATTAATTGATAATTAAAAGTTGTTCTGCTTAGTTACCCTTTACTAGGTAGAGGGAAGTCAAGCAAGTTGGAAAGCTATTTCTAGTCACAAGTCCTAATCCTCTCCATTGGAAAGGACTAGTGTCAATAACTAGAGGGCGATCCAACAATAACCCCAATTACAATTTTTCTCTTGAGTAACCCAACTCAAGGGTTTCTTTCAATCATCTCCCAATCAAGTTATGGAACTACTCGCTCATTATGAATGTAAATTTCATAAAATAAGGAAGAGAAATACTGAAAGTCATAATAAATAATAATCAAACGGATCAATTAGAAATAAAAATAGTTCTTGTATAAATAAATTCTAGAAATAATCCAAGAGTAACTGAGTAAATAAGGAACATGAAAGAGTAAGTGACAAGTAAGGAAACAAACTAGAATGACGAAGTCTTGACGGAGGTAATAACTCTTCTCAATGTTCCAATCTAAAAAGCAAAAAAATCAAATCCTAAGAACTATGAATGTGTAGAGAAAAAACCTAGAGGAGAGGTAAAATCAGATCTAAAACTAAAAATTATGTCGAATGAATGTTGTTTTTTGTCTCTGCATATTCCCTGGCTCTAATATGCTTTTCTGGGCCGAAAACTGGGTTAAAACAGGGCCCAAAATTGCACCCAGCGAATTCTGCAGATTCTGCAGATCGCGCATGTCACGTGATCGCGTCATCCAACATTTTGCCTAGCCACGCGTGCGCGTCGTCCACGCCTTCGCGTCACTGGTGCAGTTTCCAATCCACACGGTCGCGTGAGCCATGCGTCCGCGTCACTACAATTTCCTCTATATCGCGTGGTCGCGTGAGCCATGCGCCCGCGTCACTTCTCGTTGGTCATTTCCTTAATTTCTTGTGTTCCTTCCATTTTTGCAAGCTTCCTTTTCAATCTCCAAGTCATTCATGCCCTATAGAGCCTGAAATACTTAACACACAGATCACGGCATCGAATGGAATAAAGGAGAATTAAAATACAAAATTAAAAGTCTCTAGGAAGCAAGTTTTCAACCATAAAGTATTTTTACGAAGGAATTATAAATGCATCCTTATTTAATGAATAAGTGGGTAAAGATTTGATAAAACCACACAATTAAACACAATATAAACCATAAAATAATGGTTTATCAACCTCCCCACACTTAGATATTAGCATGTCCTCATGCTTAGTTGAAGGAGATAAAATTAATGAGTAGGAACATGTAAAACTCATGCAATGCAATGCAACCTATATATGTGAACTCAACTATATGATTTTTGTCCACTTGGTTAAAAGTGAATAAGCTCTTCAAGACAATTGATGAGCGGATATTTTATACGCTTTTTGGGGTTAATTTCATATAGTTTTTAGTATGTTTTAGTTAGTTTTTAGTTTATTTTCATTAGTTTCTAGGAAAAATTCATATTTCTGGACTTTACTATAAGTTTGTGTGTTTTTCTGTAATTTCAAGTATTTTCTGGCTGAAATTGAGGGAGCTGAGCAAAAATCTGATTCAGGCTGAAAAAGGACTGCTGATGCTGTTGGATCCTGACCTCTCTACACTCGGAATGAAATTTCTGGAGCTACAGAAGTCCAATTGACGCGCTTTCAATAGCGTTAGAAAGTAGACATCCAGGGCTTTCCAGCAATATATAATAGTCCATACTTTGCTCAAGGATAGACAACGTAAACTGGCGTTCAACGGCAGTTCCATGTTGCAGTCTGGCGTCCAGCCCCAAAAACACGTTACAAGTTGGAGTTCAACGCCAGAAACAGGTTATAGCCTGGCGTTGAACACCCAAAACAGCCCAAGCACGTGAGAAGCTTTAGTCTCAGCCCCAGCACACACCAAGTGGGCCCCAGAAGTGGATTTCTGCACTATCTATCATAGTTTACTCATTTTCTGTAAACCTAGGTTACTAGTTTAGTATTTAAATAACTTTTAGAGATCTAATTTTCATCTCATGACATTTTTAGATCTGAACTTTGTACTCTTTGACGGCATGAGTCTCTAAACTCTATTGTTGGGGGTGAGGAGCTCTGCTGTGTCTCGATGAATTAATGCAAGTAATTATGTTTTCCATTCAAACATGCGCGTTCCTATCTAAGATATCCATTCACGCTTATTTATGGAGAAGGTGATGATTCGTGACACTCATCACCTTCCTCAATCCATCAACGTGTGTCTGACAATCACCTCCGTTCTACATCAGATTGAATGAGTATCTCTTAGATTCCTTAATTAGAATCTCCGTGGTATAAGCTAGATTGATGGCGGCATTCATGAGAATCCGAAAAGTCTAAACCTTTCTGTGGTATTCCGAGTAGGATTCTGGGATTGGATGTCTGTGACGAACTTCAAACTCGCGAGTGCTGGGCGTCGTGACAGACACAAAAGGATAGTAAATCCTATTCCGGTACGATTGAGAACCTGCAGATGATTAGCCGTGCGGTGACAGCGCACCTGGACCCTTTTCACTGAAAGGAAGGATGGTAGCCATTGACAACGGTGATCCACCAACACACAGCTTGCCATAGGAGGATGTGCGTGCGTGAACAAGAAGACAGAGGAAAGTAGAATTTCAGAAGACAAAGCATCTCCAAAACTCGAACATATTCTCCATTACTGCATACAAGTACAATTTGTGTTCTGCCCTTTTTACTTTTTACAATTCAAACTAAAAATTATTATTGATATTATATCCTGACTAAGAGTTACGAGATAACCATAGCTTGCTTCAATCCAACAATCTCCGTGGGATCGACCCTTACTCACATAAGGTATTACTTGGACGACCCAGTGCACTTGCTGGTTAGTTGTGCGAAGTTGTAAGAGAGTAATGTGAACATTGACATCACAATTTCGTGCACCAAGTTTTTGGCGCCGTTCCCGGGGATTGTTTGTGTTTGAACAACTGACGGTGAATCCTGTTACTTAGATTAGGAAAATTTTGTCTTTCGGGTCAGAGTCTTTTATATTCTTTTCAAAAACTTTTTCAAAAATAATTTTTCTATTAAATCTTGTGCCAAACTTTAAGTTTGGTGTTTTCTTGTTGATTTTCCTTTGTTTTTCAAAAATTTTAGTTTGGTTTTCTAAAAATTTTAAGTTTGGTGTTCCTTCTTCATGTTCTTGTTGTTCTTGTGAGTCTTCAAGGCGTTCTTGAGTTTTCCTTGTGTCTTGATCTTAAAATTTTTAAGTTTGGTGTTCCTTGGTGTTTTCCCTCCAAAATTTTCGAAAACAAGGAGCATTAGATCTAAAAATTTTAGATCTTGTGTTATTTTATTATTTTTCTCTTTCCTCGATAAATTAAAAAATATCTTTTCCCTCTATTTTAAAGCAATTTTTCGAAAATCAATTTTAAAATTCAGATTTTTTTATTTCAAAATTTAAAACTTTTTTTAAAAAAAAAATCATATCTTTTTCAAAACATCCTAACCACTTTCTCTCTCCTTATTTTTTTTGAAAATCTTTACCCATTTTTATTTATTTTATTCTAATTTATTTTATTTTTGAAATAAATAAATAATTAAATAAATAAAAAAATTTCTTCTCTATTTTACATCTTCTCCCTTTCTCTATCATGGATCTAAGTGGAAATGAACAGTCCAGAAGGACTCTGGGGTCATATGCTAATCCCTCTACTGCTTCATATGGGAGTAGTATTTGCATACCCTCCATTGGAGTCAGTAGCTTTGAGTTGAATCCTCAGCTCATTATCATGGTACAGCAAAGCTGCCAGTATTCTGGTCTTCCACAGGAAGAACCTACAGAGTTTCTGGCACAGGTTTTACACATTACTGACACAGTACATGATAAGAAAGTAGATCAGGATGTCTACAGATTATTACTGTTTCCATTTGCTGTAAAGGACCAAGCCAAGAGGTGGTTAAATAACCAACCTAAGGCTAGCATAAAGACATGGAAACAGCTGACAGAGAAATTCCTGAATCAATACTTTCCTCCAAAACGGATGACACAGCTAAGGCTGGACATCCAAGGCTTTAAACAAAGAGATACTGAATCTCTTTATGATGCTTGGGAGAGATACAGAGAGATGCTAAGAAAATGCCCCTCTGAAATGTTTTCAGAGTGGGTTCAGTTAGACATCTTCTATTATGGGCTTGCAAAAAGAGCTCAGATGTCTCTAGATTACTTAGCTGGTGGATCTATCCACATGAGAAAGACAATTGAAGAAGCTCAAGAGCTCATTGATACAGTTGCCAGAAATCAGCATCTGTACTTAAGCAGCGAATCTTCCATGAAAGAAGAGGCTAAAACAGTGACTACTGAACCCAGTCCTGCTGAACTAGCTATTGAATTTAATCAGCAATTGGACTTTTTAACACAGCAGTTAGCCGAATTCAAAGATAGACTACAAGAGACAAGGATGACTAATATAAATATGGAAGAACAATTGAAGCAAACAAAACAGCAGCTGTCAAAACAAATAACAGAAGAATGCCAAGCAGTTCAGTTAAGAAGTGGGAAAACATTAAATACCCTACCTCAAGGCAGCAGGAAGCCAAGAAATGAGCAAACCACCCAAAATCCATCTGAGGACAGTATGAGCCCAGGGAAAAATAATTCTGGCGTTAAAACGCCAGAAATTGGGTGGAAGGGTGGCGCTGAACGCCCAGACCATGCTCAGCACTGGCGTTCAACGCCAGAAACAAGCAAGGAACTGGCGTTGAACGCCCAAAAGAAGCACAATTCTGGCGTTCAGACGCCAGGAACAGATGAGGAGTTGGCGTCTAACGTCACTCCAGCTTCTAACTCTGGCACTTAAATGCCAGTGAGGGATCAGACACACACAAGTGTTGATGACAACCCCTCTAAAAGGGCTTCTTCAACCATTTCTGTAGGAAATAAACCTACAGCAACCAAGGTTGAGGAATATAAAGCCAAGATACCTTATCCTCAAAAACTCCGCCAAGAGGAGCAGGATAAGCAATTTGGTCGCTTTGCAGATTATCTCAGGACTCTTGAAATTAAGATTCCGTTTGCAGAGGCACTTGAGCAAATACCTTCTTATGCCAAGTTCATAAAAGAGATCTTAAGTCATAAGAAGGATTGGAGAGAAACTGAAAGAGTTCTCCTCACTGAAGAATGCAGTGCAGTCATTCTGAAAAACTTTCCTGAAAAGCTTAAAGATCCCGGAAGCTTTCTGATACCATGCATATTAGAGGGTAATTGCACCAAGACAGCCCTATGTGATGTTGGGGCAAGCATCAACCTAATACCTGCATCCACCATCAGAAAGCTTGGTTTAACTGAAGAAGTTAAACCAACCCAGATATGTCTCCAACTTGCTGATGACTCCATTAAATACCCACCAGGCGTGATTGAGGACATGATTGTCAGGGTTGGGCCATTCACCTTTCCCACTGACTTTGTTGTGCTGGAAATGGAGGAGCACAAGAGTGCTACTCTTATTCTAGGAAGACCTTTCCTAGCAACTGGACGAACTCTCATTGACGTCCAACAGGGAGAAATAACCCTGAGAGTCAATGAGGATGAGTTTAAGTTGAATGCTGTCAATGCCATGCAACATCCAGACACACCAAAAGACTGCACGAAAGTTGATCTCATTGATTCTCTGGTGGAGGAGATCAACATGGCTGAGAGTCTCGAATCAGAGCTGGAAAAAATTTTTAAAGATGTTCCGCCTGACCTAGAGGATTCAGAGGAATTGAAAGAGCCTCTGAAATTTCCTCAGGGAGAGGAAAAACCTCCTAAACCCGAGCTCAAACCATTACCACCATCCCTGAAATATGCATTTATGGGAGAAGGTGATACTTTTCCAGTGATCATAAGCTCTGCTTTAAATCCACAGGAAGAGGAAGCACTAATTCAAGTGCTAAGGACACACAATATAGCTCTTGGGTGGTCCATAAGTGACCTTAAGGGCATAAGCCCAGCGAGATGCATGCACAAAATCCTATTGGAGGATGATGCTAAGCCAGTGGTTCAACCACAGAGGCGGCTGAATCTAGCCATGAAGGAAGTGGTGCAGAAAGAGGTCACTAAATTACTGGAGGCTTGGATTATTTATCCTATTTCTGATAGCCCTTGGGTGAGTCCTGTTCAAGTTGTCCCTAAAAAGAGAGGCATGACAGTGGTTCATAATAAAAAAAATGAACTGGTTTCTACAAGAACAGTTACAAGGTGGCGCATGTGTATTGATTACAGAAGGCTCAATACAGCCACCAGAAAGGATCATTTTCCTTTACCATTCATAGACCAGATGATAGAAAGACTAGCAGGTCATAATTATTACTGCTTTTTGGATGGCTATTCAAGCTACAATCAAATTGCAGTAGATCCCCAAGATCAAGAGAAAACAGCATTCACATGTCCATCAGGAGTATTTGCTTACAGAAGGATGCCTTTTGGGCTGTGTAATGCGCCTGCAACCTTTCAGAGATGCATGCTCTCTATTTTCTCTGATATGGTGGAAAAATTTCTGGAAGTCTTCATGGATGACTTCTCAGTATATGGAGACTCATTCAGCTCCTGCCTTGATCACTTGACACTGGTTTTGAAAAGATGCCAAGAGACCAACCTGGTTTTAAACTGGGAAAAATGTCACTTTATGGTGACTGAAGGGATTGTACTTAGGCATAAAATTTCAAACAAGGGAATAGAGGTGGATCAAGCTAAAATAGAGGTAATTGAAAAATTACCACCATCTGCCAATGTTAAGGCAATTAGAAGCTTTCTGGGGCATGCAGGATTCTATAGGAGGTTTATAAAGGATTTTTCAAAAATTGAAAAACCTCTAAGCAACCTGCTAGCTGCTGACACGCCATTTGTGTTTGACACAGAGTGCCTGCAAGCATTTGAAACTCTGAAAGCTAAACTGGTCACAGCACCAGTTATCTCTGCACCAGACTGGACATTACCATTCGAATTAATGTGTGATGCCAGTGATCACGCCATTGGTGCAGTACTGGGGCAGAGGCATGACAAGCTTCTGCATGTCATTTATTATGCTAGCCGTGTTTTGAATGATGCCCAGAAAAATTACACAACCACAGAAAAAGAATTGCTTGCAATGGTTTATGCCATTGACAAGTTTAGATCATACTTAGTAGGATCAACAGTGATTGTGTACACAGATCATGCTGCTCTTAAATATCTACTCACAAAGCAGGATTCAAAACCCAGACTTATAAGATGGGTGTTGCTTCTGCAAGAGTTTGATATAGAAATAAGAGACAGAAAAGGGACAGAGAACCAAGTGGCTGACCATTTGTCCCGGATTGAACCAGTGGAAGGGGCGTCCTCCCCCTCTATTGAGATCTCTAAAACCTTTCCGGATGATCATTTGTTCGCCATTCAGAAATTACCATGGTTTGCAGACATTATAAACTACAAAGCTGCAAGGTTCATTCCCAAGGAGTACAGCAGGCAACAAAAGAAGAAATTAATTACTGATGCAAAGTACTACTTGTGGGATGAACCTTATCTCTTTAAGAGATGTGCAGACGGCATAATCCGTAGGTGTGTGCCTAAGGAAGAAGCACAAAGGATCTTATGGCATTGCCATGGGTCACAATATGGAGGTCATTAATGTGGTTTCTACTGGCCTACACTTTACAGAGATTCCCGAGAGTTTGTACGTAACTGTGACAGTTGCCAGAGAGCTGGTAATTTGCCTCTCAATTACGTTATGCCTCAACAAGGAATCTTGGAGATTGAGCTGTTTGATGTATGGGGTATTGATTTCATGGGGCCTTTCCCACCATCATACTCAAACACTTATATTCTGGTGGCAGTTGACTATGTATCAAAATGGGTTGAGGCCATTGCCACACGCACCAATGATACTAAAACAGTACTGAAATTCCTCCAGAAATATATATTCAGCAGATTTGGTGTCCTTAGGATACTAATCAGTGATGGGGGCACTCACTTCTGTAACAAACAACTTTACTCCGCCATGGTCCGGTATGGGATTCGCCATAAGGTGGCAACTCCATATCATCCACAGACAAATGGGCAAGCTGAAGTCTCTAACAGAGAACTGAAAAGAATTCTGGAACGGACTGTAAGTACCCGTAGAAAGGATTGGGCACGAAGCTTGGATGATGCTCTGTGGGCTTACAGAACAGCGTTCAAGACTCCTATAGGGACCTCTCCATACCAACTTATGTATGGTAAGGCTTGTCACCTGCCCGCGAAACTGGAACATAAGGCCTACTGGGCAACCAGATTCCTAAACTTTGATGCCAAATTAGCTGGAGAAAAAAAGATTGCTCCAGCTGAATGAACTAGAGGAATTCAGATTCACTGCTTTCGAAAATGCCAAGCTGTATAAAGAAAAATCAAAAGGTGGCATGACAGAAAGCTGTCATCTAGAGTCTTTGAACCAGGACAAAAGGTTCTACTATTTAACTCTAGGCTCAGGCTATTCCCCGGGAAACTAAAATCCCGGTGGAGGGGACCATATGTGATTACAAGTGTATCACCATATGGTTATGTGGAGCTTCAAGACATTGATTCTGATAAGAAGTTCATTGTTAATGGACAGAGAATCAAGCACTATCTTGAAGGCAATGTTGAGCAAGAGTGCTCAAGGCTAAGGCTAGATTAAAAACTCATCAAGGTCCAGCTAAAGACAATAAAGAAGCGCTTGTTGGGAGGCAACCCAGCCATGGGGCATCACTTCCTCTAAGCATTTTGCCCTATTCTTGATTTTATTTGTTTATATAAAGTTCATTGATACTAAGGTAAAGAGTCAATTGTATAAGTTTACAGGGTTACAAAAGGATTCTGCACACATAACAGAGAAAAAGAGCTCACTGGCAAGAAAACGCCAGTAAAAGTCTGTTTTGGGCGTTCAACGCCCAAAAGAAGCATCCACTGGGCGTTGAATGCCAGTAAGGATAGCCATCTGGGCGTTAAACGCCAGAAAGAAGCATCTTTTGGGCGTTTAACGCCAGAAAGAAGCTCCTTCTGGGCATTTAACGCCAGATTTACAGCGTCCTGGGCGTTCAGAAAAATGCCCAGTGACAAAGGAGTTCCTGGCGTTCAACGCCAGAAAGAAGCAACAGCTGGGCGTTGAACGCCCAAAACATGTAGCGTTTGGGCGTTCAAACGCCAGGATGGTGGGGAGGAGGTAATTTCATTTTAACTTCATATTTTTCATTTTAATTTTAATTTTCATGTTTCAATTCATGATTTCTTGCATAAACATGTTACAAACCCTGATTTCTAAAATCCCTAATTTCTAAAAACCCTACTTTAAAAATATCAAATGTATCTTAATCCATAAGCACGAATCCTTTTTTCAATCCAATTCAACTCTTTTTCAAAATTTTCAAAACAAATCTATCTCTTTTCATTCAAAAATCTTTTCAACTAATCAATATCTTTTCAAATCTCCATATTATCTTTTTCAAAAATCCAAATTTATCTTTTTCAAATATCTTTCATATCCTTTCAATTTTAAATTATATCTTTTCTTATCATACTTATCTCTTTTTAAATCATATCTTCTATCTTATCTTTCTCCTTATTTTCGAAAACCCACCCCCCTTCCCTTTTAAAAACACATTCGGCCTCCCTCCTCTCATCCACCATTCAACACTAGCTCTCCTCCTATTCCCTCTTCTTTCTTTTCTTTTGCTTGAGGACAAGCAAACCTCTAAGTTTGGTGTGTTTATCCATGATCACTAAACCATACCCACTAAGATCATGGCTCCCAAAAGAAAACAACCCACTCCAAGAGGTAAGAAAGAGAGTATTCCAAAACCACTTTGGAATCAATGGAGGTTCTTAACCAAAGAACATTCAGACCATTACTACAAAATAATGGGTCTAAGATCAGTGATCCCGGAACTCAAGTTCGATCTGAAAGAAGATGAATATCCGGAGATCTAAGAGTAGATTCGAAACAGGAACTGGGAAGTCCTAGCTAATCCTGAAACGAAAGTGGGAAGGAATATGGTTCAGGAATTCTATGCTAATCTGTGGCAAACAGACAGGCAGAGAATATCTGGAACTACCCTCTATGACTATCGAACTTTGGTCAGAGGAAAGATTGTTCACATCCACCCTGACAAAATCAGGGAGATCTTTAAGCTACCTCAGCTGAAAGATGACCCAGACTCCTTCAATAGGAGAATGATGAGAACAAACAAGGGCCTGGATAAGATTCTAGAGGATATATGCATCCCTGGAGCCGGGTGGACCACCAGTAGCAAGGGTGTCCCAAATTAACTCAAGAGAGAGGATCTCAAACCAGTTGCCAGAGGATGGCTAGACTTCATTGGGCGTTCTATATTGCCCACAAGCAACCGTTCTGAAGTCACTATTAAAAGAGCAGTAATGATCCATTGCATTATGTTGGGAAAAGAAGTAGAAGTTCATCAACTGATCCCATCTGAATTTTACATACTTGCTAACAAGAACTCCAAGGATTCCAGGTTGGCTTATCCAAGCTTAATCTCTATGCTCTGCAAAGATGCTGGAGTAAAGATGGGAATAACAGAGTATATCTCAATGGAGCAGCCAATCACTAAAATCACAATGGAAAAACAACAAATGCAGGATGACCATACCAAGAGGAGGGTGCAAGAGTTCCTCCCAGAATATTGGGAACAGCTTGAAGCATCTGTTACCAAGTTGCAAGAATCTATGGACCAAATAAAGAAAGAACAGCAAAATCAAAACAGTATGCTCTGCAAATTGCTTAGGGAACAAGAAGAGCAAGGGCGTGACTTAAAGGAACTGAAGCGTCAGAAGTTATCTCTTAAAGGACCAAGCACCCCACAGAGTAGAGGAACATCCACTTCCCAACCTCAAGGTTGTTGAGTTTTAATCTTAGCCTTAACCCTGTGATAATTGCTCTTATTTGTGCTTTACCTTAGAAGTAACGTATAAGTAGTAGTAATTAGTATCTATATTTTGATTTTATCTCCAATTAAGCTATAATTTATTTTTCTCATCATCATTAAACATGAATAAAATAGAAGATTTTCTTTAGGATAAGGAGGCAATATTTCTCGAGTTTTTAATACAAGAAATTCTGATTAATTACATGTGGTGGCTGTAAATCATGTTGCTTGTATGCGAAGTTTGTATTCGTAGGTTTTGATGAATGACAAACCAACAAACGACATGAAAGACAAACCAACAAACAACTTGAATGAACAAGCATATTGAAAGATCAACCAACATTCAACGTTGAGGAATGAAGAGTTGAAAGCAACACAACAACAACAAGAAACTCAAGTCCACAACATTTGAAGACAAGTATAGTGTCTTAGGACTTAGGTAACTTCTTGTTAAGAACCAATTGCTAAATCTCTCAACACACACTCACAAAATGTTTTGATGCACATCTTGCAATTCGATGCTAGCCAAATGGTTTAAAAACTTGTTTTCAAAGGTACAAAAGCATAGGAATTGACTCCAACAAGTTTGAGATCAATCCTAAGTATTTTGAAGTGATTTTAAGCCATTCTTTAAGGTTTGCATCGATGCACACTCATCTTGCATCGATGCAAAGCATGCAACGACTTGTTGCATCGATGCAAAGATGTTTGCATCGATGCAACCTAGCTGAAAATTCAAATTTCAGCTTCAAAGACACATTTGCATCGATGCAAAGTGTTATGCATCGATGCAAATGATTCAAAAACATAAAAAACGGCTAGTTTTAACAAAACGGCTTCATCCCATTAACTCCCCAACGTTTCTAAGGTTTGGGAAGTCTATAAATAGATGGATTGAAGCCTTATTTCACACAAGTGAGTATTTGCAAACTATCTTGTTCATATTCTTTCATTCTACACATTTTTAAGGTGTTATAATACACAATTTGAGAGAGCAATATCAATTGGTTCAATAGTGCTAAACTTGTAATCATACACTCTTCTAGAGAGTACTCATTTCATCTCAACAATTCTTTGAGAATTGTTTTCTTGTAACACTTTGTAAATTGGAGTGTGATCTCCAAGGTTGAGTCAAGAGTTATAAACACTATAGTCGGTGAGGATACCAAAGAAGTATACTAAGTACTCAAGGCAAATCTTAGAGAAGGAATCTCTAAGTGGAGTGGGTTAGTATACGAGTGGTGATCATATACCGTGAGGTGTTAGAAACTAAGGACTCGGATTGTAAAAGGTTTTGCGCGAGCACCTTGAAGCTTGGCAATAGTGGAACTTCTCAATAGCGATTGAGAAAGAAAGTGGACGTAGGACAAGGATTGTGCCGAACCACTCTAAATAGCGTTTGCATCTCTCCAAACTCATCTCTTCTATATTATTGTCTTTTACCTTTGAGCAAATAAATTGTGATCGAAAAGTAGCTTCGTAAGTACTTAAGGAATAGCTTAAGTCCGATTGGTGAAAAGCTTGATCAATTTATTTGAGTTGGTGTCTATTGGAAAGTAAAAGCTCCTTATAAATGCTTAGCAATTGAGTTAAGCTCTTGGAAAAATACTAGTACAATAACACTTTTGTATATTGTCTTTAACTTTCGCAAAAAGATTCATTGTTGTTGCAATACTCAATTCACCCCCCCCTCTTGAGTAATTGTGCATAGGTTCTACAAGTGGCATCAGAGCTTAACCCTTTGAAAGACTTAACCGTTTAAGGGAAAAGATCATGGCAAGCACAAGCTTTAACAACAACAACACTAGTGAAGGTAACTCAACCGCTAGACCTCCTCTTTTTAGCGGAACAAATTACTCTTATTGGAAAAATAAGATGAGAATTTGGATCCGTTCTCAAGATGTGAGAATTTGGAAAGTGATTGAGAATGGAAATCACATTCCAACAAAGACAACAAGCGCTAAAGAAGGAGAAGTCTCCGTCTTAAAGCAAGTACCGAAAGGAGAAAATGAATATAGTGACGATGATTGGAAGAAAGTGGCAATGAATGATAAAGCCATCAACTTCATTCATTGTGCACTTAACGAGCATGATTATATGAAGATCTCTACATGTGAAACCGCTAAAGAGATTTGGGATAAACTCCAAATCACTTACGAAGGAACCGACCACATTAAAGAATCAAAGGTTGCAAATCTTTGCTTAATGGCAAGCGAAGAAAAGGTTAGTAATGACAACTCCACTTCTTTTAATTTACAAGATGAATATGATGCCTTACTTGAGGTGTACACAAAACTTACCCAAGATTATTCTCTCCTAAAGAAAAAGAATATGGATCTTTTAAAACAAAATGAGATGTTGAAAAACGAGAATATCAATCTTGGAAAAGATAAGTGTAGCACAAGTAGTGATCCATACAAATCTTGTAAAATGCATGAAAATGAAATTACAAATCTTAAGAACACTTTAGCTAAGTTCAATGAATCTTCAAAGAACTTAGATAAAATGTTGAAAAACCAAAAGCATGTTCATAATAAGGAAGGTTTAGGTTTTGAAAAAGGAAAATTTAAAAATACTAAAACTCCTATTAGGCAACCGCAAGCCCAAAAGGCAAGCATGCCTAAAAGGAATGAAGCCTTTAAACATCCTCCTCAACATGCTTCATTTAGAAATTATAATCACAATGCATATAGATCAAAAGATGTTGCATTTAGGAAACAACCTAGGCAACCATTTAGAAACATGCATAGGATGCATAATCCAAATGTCATATGTCATTATTGTAATAAAGTAGGTCATATAGCACCCGTATGCTTTACTAGAATTAAACATATAAACTTTCGTAGTCAAGATACGAGATGGACACCTTATGGGCATTATGCTCATACTAACCATCAAGGACCCAAATTCACTTGGGTACCTAAATCCCAATTTTAATTGTTTTGTAGGTACGTGTTGGAGCTAAGGATACAAATTGGTATGTTGATAGTGGATGCTCCAAACACATGACCGGCGATGAATCAAAATTCACCGCAATAGAACCTACAAACGGAGGAAACGTGATCTATGGAGACAACAACACCGGCAAAGTAATCGGCGTTGGAAAAGTTGGTAAAAATTCTTCTACCTCCATAGATAATGTTATACTTGTCAAAGGTCTCAAACATAATCTCATTAGTGTTAGCCAACTTTGTGACAAAGGAAACTTAGTCACCTTTGATTCAAAATGTTGTTTGATAAAAAGGCAAGACACTAATGAAATTGTGCTAATTGGGCACCGTGTTGACAATATATACATGATTAATCTAGATGAAGTTTTCTCAAATGATGTGAAATGCCTTGTTAGTAAAAATGATGAAACTTGGCTATGGCATCGGAGAGTAGCTCATGCTAACATGGACCATCTTAGCAAGTTGGTCTCTAAAGAGTTAGTAATTGGCTTACCAAAGCTACATTTTGAAAAAGACGTCCTTTGCGACGCATGTCAAAAGGGAAAACAAGTAAAGGCCTCTTTTAAATCCAAAAACATTGTTTCAACAACAAGGCCATTACAACTTTTGCACATGGATTTATTTAGTCCTTCTAGGACTATGAGCTTTGGTGGCAATTACTATGCTTTAGTTATTGTTGATGATTACTCTCGATTTACATGGACCTTGTTCCTAGCAAACAAGAGTGATGCATTTCGAGCATTCAAAAGATTAGCCAAAGTTATTCAAAATGAAAAGAATTTGCATATATCATCTATTAGAAGTGATCATGGTGGAGAATTTGAAAACAATTTTTTTGAAACTTTTTGTGAAGAAAATGGCATTGAGCATAATTTTTTCTCTCCTAGAACACCACAACAAAATGGTGTGGTTGAAAGGAAAAATCGTCATTTAGAAGAAATGGCGAGAACTATGCTCAATGAGGCTAATATTCCTAAGTACTTTTGGGCGGATGCGGTTAGTACCGCGTGTTATGTTATGAATAGGATTATCATTCGACCTATTCTTAAGAAAACACCGTACGAATTGTACAAAGGAAGAAAGCCAAATATTTCACACCTTCACGTCTTTGGCTGTAAATGCTTTATTCTAAATAATGGAAAAGATAACTTAGGCAAATTTGATGCTAAGGCTGATGAAGGAATCTTCTTAGGCTACTCTTTAACTAGCAAAGCTTTCAGAGTATATAATAAACGCATCATGACTATGGAAGAAAGTATTCATGTCGCTTTTGATGAAACTAACCGTTGTTGTGCTAGAAAAGATTTTGATGAAAATGTAGAAAACTTTGATTCACTAAATTTGAATGGTGAAGACAAAGAAAAAGATTTAAATGAAGCCTCTACAACAAAGGATAGTGTTCAAGTTGAAGAAATTGAACCATCACAAGCACAAATAAATGCACTTCCAAAGGACTGGCGTACTTCAAAGGATCATCCTCTAGACAACGTCATTGGTAATGTTTCGAAAGGGGTAACAACTCGATCCACTTTTAGAAATTTATTCACATATAGTGCTTTTGTTTCTCAAATTGAACCATCTACCATTGAGTCCGCAATTGATGATGAACATTGGGCTATGGCAATGCAAGAGGAGCTTAACCAATTCAAACGAAATGATGTTTGGGAATTGGTGCCTAAACCAAGTAATCAAACAATTGTAGGAACAAAATGGGTTTTTAGAAATAAACTCGATGAAAATGGTACAATTGTTAGAAACAAAGCTAGATTGGTAGCTAAAGGTTATAATCAAGAGGAAGGCATTGATTATGACGAAACTTATGCTCCCGTAGCTAGATTAGAAGCTATTAGGATGTTACTTGCTTTTGCATCCTCTTATAACTTCAAACTTTATCAAATGGATGTTAAGAGTGCCTTTCTTAATGGTTTCATTCAAGAAGAAGTATATGTTGAACAACCTCCCGGTTTTGAGGATTATGAAAATCCTAATCATGTTTTTAAACTCAAGAAAGCTCTTTATGGTCTTAAACAAGCTCCAAGAGCTTGGTATGAACGTTTGAGCAAGTTTTTAATAGAAAAGGGTTTTAGAAGAGGGAAGGTTGATACAACTTTATTTATCATGATTGAAAACAAAAATATCCTTTTGGTACAAGTTTACGTCGATGACATAATATTTGGTTCAACTAACGAATCACTTTGCAAGTTTTTCTCAAACCTCATGCAAAGTGAATTTGAAATGTCCATGATGGGCGAACTCAACTTCTTCCTTGGTCTTCAAATCAAACAAGGAAAAGAAGGAACTTTCGTTGGCCAAACCAAATATTGCAAGGAATTGCTCAAAAGATTTGGAATGGACAATGCTAAGGCAATGGACACACCAATGAGCACTACTTGCTACGTTGACAAAGATGAACAAGGTAAAAACATAGATGTAAAGAAGTATAGAGGCATGATAGGATCATTACTTTATCTAACGGCAAGTAGGCCAGATATCATGTTTAGTGTATGCATGTGTGCGAGATACCAAGCTAATCCTAAGGAATCTCACTTAAGTGCGGTAAAAAGGATTATGAAGTATCTCATAGGAACATTAAATGTTGGATTGTGGTATCCGAAAGGATCCACTTGTGATTTGATTGGTTATTCCGATTCCGATTTTGCCGGTTGCAAATTGGATAGGAAAAGTACTAGCGGCACTTGTCACTTGCTAGGAAACTCTCTTGTTTCATGGCATAGTAAGAAACAAGTAAGTGTAGCCTTGTCTACCGCCGAAGCCGAGTATGTAGCCGCCGGTAGTTGTTGCGCACAAATTTTATGGATGAAACAACAACTTATGGACTATGGACTCATGCTTGATCACATTCCTATCAAATGTGATAATACTAGTGCAATAAATTTAACCAAGAATCCGGTTCAACATTCAAGAACAAAGCATATTGAGATTAGACATCACTTCATAAGAGACCATGTTGAAAAGGGTGATGTGGTTATTGAATTTGTCGAAACTAGTAAACAACTAGCGGACATCTTCACTAAACCTTTATGTAAAGAAAGTTTTTTTAACATCCGAAATGAACTTGGTATCTTGGATTCTAATCTAATATGATTTGTTTGAATTCATTGTATTTATATTGCTATTTTTGTATCTCTTACTAACTTAAGCATTGGAGATATCCAATTAGCCATTGTTTTGTAGGTTTATGAGTTGATGAATGAGTGATTAATCTTGAGGTAGATTGAAGAATTTGAAGATTATAAACAATGGAGGATCAACAAATTGAAGTTTATAATAGTTTATTTGATTATATGAACTGTTAAACTAACTCCTAGTAAGCTAAGGATTTCTATTATGGTTTAAATACTTTGATATTTCCTTCATAAATTTGTTTAATGATTAATGCTTGTATGCTTATTTGGTGAATAACTCAAAATAGGATTGGTACCCCTATTTTAAGTTAATGTGCATGCTTTAATATATTTCACTTATTTAGGGGGAATTATGCATGCTTGTTTTATATATAAAAAGAGGAAATCAAATCCTTTTTGAAAGGGGAAATATCTCATCCTTGAGATTAATAGAGATATTGAACTTAAAAAATTCATTGTTTTATGCATGCTTCTATGACACATTTCAAACTCCTTTCTTTTTGATAATGTCAAAAGGGGGAAGAGAAGTTTGAGGATATTTGAAATTTTGAACTCTTGAAAAAGAAGAAGTTTGAGGATTTGAAAAGAAGAAATAAGTTTGCGAAACAATGTTTTCAAAAAGACTTTCGCTAAGCAAAAACTTTGATATCTAAATCGTTTTCTTTGATAAATGCCCTTTAAGGGAACAAATGCACATATTTAGGGGGAACTCCTGCAAAATTTTTTTTGTGAAGTCTTCTCCAAAGCTTTCTATAAAACAAAGTGCATTATTGTTGCTTTCAAAATCATTTATAAATGCATATCCTCAAAATTGGTTTGTCATTATCAAAAAGGGGGAAATTGTAAATCATGTTGCTTGTATGCGAAGTTTGTATTCGTAGGTTTTGATGAATGACAAACCAACAAACGACATGAAAGACAAACTAACAAACAACTTGAATGAACAAGCATATTGAAAGATCAACCAACATTCAACGTTGAGGAATGAAGAGTTGAAAGCAACACAACAACAACAAGAAACTCAAGTCCACAACATTTGAAGACAAGTATAGTGTCTTAGGACTTAGGTAACTTCTTGTTAAGAACCAATTGCTAAATCTCTCAACACACACTCACAAAATGTTTTGATGCACATCTTGCAATTCGATGCTAGCCAAATGGTTTAAAAACTTGTTTTCAAAGGTACAAAAGCATAGGAATTGACTCCAACAAGTTTGAGATCAATCCTAAGTATTTTGAAGTGATTTTAAGCCATTCTTTAAGGTTTGCATCGATGCACACTCATCTTGCATCGATGCAAAGCATGCAACGACTTGTTGCATCGATGCAAAGATGTTTGCATCGATGCAACCTAGCTGAAAATTCAAATTTCAGCTTCAAAGACACATTTGCATCGATGCAAAGTGTTATGCATCGATGCAAATGATTCAAAAACATAAAAAACGGCTAGTTTTAACAAAACGGCTTCATCCCATTAACTCCCCAACATTTCTAAGGTTTGGGAAGTCTATAAATAGATGGATTGAAGCCTTATTTCACACAAGTGAGTATTTGCAAACTATCTTGTTCATATTCTTTCATTCTACACATTTTTAAGGTGTTATAATACACAATTTGAGAGAGCAATATCAATTGGTTCAATAGTGCTAAACTTGTAATCATACACTCTTCTAGAGAGTACTCATTTCATCTCAACAATTCTTTGAGAATTGTTTTCTTGTAACACTTTGTAAATTGGAGTGTGATCTCCAAGGTTGAGTCAAGAGTTATAAACACTATAGTCGGTGAGGATACCAAAGAAGTATACTAAGTACTCAAGGCAAATCTTAGAGAAGGAATCTCTAAGTGGAGTGGGTTAGTATACGAGTGGTGATCATATACCGTGAGGTGTTAGAAACTAAGGACTCGGATTGTAAAAGGTTTTGCGCGAGCACCTTGAAGCTTGGCAATAGTGGAACTTCTCAATAGCGATTGAGAAAGAAAGTGGACGTAGGACAAGGATTGTGCCGAACCACTCTAAATAGCGTTTGCATCTCTCCAAACTCATCTCTTCTATATTATTGTCTTTTACCTTTGAGCAAATAAATTGTGATCGAAAAGTAGCTTCGTAAGTACTTAAGGAATAGCTTAAGTCCGATTGGTGAAAAGCTTGATCAATTTATTTGAGTTGGTGTCTATTGGAAAGTAAAAGCTCCTTATAAATGCTTAGCAATTGAGTTAAGCTCTTGGAAAAATACTAGTACAATAACACTTTTGTATATTGTCTTTAACTTTCGCAAAAAGATTCATTGTTGTTGCAATACTCAATTCACCCCCCCCCCCTCTTGAGTAATTGTGCATAGGTTCTACAGTGGCAATGCTTTCTGCCTTCTGAATGAATGTTTGAACAGTGCATATGTCTTTGGAATTTGATGTTCTTGAGTGTTAAATATGTTGGCTCCTGAAAGAATGATAAACATGAGACATGTTATTGGTAATCTGAAAAATCATAAAAATGATTCTTGAAGCAAGAAAAAGCAGTGAATACAAAGCTTGCAAAAAAAAAAAAAAACCAAGCAGAAAAAGCCAGTAACCCTTAAAACCAAAAGGCAAGGGTAATAAAAAGGATCCAAGGCTTTGAGCATCAGTGGATAGGAGGGCCTAAGGGAATCAAATCCTGGTCTAAGCGGCTAAACCAAGCTGTCCCTAAAGATGTGCTTGTAGCATGAAGGTGTCAAGTGAAAACTTGAGACTGAGCGGTTAAAGTCAAGGTCCAAAGCAAAAAGAAGAGTGTGCTTAAGAACCCTGGACACCTCTAATTGGGGACTTTAGCAAAGCTGAGTCACAATCTAAAAAGGTTCACCCAATTATGTGTCTGTGGCATTTATGTATCCGGTGGTAATACTGGAAAACAAAGTGCTTAGGGCCATGGACGAGACTCATAAAAGTAGTTGTGTTCAAGAATCAACATACTGAACTAGGAGAATCAATAATACTATCTGAATTCTAAGTTCCTACAGATGCCAATCATTCTGAGCTTCAATGGATAAAGTGAGATGCCAAAACTGTTAGGAAGCAAAAAGCTACTAGTCCCGCTCATTTAATTAGAATCTGAGCTTCACTCAAAAACTCTGAGATATTATTGTTTCTTGACTCATTTGTATTCTATTTTATTTGTCTAGTTGCTTAGGGACAAGCAACAGTTCAAGTTTGGTGTTGTGATGAGCGGATATTTTAAACGCTTTTTGGGGTTAATTTCATATAGTTTTTAGTATGTTTTAGTTAGTTTTTAGTTTATTTTCATTAGTTTCTAGGCAAAATTCATATTTCTGGACTTTACTATGAGTTTGTGTGTTTTTCTGTAATTTCAGGTATTTTCTGGTTGAAATTGAGGGAGCTGAGCAAAAATCTGATTCAGGCTGAAAAAGGACTGCTGATGCTGTTGGATCCTGACCTCTCTACACTCGGAATGAAATTTCTGGAGCTACTAAAGTCCAATTGACGCGCTTCCAATTGCGTTGGAAAGTAGATATCCAGGGCTTTCCAGCAATATATAATAGTCTATACTTTGCTCAAGGATAGATGACGTAAACTGGCGTTTAACGCCAGTTCCATGTTGCAGTCTGGAGTCCAGTGCCAGAAACACGTTACAAGTTGGAGTTCAACACTAGAAACTGGTTACAGCCTGGCGTTGAATGCCCAAAACAGCCCAAGCAGGTGAGAAGCTTTAGTGTCAGCCCCAGCACACACCAAGTGGGCCCTAGAAGTGGATTTCTGCACTCTCTATCATAGTTTACTCATTTTCTGTAAACCTAGGTTACTAGTTTAGTATTTAAACAAATTTTAGAGATTTAATTTTCATCTCATGACATTTTTAGATCTGAACTTTGTACTCTTTGACGGCATGAGTCTCTAAACTCCATTGTTGGAGGTGAGGAGCTCTGCTGTGTCTCGATGAATTAATGCAAGTAATTCTGTTTTCCATTCAAACATGCGTGTTCCTATCTAAGATATCCATTCATGCTTAATTATAGAGAAGGTGATGATTCGTGACACTCATCACCTTCCTCAATCCATGAACGTGTGTCTGACAATCACCTCCGTTCTACATCTGATTGAATGAGTATCTCTTAGATTAATTAATCAGAATCTCCGTGGTATAAGCTAGATTGATGGCGGCATTCATGAGAATCCGGAAAGTCTAAACCTTGTCTGTGGTATTCCGAGTAGGATTCTGGGATTGGATGTCTATGACGAACTTCAAACTCGCGAGTGCTGGGCGTAGTGACAGACGCAAAAGGATAGTAAATCCTATTCCGGTACGATTGAGAACCTGCAGATGATTAGTCGTGCGGTGATAGCCCACCTGGACCCCTTTCACTGAAAGGAAGGATGGTAGCCATTGATAACGGTGATCCACCAACACACAGCTTGCCATAGGAGGATGTGTGTGCATGAACAAGAAGACAGAGGAAAGCAGAATTCAGAAGACAAAGCATCTCCAAAACTCCAACATATTCTCCATTACTGCATACAAGTACAATTTGTGTTCTGCCCTTTTTACTTTTTACAATTCAAACTAAAAATTATTATTGATATTATATCCTGACTAAGAGTTACGAGATAACCATAGCTTGCTTCAAGCCAACAATCTCCGTGGGATCGACCCTTACTCACGTAAGGTATTACTTGGACGACCCAGTGCACTTGCTGGTTAGTTGTGCGAAGTTGTAAGTGAGTAATGTGAACATTGACATCACAATTTCGTGCACCAACAATCACAAATCAAATTCTACTAATTCAATTCTTATACAGTAAGAATGAATAAAAATGCAAAAAGGTAGCTGATGAAAGCAGGGAACATAGAATTTAAGCATTGAACCCTCACTGATGATGTATGTATGCTCTAATCTCTCTAGTGTATAGGGTGATCACTCTATCCTTCTCTAATCATGCTTTCTAATTTTTGTTCTTCACCTAACCAATCAACAACATTTAATATACCAATACAAACATCATGATGTCTTTTCAAGGTTGTAATGGGGCCAAGGTAAGGGTAAGGATACACATATGGTTAAGTAAGCTTTATAAATTGAATCTTTAATTAACCTAAGCTTTAACCCACACATATGTACATTCTATATAACTTAAATCTCATACCTAGCTACCCAAAATTTCTCTTTCACATTCCTTACTCATGTATCAACTTTCATTTTAATTTTATCATACATGCATTGATCGTTGAATTCTTAACTTAACAATGGGGTAATTTTGTCCCCTTATTTAATTATTGAATTTTTTGGATTTTTATTTTTATTTTTTTTATTTTATTTTTTTTAAATAAAAATAAACATAGCTTATCAATGCACATAGATGTTTAATTCTTATAGTTTCACATGAGCAGGTACCTAAATTCACATTATATCATCATGACACATTCGCTTATTATCTTTTGTTCCCACAATTTTCCCATACTTAGTTAACACACAATTCTATCTTAAGCTAACCAAAGATTCAATTGGGATATAAAATTGTTTTTCCGCTTAAGGTTATCAATGTGGTAAAATGCAGAACAAATGGGATTTAAAGGCTCAAAATGGCTAACAAAGGTAATTGAAAGGGTAGGCTTAATTTGGAAAAGTAAGCTAAACAGATAATGGCCTTAATCATATGCAAGCATATAAATATAATAAACATTGGACATATAGGATGAAACAAAATATAAATTACAATCATAGAGAAGTAAACACACAAGAACAGAATAATTATGGTTAAATAACGTAACCATGTATAAAGGCTCAAAGTCTCACAGGTTGTGTGTTCTTTAGCTCAAAAACCATGTTCCAAATATAACTTCAAGCAAATTTAGCACAAAAGTTTAAATTAAAATTAGTGAAATTTTGTTCTAAAAAATAGGGTCTTAGAAGAAACTTATTGTCTTTTCAATCAAGTAGAACATGCATGCAACTAATCTATTACTATGCAATTTATCCTATTCTACAAAAGAAAAATTAACTAAATATCCTATTTTATTGGTGTTAGGGAAGAGAAATTACCTTCGGAAGTCAGGTACTGACCGACCTCCCCACACTTAAGGCTTTGCACCGTCCTCGGTGCCATCTGTCAGGAACAAAGGTGGGCTGGTAGCAGTATCTCCACAGTCGGGACCGTCATGGCTCCCTGTGCTGGTAAAGGAAGTGGAGTCCGGGGTGTCTGAGTCTCTGTATTTTTCTTTAAGTAGCTCCTTGAGGTATGTGAATCAGCGCTTGTTACGGCACTCTCTTAGCTTTGCTTTGTGTTCCTTCCGATCCAACTTTTCAAGTATCTGATGGAGCAGTTGAGTGGTTGTAGGTGCTTGTGGTGTTGAAGGAGGAAGCTCTTCAGCTGGTTCAGTAGGCTGGCAGGTAGTGGCTGCTGGAGGTCTGATATATTTTCCGTTAGGGACATACTGATCTTCCCGTGGAAGCATGGCTTTGGTGTCCCTAGCTCTGTAGGAGACTCCAGTGGCTGAGACGAGATCTGAAACCAAGGCGGGAAAAGGTAAGTTGCTCGCAATTTGTACATGTCCCATAGCACTCCGGATGTGTCTTGGTAGGTTTAGAGGCTGCTCTGTAAGGATGCACCATAGTAGAACGGCCATGTCTGCAGTGAAGGAGGACTCGTGAGTGCTTGGAAAGATGTAATGGGACATAATCTGTGCCCATACTCGAGCCTCCAAGGTAAGTGCGGAAGCCGATATTCCCTTAGGACGGGAACGATGGTATCCGTAAATCCATCTGCTGCCAGGTAGTGCGATAACTATGAGAACAGCGTCCCAGTCAAATTGGTACATCTGGCGCTTGAGTGCGGCTTCTTGAAATGCGTCCGGTCCTTCTGGAATAGGGGGAAGATCTAGAGCTCATTGAATGGCCTCTTCTGTAATGGGGACTTGCTTCTGTCGGACAAAGACAGACTGCAGGGTTGGCAGGTGGAAATTGGAGTAGAACTCGACTACCCAAGAAAGATTAACTTGCCGTGGCTATCTCTGGAGGAAACCCCATTGTCTTCGTGCAATTTGTGGCTCAACAAATTCAACAATATGGTTTGGGAGGATAAGAAGGTGTTCGTTGTTGTAACTCCTTTCTGCTAGGATGGGAAACATCTGTTCACAGTAGCGATTGATAAATCGCACAGTGTCCTTTGCTGGGAAGGATTTCTCTTTATCATCAACCTTTATAATCCTCTTAATTCTTTTTGTTGAGGGTTTAACTGCAGTTGAAGAAGGCTCTGCCACTAGTGCTCGTTTTGTTCCTCTTCTTGCTGTTGATTTGGGAGCAGCTTTCTCCTTGCTTTTCTTGGTGGCCATTCTGAAAGGGAGAAAAGAGAAAGTATGTCAAAATGTCAAAGGGTAGAGCAAGGAAGAGGATGGTATGGGTGGTAACCAATGCACATTAAAGATGAATGAAGTTAACACATGGTCATGACTGCATGTGAAAAATTATCATGAGGAATATAGTAAGTGCATAGGGTGACAATTAAATGCAAGGTGTTTATTGGCATGCAGGCAAAGGCATGAGTAGCATAGAGCAAGCATTCAATGTCCATGTTAAATTACCACAGAATTCAAACTAACAACCTATTTGGAATAGCAATTATATTAAATTAATAAAATATAAAAAAGGGTTTTGTAAAAAGCAGGCATTTAGAGTAAAAAGAAATCCAAAAATAGTGCACAATGCCATACGGGCGTTTTCACAAACACATAGCATGCATGGTAGGTAAGCTATTGAAAATAATAAGTGGAACATGCAAGCAACCCTTTAAAAATTAACATAAAATTGCCAAACAAGTTCTTAATAATCCACAAGCAAACCATAGGGAATAATAATGACCCTACTAAATATCTAACACCAATTAAAAGAAAAAGAAAGAAAATAAAAAATATAGATAATACAAGTAAAAAGAAAAAGAAAAGAAGAAGAGAACATAAATTAAGAAGAAGAATAGAAAAGTAAAGAGGGAAGAAGAAAAGAAAAACCTTGTTAATGGTGATGAGAGGGAGAATAGAAAGTGAGAAAGAAGGAAGGAGGAAGAGAGGGAAAGAAAATAATGAGGGGGAAAAGAAAAAGTAGGATTTGGGGAAGGGAAAGATAAGATATTTGGCAAATTAGGATAAGCTGTGCGGCACAGGCGACGTGGAGGCGTGGGGGATGCATTCGCGCGACTTGCGCTTAAATGAATTGACGCGGTAGCATCGGTCACGCGGACGCGTGACTCGTTTTGTGCTACTAGCGCGAGGGCAGCCTCGCGCTCGCACAACTCTCTGTTCAAAACTTATTTTTACCAAAATCTAGGGTGACGCGGTCGCGTGATCGACGGGATCATGTGAGTGGCCACTATAGGGATATGACGCAGACGCGTGAGCCATGCTTCCGTGTGGTAAGGTTTGTGCATTCAGCACCACTCCAGCACAGCTTTCGGTCGTGCACCCTTTCTTACGTTGATTTTCAGGTCACGCGTACGCGTGGGTGACGCGGACGCGTGGGAGGCATGTTTCCCATGTGACGCGGTCGCGTGGGGTGATTTGTGCCGAAGGCATGCCTCCAGCCACGCTCCCACGTGACTTTCTGTTCGATTTCGTATTCTTTCTGAACCACCTGCGATGCGGACGCGTCGGCAATGCAGTCGCGTCGCGTGCAAATATTTGAAAAAAAAAAATTTTAAATAAAAATATGCAAATGCAGATGCAAACTAAATGTACTAATAAAAAGAAGAGTTATTGAATAAGAAAACTAAGAATAAAGAAAGGAACGATCATACCATGGTGGGTTGTCTCCCACCTAGCACTTTGCTTTAACGTCCGTGAGTTGGACGCTCCACTAGCTTAGTCTTCAGCTGTGAGTGGATCCTCCTAGAGGAAGATATCTAACTCCTTGTTTTTTGTCACCTTCTCACCATGATATAGCTTCAGACGATGTCCATTCACTTTGATGAGTTCAGAGCTTGAAGGGTGACTTAAGTGAAAAACTCCGTACGGCTCAGCCTTCTCTACTCTATACGGACCTCCCATCTTGATCTCAACTTGCCTGGCATGAGCCTCAGTCTAGATTTGTAAAGGAGGACTAAGTCTCCAGGTTGGAGCTCTTTCCTCTTGATGTGCTGATCATGTACAACCTTCATCTTTTCCTTGTACAGCCTTGAGTTCTCATAAGCTTCTAGGCGAAGGCTTTCCAATTCTTACAGTTGCAACTTCTTTTCAGCTCTGGCTTTCTCAAATCCCATGTTGCACTCTTTTACTGCCCAAAAGGCTTTGTGCTCTACTTCAACTGGGAGATGACAGGCTTTTCCATAAACTAAGCGAAAGGGACTCATCCCAATGGGTGTCTTGTATGCTGTTCTGTATGCCCAAAGTGCATCTTGTAGCCTGGTGCTCCAGTCTCTTCGATGAGGTTTGACTATCTTCTGCAATATGCGCTTTATCTCTCTATTTGACACCTCGGCTTGCCCATTAGTCTGAGGATGGTAGGCTGTTGCTACTTTATGAATTATCCCATGCTTCTTCAGTAATACTATTAGTCTCCTGTTACAAAAATGGGTGCCTTGATCGCTCACGATTGCTCGTGGTGATCCAAAGCGACAAATAATATGGTTTCTCACAAAGGAAACAACAGTGTTAGTATCATCAGTGCGGGTAGGAATTGCTTCCACCCATTTAGAAACATAATCTACAGCTAACAATATATAAAAATAACCATTAGAATTTGGAAATGGACCCATGAAGTCAATGCCCCAAACATCAAAAATTTCACAGAAAAGCATAATTTGTTGAGGCATCTCATCCTTCTTGGATATATTACCAAATTTTTGGCATGGGAAACAAGATTTACAAAATGCAACATCGTCTCTAAAAAGAGTAGGCCACCAGAATCCACAGTCTAAGATTTTTCTAGCTGTTCTTTGAGGGCCAAAATGTCCTCCACTCTCAGATGAGTGACAGGCCTCTAAGATGGACTGAAATTCTGATTGAGGTACACACCTTCTAATTACCTGGTCAGTGCCACATCTCCATAAATATGGGTCATCCCATATATAATATTTAGACTCGCTTTTCAGCTTGTCTCTTTGATGCTTAGTAAACTTTGGAGAAAAGGTGCGGCTAACTAGATAATTAGCTACAGGTGCATACCAAGGGACTACCTCAGATACTACTTGCAGGTTATCAAAAGGGAAATTATGAGCTATAGGAGTGGAGTCATCCTTAATGTGCTCAAGGTGACTCAAGTGGTCTGCCACTAAATTCTGGTTTCCACTCCTATCCTTTATTTCTAAATCAAATTCTTGTAGTAGCAGTATCCAACATATAAGCCTTGGTTTGGATTTCTTTTTCACTAATAAATACTTTAGAGCTATGTGGTCTGAATACACTACTACTTTAGTACCAACTAAATAGGCTTGGAATTTATCCAGAGCAAAAATAATAGCAAGAAGCTCTTTCTCAGTAGTAGTGTAATTAGACTGAGCAGTGTCTAAAGTTTTAGACGCATAAGCAATTACAAAGGGGTCCTTACCTTCGCGCTGAGCCAGTGCTACTCCTACTGCATGGTTGGAGGCATCGCATATGATTTCGAATGGCTGGCTCCAGTCAGGTCCTCTCACAATTGGAGCTTGAGTCAGGGCAGTTTTCAGTTTATTAAACGCTTGTTTGCAATCCTCACTGAACTCGAAGACAATATCTTTCTACAGTAATCTGGATAAGGGAAGCGCTACCTTACTAAAGTCCTTAATGAACCTCCGGTAAAACCTGCATGGCCAAGGAACGAATGGAGTTCCCTCATAGAGGAGGGGTAAGGTAAACTAGAAATAACATCCACCTTTGCTGGATCTACAAAAATGCCAGTATTAGATACAACATGTCCTAGTACAATCCCTTGTTTAACCATAAAGTGACATTTTTCAAAATTTAATACAAGGTTTGTACTGACACATCTATCTAATACTCTAGATAAACTATCTAAGAAAAGGCTAAAAGAATCACCATAAACGCAAAAATCATCCATAAAAACCTCCATACAGTCCGTAATAAGATCAGAGAAAAGACTCATCATGCACCTTTGAAAAGTAGCTGGTGCATTGCACAAGCCAAAGTGCATTCTCTTATAAGCATAAGTCCCAAAAGGACATGTAAAAGTAGTCTTTTCCTGATCTTCAGGAGCTATATGAATTTGGAAATGACCTGTGTAACCATCTAAAAAGCAATAATGCAATTTACCTGACAGGCGATCCAGCATTTGATCAATGAATGGAAGAAGAAAGTGATCCTTACGAGTGGCCTAGTTTAGGCGCCTGTAATCAATGCAGACCCTCCAGGCATTCTGTACTCTGGTTGCTATGAGCTCTCCATGCTCATTTTTCACTGTAGTGACTCCAGACTTCTTGGGCACCACTTGTACTGGGCTTACCCATTCACTTTCTGAGATGGGGTAGATGATATCTGCCTCTAGTAGTCTGGTCACTTCCTTTTTGACAACCTCTAAGATAGTGGGATTCAGTCTTCTCTGGGGTTGACGAACAGGCCTAGCTCCCTCTTCTAAAAATATTCTATGCTCACAAACTTGAGGGTTGATGCCTACTATGTCTGCTAAACTCCACCCAATTGCCTTCTTGTGCCTCCTCAGCACACTAAGTAACTGCTCTTCTTGTTGAGAGGTGAGTTCCCATGCAATGATAACTGGAAACTTCTGCTTGTCCTCAAGGTAAGCATATTTGAGGTGTGGAGGGAGGGGTTTTAATTCTAACTTCGGCTCATGGCTAGGCTCTGGATTGTCTGGAGTTGGTGACAATGGTAAAGTACTTTCATTGTCCTCAGAAAGTGTCCCCACACTCGGACCTTGTCCTATGTACTTCTCTTCTAACTCCTCCTGGTGAATTTCAGCTACAGTTTCATCTATGATGTCACACTGGAGGATAGAATGATCTTCTGGAGGGTACTTCATAACTCCATTCAGATTGAAGCTTACCACTCGGCCGTCTATTTCAAAAGAGTATGTTCCTGAAAAAGCATCCAATTTGAACTTCAAGGTCTTCAGGAATGGTCTTCCGAGTAGGATTGATGATGGCTTCTCTGAGTCATTTTGGGGCATCTCCAGGATATAAAAATCAATGGGGAATGTGAGCCCCTTAATGCCCACCAATACATCTTCAGCAACTCCAACCACTGTAATAATGCTTTTATCTGCTAACACAAAACGAGCTGCCGACCTTTTTAAGGGAGGGAGCCTCAAAATATCATATATAGACAAAGGCATTATACTCACACATGCTCCTAAATCACACATGCAGTCAGAAAATACTACACCACCAATAGTACAATTAACCATACATGGACCTGGATCACTACAGTTTTCAGGTATACCTCCCATTAAAGCAGATATAGAACTACCTAAAGGAATAGTTTCTAATTCATTAATTTTGTCTTTATGTATACATAAATCTTTTAAAAACTTTGCGTATTTAGGTACTTGTTGAATAACATCAAAAAGGGGAACAGTTACCTCAACCTTTTTGAATATTTCTACTATTTTGGGATCAGGTTCCAACTGCTTCCTGGGCTTCCTTGCAAGTTGTGGAAATGGAATAGGAATGGCGTTTTCTGTAGTGTCTGTTCCCTTTGGTGCTTCTTCCTATGATTGAGCTTCTTCTTCTTCAGCCGTGTCCTGTATATCCTCTTCCTCCTCAATATCTTCTATTTCCACTACCTCTTCAGCTGAGGTGTGTTCTGGTGGGCTTGGCTCCTCCTGATTCCTCTCTTGCAATGTGGTTCCGGACCTTAGGGTGATGGCATTAATGTCATCCTTTGGATTGGGTAAGGGTTGAGAATGAATTCCACTGGAGCTTGCCTGTTGTGTGTTTGAAGTATTGGGTGGTGCCAGCTGAGAAATGAGAGCTTGTATAGCGGACGCTAGGCCATTAAGTAAACTTTCCATGTTCCTTTGTCCTTGTGCAATGGATTGAAGAGTATCGTCACTCGGAGAGGAATTAGATTGAGTGATCTGCGGAACTTGTTGTTGGTTGTGTTGTGGTCCTTCGGACTGCCTCAAGTGAGGTGCTCTGTAAGGCTGGTTCTGGTTCTACTGCCTATTATTGTTATTATTCCACCTCTGATATCCTTGATTGTCTCTGCCTCCTCTGTTATTGTTGTCCCTCCAATTCTGGTTAGAATTGTCTCTCCAATTCTGGTTAGAGTTGTCCTACCATCCATGGCTGTAACTGCCACCTTGATTGTACCCTTGGTTGGGGCGGTCATAGAAGTTATGAGTGGCTGCCACAGTGTTGTCTTCCTGCTGGAGCTGCGGACATTCATCAGTATAATGGCTGTAATCGGCACAGATCCCACACACTCTCTGTGGGACTAACTGTTGGCTTTGCTGTGCTTGTTGTTGACTCAACTGCGTCTGCTTCAGTAAGTTGGTCATTTCACATATACTCTGAGCCAGAGCAGTAGTTTCTTTGCTAGAAGATACCTCTGCAATAGCCTTTGAGCGGCTTTGTTTCTGCCTGTGATTACTTGTAGACTCAGCCAAGTCGCTGATCGATTGCCATGCCTCATCAGTGGTCTTGTACTTTTTCATAGACCCATTTCTAGCACTTTCCAATGTGGTCTTATCTTGGGGCCTCATGCCCTGTGTGACGTAGCCGAGCAACACTATCTTGTCAATCATAAGGTGGGGGCATGCTTCCAGAAGGTTGTTGAAGCACTCCCAGTATTCATAGAGAGTCTCGGATTCGTCCTGAACAATCATGGAAATGTCTTTTCTCAGTTTATCAGTAACTTCAGCTGGGAAGAATTTTTCCAAAAATTCTCTTCTAAGCATATCCCAGTCAGAAACGGTTGCTGCGGGTTGAGTGTAATACCACTCTCTCGCCTTTCCCTCAAGAAAGAACGGGAAAGCTTTCAACAGAATAGAAGTTTCATCTACACCATCGTGCCTGACAGTAGAACAGGCTGCTTGGATATCCCTCAGGTGCTTAATAGGCTCTTGAGCAGGTAAGCCATGAAACTTAGGCATCAAGTTGAGCAGTGCAGTCTTTATTTCAAAGTCTGTAGCCACTGCTGGGTGATGCGCTTGAAATGGTTGCATTGTAAAATCAGGGGCTCCAGCCTCCTGGATAGTAATTCTCCTAGGTGCTGCATGTCACCTACACGTAAATCAACCGAATCAGCAGAAAGGGAGCTTGTTTCTTCCTCAAGTGACGTTTCAGATTCGCCCTCAGAGAGGACTAACCGACGCCGAGCTTGCCTTATTCGTGAGATAGTTCTTTCAATCTCAGGATCAAATATTGGCAAGCTTGGATCAGGAAGTGAACGCGTCATTTAACGAAAGAAACATGTAGCTCATAGTAGCAAAAATAAAATGAAATGCAAATAAATAAATTCCAATCAATAACTTAGCACTCTATTGCAACTCCCCGGCAACGGCGCCAAAAATTGACGTGGCGAAAATTGGCGAGTTAAGAAATTATTATAAGAGATACGTTGCAAGTACAGTTTTGAACCAACCGAAAATCCACTTATCAATTTAGAAGGGTTGTCACAAAATTAAAATTAAAATCAAAATACTGGGAGTATGAATCCCAAGTCGTCTCCCAACGAGTTGTAGAAAGATGTGCTATTGTATTAATCAGATATTTTCAAAAGTGGGTTGAGTTGATAAACAGGAATTTAAATTAGAGAATTTATGTAATTTTAAATAAAAACCTTGACTGGGAGTAGATTAGTTGGAAGCCCTATTCTTGTTGGAGTACTCTCAAGATTAATTGATAATTGAAAGTTGTTCTGCTTAGTTACCCTTTACTTGGGAAGGACTAGTGTCAATAACTAGAGGGCGATCCAACAATAACCCCAATTACAATTTTTCTCTTGAGTAACCCAACTCAAGGGTTCCTTTCAGTCATCTCCCAATCAAGTTATGGAACTACTCGCTCATTATGAATGTAAATTTCATAAAATAAGGAAGAGAAATACTGAAAGTCATAATAAATAATAATAAAAATGATCAATTAGAAATAAAGATAGTTCTTGTATAAATAAATTCTAGAAATAATCCAAGAGTAACTCTGAGTAAATAAGGAACATGAAAGAGTAAGTGACAAGTAAGGAAACAAACTAGAATGATGAAGTCTTGACGGAGGTAATAACTCTTCTCAATGTTCCAATCCAGAAAGCAAAAAAATCAAATCCTAAGAACTATGAATGTGTAGAGAGAAAACCTAGAGGAGAGGTAAAATCAGATCTAAAACTAAAAATTATGTGGAATGAATGTTGTTTTTTGTCTCTGCATGTTCCCTGGCTCTAATATGCTTTTCTGGGCCGAAAACTGGGTTAAAACAAGGCCCAAAATCGGCCCCAGTGAATTCTACAGATTCTGCAGATCGCGCATGTCATGCGATCGCGTCATCCAGGCGTTCGCGTCATCTAGCGTTTTGCCTAGCCACGCGTGCGCGTCGTCCACGCCTTCGCGTCACTGGTGCAGTTTCCAATCCGCGCGATCGCGTGAGCCATACGTTCGCGTCACTGCAATTTCCTCTATATCGCACGGTCGTGTGAGCCATGCGCCTGCGTCACTTCTTGCTGTTCATCTCCTTAATTTCTTGTGTTTCTTCCATTTTTGCAAGCTTCCTTTTCAATCTCCAAGTCGTTCATGCCCTATAGAGCCTGGAATACTTAACACAAAGATCACGGCATCGAATAGAATAAAGGAGAATTAAAATACAAAATTAAAAGTCTCTAGGAAGCAAGTTTTCAACCATAAAGTATTTTTAGGAAGGAATTATAAATGCATGCTTATTTAATGAATAAGTGGGTAAAGATTTGATAAAACCAAACAATTAAACACAATATAAACCATAAAATAATGGTTCATCATCTACCCTAAAACAAGATGAAAACTAAACTATGACTACTTGGTTCATTCCCCTTTCAATCCTTGGGTTCAATAGCATCAGAAATGAGTTGGATTGGGCCCAAAATGAGCTAGAAATCACTGGCCACGATTTCACTTTAGTGAATCACGCTGATCGATCGGCACGTATGCGTACAGTGCACGTACGCATCCTTAAACACGAAGAAACTATGAAAAATTTTATATCATTTTGAAACCTTGGATGTTATCTTTCCAAATCAACTAGAACCGCCTCATTTGGACCTCTGTAGCTCAAGTTATGGTCGATTGAGTGCGAAGAGGTCAGGCTAGACAGCTTTGTGATTCTTTCATTTCTTCATGAGTTCTCCCACTTTGCATGCTTTTCCTTTATTCCTTCAATCCAATCTTTGTCTTCTAAACCTGAAATCACTTAACAAACATATCAAGGCATCAAATTAAATTAAAGTGAGTTAAATTTAGCTATTTTAAGGCCTAAAAAGCATGTTTTCACACTTAAGCACAAATTTGGAGAGAATTACAAAACCATGCTATTTCATTGAATAAATGTGAGAAAAGTTGATAAAATCCCCCAAATTAAGAACAAGATAAACCACAAAACTAGGGTTTATCAAACCTCCCCACACTTAAACCAAACATGTCCTCATGCTAAGAATAAAGAAGGACAAGAAAAGGGCTATGAACATTTATTCAATGCAAAGAAACTATATGCAACCTATCTAAATGAATGCACTAAATGCAAGATGATTCTACCTACTTGGTTAAAAGTAAATCAATCCCCAACAACATATATAAGCAAGTAGGGCAAAGGTCATATGACGACTCACAAACTCTACCAATTCAAATATCAAAATGAAGTACAAATAGACTTGCAAAAAGAAAAGCTCATGAAAGCCGGGAACAAGGAATTGAGCATCGAACCCTCACCGGAAGTGTGTCCGCTCTAGTTGCTCAAGTGTGTAGGGTCGATTCACTCAATCCAAGATTTGTTTTTCTTCTAACAATCAACAATTATTCAATGCATGCATACATTCATAGGTTGTAATGGGGCTAGGGTAAAGGTAAGGATGCATATGGTCAAGTGAGCTTGAAATTTGTATCTTTGATTAGCCTAAGCTCTCACCTAACATATGTAACAACCTATACAATTCTAATACACAACCTAGCTACCCATGATTCCCACTTTTTTCACATACTCATGCGTTCTCTTTAATTAACATTCTATATGCATTGATTTTTGTTGAACTTTACTTTGGGGCATTTTTGTCCCCTTTTTATTTCTTTTTCTCTTTCTTTTTTTATATATTTTTTTCTTTTATATATATATTGTCCCCTTTTTATTTCTTTTTCTCTTTCCTTTTTTATATATTTTTTTCTTTTATATATATATATATATATATATATATATATATGTGTGTGTGTGTGTGTGTGTGTGTGTGTGTGTGTGTGTGTGTGTGTGTGTTTTTTTTTTTTTTCTTTTTCTTTATCATTTTTTTTAAAGTATATACAAACATATCAATGCATATGGTTTTACATATGGTGCATGTATATATACCCAATTCTCAATATTTTTAACAAAAATAAAAATTAAACTTTTACCTCAACCAATGTCCCAAGTTTCCCATACCCAAATGATACACACTCTCACTGGCCTAAGCTAATCAAAGATCCAAATTAAGGACATTTATTATTTTTCACTTAGGGGTAGTGATGTGCTAAAATTAAGAACAAAAGGGATTAAATAGGCTCAAAATTGGCTAACAATGGTTGATGAAAGGTAGGCTATTTAGGTAAGTGAGCTAAATAAAATGATGGCCTCAATCATATAAATGTATGTATACATAGAATAATGGACATAAAGAATCAAACAAATCAAAGATTACAATCATAGAAAAAGAATAATGCACACAAGAATGAAAATAAGTGGTTATGAGATGTAACCACACAATTGGGCTCAAAACTCACATGCTTGTGTTCTTAGCTCAAAAACCATGTTCCAAAATAAATTCTTCAAGCAAGTTCAACACAAAAA